>NC_143258.1:81296611-81921611 GCF_984573655.1 Nuphar pumila
ATTGTGCACTGTGTTTCATATGAACATATTCAACATTAAGAAAACCAATTAATCAGAACCAAAACTATCAAAGTATGAACTGATAGCGAAGCAAAGAGTTACCTGGCCGCTAAACCACCGGACTTCAGAAGCTCTTCGATTTCTTCCTTCGTCGGCGGCTCTGCAGTATCGGCAATCGCCTTAGCAACACCTTTCGGCACCCAACATACCGCCGAAATCATTTCGAAGAAGCCCTGCCAATAGCCCCCAACAAGAACGCGTCAATATCGATCGATCAATCCACAAACTGACCATAAAGACGAGAAAATAGCCCTCTTCAACACAATATCCATCAATAACGATCTCTGTAACAGTTCTTGGTGATACATACAACAAAAACGACGGAAATTCTAGCTCAAACCCGAATTTTCTGAGGACATGATCTCGAAAGAACAGGCAAACCAGGAAAAGAAACACGAAACGGGAAGCACTAAGAGCGAACAGAGGTTGAATTTTTAGGGTTTTACCAGGGACGCCTCCTCAGTTCGAACCGGCCTCCTTAAACCCTAGAGAGAGAGAGAGAGAGAACCCTAAAATCGCGACCTTTTAAGTTCGCGGTCTGCCCCTGAGAGAGGTAAACACGTCAACCCGTAAAATCCAGATCTTTTAAAATCATGATGTTGCCTTCCATTTTCCCGCGAAGGGACTAAAGGGACTGTTTGTTGTACCCATTTTCACGTTAAAATGAGGTTAATTTTCCCATCATATGTGAGACAAACACTCATAAAGCCCACGTTGTAGCGTGGGCTCCACTTTTTCGTGCGAAGGAGCAGGGAAAGTGAAATACTGAGAAAGGTGCTTTGTGAGAAACAGAGGGGTGCAGTGTTTGTTTATGACACATAGGAGCATAAACCACGATTTCTCAAGCGAAAACGATAGCAGATTCCACCATACATAATCTTCAATCACTAATCAAAATCACAAGTAAAAAGAGGGAGAAAAGAAAACCAGAGATTCTAGCAGCAATTATACTCTTTCATTAATAAAAGAAGGAGAATAAGAGCAAAAACCTAAAGGGGGTTGTTGCACCTCGCCTAAGGGAAGTCACTTTCCTTTGAAAGGGAAGACCAAGGGGGTATGTGTTTTCCTATGAAAAGAGGTTTGAACCCATTTTGATAAGAAAGATGGTTTTATGTGGACCTCACCACATATATTTTATGGAGATGTTTGTTTCATCCACCTTAGAAAAGAGGACATCTTTCCTCCGAAAGATATAAAGATAACCTTTTTAGTAAGAAAGGGCAGGAAACAAGCACTCCCTATCAAGAGATGAAAAAATAGAGGGATTGGGGAAAGCGAGATGAAGGCACCGAGGAAGGAATCCTCCTTCGCATCTCCTATATATATATATATATATATATATATATATATATATATATATATAGAGAGAGAGAGAGAGAGAGAGAGAGAGAGAGAGAGAGAGAGAGAGAGAGAGAGAGAGCAATAGTGATGGTACGGGTCAGGTTTGGTTCGGACTCAGAGTCTTGGACCAAATTTTTGGGTATGGTATCGGATACAGACCTGAGTCTAATCAGGTCTACTATAAGAGAAGCCATACCCGAACCCGATAAAAACTACATGACCAGACCCGGACCATACCCTGTAAAATAATATTTTTTATCATTTTTACATTGAAAATTTGAGGGTCTTAATCGAAACTTGGGTTGGGCCCGGGTCTAGTAAAAAAATTCACATACTATATCCCAGGTCCATGTATTAATCGGACATTCAGGTCCAGACCCGGGTCTTAATTGGGTCTTTTTATATGTCACCATACCCAGACCCTATAGGGTTTGGTCTGGGTCGGGTCCAAGTAAACCCTACCCATTGACACCCTTAGTGATGGAGTATGACTTCCGTGGGTAAGAAGTTGTCAAGAAGGTGAGAATGGGTTAAGTCGTTTCCCTGAGAGAACGGTACGAAACAAGTTTCATAAGAATCTCATGGTCAACAGGAAATCTGCATCCCATTGACAATGAGCCTCAATCTTGCTTGGCGTGTTTATTTCATGCCATGAGAAAATGGTCCTCTTTAGTATGAAAACGACATGTTTGCTATGAGACAAACGCACTCTAAATGTTTGTTTCATTTTGGGTTTGGTTCTAGAACCAGCTCTGGGTTCATGAATGACTAATGATCTGAGTGTGCAAACGTAAAGGCGACGATTGGTCTTATTGGGTCCAAAGGAAATTTTTTAGTATCTATCAGCTTTGACTCTACATCCAAGAAAGGCAAGGTTTGGTTCAGGGCATGATTGGAAGAGATAAAAACTTTCATAAGAAAAAAAGTTTTGCCTACGAGAGTTTTTTATACGAGAAGTTTTCCAAAAAAAAGTTTTTTGCTTGTTTGTGTAGCATGAGAAAAACAGAGTGAAAAATGTGAAAAAGTTAGAGAGTGAAGGAGGAGGGTGGTGGTGAGATGGTGGATGGTAGTGAGATGGGTGGTGGGGAGTATAAAAATAAATTTTCTCTTGTTTGGAAGGGTCGAACAATATGAAGGATTTTTTATTTTGCATTACTTTTCCTACCTCTTTCTCGCTAACAAACGTGCCCATAGTCTCTCTCTTTTTGCAAATGGGTTGTGTTTGGGTCCGGCCATGCTTGACCTGAGTTTCCATTTTAAGTAAATCACTACTCAGGTATCTTGGATCCTGGACTGGTCTGAACCTTTTGGCATGAGGTCTAATCAACACCATTGCTTTTAAATTAAAGTAAAACAGGCCAGTTTAGATTTTGATTATCACCCACATTTGATATTATGGGCTATCCCGTTTTATAAGAGAAATGATAACCGACTAAATGGGCACGGTGCCAAGTTAAACATGTTTTTGGATTTTCAGTGCTTTTTTTTCACAAATTCAGCCCCATAATTGTATTCGGCGTCATTGATTTACTAAAATTGGATACTTAGATCGTACATTTTGAATAAAAAAATGATATTTGAAGCCTTAAAAATTTATGAAAATTGTAGGCCGTTGATTTTTGAAACCCCGTAAAAACTTATTCATGCATTGGAATCAAATACTACAGGAACTTATTCTTATATAAACAAACATACAAATCACATATGTATGGTCAAAATTTTGAAAAAATAACAGAAATCCAATAGCATGTTGTATTTAGTTAAGGGTGGAAAAATCTGACCTGACCTGCCAACCCGCTTCTTAGTCAGGTTAAGGTTTAGTTTAAACGGGTTCATGTCGTAAACAGGTCAACTCGCCTAACCCATTTATTAAACAGGTCATATTAGGGGTATGCCAACCCGCCAACCCGTTTAATAAACGGGGGCGGGTCAACCCATTTAATTATTTATGTTTATCTTGATGATTGTAAGACAACTTGGTGGATATGTTTGTAGTATGGTTGTAACTTGTAAGACAATTATGTTGATGTTATCTTTATGTTGATGTTGGTAGTACAATTTCATATTGAGATTTGCTGGAAAAAAAAGTATAATATGTATTTATTTTTGTGTTTCTAATTGTGTTATTCGGGTTAGAAAGGTTGTTTGGATTACTTAGGTTGGTTATCATGTCTATGTTATCGGGTTGACCCATTTAATAAATGGGTTGCCGTGTCGTGTTGACCTGACCCGTTTATTAAACGGGTTAACTATGTCGTCGGGTTAATCGTTTAATAAATGGGTCATGTTTGTGTTGAGGTATTCTGACCGCCAACCCCGACCAGATTGCCACACATAGTATTTGGCATCATGTCCATTCACTAGGTTCGCATCTCTCTCTTTCTCTCTCTCTCTCTACAGAGAGAGATGACATCAGTGCAATGAGCGGTGTATGCACATTATTAAAAAAAAAAAAAACTTTATTGGTGATCGTGATTACTGCTGAAGGTCATTTTTTATCATGGTCATTAGAAGGCACCTTTTAAAATATTTAGAGCGTGTTTGCACATCCTACTTGCATCTGATTTTTTGGGGTCTGACATTACTCCCTCCCTTGTATATAGTGTGCGGAGCAAAAGTGCAAATGCGACGAAAAACTTTATAAGTTGATATAAATTTTACTTTTTAATTATATTATGATAAATAGTAAGGATTAATAAACTGTTTTGTAAAAATATATGATATATTGATTATAACTAAATAAGTAAATACAATTTTGAATAACACATGTCTTGACTTTTTATTAAAAAAAATCTTATTTAAGAAAAACTTGCAAAAAAATATATAGAAACATAGCCCAAATAACGGAAACATTTTTTTATATAAAGTAGGTTTCCCGTGTGATGTGAAATGGATTTCTCACTCAATGGAAAATCGGTTTTACATGTTTTTTTAAAAGCTTCCCACAAGTTTCGAAAAGCATAGTTTCTAGTTTCGAAAACGGTTTCACAAGAAGCGAATTTTTCATGTGTAGGTAGAGTTTCCCATGAGAGAGAAAGAGCAAATCCCTTTTCTTTGTTTTTTTATGAAATATATTTGTTGCCCTCCTAGGTAAGATTGGAACCCATACAGCGAGGTTGTTTTAACCAAATATGTTCACATGGATGTGTTCAGCATGGTCAAAATAATAGAAATTGACCTTTAGATCATAGTTTTTTTACGTAAAAATATGATTTTCTGAAGGTTAAAAAATTGGTATATTGTAGGCCATTGATTTTTCAGCTCCTAAAAAATTCAACATACACGTTGTAAAATCATAATCCCAGAGCATGTTTCTACTGCACCAAACATGTAGATCACATCTAATGGGACAAATGTGTAAAAAAAAATAATAAAATAATAAAAAATAAAGTTCTTCACTAAAAGGTACCTTACCCACAAGGGTAGTAAATAATCCTTTTTTGTGAAGACTAAATTTATAAATGTGATCTATATGTTCTTTTGGTAAGAACCAGCTTCTAAATCACTAGAATCCAACTTGTGTATACTAGTTTCTGAGCAATGTAAAAAATGACAACTCTATACGCGTTAAATTTTTTGACTAAAAATACAATTTTTTCATTAGAAAAACCCTTCCCATTAAATCGCTATGATGTACACATCTATGAGGTTACATTAAATCAAAATAACTTGCAACTGTAGCATGTGTGTGTGTATATATATATAAACTGGTATAGACCGAGGTTTTCATAGGTTCGTTTTATTTTTTCTAAAATTTCACCACAAGGATGCGATCTTGATGTTTGGTTTTATAGAAACTGACTCTTAGTGTAAGGTCCATGATAATTTTGAGGTAATATTACGCGAATTGTGTTGTAATTGGAAATTTCTTGTTTAATTTACACTCTTTCATATTTATACATTTGCGAAGATACGAGTCGAAAATCGCGTAAGTTTACAATAAATAGCAATTGAGGGAAATCTATGACAAATTAACCTCCGAAACTTTTAGGGCAAATTTATAATACGTATAATTGGGTTGACCCCAAATTTGAGGCCTGAACGACGGAAAAACCCCGTTAGTGCATGTGATTTACGGGGAATTGCTTAGTAATTTAGCGAGGGCCCAAAACAAGAACCATTTCGTTTGTAGAGGAGATTTTCCTCTTGGTTAAGCTTTGAAAAGTTAATTGCATTAGAAATATAAAATAAAAATAATATATATAATGTAGAACAATTAAAAATTCATTTAATAAAAGAGAATTATAAGATGTTTTTTTTGTTGGTCAAGGGTCGACCAAGCCCATGGTCGACCACTTGGAATTCCCTTAGGGACGATTGTGGCCATGAGGACCAGCTGGTCAAGGGCTGACCAGGTATGGGCGGTGGCATGGAGGTAATACTCCATTTCGATTTGAGGTGTCGGCCATGGGTTAGCCAAGTGGGCGGCAACCCATGGCACTTTTATAAATCCTCTTTTGTAGCTAAAAAGGTGCTCAACGTTTTGCTAGAGTGGGCGGCAGCCCATGGCACTTTTATAAATCCTCTTTTGTAGCTGGAAAGGTGCTCAACGTTTTGCTAGAGTGGGCGGCAGCCTAAGGGCTCCCCACGTAATTTTCTTAGAACTTTGATGGCTTGTGTGTAGGCCCTTGAGGGGCGTTCTTGAAAAAAAATGTTAGACCCTTTTGAAAAGAAGACATGCATTGGCTGAATGGGGTGGCCATTCATTGCTTCTTTAGAGCTTGGTGGGGCGTGTTTGACCCCAACCACCCATCTTCTGCGGCCTAAATCCTAGCCCTTGGTTTTTATGCTTTAGGATATAAAAACTTTTAGTGAGAGAGAGAAAAAGCATACTTTTGGAGTTAACGAGTTGGAGCTCCTTCTCTCTCTCCCCCATTCTCTCTTCTCTCTCACTCTCCAGCTCCTTCTAGCCGTGTGGTGTGACTTATCCACCATTTGGAGAGTCCTTGCAGCTGTGACCTCCATTCTTCTTCCGGACTTGCGAGGTGAAGTCTCAACAACATGTCTTATACTTCGTTCTCGTTGGAAAATGAATATTTATATGTACGCTTGTGCGTATGGTGGATGCATGAAGCCAAGGGGTTCTTGGCATCCATGTATGCACATCCCTTGGTGGAGTTAGATAACTCATTCTTTACCTTTGTTTTGTTTCATTTTTTTTTATTATTGCATTCCCTTTTGTTTTTGTGAAGCATCCCTCGTTCCAGCCATGGACGTCGAGGGTGCCCCTTTAAACCGTGGGCTGATGGCCATGTCCACAATGTTAAGCTTCTTTATCTAATTTGTTTGTGCCATGTCCACAAGGTTAAGCTTCTTTATCTAATTTGTTTGTGCCATGTCCACAATGTTAAGCGCTTTCATTTAATTTGTTTGTCGTTGTAGCCTTAACAAATTCTGTTGGTAGTCTACTCATTTTCGCAGCAGGCACACGATCCTTTTGGCAGGTTGGTCTGAGCCCATGAGCTCAGATCCTTGGTACTAGATGGTCGAGTGGTCTGGTCCAACAGACCAGACCCAAAGTCCCAAGCCCCGCCGATAGGGTTAATTTCTTTTCTTTTCTTTTCTTTTTTTTTTGGGGGGGCGGGGGGGGGGGGGGGGTGCTAAGGCCTGAAGGTGACTTCGGGGAGTTGTGCCCAGACCCAGTCTCAAGGGGGTCTGGGACTGGCATATCTACCCTTGCCACCCTGATATGGATCACGGTGTGACCAGGTCCCACCTGGGAAAGGGGCCCATGGCCCTTTGATTTTGTTTTATTGTCTTTGTGTTGGCACATCGGGTCACCTGGAGCCAAGGGCACCCGGGTTGGCCACCGGACTGGTAGTCTGGTCTGAACCTTGGGTTCGGACCAGAACCCTTGTCGGGACCTTTTTGGTTTGGTCCAGACTCGAGTCCCAATCTGGACGGTTCTGCCTTGTTACCAAGGCTGCCACCCAAGTGTGGGGCCGCTCCAGATTTTTATTTTTTTGTTGTGGGAACCTCTCTGTACTTCTTTGAGGTTGGTCTGAACCGTGGGTTTAGACCTTATCACCATCAGACCTGAGTGGTCTGGTCCAAAGGACCAGACCCACGTTAACCCCCCCCCCCCCCCCCTTTTTTTTCCTTTGGCACCATGATTGCCTACCGGGTGTTAGCCACCTTGGTAGCCCATTTCGGGCTCACCCGATTTACCTAAGGGTCTGGTCTGAACCGTGAGTTTAGACCAAAACTCTTGATGGTCCTAGCAGTCAGGTCCGGAGGACCAGACCTACATATTCCTTAACCCCCTTGCAATGTGACCACAATAATCGTCGGGTGCCCATTGGCACCCGGATCCCCAGCAATTTTGGTGTCCCACTAGCCTGCTGTCACCATTGGTGACTATTTAATCCAGCACGAGGCCCTTGAGTATGGCCGAACAACAGCTTTGGTCTGGTCCCAACGACCAGACCCGAATTCCCCTTCTTTGCCCCGCACCATCTTGCAAACTAGTTAGGGTTTAAGACGGTGTGGATCGCGGTTGCCGCGAGTTGGCTTGCACACACATGCATAGGGAGGCACATACTGGTGTAACGTGTAAATATATATATATATATATATATATATATATATATATATATATATATATATATATATATATATATATATATATATATATATATATATATATATATACTTTAGGGTTGGGCAATGCGGGTTTACCTATGGAAAACTAGTCTGACACATGGCACCCTCGTGCCTTGTCGAAGTGTTCCCCCGATGACCTTTACACTCCAAAGTGAGTTGTGCCACATAGGTGTTTTACCTTGTGACTGTCCAATTGGATGGCTCAAAGAATTTTTGTCTATGAATCCGTAGTGGACCTCGTACTTTCATTGGTTTCCGTTTCAGTTGACTAGTATATGTAAGCGGGTAAGCACGATTACAAAACCCCACCTATATAAAGCCCTACTTTTGTTACAAGTTGCTGACGACTTGTCATACCTTTGTAGCGGGTCCGTAGGCGCGGCACCCAAACCGTGGAAATGCTAATGTTATTCCCATAAGTTGGGAATATCTTAGATTCCACACTTGACACGTAAGTGTGTCGAGCTTCGTAGATAAAATTAAAGAATTTTGCCATCTACTTACAGGCTTAATGAATTTGCAAATATGTTCATAGCTTATGCATGCCTTTTAGAATTGAAGAATTATACACTCACATGCACATTATCATTGCATCATGTTTCTCAGTTATGCAGTTGTATCATGCCTCTGTTCTTTATGTTGTGCAATTGATGAAAAATCATGTAACCTAGTTGCACTTTGCACGCAGTACATCCTGACACTCGTACTGAGTAGTGCGTACCTCGACTGATACATTGCTTGAGGCATTGATGAGTGCATGAAGTGTACCTAATTCATGAAATGAAAAGATTGATACACAAAACTTGAACATCATAAGGCATGAGTAATACTGTTATAGTTTGGACTCTGTTGGAGTCTCTGAGCGATGACCCTTGTTCGCAAGCGAACTTAATTATGACTATACCCAAATGATGAAAGAAATAATATGGTGTTATGATTGCTTTCACAAACGATATGCTCTTGTTAGCCATGTGAGGTTGAGCATGTGGATGGGCACTCCTTATTTGCGTACCCTGCAGGAACCACGAGACATAAATTCCTTATCAGAAGGTGTGACTGAATAATGAGCCTAAGAAAGATAAACCTGCTTCGCCCCATTCACAAGATGGTTCACCTTAGAGAGGGTGGATGGTACAACCCTGAGTGACTTGTCGTTACTACGACACATGTTTTGACAGGAGATGTAGCGTCCTTTGACCTCCAGTCACTCAGAGTCAAGGTGGTCGAGGTTACCTTTTTAAGACTTCACTACTGCAGTAGTATGAATTGCAATCCTTACCTATGCGAGAGTTTCTCTCAGCTGTGTGCTGCTCGCATAAGGTTTACTCGGTCTGTAGCATCCTCGGTTACCACATTAAAAATTGAATAACAGACGTCGGGTGCATGTCTCACAGAATGCGAGGTTTCTTCGCATACTCAAAGAAGTAATAAGAAGAACTTAAAGACTAACCAATCACAGCTGACATATTGTAGTTGTTACTTTAATTGCTCCCTTGTATTAGTTCTTGTTACGTTTCTTTACCGCTCTTAGTTACTTGTTCTGCAGTTGTTTTAGTTCAATTTCCTGTTTCACTTGATTAGCACTTGTCACATATGTACTTACCTGACACAAACACATATACTTGTTATTTCATGTTACTAGTTCCTGTTTTTCCTCATAGAGATGAGATGTATATTGTTATTGTTTCTTCACCACCTCGCAAGAGGACTGACCCCATTTTATGGGGATGCAGGTGATGTATAGGTACAGTGTTGATGTGACGGTACACGGTGGAGGCTTGGGGACTCATACTTAGTTGCAGATCTTGCTCCTGTTGGTTTTGGGTTTTTTTGTAGGGATGTTCCTCCCTATTCTGGAGATTTGTTGTATTGTCACATTTTGTAATCTTAAAATTGTTGGGTTGTATACCCCGTTGAAACTCGTGATTGTACCCTTAATTAGTTTAATAGTCATGTATGTTTTACTTACTTGTGGCCCGCTCCAGCTTGTGGCCTTGTTACCTAGCCACTCTATTTACCCTTTGTTTCCGCTGTTTTTAGTCAAATCATTTTAAAAAAAAAATCATAGAAAATCCGAGGTTTTTTCCAAGGTCGGGGTTTGGGGCGTCACACTTAGATCATCCAATTACGATGTATAAGAAGGATTCTTTAAGGCTTAAAAATCAACAACTCAAAATTTTCATAAATATTCAAGCATATAAAATTACATTTCTTGATCTAATTACAATGATCATAGTCAATTCCAAGCAAATGAACCATACTAACAGGGTTAGATTTGCAAAAAACCTTATGAAAATCTTTGTTCATACCGGTTTACACAATTTGCTCTCTCTCACTCTCTCTCTTTATATATATATATATATATATATATATATATATATATATATATATATATATATATATATATATATATATATATATATATATATATATATATATATATATATATATATAAGTAATGGGTTTGTGCTTAACCACATGCTAAATAGGTTTTTTAGCTTTTCTTGTGGTTTTTATGCAATTTTGGCCCTATAAATTTGTTGGGCATGATCGATTGACTAAGAATCCACACCTGGATCATGTGTTTTGGATGAAAAAAACAGTCTTTGGAGCTTAAAAAATTTATAAAGATTTTAGACCATTGATATTTTGAACTTTATAAAAACCCACCCATGTGTTGGAATCAAAGGCTTCAGAGCTGATCCTTATAAAGTCAAGTTCATAAATCACATTTGTAAGGTCATAATTTAAAAATAAAATAAAAAAAGCCCAAAAAACTTATTTAGCATGCGGTTTAGCACCGACCTATATATATATATATATATATATATATATATATATATATATATATATATATATATATATATATATATAAAGTAACAAGTTGAAATTTAAATCTTTGAATTTGAAAAACAAAAATTCTTTATGATTAAAGCTAACTATGTATTTCCCAAATGTCATTGCTTTTGCGAGTGGCGAGTGTGTGAATGTGGAGTTAAAAGTAAAAAAGAAATCATTAGAAGATTGGTGCATGGCATAGCGCGCGTGCTGGGACAACATAATGGCCAGGCTGTACTTGTTATGCAATTTCTTCCTTTTACTCAAATGTTTTTCATTTACAAGATTGCTGTGAACTTTGAAAGGAATTGCCACTAACATGCTTATTTGGCTGGCACTTGGACCAACAAGCTCACTTCCAACTACACTAACGTGTTTGAAAGAAAGAAATTAGTAAGTCACCAATAGGTGCTAGCGCATTTCACCTTGTTTTGAGACGTTGCAGGTTCAAAACCCAATGGTATAGTGTAACTGCCTAATCCCAACTTGCTTTTAAAAAAACAAAAACCAATAAGAGTGTGTTTGACAGTAGGGATAAATGGTCTTTCTTTTAAAAAAAAGACAGTAGGGATAAATGGTCAGCCACAAGTTATCTAAGTATCTATTTATTCTGGATAAATAGTCGCTCCCCAGGGTTCCGACTAGTTATCCTCACTTTTTTTTTAGGATAATCAAATAAAACTGGAGGAAATAGTCCGATATTATTTCTCCCGTGTTTGATTAAGATATTGGGCCCATACAAAAAAGCTGAATAAATTTTATTTTGCCTGTCAAAACACACCCTAAGGGCACGTTTGATGGCTTGTCCATGAAATTACTAAACAAAAGAACAAAATGAACGTAACACTAGTTTTGTTCATTCTGTAACAACTATATCAAGTTCAAGCTTCGATTGGACGGTACTCGAATGCTATGTTTCAAAGTCTAACATTTGTTTTACACCATAGACGAACAACATAAACAGGAGAGAGAGAGAGAGAGCGCTTTCTAGGACTCTCAAGTATGGATTGCTTAAGAATCTCTCTGGACTGCCTTAAATTTGTAAAACATTGACGTGCAAAGATCGATTTGTTGGCATTTTCTGTAAAACAAACACAGATAGCATACGTACCTGTATTCGCCATAGATCACATGCAAGGAATTCAACGTTCTCCTCAGCCGGTCAACGCCCACAATGAGCCCAGACCTTAGGTCAACGGTAAGCATGACCCTATACCACGTAAACTGAATGTGGGATTTGGGTAAGATTACAGTTATGACTTTGTCATCATCTCCGTAGCATCCTACCCTCTTATATAATGGGAAAAATAGGCAGTTACGTGAATGTGGTCTCTCACCCTGTGGGTTGAACCCAGACTCATTATGTTCAACATTCTCTCACTTGACCCATTGACACCAAAAGTGTACTAAATCGAGGTGTATACCATTATCTCGATTTAATTCTTCATGTGGGTTCACATGCCACTCTTTATCACAAGGATGAATCATATGAGTTATGGATATGAATACTCTTTTATGAAATGCCATATTTTCATGTACTACACTACAATTCACCTTCAGTGCTTAGGCATATAGAAAATTACCTTTATGAATAGGTTGGTCTCTCATCTATTCTATTGGTCCTTTAATATTGTTATTCTGCTATTCTCTCTAACCCATATGAGAGATCCTTTATGCAAAATCAACAATATACAAAGTCATAGAGAATCAAATTCATATATACAAATATGATCATTTAATGTATTGTCATACATCAGAAGAAATCAAAAAGACCCATCCCCTTTACATGTTGAGAATACAATCTCGGTGCTAGCCCTTTAGTAAGGGGATCCACAGTCATTTTCTTCGTCCCAATTGTATCAATACATACCAGATGATTCTCAGTCCTTTTTTTAACAACAAAATATTTTAACTACATGTGTCGACACGATGTTGAGCTCTTATTGTTATTTAAAAAGGACACGACTGCTTCATTATCACAAAAGATTTTTAGTGGTCTCTCAATAGAGTCCAGAATACTAAGACCTATAATGGAGTTTCTTATCCAAATGGCTTGTGATGAAGTCTCGTATAGAGCAATAAATTCCGCCTCCATGGTATGAGCAATGGTAGACTGCTTTCTACTTCTCTATGAGACAACACCACCCGCTAGTAGGAAAATCTATCAAGTAGTGGATTTTCTACTGTCAATACACCCACCTAAGTCTGCATTAGAGTATCCAGCGACCTCTAGGTGGTCAGCTTTCCTGTAGGTCAACATATAATATTGTGTTTCTTATAAATAGCGCATGACCTTCTTCGCTGCCTTCCAGTATGCAATGCCTGGATTTTTCTGATAGCTACCAAGCATTCCCACGACAAATGTTATATCAGGTATGCACGTACTGCAAACTTCCAACTACTGAAATATATGGAACAACATCCATCTGAGCCTTCGCGATATCATCCTGATGACAGTCCTTTAAACTCAATTTATCCCCTTTCACTATAGGTGTCAAACCAGAAGAACAATTCTCCATCCCATATCTTTTAAGAACCTTAATGATATAGAATTTCTAAGAAAGACCAAGGACACCCTTAGTTCTATTGCAACAAATCTCGATTCCTAAGACATAAGTGGCCTCACCCATGTCCTTCATATTGAAATAAGAGGAAAGAAAATCTTTTGTTTCATATAATAGACTCAAATTATAAGTTGCAATAAGAATATTGTCAACATATAAAACCAAAATTATGAACTTACTCCTACTAGTCTTAATGTAAATATAATGATCAACAATGTTTTCAGTGAATCCAAAGTTCATAATTACCTAATTGAACTTCTTATACCACTGACGGGAGGCCTGTTTAAGTCCATAAATTGACTTATTCAATTTGCAAACTAAGTTATTCGAGTCATCTATACTAAAATCAGGAGGTTGTTGCATGTATACCTCCTCATCCAAATCCCTATTCAGGAAGACAATATTCACATTCATCTGATGTAGCTCTAAATCAAAATGAGTTACAAGGGCCATGATTATCCCCAATGATTCCTTAGTTGAGACATGAAAAAAGGTCTCATTATAATCAATGCCCTCTATCTGTGTGAAACCTTTTGCAACAAGCTTAGCCTTATACCTCTCCACATGACCTTTAGAGTTTGTTTTGGTCTTATAAACCCATTTACAACCAATAGGTCTAACTCCATCAGGTCAAGGTACAAGATCCCACATTTGGTTCTTTGTCATAGAGTCAAGCCTTCTTTCATGACATTGATCCAATGTGTTGATCTTTCACTTTCAATGGTTGCTGCAAATGTGAAAGGATCTTCATTAATGTCTATGAAATCATTTGACTCTTATAAATACATCACATAGTCGGGATGGATAGCAGATTTTCTGATTCTGGTGGACCTCCATACATGTGCTACAAGTGGTTCAAAATGAGCATCTTTATCATGTTGTTGTTGTATATCCTCATCAACAACCGAATCTAGTTGGGATTGATGTTTATTGACGGGACTTTCTGTTATATTACCCGAAGGGACAATGATAGAAAAAATTGGGTCTTTATCCTTAGTAGGTGTGAAACCTGAATCCTACATTTTCTCAAAATTAATATTTTGAGACGCATCTATCCCAACAGAATCATTTTCAAAAAATCTTGCTTTATCTGTTTCTACTATCTCTGGTGTATGAGATGGATAATAAAACATAAAGCCTTTTGACCTTTTTGGATAACTAATGAAGAAACCACTAGTTGTCCTAGGATCAAAAGCTTTTATATGTAGTTTATATAATTTAGCTTCTGCTGGAATCCTCATATGCACATATATGACAAAGAAGGTTTTCTACCTATCTATAACTCGTAAGGAGTCTTTTGAACAACTTTCGTAAGAACCTTATTCAAAATATGCACTGCTGTCCTAAGAGCTTCACCCCACAAGGTCGAAGGAAGGTTTGAGTGATTCAACATCGCTCAAACCATTTCTTTAAGAGTATGGTTTCTTCTTTCAGCTACACCATTCTAGTAAGCACTACCAAGCATGGTATACTGATGTACAATGTCTTCCTCTTTTAGAAACCGTGCTAATGGACCTTCCTTTTATCCCATCTCAGTGAAATGACCATAATATTCGCTACCTCTATCAGACCTGACAACCTTAATAACTTCATCAGTTTGTTTCTCTATTTTTTTATTGAAGTCCTTAAAAACCTGTAAGACCTCTGATTTTTTAGATAATAAGTAGAGATACATATACCGTGAGTAATCGTTTATAAAGGTAATAAAATATTTTCCACCCACATAATACGGTGAAAAAGGGCCGCACACATTCGTATGCACTATTTCTAACTTTTCATTGCTGTGTTTGACGTCTTTATTATATGTGTTAGACTGCTTAGCCATTTGCAGTCAACACATGGCTCTATATTCATAAAATCAAGGATTCAGAGGATTTCCACTTTCACGAGTCTTTGGACTCTCTCTTTCGAGATATGTCCTAATCTTCGATGTTAAAGCAGATAGGATTGATCCTCCTTTAGGCTATGTTTATTGCCAATCATTGTGTTCTCAATGGAGTGAGATTCCCGAATTTGAAATTTGGTTCTTAATCGATACAAACCATCACACATATATGCATAACCTATATTCATTGAATTTTTCATAATAATAAGTTTGAAATTTTCAAATTTAAATACAAAGTCAAACTTATCAAGTTTTGAAATTGAAATCAGATTCCGACTATAGGATAAAACATAGAATGTATCGACCAAATCCAATATGAATCCTGACTCCGACACAATTTTGCAGGTCCCAACATTCTTGACATGCGAACGCATCCTATTTCCAGAAAAGATGATTCTCTCATGCTCTGTTGGTTCCCTCTTGTTCAGAAATGCCTGCAAAGTGTTGGTAATGTGTACCGTGACACCAGAATCAATCCACCAACTATGCAATGAAACATCGATTAAACTGCACTCATGAGAAATGAGTGACTTATTACCTTTATTTTTTAGCCACTTCTTTTACTTCAAACAGTCTACCTTCTTATGCCCATTTTTCTTGTAGAAGAAACACTTTATAGAAGAGCCTTCTGACTGAGATTTAGCTTTCGTCTGAGAGTTTGAACTCTCTCCAATGACTTTCTTCTATTTTTTTTAATGAGATTTTCTTTGGCCTCGACCTCTGTTTATTCTTATGAGATGCCATATGTGCACTTAGCACCCTCTCATCCTTCGATCTCTCATCTTCTTCAACACACTTGGCTAAGAGGTCATTAAAATATCACTCATTATTATTGTTGTAGGAGATTTTGAAGGGTCCATACTCAGTAGGTAATGAGGTTAAAATTAGATGAACCAAGAAGGAGTCAGAGATGACGAACTTCATGTCATTCAATTGAGTCGCAATATTTCTCATTTCTAAAATGTGTTGTCGGATGTGACTGTCACCAGTATATTTCATAGACACCAATTTGGACATGAGTGTATTGGCCCTTGCCACTACAAGAAAATGTGTTGTTAGTGACAGACGTTAGCGACGGAATAGTTAGCAATGGTTTAACGAGCGAAAAACATCCGTCGCTATAACCAACGGTCGCACCATTTGACGATGATGTTTGCGACAAAAGTTGTTCCATCGCTAATTAGCGACGGACTTGGCGACGAAATATAGTCTGTCACTTGTTTCGTAAATTTGATTTGTGTTGGCTTAGCGACAGAATTAATCTGTCGCTAATTTTCGAATAACCCCAATCCCAGACAGCTTTTCCTTTTCTTCTTTCGCTACTTCCGCCGTTCGCCACTCCCACCGTTCGCCGCTCCCGCCGTTCGCCAGTCCCACTCCTGTCGTTCGCCGGTCCCACCATCCGTCGGTCCCACCGTCCGCCGGTCTCACCGTCCGCAGACCCTGCCGCCCAAAGACAGGTAAACGACGGCTCGGGGTTGACCCCCTGCCGGAACAGGCAGGGGGTCGACCCTCTGCCTGCTCAGGCAGGCAGGCGACCCCTTGCTATTCCGGCAGGAGGGTCGACTCATTGGCGGAAAGGCTGGGGGTTGACCCCCTGCCGGAACAGCAGGGGAGTCGACCCCTTGCCGGAACAACTTTTTTTTTGTGGTGACTTCATTTTAAAACAACGTATTTTTGTGCAGATTTTTCAACGGAACCAGCTCATGCTCAACCATCTGTGGTAAGTAAGCAACAAAAACAATGCAAATCGGGTAAATACCCGTGGTGAGTAAGTGATGCAAGCGTATCACATGTTATTTAATTTATTAGATGTAACACTTTATTGTTCACACACTCACTTAGTTGTTGATATTTAGGGTTGCTTTGTTGAAGTTCGGAGATCATGCTGAGCATGATTTTAATGTATGAATATGGAAGTTTTGTTATTTTTGGAGTATAGAGTCCATGCTAGGCATGGTAGTAGTTAGTAAGATATTGAAGTGTGTTTGTTGCAGATACATGTTTGCCATTTGTTTGATATAAATGATTACGACGTATTGCAATGTTTGATGTAATTGTATTCATGCTTGCATATAGTTACTTTCAATTTGATTATGACTTTAATGTGAAATTGTATAATGAAAGCATGATTCAAATGATTGTATCGTGCCATTAATAGTTTGCACATGAAAATATTAAGTTATCAATGCATGCATCAAAATTCTTGTTATTGTATGACATTATATATTGCATGATAAATTTGATATTTTCTTCATCGTAGCATTCTGACTGTTCTCTTTTAATTCGTTAGGTTATTATTCGTAACATCATAAGAAAATGACTGCAAACCGTGAATGGATGTATCGTAGGATAGTGGACAATGAGTTATCGCATGAATATATGGGTGGTGTTGAAAGTTTTATTGAATTTGTAATGACAAGTGTCAGTACAGTGGATCTCACATGTCAGATTAGGTGTCTCTGCAAGATTTGTAAGAATAATCGATTTGTAGAACCTTATAGCGTTAGACATCACCTATACATGAAGGGTTTTGTGAGTGATTATCAGAACTAGATGTTTCATAGAGAAGATTTTAGAAGCGATTTTGATGCACGGGTGAATGTGGTGCACGATAATCCATATACAAATTTGATATTTGATGCCGCAGGAACAGAACTGGGTTCTGTTATGAGTTCTAGTGATGTAAGAACTGCCGTAGATGAAGAATCACCAAACGATGCAGCTAGTAGATTTTATGATTTACTTAGATATGCTGATGAGCCACTTTGGAACGATTGCGAGAGTCACACTATCTTGTCTGCACTTCTTCAACTAATGAATTTGAAGTCCGAGTATGATTTGAGTCAATCATGTTTTGACTGTTTGTGCATGATTGTGAAGAGTATGTTGCCCAAAGATGAGAAATTGCCAAAAAATTTCTATCATGCGAAAGTTATGGTCAACGCTCTAGGTATGAGTTACAAAAAGATTGATGCTTGAAATAATCACTGCATGTTGTATTTCAAGGAGTAGGAAAATAACATATCATGCTCGTCATGTGGGCATTCTCGGTTCAAGCCAAAGACAAGAGGCAATGGTAGCACGAGATCAAAGGAAGTCTCATACAAGTCGCTCCGCTACTTTCCTATCACTCCTAGATTGCAGTGATTGTATATATCTTCAAGGACAGCTAAACACATGAGATGGCATGCAAATAAAGTTCGACACGATGAAAACAAGATCACGTATCCTGTTGACGCTGAAGCTTGGAAGCACTTTGATCGTACTTATCAGAACTTCACAATGGAAGTGCTCGGTCTATGAACAGATGGATTTAATCCATTTGGGGGTAGATCAACTCCATACTCATGTTGGCCAATATTTGTAACTCCATACAACCTTCCACCAAGCTTGTGTATGAAACGTCCAAATCTTTTCTTGTCTCTGTTGATCGCTGGTCCGACCTCACCTGGCCAAAATCTTGATGTATATTTAAGGTCATTGATTGATGAACTAAAAGTATTGTGGGATGACGATGTTACCACGTATGATGGCCATAAAAAATAAAATTTCAACATGAAGGTCATTGTTCTATGGACAATCAGTGACTTCCCTGCATATGGTATGCTATTTGATTGGAGCACACATGGGAGGTTGGCATGTCCGTACTGCATGGAGGATTCCAAAGCTTTTATATTGAGGCATGGAAGGAAGTCTTGCTGGTTTGAGTGTCATCGTCTATTTTTACCCAGCGACCATCCGTTCCGACGATAAAAGAATGCATTTAAAGCAGACACAACTGAAACAGAAGGTTCATCCTCAAGATTGTCTGACATAGAGATTCTAAGAAGATTGCGATACTTTCCAGATGTATTAACAGATACCCGCAGTCCTACACCCTTCCGTGGATTTGAAAAGGATCACAATTGGACGAATAAATCTATTTTTTGGGAACTATCGTATTGGCCGACCCTACTGATACGACATAATTTGGATGTGATGCATGTAGAGAAAAATGTATTTGATAATGTGTTCAATACAGTAATGAATGTTAAAGAAAAAATGAAGGATAATCCGAAGGCCCGTATAGATTTAAAATTAATATGTAAAAGACCAGAATTGGAACTCAAAGAGTATAATGGCAAAATACTGAAACCAAAGGCAAAGTACGTGCTCGGACCTGATCAAATAAAACATGTATGTCAATGGTTGAGACAATTGAGATTTTTAGATGGATATGTCTCTAACATTGCTCGGGCTGTGAAGATTGACGATGAACAATTATATGGGTTGAAGAGCAATGATTGTCATATCTTTATGCAACGATTGATAACCCTAGCATTCCATGATATGTTAGACAAACCTATATGGGGGGTATTGTCTGAGTTGAGCGGATTTTTCAGAACATTGTGCGCATCAGAGGTCGTAGTATCAAATGTAAAGAATCTCGATGACTCTGTCATCACCATTGTTTGTCTGCTAGAAAAGATATTTCTGCCAGCATTTTTTGATGTTATGGAACATTTGATCATACATTTGTCATATGAACTAAGGGTTGGTGGTCCTGTGTAATATCGATGGATGTACCCATTTGAAAGGTATATGTTTTTTTATATTTGTTTCTTTAATGACATATATTTAAAATTTGAAATGTATATTTTTTCCAGATGCATGTTCGACCTAAAAAAAAAGGTTCGTAATAAAGCAAGAGTAGAAGACTCTATTTGTGAGGCGTACACTTTAAAAGAGATTTCAAATTTCTCATCTATGTACTTCGAACCGCATATTCCAACACGTTACACATGTCAGCCCCATAACGATGATGGAGAACAAGTAACTGTAGCTGACAAGCTATCGATATTTCAACCACTAGGGCATGCATTTGGTAGTTGCCGATCAAGGCTCTTAACAGATTGAGAGCAAGACGCAACACACATCTATATTCTTTTTAATTGCTCAGCGATCGACCCATACATCGAGTAAGTATATGTAGACGCAACACAATTATAAATCCTTTTATGTTCTATATGTGGATACATGGCTCGGTAATATAAATATTTGTGGTTTGCAGACGATTTGATCTGGAGTTACAAAGAGAAGTTTCACATCTCACTAATGCAAAAGTACAAAAAGAACGTGAAACTAAGTTTGTGGAGTGGTTGAAACAGTTGGTAAAGAAGCTAACATAAATTTTGTACTTATAAACAACACTAAGTTACTTAATTGATCATGATCACAATTATTGTTTATGTTTGTGCGTAGGTCTGCCATGGTGATGTTAAAGATCAAAGAATATGTGATTTAGAAAATGGTCCGACCAAAGTTATGCAATGCTACAACGGATGCATCGTAAATGGTTATTGATTCCATACAAAAGATTACGGTATAAACAAATCAACGATGAATAGTGGCGTGTGTGTCAAGGGTAGCAGCTACGGTGAAAATAAATATGATTACTACGGTGTTATAGAGGAAATAATGGAGTTGACTTACTTAGGCATAAATAACAGAGTAACTTTATTCAAGTGTCATTGATTTGATCCAACTGCAACAAGACTCGACAAAGCTTCAGGCATTGTGGAGGTGAATCAGAAATCCAGGTTTGGAACATATGAACCATTCATATTAGCCTCGCAAGCTCAACAAGTTTATTATACTTCATATATGAGTATAAAAAAGTCAGATAGAAATGAATGGTGGGCAGTTTGCAAGGTGAAGTCCAAACTATACCCTGAGTATGATCAGTTACATTAAGATGAGTTAGCTGAAGACAGCGATTACTATCAATCAGATGATGTCTATGACTTCGCTTATGGTCACGATGTTGCGCATGATATGCATGTCATATCTCCATTGGCCGATGAAACATTCAGAGAGAAATGTGATCCAAATGATGTACCAAGTGGATGGGTAAACAATGAAGAAGAAAAAGAAGAAGAAGAAGAAGAAGAAGAAGAAGAAGAAAAAGAAAAAGAAGAAGAAAGTCAAACAAGTGACGAGGAAGAATTCTTAAGTTAGTGAGCAAAATCTTGTAATACAAACCTCTATTTAAATGCATTGCAATACTTGATGTGAATGATTTGAATTATTTAAATGTATTGTAATACTTGATGTGAATGAATGAGTTATATTGCAATACTTGATGTGAATGATTAAAAAATTTATTTGAATGTATTGTAATACTTGATACGAATTATTCGAATGCATTGCAATACTTGATGTGAATGATTTGAATTATTTGAATATATTGTAATACTTGATGCGAATGAATGAGTTGTATTGCAATACTTGATGTAAATGATTTGAATTATTTGAATGTATTGTAATACTTGATACAAATAATTTGAATGCATTGCAATACTTGATGTGAATGATTTGATTTATTTGAATTATTGTAATTTATGTAACGAATGATTTGAATTATTGTAATACTTGATGTGATTTATTTGAATTATTTGAATGCATTGTAATACTTGATGCGAATGATTTGAATGCATTGTAATGCTTGATGTGAATGACTTGAATGCATTGCAGTACTGATATGAATGATTTGAATGTATTATAATACTTGTTGTGAATCATTTGAATGTATTGCAATACTTGATGCGAATGATTTGAATTATTATAATACTTGATGTGAATGCCTTGAATGTATTGTAATACTTGATGTAAATTATTTGAATGTATTGTATGGCATATGTTATTTGTTAGAATATGGTTCATGGAGGTTACAATGGTCGCTCATCCAGTAGTAGCCAGACCCAACCTTCATCTTCACGGGCTCCTGTGATAGGTATATCATTTAACTAATTGAAAGCTTGATTAGTTCAAATGTGCATTCTGAAAATTTATAACGTATTTTTTTACAGATGATGTTTCGCATGTATACGACCCACCTACACCAGTTGATCACACAAGTCATGAGCCAACACATGAAGCAGGGTCTTCTCAGTTTGGCACAAGAAGACTCATTCGAATAGTGTATATCGATAATCGACCGTAAGTAATTCGTTTTCAATTATTGCATGTCTTATAAATATTTTATATTGATATTTACTGTGTACCAATTCATGTGCAACACGAGGTTTGAGCCACAAGAAGTAGTACGGGAGATTAGAAATTCACTTCTTCAACATCTACTAGGACCAGTTGCTAAATGGAAAGAGTACCCAAATGAGGTGTTAGACAGATTGTGATCCTCATTCACGGTATACAGTTGTTCCTCATAGTTAATATGTTTCATATTTAATTTTTTTAAGTAATGTCTACTAACTTTCTGAAAATATTTGTAGGCTTCGAATAGCTTCGCAACTACGATGGAAGAAAATGATGCAAAGAAGGTGTGGTAGAAGGTGGCTGTCAATCGATTTGCAGACATGTTGCACAATATGAAGACTGCAACAAAAAAAGCATCTGGCGTAATAGATGATCCACTACAGTGGAAGGGCCATGACCCTATTACTATTAGGAGAGATTATTGGGATGAAATGTGCGATAAGTGGGCGGGAGATGCATTTTGAAATCGCTCTGCGAAGGCTGCACAAAATCGAGCGAAAATGCCTGAAGCCCATCTACACACAGGTGGATCTAAGACATTTGGGAGTCACCTAATGAAAATGGTAACTCATTAATATATAATATTAATTTTATAAGTATTGTTGCAAACTTGTGAAATAAATCTTTTATCCTTTAACTTCGTAGGAAGCAGAAAAAGGAGGCATTGTACCATATAATGTTGTGTTTGTTGAAACACATAAACAGAAGACCACGGGAGTCTTCGTATCAAAGAAGGCGAGAACGACAACGGTATGTATTTATTCTATTAATAATCATTGCAATATGCAAGTTATTATAATGTTATCATTAATTATTAATGCATACTGTAAACATTATTTTGTAGGAGGCATATGAGCAACAGATGGTAGAGCGATATGGCGATGATGTTACTCAACATCCATCATTTGATCCTACAGCATGGGTGACTGCAGCAGGTGAACCCAAAAAAGGTCGCATGTTCGGGTTTGGGAGTAATATGAACACTTCACCAGTTATTGCTTCTTCCAGTTACGGCTCACAAACTTCTTCCGTCGACATAAGCTCCAAGCAGCAACCTATTCTTTTCGGTGATGATATACGCCAGATCATTAAGGACACATTGAATGACTACTTCCATGACACCGTCGCCCCCTTTCTCCGAGATGAAATCAACAATCTTATGCTGAACAGGGGATCTTCGATTGCAGGCCCTTCTCAGGTATAATCACATATTCAGTTTTTAGTCTGCCTTAGAACACATATGAGCATAATCGAATCACATATATAACTTTTTGCCTACCTTAAAGCACATATGAGCATGATAGAATCACATATAGAGTTTTTTGTCTGCCTTAGAGCACATATGAAAATGCTATAATCACATATAAAGTTTTTTGCTTTGCCTGCCTTAGAGCACATATGAGCATGATAGAATCACATATAGAGTTTTTTTGTTTGCCTTAGAACACATATGAACATGCTATAATCACATATTCAATTTTTTGACTGCCTTAGCACACATACGAGCATGATCGAATCACATATATAGTTTTTTGTCTGTCTTAAAACACATATGAGCATGGTAGAATCACATATAGAGTTTTTCTAGCTGCCTTAGAACGCATCTGAGCATGCTATAATCGCATATAATTTTTTTTTCCTGCCTTAGAGAACATATGAGCATGATAGAATCACATATAAAGTTTTTTTGACTGCCTTAGAACACATATGAGCATGCTATAATCACATATTCAGTTTTTTGACTGTCTGAGAACACATATGAGCATGTTATAATCATATATTCAGTTTTTTGACTACCTTAAAACACATATGAGCATGCCAAAATCACATATAGAGTTTTTTTACTGCCTTAGAACATATATCATTCATGATAGAATCACATATTAAGTTTTTTGCTTTGCCTGCCTTAGAGCACATATGAGCATGATAGAATCACATATAGAGTTTTTTTGTCTGCCTTAGAACACATATGAGCATGCTATAATCACATATTCCATTTTTTGACTGCCTTAGCACACATACGAGCATGATCGAATCACATATATAACTTTTTGCCTGCCTTAAAGCACATATGAGCATGGTAGAATCACATATAGAGTTTTTTTAGCTGCCTTAGAACTCATCTGAGCATGCTATAATCGAATATAAATTTTTTTCCTGCCTTAGAGAACATATGAGCATGATAGAATCACATATAAAGTTTTCTTGACTGCCTTAGAACACATATGAGCATGCTATAATCACATATTCATGAGTTTTTTGACTGCCTGAGAACACATATGAGCAAGTTATAATCACATATTCAGTTTTTTGACTACCTTAAAACACATATGAGCATGCCAAAACACATATGAACAGAACGACCTACCTTTGGGTAGAATCAATGTTTCATAAATTCACACACAATCATAATAACGAATCTTAATATGGTCCAAAAAATCCTTAATCAACACAACTCAGATCACTTTGGTAATTACATGAATCGATTAATCAAGATCTTTTACCGAAAACCTATTCGTATTTTGGAGTACGCCCATGCACACATTTTAATGCATGTATATTCATGACATAATACAAGTTCATGCTTCAACTAATATACATAAACTATCTGTCATGAATTTAGTTACAATTCATGATTAAAACCATCATGCACAACTTAACCAACATAAAATACATGAATTTACATGCATAATTTAAAATAAACACTTTATAAAACATGAAAAATAACAAAAACATGCTCATATGGGTAAAACTCAGGGTCCTCAAGAAGAAACCAGTCTGAAAACACTCTGAACTGGTCTGAAACAACCCTGAACCGATCATCTAAGGGTCCAAACCGGTTTTGAACCTTATGAACCGGTACCAAATATGAACAAAGTTCATAAACCCTATAACTGTATGCCAAAATCCCTTTACCTCCTTATATTTAAGAAAACATTGTCTTAGCATCTCGAAATCAGTGAAAAATTGGAAAGAACCTGTCAAAAACGGCTTCGAACCGATCCCGAAAAGAGCCGAATCAGTACATGATCCGGTTCAGGCCAAATAGTGTATGGATCCTACAAAAGTATGGATCCAATCCGGTCCAAATAGGGTCCGGGTCTAACCTGGTCTAAACCGAACCCGGGTTTGACACGGTCCTAAGTGGACCTGGTTTGGACCCGTCCGAACAAGGAGCCAGGTTGGACCCGATCCAAACAGAGACCCGGTTCGAAAATGGGCCCAGGTTTGACCTGATCCAAAAAGGGACCTGGTGGACCCGGGCCGCACAGGGACCCGGGTCTGACTCGGTCTGAACAAGGGACCTGTGTCTGACCTGATCCGAACAAGGACTCGATTCTGACCCGATCCCACGTGGACTCGGGTTGGACCCGGTGGTCTCGGGTTGGACCTGGTGGTCTCAGGTTGGACCCGGTGGTCCCGGGTCAGACCCGGTCCGAACAAGGGACCCGGGTCCGGCCTTAACAACTTTAAAACAAAAAAAATAGAAATCGAGGGTTTCTGTTTTCGTTTTACTGAGAAACCGAAGGGTTTCTCCCCTTCGTCGCCCCATGGCGACCCACGTTGCTGTACGACGATCGACACCGGTGACCAGCCGACGACGGTCCCCTCCCCCCGGCGATGTACCGCTGGCAACACCCCCGACACTTGTAGATCTAGATGGCGACGACAGCTAGTGCACTAGAGGATCACTAATGCCCCCCGACGACACCCCAGCGGTGTCGACAAAGCCGCCGATGATCGACGGCCGCCCCTACCGACATATTGCCCCACAACGATCAACCCGATCCACCGATGAACTCACCCCCGGCGACAGGTAAGGGTTACTATTTTTTTTTATGGGCCTGCCTCCAGAACAACCGGTAAATCGACGATGTCGCCTGGCAGCCAGCGGTGCCGGCAAGGCCGCCACTGCCCCTTCACCTCCCCAGCGAAAAATCATTGACTGAAGTCCCCAGCCCGACGGCTGAAGGTTTTGGTGAAATGGGGGGTTTTCAACCCTGCTTTTTTCGGCAACCAGCGCAACATGTAAGGAGTTCGCTGCACTCCGCCGACAATCCAACGGTCCGGCAAAACCCCCTCCCCCGACGACTCCTTGTGCCGACAGACTTCCCTGCTACCCAACGACGCAGGTTAAACCCTCGACCCTTTGCATATTTTTTTTTATATATAGAGGGTTGCCTGAGCCAACTGCTGTCGTGAATGGATGTCTCCCCACGACGACAATTGTCGTCGTCTGGCAACCAATGTTGCCCCATGGCGATGGATAGTCATCGACTAGAATGACTCTGTTGTCGCCCCATGACAATCTGCCGAAAACTCTGTCGCCTCATGGCGATAGTTTGCTGGGAATAATTAACAGTCGCCTCATGGTGACTCTCGCCATCAACCTGCGAGTTAAGTTGCCCCAGGGCGACAATGACAACAAAACACTGGAAGGCCCTACATGCCAGCACACATAGCAGAATGTGTGGAGCGTGGGCCCATAACCCAATGTTGGCATTTTTTGTAAAACAAACACAAAAAGCGTACATGTATTCGCTATAGAGCGCGTGCAAAAAATTCAACGTTCTCCTCAACTGATCGATGCCTACAATGAGCCCAGACCTTACATCGACAATGAGCAGAACCCTATACCACATAAACTGGATATGAGATTTGGGTATGATTACAGCTACGAATCTCTCATCATCTCCGTAGCATCTTATCCCCTTATATAATGGGAGATTGTGGTCTCTCCACCTTCACGTAACTCTCACCCACTAACCCCATTGTGTGGCCACTAATGTGACCCACTAATAGCTGTCAAACCGGGTCATCCTGTGGGTGTGGGTTGGACCCAGACTCATTATATCCACAGCAATTTTCCAAACCAACAAATAAACCTAGCCAGATAAGAAATTTTACCTCACCAACTATGAAGATGTCAATGTCAAAAGGAATACAAACTTCAGAGGCACATATGATATTTCATCATATTTGATTTAAGAAGTCCGGAGCATCCAAATTTCATGAAGCATAAGAGAAAAATGTCTGTTTTTTTTTTCAATTATATTTTCCGTTTTTTTCTCCAAAAATGCCGATTTTACACTGCATGAAATTCACAAAGCAAAACTTCAGATCAGACAGGACATGCTTTCAATTCAACGATCTAAAATGCACATAGTTACTCCTTTACATCTAAGGAAATCACAATTTGAAAAAAGATTCTACCAAGTGTTCCTTCTCTTCCTTCCCCTCTTTTGACAACTAACTCCTCCTTTCTCCCTTCTCATCCTTCCCTTCTCCCTTCTCACATCCGACAGCCAACTCCTCCCTTCTCCCTTCTCTTTCTTCCCTACCTTCGACAGCATAGGGCTCCCTTCTCCTTCAATCGGCGTCATTTTTTTCTTTTCCTTATTGTTCCTATTTTTTCTTCTTTACGGAAGAAGGCATGGCGCAACCAGCGGCATTGAGTAACATAGATTCATCAAGAAACCCCCAAATGTTCTCCGGCGTTTCCCTTATCTTCGATGGAAAGGGACGGATAGTGGCGTCGATGCGACCGGGATTGGCGGAGATAGACTGGGAGGAGGCTTTCATGAGGAGGATGGAGTTGGCAGAGTGGATAAGGTCGCAGTAGCTCCGGCCGACGAGCTGACGGAGTGGATGAGAGAGAGAGACAGAGAGAGGACAACCCTTACCCCCAAAGCTGGATGCAGCGGACGGTGTTCTGCGCATCCTCTGCATCCCGCGTTTGTTAAAAAACATGATCTAATCGGCCGCGGCATCCCGCGCGACTCATGGGATTCACGATCAAATAACCCCTCAAGGAAGGAAGCATGTCAGTTTTTTTTTTTTTTTGATAATCCAAAGGAACCCCCACCTCCTAATCACTGACCATACATTCCCATGTGAGAGTGCACCCAGCTTTGACCTTGCGAAAATGGATGTCACATGTGAGTTTTGAACTTGTGACGTCCCATCAACTTGGTGACGTTCAAAACTCGCCCCTACTAGATAAGCGAAGCCCTTGTAGGCATGAGAGCACATCAGTGACAAATAAAGAAAAATGTCACCTTCGACCTCATGATGGATGAGAGAGATTGCAGCATACCAAAATATTCTTTGTTTTTTTGTTCCAAAACCTCCACCAGGCCGAGCAGATCCAGATCCACCATTTCCAGATCGGATACCACTTTTTTTGACTGATGGACGATGACATTCCACCCGATGACCTTGTCTGAAACACGAGAAAGTGTCCATTGTGATCTGAATAACTGGCCAATATAAGGAGACAAGCCTGGGCCTTCTCCCTTATAAAACACCATAATGTTAAACCAAGACCCCATGAAAACCACAAAACAAGGTCTAAAACAATTAGGATAGGTAAATAAACTGAGCAGAGGTTGTTCAGGTTGAGCTTGATCTTGTGGCGACTTGAGCAACTGCCAAGCCCAAGATAAATAAGCCAAATTTGAACTGGGAACAAGAAAAATGCATTTTTTAAATTAAAATAACAAAATTTGGACACTAAACCTACTAATCCAGATTAAGCTTGCTCTTTTACAAAATGCATACCTTGTTTCAAAGTTATAAACAATTGAATTTGAAGTCTAAAACTTATTGCTTGCAAGCCAACACTTTATCTATATTCTATAATATAAAATATATTTATTATTATTATTATTTAACGAGCTTATATAGGTCAAGACAAGCCGAACACCTATTGTTCGTGTTTGGCTTGCCAAGCCTATTTCACAAGTTTGAATAACCTGTTTAACACAAGCCAAGCCATGAGCGGTTCGGTTCAGTTCTCAGCTCCTCAAATAATTTGGCAACCTCCTTTAGTAAGAAACTTTAAAAAAGAAGAGGTCTATATCCTCTTAAAGTGAGCTCAGCATGAGAATCTGAATTTGGATCATGATTTGACCCAACAAGATTACCCATAAACTAATCGGGTGGGACCAACTTGCAAGCACAGGATGATATGGATTATAAAAAGATATGGCTAAATTAAGCCTTCAAGAGCTCTAGGCATGTCTAAGTCACTCCCTTATAGACTTAGTTTACCTTTTTTGTCCTTTTATATCTTGGCTTGGACTTTGATCAAGTTCAAATGAACTCAACTCGGCTTATTAGGGTCAGGCTCATGACTTCAATATGAGTGTGTGTGTCTGTTTCTAAAATGAAGAAAGGTAGTAAAAGTGATCTTTGAACATGTCAAGTACATTCATTAGTGTCAAAATAGAAAGGGTTGATGCTTTCCCTCTTGCAAGTGCTCACTGCTCCACCAACTGGAGCTCCGCGTGGTTGGTAGGACGCCTCCTTGTCGTGGGATGTTGCAGGTTTAAAACCCAGTGGTTAGGGGTGTCAACGGGTCGGGTTTGGTTTGGCTTCAGGTGATACAAGACTTGTACTTGATTTTTGGGTATGGTATCGGGTCTGGACTCGAGTCTAATCAGGTTTACTATAAGAAAAATCATACCCGGACCCGATAAGAAATACATGAACTAGACTCTGACCATACTCGGTAAAATCATACTTTTTATCATTTTTACATTGAAAATTTGTGGATCTTAATCGAAACTCGGGTCAGAGTCTGGTATAAAAATTACAAACTATATCGGGGTCCATGTATTAATCAGACCTTTGGGTCCGAACTCGGGTCCTATTATTTATCACCATACTCAGACCCTATAGGGTTTGGTTTGGGTCAAGGTTCGGGTACACCAGGTCAGCTGACACTCCTACCTGTAAGACCCATAATTTTTCAGTATCTTTCTGAATAAATTCATGAAGCATTTTCAGGTAAAAATAACAGTTAAACTCGAAATGCAAAATGAATCGATTTCTACGAACCAAATATACATAGGATATTCATCTCTTCGCGAATATATGCTCAAACCGTCAGGGAGTCATAACTTTCTCTCTGAATAAAATCAAGAGATTTGTATGAGTCAACTTTCTTAGTTACGTGAATACGAAGAGAATGGCGTACTCAGAATTTAAAAAAAAAAATTTGCCGAAAACCCATTTTTTTTGCTGGACCCACAAAAATGTTGGTGAGACCTACAAAAATATTCCTCATAAAATATTTTGTGGGACCTACAGAATATTCCATGTGGGCCCCACCTGAAAGGAACCTCTTGGAAATTCTGAAAAGCCAAGGGTAAGAAGGGGAAAAAAGGGTTGAATTTTTTTAGAAAAATCTAAAGAGGAGGTAGGCTTGGGCTATAAATAACCCTCTCCAATCTCTCTCTTCTCATAAAATCGCCAACCCCGCTCTCTTGCCTTCTCTCTCTCTCTCCTAAACCTTCCCTACCTAGCCTAGCCTGCCTGACTTGGTCTGAACCCACCTGACCTGATCCAAACTCACTTGACTTGAACTTAGTTGGGTTTAGTCAAAGTCAAAGTCTTTTTTGGTCCCCAAACCATGTTTGATTCACTTGACACAAACCCAACCTACTTTGGCTAAGTCTGAACCTGCTTGACCCAGTTGACTTGGACCGAACCCAATTTGGTTCAAACCACTTATGTTTAACAGCTTGACCTGCTCTTCCTCTTTCTCAACTAAGTAAAACTCATCTGACCTAGTCTGATATCTCGAAGGAAGGATTGAACCTCGTTTGAAGCAGTCAAAGTGTTCTGGAGCCATTTTTCACCGATCAGAAGTAAGTTTGCTTCATTGATTCATCTCTCTCAAGTATTTGCTTTTTTATATATATCATGTACCTTCTGAAGTAGTATCTCACTCTAGTCCTTGATTGAGCCCTCTAGAACACTTCGGTGTTTGCGCGCTCGCCTTGTGACTATCATCAGATATATATATTTGAATGCGCAGTATATGCGTTCTTAAAATGATACCTCTCTCTAATTTTTGGTTGAGCCCTCTAGGACTCTTTGGTGTTCACGTGCTCGCCTTATGACTATCATTGGATGTTGATTCTCGTGTATATTATATTTTGTCTTGTCATCGCGTTATATAATGCCAAGGCTCCTGCTTTCTGTAATTTATATTGCGTACTTACATTAGGTATTTTGTCTTGCCATCACATCGAATGATGCCAAGGCTCCTGCTTTCTATAATTATATATGTAAGATATTTCATTCGGTTTCACCCTCCAAACAATATGTATATGCACTCATTAACGTCATCGCCGTATAAAGCACAAGTTTCTGCTTATACTACATATAGTGCACATAAATGAGCGTTCAAATGAAGATCAACTCTAAATTATCAATGTGATTCCCTTACTGCACTTCAATCAAGATTCTGCTTGATGAATGAAGCTCCTATTGAAAAGGCTTCGCTTTTGCACAAAACTGCTTTTTCGTAAAGACATAAGTCACTTGTGTATGACCTAGATATGGCAAAAGGTTTTATCAAATCTCAATGGATGTGAAGTACGTACAATGGTGTACATCCATTCTTGAGTTAAAACGTAGCGATTTTCCCATCAAAGAGAGAAAGTGTTGTTAGAAATTCTGAAAAGAATGCTCACTGAGTTTAAAAAAAACACACACTTTCTCGGTTAAAAAAATGAAGTGCTACAAAAAATTCTGAAGAAGCTCAACTAAGCTCGAAAAGAGCATATCATGTTACTCCATCATACAGAGGAGGTGCTACCCATATTTCGTCAAGTACTTTTTACAATGTAGAAAGGTTCGTCGCACTTCTGTCGTCAAAGTAGGGGAAGTGTTGTCGAAATGATTGGCAGAAGAGTTGTTGGAACCAGTTGAATGGCATGAGGATATCATGTTATCGAAACACTGCCAAAGTGGCTCATTTCCATGTTTGCCTGTAAGGGCACTTTACTCGTAAGGGCCGTCGAGCCAGAGTAGTTGTTGCGCCTTAACTAGGTCAGGTACTTGTTGCGGTGATTCACACCGAGCAGTCGATCCGTTGATATCAGGTCATATGTATGTTCATAGATATTGTTATACAACTAGACTCGTAAGGGCCGCAGAGCCAGAGTACGTTGTCCACCCAAAAGAGGTGAGGTGCTTGTGATGGCCGTAGTGTTGAGAGTTCAGTTAAGCATGCATATGAATAAAACTTAAATATCTCATGAACCCCGTGGTTGATGACCATGTTAGGGGGATTACTGAATGGGGCCGGATACATATATCCTCAATGCGTAATGCACTGGCTTGTCCGAATGGCAAGAACATATTCGACAAGTAATCGTAAGACTGACAAACCCCTTCAGAACTATTGCTCACCATGGCAGACGATGATGGTACAACCTGAGTGACATGTATTTGATTATGAACCTGACAGAGTTCAATGTGACCTCAGTTACTCAAGGGGTTTGAGGTCGTGGTTATCCTTATATATCTAAGGATTGAACCCAACTACTACAAGTAGAGGATGTATCTAAACTGGTCTGTTAGGGTTCTCTCAGTATTGAGTTTACCACCCTAACATGAATGGAGTCAACAGGTCTCTAGGGTATCTAAAATACATGAAATAATCAACCTTCAGAACATCATATTGATGCCTGAATAAAAGTTCTCCCGCGTATCAGAGGGTGAAATGCTAATATCGAAACAATGCATTAGCTCTATGTTCAACGATGTATTGAATGTATGAGTAAATGAACATTGTTGTGTCAAGTCCTGCATAACCTTAGTGAAGGTGTCTTGATCGATATACTACTGAACCGATTAGGCGAAGACTCATGTTGTATCCATATGTCAGGTTAAGCTCGATGAACTCACACTTGGATTCATAGGATACAGATGTGTCAAGTATGAAGACTTGAGCTTTGACATCTCAACTAAGACCCGGAGGAGGTCTACGCTAAGTCATGGAGGCTTGAGCACAATATTCAAATCACAGCTCTGAAGAGGCATATGCTAAGTCGTGTAGACTTGAGCGAGAGATTCAAATCACAACTCTGAAGAGGCTTACGCTAAGTCATGCATACTTGAGTGAGAGATGCAATCACATGCCTGAAGAGGCTCATGCTAAGTCATGAAGATTTTAGCGAAGTATTCAACTTATAGCCTAAAGAAAACTCTTGTGATATACGCTAAGTCATGGAGACTTGAGCGTCGTTATTATGAACTGTGACCTTTAGTTGGTCAATGCATTTACTTGAGTTGAATAGATGTGTAGATGATTGCTTTCTTACCAGACCATCAGTAGTTCTTACCTCGTTTAATGAGGATTTCAGGTGTTGGACCTGCATTGCGATATGCGGAGCAAGGCGGCATTGAGTTTCAAGGTTTCTCTAGACAGGGTTGTACTACTTTCTTTATTAAAACTAAGTACTATTTTTTCAAGCAATGATATTTGTAATAAACAAATTGTTTTGATAAATAGAACACTTTGGTGGTTAAGAAGAACTTGGCCACATATCTGTGACTTGCCCAAAGTATTCTAAAACTGACGACTCATTATCGTTTGATTCTGTTGCTAAAAGCTTTTCTAATATCTGCTTCAAAGAAAAAAAAATTATGAAAATTTTAACTTAACTTTGTTTTGAAAATCCGAGGTGTTACACTACCATTGATAAGTTAAATAATAATTAATGGGTCTGCCTAACCCCAACTTGCCTTAAAAAAAAATTGCTCACTAGTTTTGTGTATGGTAAGTCAGCTGATATAGGAACCATGACAGTAGTTCCTCCATGACTTTCAACCTGCAAGCATGGGATTAGGCAGATCCTATTAATTCATTGTCAACCAACTAAAAATAAGATAAATAAGAGGACCAAGCATGTTAATTATATAAAGGAATGTGTTTTTGTTTGTCTTCTCGTAATAATGATAGTATAAGCTTCCTACCAAAAGTATATATATATATATATATATATATATATATATATATATATATATATAGAGAGAGAGAGAGAGAGAGAGAGAGAGAGAGAGAGAGAGAGAGAGAACTGTTTTTTCATCCATTGTTACTGGACGATGGAGCCGCTGATCGTTCCTTCTTTTTTTTTTGAGCAAAAGAGTAACAAGGGAGGAATTTTTCTTATCAAAAATCAAACTTTTTATGAAAAAATCTTTTCAATTTTTTTTATCATTTAAAATGAATGAAAAAGTTACGATGTTTTCTTTTCTACTTTTTTTCCCCACTATTTTCCTACTTGCAAACGTGTCATATCTCTTGCAACAACTAAAAACGTAGCCATGACGCTACATTTCAATGTCACAGTGAAGGTCCCTCCACCAAGTTGGTTTTATACTTTCCAAACATGGCCAAAAAAACTCAAATAACTTTCACAATTAAATACGAAAATTTGGCAGATTATTTGACATAAATAAAGCATAGTAAACCTCTCAGTTGTATCTGGTAGGGGTGACTTGTGAATATCACCAAGTTGAAAAGACATCACAACTTCAAAACCTATGGGTGGCATCCCTTGTCATAAGGTTGAAAGCTGGGTGTACTCCCTGGTTGGCAGGGAGACCTCGAGGGTTTTACCAACCAGAGGTCAGCCGATGTTGTATTGGTGATGGGGGGTTTTCCTTGGGTTATCCAAAAATAAAAACTCGCAGTTGTAACACAACTGGGCTGACTTTCTTTTTTCCCTCTTTTCTTCTTTTTTTTACTTTGCTTTGTTTTTTTATAGGCAAGTGGGAGATAACCTCCATGTGATTCAAACCATAGTCACAAATTTTGTTCTTGGGATATTCTCGGCAAAAGAATATCACAGGAGATTTTTAAAAAATAAGCATTTCTTAGGAAAATTTTGGGAAATTAAATCTCAGTAAGTTGAATATATATATATATATATATATATATATATATATATATATATATATATATATATATATATATATAGAGAGAGAGAGAGAGAGAGAGAGAGAGAGAGAGAGAGAGAGAGAGAGATTGGTTTGGACAAAGGGGCGTTTAGGAAAATATTATATAACATAGGCTGATTTAGACAATAAGGTAAAGAGTGTTTTATGAAATATCAAGTGGTTTTAGAAAATATTATATAACACAGTGTGACGTTTATGAAAGACCAGCTTACAGGAAACAATATGCAACATGTAATGTTTAATGGACTATTTGAATAGTCCCATATCGAAGGGAGTTGAGGAGGGAGGGCGTTAAATGCTTCTTACCATGCATTTCTAAACTTTGAATGACTGCTATATGAAACAAAATCACGTTATCGAAAGATGGCGTGTATTTCTTGCATTTTTCAAAAATTTACGATAAATTTGCGAGATATTCAGTTTTAGCGATATTTTTTATTATATTTTGTTTTGCGATTATCTTGTTTTTTTGTGATAAATTCAATATATGAGTGAGATTTGTTACTGGTTCAATCCCAAGACCCTCAGTTATGATATGCGACCTTACAATCCAACTATATCACTGAATACCCAATGTGATGGAAGCGAATCAGGTGATGCTGAAAATGAGCGTTTTTGCTCATGCTGACATCGTGGCCATCCGATTTGCATTTTAAAAAGCTCAAAAGTCAACAAAACCACGTGGCATTCATCCAAAATGCAAACAGACTGCCACGATGTCAGCATGAGCAAAAGCGCTCATGTTCAGCATGACCTGATCCGCTTCCCAATGTGATTGGTTAACTTTCAAACATCTTGCTTAATCTGGGTTCATTGGTGTCCAGTGTCCACTAGTAACAGGATGTTAATAAAGTAATTAATTTGACAAGATACCAAACGGGTAGGGGTGGCAATCTGGTCGGGTTGGCGGGTCGGGTTGGCGGGTTGGGGTGTCAGCATACCTCAACCCGAACCTGACCCGTTTATTAAACGGGTCGGCTGTGGCAAACACGAACCCGACCCGTTTAATAAACGGGTAACCCGACATGACCCGCCAACCCATTTAATAAATGGGTTGGGTCGGGTAAACGGGTTTTCAGGTTCGCGGGTCAGGTTGACGGGTCGGGTTGGCGGGTTGACGGATCGGGTTGGCAGGTAGGCGGGTCGGGTTGGCGGGTTGGCGGGTCGGGCAGACGGGTTGGCGGGTTGACGGGTTGACGGGTCGGGTTGGCGGGTTGACCCACCCACCTAACCCGTTTATTAAACGGGTCAGCCGGGTTGGCGGGTTGGCATACCCCCAACCCGAACCCGACCTGTTTAATAAACGGGTTGTGCGGGTCGACCCATTTATTAAACGGGTTGGCTTCAGCCCAACCCGAACCCGCCTAAGAGGCGGGTTGGCGGGTCGGGTTGGCGGGTCGTGTCAGAAATTGCCACCCCTACAAACGGGGCTCTCCTTGTTTCGTAGAAGCTGTAACGTTGCAGGTTCAAAACCCAATGGTACGTTGTAACTGGTGGGGTCTGCCCAACCCCAGCTTGCCTATCCAAATAATAATAATAATAATAATAATAATAATAATAATAATAATAATAATTTGACAAGATACTACCAAGACATGTCGTAAGAACATCAGCACATCTTGCGCAATCTTAGGCACTAGTTGTATTGATGGTGATAGTGCTTAATAGTGTAGCGATCAATTATTATTATTATTATTATTATTTTATATTTCTACAGCATTGGCTAAACTATTCGCAGTATGAGCTTGTGATTTTAGCCCTTCATCATGCTAACATGCATCAACATGGCTTTTGATTTCAAGATTGATAGCTCAAATCTCAAGTACATTGGGTTTATCAACACCTTTTCTCATGGCATCATTCACCGTTTTTAATTGGTATCATGAATTATAAAGCACCCACTTCACAAAGTCACTATATTTAAACCCAAAGTGGATCTCTTTATTCCCCACTATTGTCCTATAATGGGCATGTGGTTACATGTCCTTGTCTTCAATGAAAATTCCAAGCACTAGCTATTTATAAGGTCATTTTGCTTGAATTAATCAATACAGCTAGGGTCCCAACATGTTGTAATCACTCTTATATTCCTTGTCTCGCTCGCTATTATGTGTGCACTCTCATTGCATATTTTAGGGAACAACAGTATTCTTTTCATCAAAAGGCTCCGTATGTGCTCTTTCCCTTTGACAACTTGCGCTGAAAAGGACTCTCCAACCTCCAAAAAAAGACTGAAATGCCTAAACATGAGGGTCTAGTTCCCATGAAATAGACATTATAACCAATTTTTAGGTATGATGACACAGGAAAACTGGAATATATATGTTTACTAATCATATGTTTGTTGGTATGAATCAAGGTTTTCATAGTTTTTTTTTTTTTGCAAATCTAACCCTGCAGATGCATTCGACATAGTCCATTTGTTAGGAATCGACTGTTATATCATCATAATCCGATCAAGAAATGCGATTTTTTATTCGTGAATGTTTATGAACATTCTAAGCCATTGATCCTCAACCTTTAAAAGATCTTTCTTATACATCGTAATTGGATGATCCAAGAGTCCGTTTCTATAAAACCAAGCATCTAGATCACATCAGTATGATGAAATGTTTGAAAAAAAAAAAGAGTAAAAAAACCTATGAAAATCTTGGTTTATACCAGTAATCATATTTAGTTGGTAAACATGTCAGTTACCCTGACAACACAAAGAAGTACTTACGCCAAAATATCGAAAGTAAATGGTTTATGGTTCAATTAAACGATATAAAAATATAAAACGAAACGGCAAAACATCAAAATAAGAAATATACTCTTTGAACAAAGATACCATCAAAGATATTCTGTCTACAAATGAGTTTTCTTTTTTTTCTTTTCTGTGGTTAGGCTAGGGGAAAAACCCTCAAATCACCAACTGCGTATTGGCAAGCCCTCGATTGATAAAACCGTTGAGGCTTTTCATGCCATGATACTTTGCAGCAAAAGCTGTCCATATGTTTTGAACTAGTGATGTCCCATCAACTTGAAGACATTCACCAGTTGTCCCTACCAGATGAGCAGAGCCCTTATGGCCCGTGATATTCAATTCTTTAATTGAGCCATATATCTCGGTTTTGGATTTAGAAATAAACAAATTAATACTGATACGTACTTATGTATTTGTGTATGTACACAAGAGGCCCTTCTTTTTTCGAATATTAATTTGTTTTCTTTTCTTCATTAATTTGCAAGAGGTGGTGCTTTTTTTTTTAATGCAAGCTGGAGTTAGGCAGACCCCACCAATCATTATTGAACGGACCATTGGGTTTTGAACCTGCAACGTCCCACCCACCACAAGGAGACGTGCAGCTCCTACCAACCACGCGGAGCACCCATTGGTAAGAGGTGGTGCTTCTTGCTTCTGCTTTTCAAGCACGAGAAATGATAAAGGTACTACACAAACCAAAAGAAAAAGCATGTTCATGATAGCTGGTAAAAAGGAGGAATTTTAGGAGTAATATGAACAAGAACGCCCAATTACAGCAAGCCAAAAAGCAAGTTGAGGCAATAGAGCGCGAAAAACAAACGAGCTTTCTGGCGTAATGCTACCCTAATAGTTGTGCCTGTTTTAAGCTTCATCTTATACTGTCAAAAAAACAAAATTTGTATCTATCTTCTTTTGCATCATCACCATCATCAAATAATAATAATAATAATATTATTATTATTATTATTTGTTAAACTTATTCATATTACTACCAATATTTATCACTATTTATTGCCATGAACCTTTTGACTTTGACTCATTCTTTCGCTTAATGGTGGACAGATCTCAAGGAAGTGGAGTACAAGTACTTGATGGTTGGTGGATCCAAAGGGAGTGAAGCAAAAGGAATGCTATAATGAGCCACAGCACATCTTCATCCAAGGTCAAGGTATTTTATTAAAGGGTGCTTATATATATATATATATATATATATATATATATATATATATATATATATATATATATATATATATATATATATATATATATATATATATATATATATATATATATATAGAGAGAGAGAGAGAGAGAGAGAGAGAGAGAGAGCTGAAAAGCGATCAACCAACGTTACTTAAAAGTGAAACTCAACAAAGCGTCGAGTCCCACAAGCACAAGCACAAACACAACAACAAAACGTGAAAACACCAATTACACAAAAAACAAAAAAAACCCGAACACAAAACAAAAAACTCATCAAGGACCATTGACATCTAGATGGGGATCAATTGGTGGCAGAGGTAGGTCTTTGAGATATATGTAGAATATAGCATACACATCAGCCAAGACCCTATGAGTCAAACGGTTAAGGTTGAACGGGATATCTCAAAAAGTAGCATCATTTCTGACCATCCATATGAACCACCGCACTATAAATAACCAAACTCTCCAAATAGTCCTCCACTTCTTTTCGCATCTAATTATAACAGGGCCTAGGATAAGATCTAACACAAAGCAGCCCTCCTGCACAACAACTGATAGAGTCCTTCAAGTTTTAGAAAATAATTCTCGAAACACTTCACACGACAAAAATAGATGTGTAGTTTCTTCAACCTGTCGATAAAGCACACACCAACTGAGAAACTGAAACCCCATCCTCTTGATATTGTTATGGGTTTGTATCCGGTCATGAAGAATCAACCAAGCCAATACTTTGGTCCTCGGAGATGGTCCCTTCGTCCATAAAGCATTTTTGGGGATCCAGCCCGGGAGAGAGAGAGAGAGAGAAAATTAAACATATTAGGCTCCATTTCTTGTTCTATCTCATTCTGCCCCATAAGTTTTAGAACCGTTAGATGTGTTTAACATGCTTGATTTAGTGAAAATCGACTCTTGGATCATGTTTTTTGGATGAAAAACATATTTTTATGAGCCAAAAAAATTGGTACCTTCATGGCCATTGTTTTTGGATCACCAGAAAAACCTCCACACATCCAAAAGTCAGTTCCCACTAAATAAAACCTATAAATAACATCTACGGTGTTAGACGTGACAAAAAATACCTAAAACCCTGATTTTTAAAGGGGCCTAATGAGACCTAACGAAAAAAAGGGCTCAAGGAACACATTACTCACATATATATTAGGTCCTCTTTTCTCTTTATCCCCTGTTAGGCCCCATAGTTTGAAGTGTTTTATGATAGATTTGAATAGTTAGATGTGTTAAACATGCTCGATTTAGTGAGAATCAACTCTTTGGTCATGTTTTTTTTAATAAAAAATGTATTTTTATGTGCCAAAAAATTGATGCTTTCATATCCATTGATTTCAGATCAACGGAAAAATCTGTATACAGATCAGATTCCGATGATCCAAAAGCTGGTTCCCACTAAACAAAACCTATAGATCACATTTATGGTGTTAGATGTGAGAATATATATATATATATATATATATATATATATATATATATATATATATATATATATATAGAGAGAGAGAGAGAGAGAGAGAGAGAGAGAGAGAGAGAGAAGCTGCCTATATCTATACCTACCACTGCCTATGGGGTTTTTGAAGGTTTTTTTTTTATGTTTTTCTTGAATTTGACCATATACATGTTTGATTTTATAGGAATAGAATCTTGCATCATTCGATTCCGATGCACAGGTAGGATTTTATAAGGTTTGAAAATTGATGGTGTAAATTTTTTATAAATTACATAAATATTCAAGGCTTAAAAAATCATAACTTTTATCAATAAAAACTCGATACAAGTTTCGTTTCCTAGCAAAGCGACCATGCCGGATGCATCTGCATCAGATTTGGGAAAACAACTCGTAATCCCCCCTTCGCTCACTGTAAGCTGTCGTGGGTTATTCCCTTCTTTTCTCTCTCGATGTCTCTCTTTAGATATATACGGAGGAAATATTTGTCTATTTGAGTTGAATTGTTGTGACAGTACTACCCCGCAGAAATAATATATTGTTATATTTGAAATACCGATAACGTGCAGGTCTAGTCATCAAAAGCAAGCACGCTCAGTCTTAGCTTTTAATATAAAACTAATTCAGAGAGAAATGGAAGGCCATCTTTGCATTTTTCAACTTGAACGAAGTTGTTACCATAAAAATATAAAAAAGAAAGGTGGTAACCCTAATATGTAGAGGGATTTCAAACATTGCGATCATATCAAATATTGGTGCAAGTTATATGAGAAAGCAAGTTGTTCCTGTCTATGAAATCCAAAGCAGAAGCACCTTGTTTGCCTCTTTGAAGTAAAGTTCTCATGATGGGTTCCATGGCCCTCAAAGGAGTACTCATCTTAGTTTTCTGCATCCTTATCTCAGCATCCCTCGTTCCTCCATCCTATGCAGGTGAGTTATCTAAAGCTTGTCATGCTATATATGATCAGTAAATGGCATGTATTCCACAGATTCATGTAATGCAATTCCTATATTATAATTCAGGTGAGTTGTCTAAAGCTTGTCATACCTTTGGTCTGTACATAGGATCTTGTAAAGTTCATGAATCGCAAGATTTAGACTAATTTATAGGTTCAAACATTTCTATTAGAAGTAGAACTTTGAAATTGATGAATTCATCAATACGTCATGCCAATTTCATCCTTAATACCGAAGGCACTGTTTTCATTTTCCGGCGCCACCAACAAAAAATGCACTTGCCGTTCTTTATTTTGCAAGAAAAATTACTGTTTCTAATGTTTTGATTGCAGAAATGTGCATCTTCATCCCCACTTTCTGCTTTTACCAATAATATGAACGTGAATATTTTCTTTGTTTCTTCTGATTTCTTTGAGGATGCTAATTGGATTTTTTACCAACATTGACTCTATTTGTAGCTGTTGAAGGTCTTTATTTGATTATGAAATTTATAATATTGCTGTTCTTATCATCTGCTGTTGCCGACTTATGATTTTGAACTGTTCTAATTTCTTATGAATATCTTGAGGATGGTAATTGGATTTGTCAACAAATCCTTTCAATTTGCTGTAATTTTTTTCATTAGAATAAAAAGTTGCTTGAAATATATAATCCTCATTGGGTATATCTCATGGCAAAATATTTCCATTTCCAATTTTATCTGAGTTGATGAAATATGGAGTGATAACAAATTTGCTTTTGTATTATTGTCTGATAAAGATGTTTTTGTAGGTGGACGACTGAAGTTCATGAATGAGTTGGCCATAAAGCATGTAGAAGTGGCAGAGGTACATATCCCTTAAAGAATATTCATTGGCACATATGCTCACATATAAGCAAGATGCAATTTTCGATTTTCTCTTCAAAAATTAAACCATATTTAACGAAAAACAAACTCCTCTACGTACCAACTTCTAATTATGCGAATTGTTATTAGTAGAAAGTGATAAGATGTAACTTAGAGAGAGTTAACATGAGAACCTTACATATAAATTTCTTTAAAAAGAAAAGCATATTACATACACATGCATGATATTACAAATTTACCTTCTTTAAAAAAAATGATAATAAAATTTTCCAAGATTATTGTACATAAGTGGGAGCAAAGAGCAATGTTGTGTGGTTGATGACTCTCTTGCATTTCCAATTTATAACTTTCTAGATTCATTTCTTGTTCTTTTACTCTCTTTGGTTTAACTTTTCAATTGCTTATTTTTCTTATGTTAGCTAAAAAGCAGTATACTTGGCATGTAGGAAGTACCCTCGTGGGTATCCCACCAGGATGGAAGCAATGGTGTGCACCCAAGAATCCTGAGAGTAAATACAAAGGACTATTACAGTTATGATCCTGCACCAGCCCTAGAGAAGCCTCCCTTCAAGCTCATACCTAACTAGTGAGGAAGGTCATTGGCTTGGCAATCATCAGGAATGCTAAAAAGGTCAAGCTGGCGCTCAAACACGTACATACATATATATGGATATATACATACTAAGTTTTTGACAATAGTCTCACTACATGGGACATAAGTTTGCTCTAAATAAATGCATTTTCCTCTCTATGATTAGACTCACATGTGATGCATGTGAAATGACATGCAGCATCCATGCCTGGATGCTCACAATATTGCATTATATATATATATATATATATATATAGAGAGAGAGAGAGAGAGAGAGAGAGAGAGAGCACGTATGTCTAGCATGTATATAGTACAGTATCCAGATAAGTCGACCATGCTTTGATATACATAGACCTGTTGTAATGCATAAGCGAAAGCAAAAGGGACGCATGCGAAGAATCTATGTAATTTCTACTTGTTAAAGAGCATCTGCTAATGCTTTATACAACTTTATTCTCCCTTACTATTTGACGTGACATGCAAGTCTCTCTCTCTCTCTCTCTCTCTCTCTCTAGCATGTTGCATGCTCGCTGTATGGAATTACCAAAACCATAAAGACCATCTTTCCAAAAAATAAAAACACAAATAATATTTTGATTGACAAGAATCCAATATGAATAAATATCCAATCTTAGTGAACTTACATATATAGGGTTAATCTAATATTAAACTACTTGTGCTTAGTATTAGATGGATTCAACGTTATAAAAATGACTAAAACACTTATATACAGAGAGAGAGACACACTCGCTCTTTTATCAGATTGAACCTGATTATATGTTATCAGATTGATTCATCAAAGTGCATACGAGTCAGATAACTGACTCATATATAGCCATAGGTATTCAATGTTTTCATCTTCTTCACTTTTGTCAGAGCTTGTCAAAAATTAAGAGAAAATTCCATTTAGGGGATAATCTTTTGACCTTAATTCCAAAAATAAGACTCATGTTCCTGAATTTCCTGATATGAACCACAGGTTTCCTGCAAAATTACCAAATAGAAGTTTGTATGGCAATTGAGGTTGTAGCTATAAATAGGAAAGAATAGAGAAATGGGTTTTGTTTTTTCTTTTCTTTTTTATTGGCAAGATGGGGTTTGGCAAACCCCCCTACTAGCTACATCTAAGAATAAAATACAACCGATTAAGTAGAGAGTTGGGTTAAAAACACGTCAGGAGGTTTGTGCTTCCAAATCTTATCCTCCTGATACATTTCCAGATGAGTTATATAAACATCTAGGAATATAGTTCATCTTTTTAGCAAGAAACTGTCAAAGTTAAATATACATCTGCAATATCCACAGTTGCCAATCCAGAAAGCCCATGTCCCTCCAACATTCTTCTTTTAATATCAGCTATAACTCCCCTTCTTAAGTACTCCAAAATCACTTTGCCCTAAGAGTCCACCAGCAAATCCACATGAACCTGCACCTTAGGCATTTCAAAATAAGTTAGCTTCATCTCCGAAAGAAAGGTCACGCCAAATCTGCTTTTAAGAATTTGCTCAGAAGGACCAACTTCACTAGCTAGCTGACCCACATTTGATTGGGTTAGGCTCCTCTTAATACTAGACTTGGATCCATATATACATAAAGAGGTTTTACCTAATCCAGACTATCACCAGACACAACTCCAATTACTTGAGATCCACTTTTAATTAAATTAGTCTCCTCATCCATGTCCTTAAAAGATAGGCCTGCTTTCAAGGGACCACTTGCTTGGACGACCAAATTTTTGAAATTTGATGTTGCCCATCTTGACCTTGTTTACCAAACAGTAATAATATCATATAATGATTTATCTATCACCAAATGGGTTGTTGCCCGTCTTGACCTTGTTTACCAAAAAATAAAAAACTCCTTACCCGATTCACGCAAAATACTGGAATTCGACAACACCATGGTGGCAACCACCACGGGGACTGGAAAACAAGCTGATCAGCTTGTGGCTAGGCTCATGTTCGGCTTGTAAAGAGCTTGTTCAAACTCATAAAATAGGCTCTGTCAGTTGAATATGGACAACTCGACTTCGCTCGACTTGTGGAAGCTAGTTAGGTGTTGAAATATATTTTGGATATATTTTACACTTCTTTTACATGTACTTTTTTTAATTCTATTTTTTCCAACTCTAAAACAATATATTTTTTTCATGGCAAATGATCGTACTGGACAACAAAAATGACGTATTTTAAAAAACACCCCACAATTTATCAAATCCACTGAATGGATAATTCCGTTGGTTCACAATTTTTTCTAAACGCTTTTACCCCTTGCAGATGCGAATTTTCAATTTTCGTGCATCATGATGCTAAAATAATACACCCATGAAACTCGCCAACAAAATCGCATCTGAGGTTGTGATGTTCCAAAAAATAATGCAAAATTCCAAAAAAATTGTGAAATTACGAACGAGTATCGCACAACCACCTGCGCAAATCATAAAATTTATGGAGGTTCGATAATTGCAAAATTGTAGAAGAGTATCGAAAGGCACGTTGTAAAAATTCATTTAAGTATTGCGAAAGTCCATACCTTGCAAAATTATGAACGAGTAATCATATAAAGTATTTCAAAATTTTAAAATATTTGCGAAAGTCCAATATTGCAAAATTACGATAAGTATTGTACATTGTATTGCAAAAATACATTCAAGTGTTGCGGAAGTCCATAATTTGTGAAATTTTGAAAGAGTATCGTACAACGTATTACAAATTTTTTGGATTTTCATATGATCATAATATAAAAAAACAAAGCTAAGGTTTCATAGAAACTAGGTTTTTGTGATCTTCAACTAGTGAAAAATTATGATCATTTTTTTATGGCCAAACATTGGCAGTGAGAAGATCGACACTTCATCGACAAAAAATTATCAACGGTGAATTTTTTCGATAAGCATATCTTATGGTATGGGTGGGATAAAAAACCAAAAGTCTACAAGTTGTTCATGAGTGCTGCAATTCATCATCTTAAAACTTGTTCTCATCATGAATGTTGATGTTGTAGAATTGATGGGAGGCCTCGATTTTAACAAATTGTGATAGTTGAATCAATGGTATACTATATTTTCTCCTTATCAACACAAAGTCGACGTACCTCATAGTAAGCTTTGAATCACATGGTATGGGTGTGTTGGAAAAAATTAAGAGAACAACACAAAGTGTAGAATCAATGATGGTATAATGTGTTTTATTTTTATCAAAGATGCGGTGAAATGCAACATTCTTGAGACTAATGAGATGGAGGTACCTTTACACATACTTTATTTTCTCTCCATCAAAGAGGAAGTGAGAAGCAACATTCTTGTAAAAGAATGGAATGAATGCAATGTATGAGCAACTTCATTTTATGAAAGAATTAAATGACAGAAAAATGTCTCTATCTTAGCTTTTAAATGATACAAGAATCACCATATTCTATCGCCTGATTGTTGAGATGGGGGTTGGAAAGATAGATTCTCATGTTGTGATAGAATCATGGGACAAATTTTGACTCTATTTTTTAATGCAGAACATAAGAGAAAATTTTATTTTGGAAAAAAACACCTCAAAGTGCAAAAAAAGTGCAAGATCTCAACTTTTCAACAAGGTATAAAACACAGATAGATATGCAAATGTTGAGATATTAGATGATCAACAAAAACATTTGAGAAAAAGAACATAGTGTTTGTGCGTTTTTCTAGATTTTTGCACGATTTTGGCTACCTTAGAGTGGGAATTCAACTTCACCTTAAAAAAGAACAAAGAAAGTATGATGAATAAAATTTTCCAGTGACTCTTATAACACAAAAAACATATAACTAGGAACATAGATAAGGTTGTGCAAAGTGTGCGCAATCAAGGCAACTCATAACCGGATTTTGAATCCTTGGTAGATTTGAATCCAAAGACAAAATAATTGAGAAAGATATGGCATAATCTGACCTTTGCATGCTAGTTCCATAACCTTGAGATACCTTGGTTAAGAAGGAAAGGTCCCATTGGGTGTGTCAATTTTTGTGAATATACGAACCCGATGGGTTTTAACAAAGATAAGTTTTAAATTGGATCCAGTTTTATTGAAAGTGATATGGGATCCTTGCTTGCAAGTCTAGTGTCTTTCCTTGTCCAGTGAGAAGGGATCAACCTCGCCAGAAATGTTTTACGAGATTAATGCTACAAATTTCTTATAGTTGTTTTTAGAGACTATTATATATCTCCAAAGGAGTTGCTCAGTGCTACAATAATTTACAATTATCATTTTAATAGTTATCATAATTTCATACACCAACATCACAACATATCATTCAATTAACAACACTAAAAACCAATAACCCATAATAAACCCTAATACCCCTATAACCCCTATTTAATGCTTGTGCACAATCAACCCCAACCATATCTAACTAATTGAATGCTTCTGCACAATCAACCATAGCCTCAATCAAATTCAGATAAATATTGATAAAAATTAATTTTATAAAAAAAAAATAGTGAAAAACTATTCACTGAAAAACCTAGCAGTCGATAACATTACGAAAAAAAAATCGATTGAGGGATGCCGATGAAGTCACTGTTAATGGTTTTACCAAAATATTTGCAGGAGATTAATCAAAGGGGTCAAAATTTAGGGTTTCTAACCGTCGGTGAACCACTGTCGATGAGAGATTTTTGCCAAGTCACTACCTGCTGAAATATTCTCCTAAATATCATTGGAATGTTGTCAAAAGATCATCAAAAAGATTGGGGACCACAAGAACCCTAGAGTTGCAAAAATAGGGAATGCAGATGCGAAAAAGGGGTTGACAAATAAATCACTATTTGTGTAGGATAGATTTTTGCAAGAAAAGAATATTTTTGTAGCATGTTTGGGATACTCGTCGCAATTTCTAAATACTAAACTTTCACAAATATTTCAAAATTTCAAAATACTTCATAAGATACTCATTCAAAAAATTTCAATGTACAAACTTTCACAATATTTAAACAATTTTTTGCAATGTGCCTTGCAATACTCGTTCACAATTTCACAATTATCAAACTTTCATAAATTTTATGATTTTTGCATGTAATTGCGCAAAACTTGTCCTGAATTTCATAATTTTTTTAGAATTTTGCAATCTTTTTTGGAATATCGCAACCTCGGATGCAATTTTATTAATGAGTTCTGTGGGTGTATTATTTTAGGGTTATGATGCACGTAAATCAGAAAATTGCATTTGTTAAGGGTAAAAGCATAAAAAAAAATTAAGAACATGTAGTATTATCCATTCAATAGATTTGGTAAATTATAGGGCATTTTTTTAAAACACATCATTTTTGTCATACAATACAATCATTTTTAGTTTTTGCTATTAACAAGCCAACTCTATATTGGCTCTTGGCTTGTTTAATTTAGGCTCATTATGAGTTCAAACTCAGCTTAGCTGGCCACAATAATGAGCCAAGCTAACACTTAAAGTGTGATCGCTCAGCTCGTTTATCGGCTCTAACCACCATTGAAAATGGCTTGCCCCATCTCTAGATAATGATTGAGTAGAAGTTTGATCTTGAACACTATTTCATTCTTTAACATGGTTACTAGTGTTATCCAATGATTAATCCACATTCATAATCTCTTCTCTAAGAGCCTTAAACTTATGCATATCACCAATAACTACCTCATGAACATAATTCTTCCTCCACACATTTTTAGTGTTGACTTGTTACCACTCTCATCGCATTGGATCAGGTTACTTCTTATATTGATGTGCCTCTCCTTCACCATGTCTGCAACCCACTCTTAAATCAGAATTAACTTTAGAATGATTTGTTTGGCCTCTCTTTTTGAGGTAAAACCAAATATCATGCATACGATCCCGACCGAAAGAACAAACTTGAGAAGACTCATATTCAAACTTAGGTCTGCACTAAAATTATCACCCAATGTAAGAGGCATGTGATCCAATAGGTTGGAGTTAATCAGGACCTCTAGCAATACTTTACTGCAATCATAACACATAACACTTCTCAGATCATGTTCGCTCATCTACAACAATAAGTTTATCCTTAAGAGCTTATGCTATCAACCAATAAACATTGTAGTCCAATAGAACCAGAGGCAGCTAGCTTATGCACCAACAATAAAATAGCTAGTGACTTTAATACATGAAACTTATCAAATCCATTCCAAGTATCCATGAGTAGAGTTCTGCCAACGACTACCCACGATCCCCTACTAAGAACATGATCCATGTCTTCCCTATTGTCAAAGACTACCACAAATTCACAAAAAATGTAGCTTTAAAGAAAGCTTCTATAGTCTTAGCAACTCTTAAACATAAAAGCCATTATGTAGTGGGCAACTTGCATGCCCTCAATGTCCAGAATATAGTCATACATGACCCAAGTGTGCTTAAATGGAGTTGGATCCTCATGGGAATCATCCAATTGAGATTGATTTGGAGGTTGATCATCACCAACAACAAACTCTATCTCATAAAGAGTCTTAAGACAAGAGGACTCAATTATGAAAACAGTTTGAAGAGACTTCAAAACTAGTTTATCTTCATCAATGTAATCCAAATAGAATCCTAGATATACTTGTATGTTCTCAAGATAAGTCTTTTCCTTCATGGACTCTAAATGGTGTAAAGTGTTGTATAAAGCAAGGAAACCTCTCTCTCTCAAAGTCATCTAGAGAGAGAATTTTGTGGACATAAGTCACATTGACCGAACCACATAAAAGTTTGCGTTTGTTGTGTGTGCATGAATCTTTCAAAATCATTTTTGTTGTTTGTTTATGGTATCAAATCCATAACCCATAGGTCATCTCAGTATTTGTGCCTTATGTGTTTTGATTTCTCATGGCCTCCAGTTCTATGTCAACGTCATCAATTATTGCTTTCCTTATGTCAAGTCATCAATTCAATGGAATGTGTTTTTATCTCTGGGGTTTATCAAACTCAATAGACACAACTGCCTATTATGGAAGTCTCAAATTGAGGTTGTTATATCCTCCCAGAATCTATTCAAATATGATAAAAGATCGTTCTTTGCACCAAACAAGCTTATTCAAGAAGGGAACAATATGAAACCAAATCTTGAGTACCTTGTTTGGAAAAGAACATATCAACTTGCTTTGAGTTAGATTTGTGCCACTATTACTAGACTTGTGTTAGGCCAAATTGTTCAGATATCCACTGCTCATGAAGCCTGGACTACATTAGAATGAGCATATTTCTCTAAATCTAGTGTTCATATTATTCAATTCAAATAATAGCTTCAAGATATCAAGAAAGAAGATAAGAGTATGGTAGAGTATCTTGATCACATATTTTTTTTCCAGATTCTTTATGTGATATTTATGAACATGTTTCTGTTGAGAATCATGTTCACTATATGTTGAATGATCTATTGAGGGATTATAAGAGTTTTGTCACCTCGGTTACCACTCGAGATGGTCTGCTCACATTTGTGGATATTTAAAAAATGTTGATCAACAACCAAGAGAAAAGGTTGCAAATAATAAACAACCAATCTTCGCATGGAGAAACCTCCTCCACTACATTTTTCTCTTAGAGATGACGTGATAGAGGAGGACCCCTGGTAGAGGTAGAGGTAGAGGTCAATTCATGGGGGGCTGGTCAGTCCTTTGAAAATTTTTAAAATTACAATTCTCAGGGTGGTCATTAGGGTTTCTCTCGTCCTCCTCAAAATTTGAACAAAGGATAAGTTATTTGGTAGTTTTGCAGTTATTGTAATCACATGGCCCGTACTTGCTATGACATCATGAAAGCTTTTATAGCTATTGACACTCAACAATATGCAAGATTCTGCCTGGTACTTTGACACTGGAGCTTAACATCATGTTACGAGTTGAGATCAAGGTATGACAAATAAAATCGAGTATCAAGGTATTGATGGTGTCGAAGTTGAAAGTGGTACGCAACTAACCATTACCAGTACATGCAATTTTTTGTTACATCATGAGAATAAGAGTTTTAAATTAAGAGATATGCTCCTTGTTCCCTCTATTAAAAAAATTTCTTATCTGTATCTCATTTTGGAAAAGATAATCAGTGTTTATTTCAGTTTGATGCTAATGGGTTTTGTATAAAGGAACCAAAGAGCTGAACTACTCTTCTAAAAGGACTGATTAAAGGAGGACTATATTCATGGTCATCCATTCAAAGTATCAAAAGGCTCCATCTCCATCGCCTATAGTTTAATTTGCTAGAATAGGCACAAATATGTTTCAGGTTTTTGATGAAATTTGGCATTGCCATTTAGGTCATCCTAGTTTTCATGTTTTGAAAAATCTTGTAAAAATTGAGTCTATTTCTTTTATGAACAATAATAATATAGAATTATGGTCTTCTTGTGCAATTAGTAAGAATCATAAATTTCTCTTTGATAAAGCTGAGTATTTTGTTCAAGCTCCATTAGAGCTCATTCATGTTGATCTGTGGAGACTTATGTCAACCCCTTCTTAAAAAGGTTTTTAATTACTATAGTTGCTTATTGATGAATTCTAAAAAAAAATTGGTTACTTCTTTTGAGCAAAAAATAGGATGTTTTCCCTTGCTTTATGAATTTCAAGAACATATTGAAAAAACAACTTGGAAAATAGCCACCCATACTTTGGTGTAATAATCTCGATGCAACATATCTAGCAACAAACCCAGTGTTTTATGCCTGAACTAAGTTTAATGATCCCAACTCATCCACGTGAAAAGTGATTTTTTTTTAAACAATTATGGAAACCAAAACCCAAGGTTCTGGGGCCTCACAGACTTAACAAATTTCAAACCACAAGTGATCTTTACATTAAACCAACCAATCAAATAACTAACTTTATTAATCAATAATCAAAGTCTGAAAACATAATTAAAGTAAAGTATAAAATCTCAGAGCCACGTTGTTCAAGAAAATAGAAATAAGTCAAGTGATCTCGCAGGCTCCCTATGACAGTCATCCCCATCACTAAGCTCTAAGTCCTGAGAAAAATATTGAGTAAGAATCAAAGATTCTTTGTATGAATTCTTCTAACAATCCAAATAAGCAAGAAAAAACATAAATCAAATTCATATAAGTTTTCAGAGAAACATAACTACAACAATCTCATAATTCAATTACCATTCAAGCATTTAAAAGCAATTACCATACAATAACAATATCTCACATGAAACAAAACAAGAATGCATGAATTAATGCAGAACAATAAGTATGCATGATTTTAATACACATATATGAAGAAATTATTAAGTTATTATCAGAGTTTTCTTTTGCATGCTGATGTCTTTTTTGTTTATGAAATAAATTTTTTGAAAAGATTTTTAATTCAAAAGCAATGTGAAAACCAGACACCAAATATAAAACTGGTTCTTATAAGTGGTAGAGACTAGGTCGAACTCAGGGGACGGGTAATACTTCATATTCAAACACACAATTAACTATTCTTTATTGTCAAAATTGAAAAAGTAAAAAAAATAAACTACTTATTACAACAAATGAATACCCTACGCAAAGGGTTTAAAATGGTTTTATTACAACCCAAAAATTGAATTGAATTCCTAAATTCTAAAAGAAAAGTGAAAGGTATCTTCTACACTCATGCCTCGTGTCGCGTGTCAGATGCGTCACCACGTATCTTGCTCGCTTGCTCCTGCTCCATGCCTTCCTGCATAATTCAAATGCACACGAGCAACACAAGAGAAGAACAAAAACTATACTATGCAAAATATACCAAATAAATGCTAAAATCTAAATTGGAACAAAGGAAGATAATGCAAAAGAAATGCAATGACAAGTTTGAATTAAAATGATTTCTAAAGGCTAAATGACAAGTAATAAAATGCTAAACATATAATGCTAATGTATGTAACTAACTCCTAACTACTAATGTAAATACTTTCAAAGTAATACTACTAAACACTTAAGTAACACACTATTAACTATTTTGAATCACTACTAGGTAATACTACTAACTATTTTAAACCTAATGACAAACCACTAAATAACCTACGCACTAAGTAAATGCATGCTAATGTCAATGCTAATTATGCTAAGTATGCTATAGAAAATGGAAAAAAAAATGATACAACAAATGAATTCAAGTGCTAATAAATGTAAATGCTAATTCTCTATGATTTGAATGCTAAACAACTAAAAGTAAACACTAAACAACATAGATAATAAATGAAATACACACAAGTAAAAAAACATGTACTAAACATATACAAATGCAAGTAGCAACAAATGTAAACACACTCACAGCATACTCTCACTTACTGCACACATTGTGGCACTTCTCAATACATTCATAGCAATCACTCATTATCTCTACTCACTTACACAACACTCTCACTTAAAGCACAATTTACTAAATTCACTCAACACACTCTCACAACACACTCTCAATGACAACATTCACTCAACACACTCTCACTATCCTCACACTCAGCTGCAACACACACAACACTCCACTCACTTACACAACATAATCTCACTCAAAGCACAATTCACTGTATTCACTCAACACACAACATTCTCACTATCTGTCACAACACTTCACAACACACTTGATTTTGCCAAGTTGAACTCACAGAGAATACTATGTATGTAAACTGATAATGCAAATCTAAGATGTTAGTGCTCAATGTGGTAATGCTGATCAACAAAGAACTACCCAAATGTTGTTAATAGTCATACTACTGCGCTAATCAAAGGAACATGATGCATATCAAACAATGCATCTGTTGAACAAAAATCACAGATCTAAAAGGGAATGTTGTTCATTGCTGTAGATGTTAATCAATGCTTACTACCAAATGCATGATATGCAGCAAATGGACAAATCCAATGTTGATAATACTGATGTTATAATATGAATGCAACAACACTATGCTATCACATTATGATAAAATGCACATTATACTAAAATGCACATCAGATTATCACACACATTAAGTGCATATTACATTGAAATGCACAACAGATACTAATCACACACAGGTGTTGTGATTTAGGAGTGATTTAGATGTTGGTAACAAAATACAAGCTGTCCATCTCACGATGATTCAATTCAGAATAGAAATCATGAATTTCATGATGATTCAATTCAGAACAGAAATCGTGAATCTCATGATGATTCAATTAGATCCTTCAGTCAATTTTACTGAAAACTGAAAACCCACAATCACGACAGATGATGTTGCAACAAAAGAAAACAAAGCAGATTAGTTTGATGCACCTGAATGCCGATGAAACTATTAAATGTAGCTGCTGATACGCACGGGAGTGATGCTGAAGCAGATCAACTGTTGATGAAGATAATGACAATATGTGATGAAATGAATTATGCGGGTGATGTAATGCAATGAAGATGAAACTAATGTGATGCGGTAAACTGAAGGTACACAGGGGAAAGAAAATGCAGAGATGATGCACAAAACAAGAAATAAAAAAAACAAACAGTAGAATGGAAATCAAACAAATCACAACATGGAAATCGTAGAAAGTAAAATGCAAAGTACAGGAAAAAAATGTTATAGAATCAAAGATCAAGCAAAAACACAAAGTCAAAAAAATTGTAGAATCAAAGAACGCACAAATCAAAACGTAGCAAAAAGGTACAGATTTTTTTTTTCATTTTTTTGATTTCAAAAATATAATTCAACTATGCTATGAGAAATAAAGGGGAAAAGAGGAACGAGAGAAGAAGAAGGAAGAAAGAAAAGAAAAGAAAAGAAAGAAGAATGAGAGAAAAGAAGAAGAAATCACTTATCGTGGATGAGGTTGAGAGGAGAGTTGGCCTGCAGCCCTTGCTTCATTGTCGAATCGTGTTCCATCGGAGAGAAAGAAAGGGGAAGAGGAAAAAGAAGAAGAAAGGAGGGAAAAAGAGAGAGAAGAAAGAGGGAAGATGGGAATCTGATGGAAGAGGAAAGAGGGCTTAGACAAAGGGGAAGATGCCTCACTTTCCCTCTTTGTTGAGTTTTTAAAGAGGTTTGCTGGCAGTTATGTGATTTTTTTCATAAACCCTTATTGTTTTTTGGGAATTCTTAAAAGAGCCTCTAAAAGCTAATATTTCCTAAAGCACTAATTCCTACATTATTTTACCAAACTAAGCTATATCTATTTTCTAAAAAGTTTTCCCACTTTATTTTTCTAACCTTACCTACTAAGTTGATTGTAAACGATAAACTTTGAAATAAACAACAAAACAAACTTATTTTCAAGCATTTTCTGTATTTTATTCTTTTCACACATTTTCTCAAAACTAGCATAAATTTAAGTTTTTAAAACATTTCTTATGAAATCATGCATAGTTTAATGTGAATTAAACCCTAAAATATATGCATGATCACATGCATATCCCTATTAAATGCACACAATTTTAGTTTCACTTTTCATTAAACACGCGAATACTCAAAATGGGCACAATAGTTTATGAAGTCCAAGTTAGGTTCCCAGTGGTGACTTACATAAAATTTATATTTTATTAGTAGGTTTCACACTTGACCCTCAACTGATATCAAGAATCAATATCATCCATCAGAATATTAAAAAACAACATATAATGTTGGGACAACAGAAAAATCAACATCCACTGATGTCACTTTCTTTGTATACCAATAACAACAGTTGTGTCTACAACAACACCCTCAAGCAAAGTGGCTGAAACTCTCTAAAATCGTAATTGAGAGGTGAACCACCATATTAGGTTTAGGGGCACAAATGTACACAGAGTTTTACTATCCTCACAGTTTCTCTCAAACTGTCATCCAAGATTCGCACACTGTAGAAAGAACATCTAGAAAAAAAATATTAATTACATTGTATGACTCTTTTGTCTTTTTAGCAAAATTCAAGTTCTTTACCAAAAGAATAGTTTTGCAAATTAACATGCAAAACACAACATGAAACCTGACTTGCCATAATTTTAACAGTGCAATTAATTTAGAAAGTCAATAATTTCAAAAGTGAATTTTGCAATGCATGAATACTAATCTTCTAGCAATACATGTTTCTATCCCACATGGCCTACAAGTGTTCGTATCTGACCACTGATGCATCTTATACAAAATCCTTAGTAAACATGCATGCACACAACTATTGAAAAATGTCCACAATGCATATTCATTTATACACCATAAGAATGTATATACTATATAAATTGCATATGCAAACTAACAAATGCTTGCAACAAGAATTATTTTATGATTCATTATATGCATAATATCCAAACATGCACATAATCATGTTAAATGCAACATCAAAAATAACTTTAGAAATTTTTTGTTCAGGATATGCACACCTATGCCAACATAATATTCATTTGCATGATTATACATAACCAATAAATACTTTTGTCATTCATGTAACAAATTTGGGCATGCTCGGGATACATAACATAACTTTTTAGTCATATCTATGTTGCCACAATACACAAGATTGCATTATCATGTTGTTGGCAGTTTATTTTTACTACAGAAACATGTGACTACAGGTATCACACAAGAATATGCAACACTATTATGCTCTACAATAGCCCACATAACTTAAGAGTTCAAGCATTTAACAACACATATGACATAATATATATATATATATATATATATATATATATATATATATATATATATATATATATATATATATATATATAAACATCATGAGAACGATTTAGTAGTCAGCCAATCATGACAGCATGGAAAAGTATTCCAAAATAATGCTAATCAATAATCGACACTCACGACCTTAAAACTATTTTGAAAGCCAAATTATATGGCAGGGTATCTCCACCCATTGGGAGTCCTTTTTAACATGGAATTTCACTCAATTTAACTTTTATGTTGAATTTAAAACTTTAAATTGGTTAGAATCGTATTTTAGATCTAGATTCAGATCCAAGATCCAAATCTATATCCAATATCCATATAGATCATAATCTGAATCAGATTGCAATTAATATGGATCTTGGATAGGGTCCAGATCCATATCAACTTGGATTAAATGGATTAGATCCAATCCAATCTAATCCAGAACTAGTCATATCGCTATAGGTTAATTTTGAAAAAATATGATTTTCGGGCCAACCATACCTCGAATTCAAAAAAATAAAATATCAATGTTTTTAGAATTTTGAGACGCATCTAATTATATATTACTTGAATTTTGCCTCTGAATTTCTTTTGAATTTAACCTAAATTTTCCTCGATTTTAAAGGTAAAAAATAAAAAGGTTTACCAAATCTTAATTGGATTGTTTAGGTCTTGTCAATGGGTCTTGGGCCAAGCTGAGACTCAACTGGCTCCACCTAAAATCGAGAATTTTATCAACTTTACCAAAACTATTAGCCAAATTTTCTGAAATCTGAGAATTTAACATTATAAAAAAACACATGATATTACACTAAGCATATAGAAATCAACTACCATTTTGTTAAAAAAAATTACAAATCAAGAAATTAAAGTTCAGTTTGTTCCAACTCAAGATCAAGTTGCAAATGTCCTCACAAAATTGTTAGCAAGTCCATGGTTTACCTAGTTCAAAGACAAGCTCAACCTCACGTACGTTGTCTTGAGAAGACATGTCAAGATTAAAATCATACAAGACTCTCAAGTGTGCTCAAATGGATAGCACAATCCTCATGAGAAGCGTCCAGATGAGATTGATGAGAAGGTTGATTGTAACGCTCAAACCCCAACCAAGGAAAAACCCTAGATTTTTTTTAGCTATTTTTTTAAAAGGTTTTAAATCAATAACAAAAAACAAGGGGAAACAACCTCATATGGACTCTTTCAGAAGAATAAATATCAATTACCAAAAGTCATTATATAAAAGTCTTTTACAAAATGAGACCATGAATACATCGTAAATACAAGTCTCCCAAAAGTCGGAGAAAATCCCCTCAAAACCAAAAGCCAAGACCACGAGTCCAAGTGTGGGTCCCAAGCCTCCTGCCGTGCAGCCGTCGCATTGCAGCTAGTCTAATCATCACCTGCATCCCCATAAAACGGGGTTAGTACTCTTGCGAGCTAGTGAGATAACCAATCAAGATATACCATTTTCAAGAAAACATAAAGCATGAGAGCAGTTAAGATATGCATCACAAGTACGTAACAGAACTACAACTATCATGATGAAACAATTAAAAATATGCAATCAAAGTTCATGTGTGTGCGAGCATATATATATATATATATGCAATCATGCAACAAGTGTAAGTACTAAGAGAAATAACAAAAGTAGCAATACAAAGCTATGTGCAACATGATGAGATAGTTATAAACATATAACCAAGGTAAAACAACTACAGTACGTACAACTAGGAAGCAAAGAAAGAAAACACATTGTACAACTCTAATGTACGAAATAAAACAACTAATCAAGGTAAGTCAGCATGTGATTGGTTAGTGATTATGTTCTTCTTGTTTACTCCTTCGGGTACGTGAAAAAACCTCACATTCTGTGAGACAAGCACCCGACGTATGTTATTCTATTTCTAAGGTGGTAATTGGGGAAGCTACAGACCGAGTAACCTCATGCGAGCAGCCCAAGGCTGAGAGAAACCACACATAGGTAATGAATTACAATCCTTACTAGTGCAGTAGTGGAGGTAGCTCAAAAGGTAACCTCAACCTCCCTAACTCAGAGTGACTGGAGGTCAAAATGATGCCTTTGCTCCTATTAATGTATCATAGTAACGACCTGTCACTCGAGGTTTGTACCATCTACCCTCTTCAAGGTAAACCGTCTTGTGAATGAGTAACCAAGCAATTTATCTTTCTTAAGCTAGTTTGACAACACACCTCTTTTTGAGGTGTTTTGGCACACATGCCTCGTGGTCCTCGCAGGGTCACACAAATGAGGTCTTTGCCTGCCCATTCACGTGCTTGAGCCTCACATGACCAAAGAAACAGCACATCACCTGTGAAGGTGATACAACACCATTTTATTCTTAGGGTATCACAACACGTGAGCTCTCTCACGAATATGGGACCATCGCCCAACATGACTCATGTGGAGTCGCATAACCTCAATTGACAATTTGTGTCAATACCCTATGTGGTGCTAACTTTCCAATCCTTTGTCGAGATAAATCAAGTGTGTAGTGTGTGGCATACATCAGTGTAGTACCCAAAGTGTATACAATCTATAACATGATAGCGTACAATACCCAAACATGACACTCGATGTAAGCAACATATAGTCCACTATAATGTCATGGTGTGCCAAAGTGCGAGTGCGAAGGCATGCATCATATTCTACATATTCTTGCACAATTATCGAATGTAAATGGTAACATTTACGTATATCACATTCAATCCATATTGCAATGTGCAAATATGTGCAAGTGAGAGGTGTCATGGTTTAACAACTAACAATATATAAGCAAAATACACATTTTCACAAGTTATTTGCAATTATGACAAGATAAGCATTTATAGTCCATGAGTCACATCGCATGCCTTTATGCATCGCAGTAGGTGCCATTAAGCGCAAGGCATTTCACATAATTGCAACACATCACACCATCATTCATACAGAATTTAACGAAGGATTCCCATGCACATGACATGATGTGCAAGTGATGTGCGGTAATAATAACATTGTAAAAATATATTGACATGCTTTATTTTTGCACAATTTGAATAAGGAGTTTGTGATTTAATCAATATGCTAGTCTTTGACGCCTAAAGAACCAATTGACGTGGCCACACTGGTTGAGGAAAAACAACACTAAAGACAACTACAACCTACGAGGCGACAACGGAAGATAATGCAACAACCGACTACGACCATGCAAGAGTCATGGTCCTTGCGCTCAAAGTGACCCAAGTGAGCAGCAAGCTGTCACTTGTTGCCCCCCCCCCCCTGACGCAACAACAGGGTATGCCACAATGCCAAAAAAAAAACACAGCCAACACATTGCACCCTATTTGGGGCCAGTGTGTGGCAACCATGACCTAACCCGATAGGGTACAAGTCACAACCGAGGCAAACAACCTAGGTCTGGACAGTCTGGTCCAGACCTGTACTGGAGTGTACTGACAACACACATGGTCTGGACAGGATTGTTCAGACCCAGTGTGGCACGACCAAACACGACAGCCATGACCTAACCCAAACTGGGTGCAGGCCGTGGCACACAGGCAACCTAGGTATGAACCAACCCGTTCAGACCTTTGCGGGAATGATCAGGCCTTGAGCAAGGGTCTGGACCGGGGTGTCCAGCCCGGTATGGTGCTGCCACACCAAAAAAAAAGAAGCGGCAATGCAGGCTTACAGGCGTACGCTGGAAGGCCTGCAGCCGGCGACCAGCATCCCAGGTGCAACCAACACCCGGTTGCCAGCCACAGCAGGGAGCCTCTAACCGAGCCCGTGCTCGGTCCAGGGTGACCCTTACAGGTCTGAATCGGGGTGGTTCAGACCAGTCAGGCTGAAGACAAAGGGGCTACAACAGGCCCTGGACTGGGTGCTACTGTAGCTCGACCATGGACAGGGAAAAGCGGAAGGGGAAAGAGGAGGATGGTGACTGAGCTGGGTTGGGCTGCGAGTGAGCCCAGTCCGGTCATCCATGCATCCAACCGAACCCTATCCAAGCGAGCAAGCCGAAAAGAAAAACAACAAAAATAAAGAAAATAAAGAAACAATGAAAAGGAATGACATCTCACCATATGCCAAAAGAACACAATCCTCCATCATGGATTCACCTAGAACCCCTTGCATTCACAGAATGAAAGAAGGGAGTTCCGGGTTCTAAGCATTTAAAAAAAAATCACAATGAACCCATTTTCAACAAGAAATGAGAAACCGTGAGTGAAAAATGCATTTGCACAAACAAATAAGTACATGGGTGCTAAAAAATCGTGGAGAAAGCACATTCTATCACATGCACACCCTAATCCACCAAAAACTCTTGCATGCACCAGATGCAAGTAGGGTTTTGGGCTTCATGTTGAACCAAATACACATCAACCACTAAAAATGGTAAAAAGAGAGGAAATCTCACCTTGCTTTCAGATTGGAGGAGGAAGAGATGTCTTCTTAAGCTTGAAATGAAACTCCACAACAATCACACACCCACACTAGCACAAACCAAAAATTCAGTAGAGAGTAGAGGAGAGAAGAGAAAGAGACAGAGAGAGAGCTCCAAAAATGTCTCTTTGGCTCTCTCTTTTTTTCTAAAAGCTTTTATATGCTTCCATGACAAACGGATGGCTTGGATCAATTTGGATGATCCAACGGCCATGGTGTGTTCAACACCCATCTAGGCAAGTGCAAGAGTGAAATACTCTTGCATGGTTGCCGAAATGCTTCATTCATCTTCTTCTTTTCAAATTCTCTTTTTGATTTTTCAAAAGTGCCATGGGGTTGCTGCCCCATGCACCCAATAGAATCACACCTCCTTATTGATTGCACTTCTGAAAATTATATGGATGCCATGGGCTGCCACTCACTTGGCCAAACCACACACCTTCTTTAGATTCTTATCTTTTATTACCACCTTACCATCGCTCAGCTTGGTCAACTCGACCAGCTAGGCTCCCTCACATGGGTGATGCCCAGTGAGGTTGAGCCATGGTGGGTTTTGACCCTCCGATCAAGCCCAAGCCCACCTATGAAGGAAATTGAAATAAATGTTATATATATATATATATATATATATATATATATATATATATATATATATATATATATAGTGAATTGCTCAACTTTCATTTTCGATAAAACCCATAGTTCTTTTAGAGTCGCATTCAAATTTCGTGAAATAAAAGGGTTTTAAAACAATTAACTTCTTCAATGTGCAATTTTATTGATCTTATGCAATTTGAATAAAACTTAGGGTTTTGATGAAAAATGCATTATAATATGTACACATATGCATTTGTTTCATTAAATAAATAAATATATACATATATATATACACGTGAATGCAAAGATCCTCGTAGATATATAAAAATATTTCTCTAAAAATTCTTACCATACATTGAATTTTCTCAAAAAAATTGCGAGTCTTACATTGATCATCACCAACAACAAACTCTATCTCATAAAGAGTCTCAAGAGAATCAGTTATGGAAATCGTCTAAAAAGATTCCAAAACAAGTTCATCTTCATCAATGTAATCCAAAAAGAGTTCTAGATATACTTGTATGTTCTCAAGTCTCTTCCTTCAAGGAATCTAAATGGTGTAAACAGATGTATAAAGCAAGAAAACCTCTCTCAAAGTCGTCTAAAGATAGTATTTTGTGAACGAAGGTCACATTGATCAAACCACGTAAAAGTTTGTGTTTATAGTGTGTTCATTTTTCAAAATCATTTTAGTTTTTTGTTTCCTCAAGAGCTTCGCTCATCTATTAGGATGACCAGTAAGCTTCACCAAGTTGACAAGACGCCATAAGTTTCAAACCCATTAAAAGTAAATGTTAGGTGTACTCCGAGTGATTCCTCAAGAGTTTTACCCAATGTTGTGAAAATGGGTCAGATCGGAACGACCCAAATATGCTTCAAAAGAGGCTGATTCAAGATCGATTCAATTCCTTTATTTCTTTTAAATGCACATCATCTGATGGTAAAATGGGGCTAATTCAAGATTGATTCAATTTGACATTTTTTAGTTTTTTTAAGAAACAAATTAGGCAAATTTAATATTGGTTTTACCAATCAAATGCCTACCAATGTCTGGTTTGTGATGGGATTGTTCTTTTTTCTTTTTTCTTTTTGGACAGAAAAAGCTGGGGTTAGGCAGACCCTTACCAGTTATACAACCTTACTATTTGGGGTTTGAACTTCCAACGTCTACGTACACTAACTGCTCCTGCCAAAGAAGATGAGCCCCGGTTGGTTTTTTTTTTTTTTTATAATGAAGAGATGCATCCGTTATGGTTTAGATCCGTGAAAGGTGCCACGGACTAGAGATCTAAACAATGTGGGTTTGAGTCATGAGTGAGACATCATACAGATCCAAATATCCTCACTACAAGAAAAGAGGCTTTCACTGGCGCGCTGGTAGTTTGACTCAATTTTGTAATTTTACAGGCCGGTAAGGGAAATCAGATCCAACTAGTTAAACTGGATCGACTCAATTTTGTAATTTCACATCTCAATCCGAATCCAACTCTAGTTACAACTAGATTGCACTATGATTACACGCAAGTTTTAATATGATAAATTTGCTAACCCGATCTTGTTTTGGTGAGGACTGTCTCCATCCGACCTTAAGTCCGTCCATGAAACTGAGTAAGCGAGATTAGGTTATATCTGACATGAGTCGGGTCCATTTGCTTCACTTTAAGTCCGTCCATGAAATTGAGTAAGCTGGATTAGGTTATATCTGACATGAGTCGGGTCCACGTGGGTGCTTCCCTTCGTTCAATCCCTTACCTGGCTGCTCCCAACATACGTAAAAAAAAATATTTCTGCCTCCACCTTAAGAAAAATGAAATGAAATATCTTTGTTTATGTTTGAACCTCACAAGAAAAACCAAGCCCCTTTAGTAAGGGGGGCAATGGGCTTGGTTTACCCGGACCCGATCAGAACCAAACCCTATAGGGTCAGGGTACGGTGATAAACAAGAAGACCCGATTAAGACTCGGGTCTGGATCTGAAGGTCTGATTAATACATTGACTCTGGTATAGTTTGTGAAAGTTTATATCAAACTCCGACTCGATTCGAGTTCAGATTAAGACCTGCAATTTTTTAATATACAAATACTAAAAAAATATGGTTTTATCGGGTATGGTTTGGGTTTGGTTCATATAGTTCTTATCAGATCCAAGTATGGTTATTCTCATAGTGAACTCGGTTAGACCTGAGTTCGAACTCGATACCATACTCGAAAATTTAGTTCAAGGAGTCTGGTTTTACTTGGGTCCAAACCATACTCGACCGACACTCCTACGCTCCAGTCTAAAAAAGAATACATCGTGGCGGATCTAGACGCATCGGCAACACTAAGCTGCCACGTATGGTATGCTAGTGTCATCTTTATCCACCTGCAGACAAACGTGTCGACTCCCAAAACGTTTCAAGTGAACACGTGTACCTCCACGACCATGCACGTCGAGATCGGTCGACACGCGTAAGACTAAGAGTACCTGCTCTTCCCAAATCTTGTGCTATTTAAAGTCCTCTCGTGCTCATAGGATTTCGTGGTCTGTTTTCGCGTCTTTGGTCGCCAATTTCGTGATATATTTCGTGAACCTGTTGGAGTTAACAGAGAAAAAGATGGAGCATCATCGTGACGAGTATGGAAATCCCGTGAGAGGGACCGGTGCAACCGGGTACCAGGGTACGGCCCCGTACGGCATGGCCCCGGGCTCGACCGGCACGGGAGGTCAGGCGCACGTGTTGCACGGCACCGACACCGGAGGACAGGCAGTGCTGCACCGTTCCGGCAGCTCCGGCTCCAGCTCTGTAAGTCTTTTGCCTTTACTTTCACGTCTTTTTCCATATGACACGTGTCCGATCGTCAGATCGGTGGCGTATCCCCTGTGACGTAAATCGTAAATATAGGTTCATTCGTGGTGTAATCGTTAATGTTGGTGCAGTCAGAAGATGATGGACATGGGGGGAGGAGGAAGAAGGGGATCAAGGAGAAGATCAAGGAGAAGCTGCCCGGAGGCCACAAGGAAGAAGAGCGCACTGGGTATGATGCTAGAGGGCAACCCGTCCACCACACTGGGGAAAAGAAGGGCGTCATGGAGAAGATCAAGGAGAAGATGCCCGGAGGCCACAAGGAAGAAGGGTGCACTGGGCATGATGCTAGCGGGCAACCCGTCCACCACACTGGGGAAAAGAAGGGCGTCATGTAGAAGATCAAGGAGAAGTTGCCCGGAGGCCATAACTAGCTTACCTAGGGCTGGTAAATGAGGGTATTAGACATAAAATAAATGGACATGTGATCCGTGGGGTTCAGTGAGGGAGTAGGTTGGTGTATGTTTCCTTGTGTTGTAAGGTTATAAAATCGTGTTATTATACGTGTTCTGTGCTTTGTCAAGATGATGGGTTTTGGTTTGTTTCGTGTTACCAGTTTTTATGTTTGAAGGGTTTCCATTGTAAGAAAGGTTGGTAAAGGGTGGAGACCTTATCTCCACTGCCATCCTAGTTATGGGTCGGTCCGAGAAATTGGGTTTGGTGAATGTCTAGTCTCATTTTCAAAATCGTACTTCTAAGGGTTATTTAAATATCAATACCTTAATTTTTTTTTTATAATTTAGATTCAACCATTTTCAAGAAAATTTGCCTATCTCACCACCATCACCCAATTATATAGAGTTTTTTTTTTAAATACAGTTTTTGATAAAAATATTTTCCATTTCACCACCGCCCATCTCACCACCATCACCCAATTATATATAGTCCATGAAAAATCACCCAAAAATCATGTTTAAGCGCTGCTAGCGTTTGTTTGTTTAGGGCTTTTGAAGACCTATTTGCAAGCTTCAGGTTGAGGGTGAGGGTTTTTAAAGCACCAAATCAAGCATGATATCTTTAGTTTGCATTGGATTTTGCACCCCTCGCTGCATCTGGAAAGATCATCAAACCCATTCTGATCTCTTTGAAAACAGAGAGCCACGTATTTGAACCCTCTTTTAAAACTAAAAACAAGAAAGATATTCCAGATCATCAAATCCTCTTGAGAGGAGGTTGTATGTTTCCCTCGGGCCGCGTGTTCGGGTCCGAATGAGTGCCTGGGATCCGCAATATTTCTTCGTACACCCAAACAACCGAATGAGTGCGGACCCCAAACACGCGGCCCGTGTTCTGGGGGAACGTACAACCTGCTCTCGTCATAAACTCTTGTAAAAAAAGGCATTTTGCCTATGAAAAGTTTTTGATATAAAACTAAATTTTTACTGAGAAAAATAAAATAAAAAATCTAAAAAAAGATAAGAGAGGAGGAGGAGGTGGAGCTCTTTCGAGGTGGGTGGTAGTGGTGAGTTGGATGGGTGGGTTGTGGTGGTTAGATGGATGGTGGTGGTGGAAAAATAGTTTTGGGGGTGGAGCTTCTTAGATGCCGTTTTTTGAGAGGTGGGTGATAATAGATTGTGGTGATGGTCCTGATGGATGGTGAGGAGGGTGGTGGTGGTGGTGCGATGGATGATGATGACTAATGACTATGGTGGTGAAAAATTATCATGGTGATGATGGAGCTTATCTGGTGCGGTTTTTCGAGAGGTGGGTGGTAATGGTGGTAGTGAGACGAATGGCAAAAATTTGTGAGGACAGGTTTTATGTTTTTCGAAAGATGGGTCGTGGTGATGATGGTGAGATAGATGATGGTGGTGGTTTGATGGATAGTGGTGGTAAAGATGGATGGTAGTGGGTGGTTATAGCGGTGAGACAGAAAGAGTTCACAAATTTTTTTTGTCACCTTTATGGGGAAATGCTTCCTATCAAAAAATATATTTTTAGAAAAAAACTCTCTCGGCAGAAAAATCTTATTTGAAATGATCGAAAAATCTATACGGGCATTTTATTTTGTATTACTTTTCCTCCCATCTTTCTCGCTTCCAAACCTGTGTCCTGTTTTCACGTAAATTTGTGATTTTTGCCATGAGGAAAAAATCACTTTTACCCTTAAAGAGGCTGATTGTGAAAAATAAATGGTATTTAATGGAAACAGATCAGGTCAGCATGAACATGAGCCTTCAGACAGTCTTGGATGAATGCCACGTGGTACTTAAATAGAAAAACTATTAAAAAATAAAGCATCCCCCCTCTTACCGCCATGGCTCACGACGCACCAGCAACATTCACGAGACTCAAACGCCTCTGCTGCTTTGGTCTGTAAGTCGTCTGGTAGAAGAGTCTCGTTCAATGTCATGTCCTCGTACAAGAAGGCTAATGGCATTGAGGGAGAAGATGCCAAGGTTGGGTCTCTCTGGGTCCCCATCAAAACCAGCCCTTCAGATAATTCGACCCACAAAACTGGTGATTAATCGATGCATCTGCGGAAGAAGCTTGCTCACCGAAAAGATGCACTCATCGGATCTGGCAGCAGAGCTCCAGTGACATCCGAATAGTCACAACCACAACCATGTCATTAATGGCGAGCCGTTATGGGAGACGCCCCTATTCACTCGCCACCGATCCACCTTCCTTCGTTAACGGAGAGAAAGAGAGACCCCGAAAGCAGGCATCTTTTCAAGGTCCGTACAACTTATTTTTTAATAGTTTTTTTTTCTCATTTAAAACCTGACAGAAATAAGAAAGCGTTAAGTGTCATTCATCCGAAACGTGTAATGGTGGGCCACCACGATCTTTGCACGAGCGTTATGCCCATGTTCACCATGACCGGATCTGCTTCCTATTTAATGAGGGTAGAATTGGTGAGTATCGAATTTTTTAAAGTATAATTTAAGAGAGAGAGAGGTCTAACTTAAATAAATGAAGACAAAACTGGGTCTTGTTTTGAACGAGCGTTATGCCCATGTTCAGCATGACCGGATCTGTTTCCTATTTAATGAGGGTAGAATTGGTGTAGTATCGAATTTTTTAAAGTATAATTTAAGAGAGAGAGAGAGAGAGAGGGGGGGCAAACTTAAATAAATGAAGACAAAACTGGGTCTTGTTTTGAATTACCTGTTGGAAAAATCCCGTTTAGGGGCCAATCATTTCCTGGAGAACTCAAAAAATTGGGGGGCTATGTTTTTTCCTGGAAACTGCCAGGAAATATCGACTTCGATTATTGCTAATGGTAAGTCAAATTACAATAAAATCTTCGTAAATAGGCCTGGGATCGCCCGAGTGGTAATGGGCTTGAGGAGAAGGTGCTAACCCCTTCATCCCAGGTTCGACTACCACCAGGTGTGCAGGTGCCTTTCATTGGTGGACTTAGTAAGGGCTTCGGTGTCGATGACCCCGCCCAGATATTAGCTGCTTTGGCAGGGAACTTCGTCATCAAAAAACAAAATTAGCCCTGGGAAACCAGATGACCCGTTCGTGGTTTGGCTCATGTTAGGCTTCGTAAAAAGACCGCTTGAAGATAAGCTTGTCAAGTAATAATAAATACAGTTTACATATATTTTATATTATAGGACAAAGGTTCAAGTGTTTGGCGGGAAAGTAATAACTTCAAAGTTAAAATTCCGAAACAATTATTTGTTTTGTACATGAGCAAATTTAAGCTTCTCTTAGCAGCTTTAAAGTTCAATTTTATTATTTTCAACTTTGAAAAAATATAGTAGTTTTGTAAATGAGTTCGCTCTTGCTTGGCTCATTTATCTCATTTTAGGATCATTAATTTTGAGTTTTTCATGAGCTCAAGCTTGACTCAACTTGGTTCGATTCGGTTCAATACAAGAAACAAGCTGAGCTTGAACACCTTAAAATGTTTTAACCTTTTACCATGAGAATGTTGGCTTATTTTCAAATTTAAAGGACAATACAAAAACTCACAAGACAATGAAATGCAACGAATTATGGACCCTAAACAACCTTGCAAATGCTAGTCATGCCTACTAAAATTTATTTACACGTATGTTGAATGTGAGAGAGAGAGAGAAGTCAACTACTTTAACAAGACAATATAAAGTAATAAACATCAATACCATAATATAATCAGCCTTATAGGGGGGGAAACCAGACAAATCTGTACACAGAACCAACCAATTTCAACTCTTTTGATACTTCAATTTTGCACGACGTGAAGATCATAACTACTCCCCTTCCCCCCTCTTTTTTTTTGTACTTTTTTTAAGCATTAATAGACCATCTACATACATATGAAATAGTACTCGGAACCTTCCTAATAGCACCAGTAATATAAGCATCAGAAGCTAACCAACCCTTTTCAGCGCAATCATAGACATCAGAAGCTAACCAATTGTTTTCAAGGCAGTCTTAGCAATCAACCGGTAAGGTGTTAACAAGCGCTAGAAGCAGTGGACTGAACATAAGATACCTCCAGATCCACTGGCAGTAGAAAACCGAGATCTGGCAAACTGTGAACTGTACCTAGCAGTATCTGTGATAGTTGCAGTAATAGCAGTGTGTGTTATCAAATATCTCTGTAATAAGTTAACACCAAACTGGTTTGGAAATAATATCTCAACTTGTACGCTATAACTGGAGAGTCGAAGTTCCTTTGACGTAGCGTCATATGTTATGAAGGAGAAAACAACCCAGCGTCAGAGAAGACCCAAGAACACAGGAAGTGGGCCACAGCCAATTTAAGCCGGTTGAGAGGTATCGTCTCAGATGCACCATGAAACCGCAAACTCCACCTCGGACAAGTTCACAATCAGTAGCAACATTTCCAGGTTGTTCATTAATGTTAGATGGAGAAGGCCATAACCACCTCTGGACAAGACCTGAAGCAGAAGATGGTACCGAAGGTTTCAAACTTGTTGCTGCTTTTGGTATAAATTTAGTGCCAGCTGTGTTTGTGACGAGACCAGAATCAACTTCTGAGGGGGCTGTCCTGCCACCATCTTTTATCAGGGTGGATGATGACGATCCTGTACTTGGTGGTTCCAATTTGCATTTAGTTTCAGGCTGGCCAAACGATGATGCTGAGCTTTTGGATACGAGGCAATGTTCTGTTTTAACAGGTGATTTCTCGCTGTAGCTTTCCAAGAGATGCAATTGCTCCTGAAGTTCATACTCTGAATCATCATGCTCACAAAGAACAGTGACCGTTTGATCCACGTATGTGCAGGTTTCCACTACTCTGATTGCAGTTGATTCCATCTTATGGATCTGCATTCGGATCCTCGGACCTGTAAACTCTTTCGGCAACTCGTGATTGCGCCTCCGGATCTGAATTCCAGTTTCATTCCCATTGAATATAACATCTGTATATCCAGGATCCACCACTGACAGTTCATCAAAGCCAATATCAGAGAGTGAAATGCCATCCGTTGTTGATGGATGGTTCAGTGGCTCTCCCGTGGCAGCCATGTACAATTCTTCAAGAATCTGCTGTTCATTCGCAGAATCAACTTCTGAGTAGTTTCCAGCATGGAATTCATCAGGATTCTCAAGGTTGCTATAGAAGCTGGACTCAGATGCTTGGCACGCATATTTGACAGGAAGCTCATGATCAGAGGCAACTAAGTCCTCTGCCTTTGGAGAGTCAAGGTTAACCTGCAAAAGTGAAATAGTGTAAATCACTGATTGCTCTGGTCCAGCCCGAAACAAGTCTCAATGAGATGAACATAATAATAGATACAGCACCAAAGTGAGCAGGCAGGCAAAGAAGCTCCATATAAACTCATAAGGTTTCTCTGAATCCTTCGTTATTCTAACCCACAAATTATCAACTCTCATGACTATTGTATTAGTTCAATCTTCAAGCCATCTCGAAGCATTGCAGAACATGACAATTTTCAGGAAATAACTTTCAGAAAATACATATGTAAGTTAACCACTATCTACCTCATGTTCTTTAGAATTCTCGCCATAGTTCATGCCAATGAATATCAGGCAATGCAATGTTTCTCTGAATCCTTCGTTATTCTAACCCACAAATTATCAACTCTCATGACTATTGTATTAGTTCAATCTTCAAGCCATCTCGAAGCATTGCAGAACATGACAATTTTCAGGAAATAACTTTCAGAAAATACATATGTAAGTTAACCACTATCTACCTCATGTTCTTTAGAATTCTCGCCATAGTTCATGCCAATGAATATCAGGCAATGCATCTCGGGGTGTTAGAGAGACATACAACACTTAACCTAGTACTCTTAACACACTTGGAACCATGTCAATCCTATTATTACATGTGCTATTACTACTACTACAGGTAGAGACGCTAGTGTTCAGGTCAGCAGAGGTCAGAGCATACCTGGAGTTCACTTTCACTAGTTCCCAAGTAGGAAGCTGCCAATGGATCAGGATCGTAAACAACCGAGTCCAACCACTTCTCAAATGGAGAAGCCACTCGTGCCACTTCTTCAACCCCTCCAGCAAACTCCTCTTCCAATTTGGGCTCATGCAATAGAACGATTGCAGTTTCCTTTGGAGAATAATCATTAGTTTCGGTCTCTGCTGCACCATCATCTTCATGTTGTGAATCCAAGCCATTTTTCTTTGCAATTCGACAGAGAACATAAGAATCCTGTTCCATGAAAGAAAATTACAAAACAGGCACCGCCAAAATAATAATAATAAGTTCCTCGTACAGAAAAATACATACTCTGGATACCTGAAAAAAGTAAAACAAGAGCAAAGTCAAAGAAGAAAGCCCGTACATGCAAGCCAGGTGCTACAGCTTCACACTCTTTTTCATCCAAATGGTACTCATGCATAACCCAATCAGTACGTTTTCCATGTGGAGCGCGGCCTTCATGGAATACCAAGGTTTTCTTGGTCCCTACAATGCGCTTAGCAGAACGGACGTTTCTGTCCTTTCCAGTAGCCTTCCAGTAACCAGCTTCAGTTGCCCTATTCTTTCGAGAACTATTTTGATACTTCCTGTCCCTGGGGGTGAAGAAATGCCATTTGCATTCTCTGCTAGGGATGTAAGATTTTCCTGAAATTAATAATCAATTCACAACAGCAAGGTTTTAAGATGCTTTAAAATGAATTGATGATCATTGATCAAAAATAAATTCCAAAATTCTGTCCGTGGAGGGAGCACAATTATATCTCCAACAAAATCGTATGACAAGATCAATGAAGCAAACCTTTTCAAGGGCACTATTCATGAAAGTATGAAAATATCAAAATGAATGGAATGCAGAACAAGACAATCCTGGGAAAGAATACCTGGCAAGTCCCAAGGTTCATATTTATATAGGTCTATTTCTGGTATAACTTCGAGGCCTTCCTGTTTCTGATCATGGACTTTCCTCTTTAGATAATAAGCAACTAGTTCTTCATCTGTTGGATGGAATCCAAAACCAGGAGGCAGCGAAAGAATGTCTGGCACATCCATAACTCCAAAGACTTTTAAAAAGAAAGCTCTGAAACAATACACAAGAAAGTCTTCTGTCAGCTACTGAAGTGAATTCCGAAGCAAAAAAATTCCCAAATCAATGATCTTGTGATCAATAAATGCACACGTTGGCAGAGACAAATCACAATCAGAGGTTTACATAATATATATGATGGGTGTAACAGTGGAGGATTATTCGACTAGCACAGATCTAAAGCACCAACTACAATAAGAAACAACATGAGCCAAATCTGCAACACTGAATCAGGCTATCATGATTGATGATATTGAAACCTAAGAAAACAAATAAATAAAACATGGCCTGTTGAATTCCTGAAGACTAGAGTATACGATTTGGGACCAGGCAAATATGTCCATTGAGAAGACCATCAAGTGCTCCACACAAACTGGGTCGAAATGTGCAACTCAAAACAAAACATAGACAATCCATCATAGAATACACATTACCTTCAGAAAACTGTCACTAAATTTCCAAAAAAAGACACATAAATGCAGAAGCTTCTAAGCAACGAAACAAAGCTGAGCAACCAACTTAACCATATAACAATTCAGATTATCCATATTTTAATCACGACGTCCTGAATAATCCATCTGTATAGATGATGTATTACAATTCGACATTATGTTAGCATGAAATAGTCAAAATCCATTCATTTGATAGAATTATATGGTAATGCCTATGTCGAACTGAATACTAGAAAAACCAAAAGCCGAAAGTAACATCAAATTGAATTAAGCCATTTGCAGTCGAACACATTTCAAAATTGCCATTCATACCACCAAAACAGAAATGTTACACAACCAATTCTCATGACGATGCAAAAATCAAAATTTGAGAACTTCATAAAATAAATATATGTGAAAACAGTCTCTCATGCATATGGCTCATCAACTAGCAAGTAGCAATCAAAAAATAATCAAGCAGATATGTTTTAAACCCCAACTTCCCATCAAAAGTAATCAATTTATAGATGGAGAAGATTCAACCCCAAGTACAACAATTTCCAATATATTTTATCAAAGCATAGAGATCAAAAGCCTTACTAAAAATAAAGAACAAATCCATTTAACTTCAAACAAGCAAACATACATCTAATACACTTCTAATTTTGGACTAAATATTGAAAATCATAAAGGAATAGATATAACAGAAAAAAAGAAGCAAAGCAAGCAACCAGCGCCGTTCTTGGTGCATCAAAATTCCATTTTTACTAGCAATACTAGAATTCAATGATACCCCAAATTTCCCCAAAAAAAATTAAAAAAGAAAAACACAAGTACAATCTAGGCAAAATCCCATCAATATCCCCACATCAAACCACAGAAATCGCTGAAGCAAGAACGATCCTCATCAGAATTTTTTTCATCATAACCACAACGGTCATTCTAAAACGAAGTCATACATCATTTTTAAAGAGATCCAGTTTAAGCACCTTCCAAAAAACCAACAGATCCCCAAAAAAAACACATCGAAACAAACTAAAAAACCCTAATTAATCACCAGATCACAAAACCTAACGAGTTCGCTTGCGAAATTCAACTGCTTTTCGTAATCCGGACCAAATCAAATGCGACCCCCCCCCCCCCAGCCGCCCAACACACACACACACACACACAAAAAAAACTCGAAAACAGCAATCTGAACCGATTAAGCAAAAAAAATGACATGAAAGGACCAAGAAAGAGGGAAAATAACAAGAAACTCACCAAACGCCGAGGCGATCCTCTTCTGAATCATAAACCCTAGCAATTCGTCAGAGGAAGAGACGATCAGAGAGAAATCCAATCTAGCGAAGGAAACCGCGTGCACCTCCGATCTTCCCCGCGTTCATAAAAGGAACGGCAATCTTCCTCTGGAAGCTTCAAGGAAGCATCGTCGACAGGGAAAACGCCCACAAAACCCTCAGTCGCTCCCCATGGGAATGACTTTTATAGGGAGACAAGCAAGGGTGCTATATTACGATCGTGCTTTCCTCCCCCATTGGATCATCTCTGGAGATGCCCCTCTCGTTGTCACGGAATTACGAAACCGTCCTCTTCGTGGAAATTCCTCCCCAATAAAATACGAGCCCACCTTATCCAGCCGACTCGGCTAAAAGAGTACCCAATTTCTCGCGAGAAATTGAAAATATTTATATTTTTTGTATTTTTATTGGTCAAAACTATCGGCAAAATAACTAAAATAAAAACAGTAAAATGTATACAGACAACATAAAACGATAAAAATACTACTTTATCTGGTTCTCAACGGTTTGGTTTAGTGATAATAAGGGACTAAACCGGCGGTCAAGGTTCAAATCTCACGGGCATCACTTTCATGTACATGCCGAAGCAATACTTTACGTCGTCATAGTTTTAGAATGCAACAATAGTGCCACGCTGATAGACCCAAGGGGGTTTGGCTAAGCGGGATAGGGTCTACGCCGTTTGACGGGCAGCCTCGGTTCAAATCCCATGGGCATCACCCCTTGCTTAAGCCGAAGCTTGGTGACTCCTTGGGATCGGCTGAGCCAGAGCGACTAGGTCTCTGCGCCTGGGGCGGTTTCTTAAATGTTTTCAGTTGTTTATAATAAAAAGCTAAGAATTGAAAGCTTGTGTATTTTTCTTCAAATATCAAAAGCTTTGTTGAAACAGATTGAAACTCTTTTGATGTTTATGATTTTTTGGTAGAATACAAATGATTATTCAGGTCTATGTCGCAAGGATATAGGCATCATATGAGCCCTAGACATGGTTACCTGATTTTTAAGAAAATTAGGAGATGGGAGACATTTTTTTTATAAAAAAAAAAATTTAATTATGCTCATTTTAATTAAATTTAAAAGGAAAAAATTAACTCCATCACCAACCCCACATTATCACACTGACCTTGAGTTTTGAAAGGTGGTTGTTTCGTGTCAAGTGACAGACCGTGAGCACTCTTAGACAAGGAAGGCATCTCCCGTGATATTGAAAATGTGTGTTATGTATAAATAACAGTCTAGAAGTTGTCTCGACGTGTCTGTCATAGCAAGCGTGTCGTGTCGTTGAAGAAAAATACCCAAATAACATTGTCCCTGTGAGAGATTTAGATATGTTTGCGTCAAAATATTAGCAACCAAAAACTCGCCATAAATAGAAAATTCTTGAATAAACTCGCCATAAATAGAAAATTCTTGAAAAAAACTCGTGCATTTTTTGCAATAAAAAATAAAAATATATTTTTATGGAGAAATACAAATAAATATAAAAATAAATAAAAAAACGCATGATTTGTTCATGATAAATAGCTGTTAAAAACATAAATATCTCATTTGAAACATGGCATTTATGTTTTTACCAAAAACCACGGCACTTAAAAAATATAGAAATTCTCACGATATTATATTTTCAGCATTTTTTTTATGCATATTCGGTGAAGCGGGGAGGAGATCCGTGGCATTTGCTTCTATGAGAAGGACTTCCAAGTTTGGATCGATCTTAGAGTATCAGTGTGAACAAGGGAGATGGTGGTGCCCCACATGAAGCACCTAGTCTTTTCCACCTTCTAGAACACAAACGTTCATGCTAAAAAATTAAACTTTAATAAGCTTTAAATTTATATCCAATTATATCGGACCACAAGTTAGAACCAAGTCTCGGAATTGAAACTTGCAGTTCCTATTTTTTGAGGGAAAAGGAAACTCAATTTTATTAATAAAAAAATATGCATAGCTTAGGGCGACGAGGTACAAGAAGAACCGGGCAATCGAGGAAGATAGGACCAATCCAACTAAGGTCCATCCCCGCACTGGCGGAGCCAGGGGTGGGCTCTGACGATGTTAAAGAAAGAACATGCGTCCATGTGTGTTTTCTTCTTCTTTTGTCAATTGTTCTTTGTGAAACCGTGTAACACCTTTATGGGGGAACCCAGCTCCACTCATCCATATATCATCCTCTGTGGTCATAACTCCCTCTGGGATCTCATTGGTACTGAGTTGTTTTGATCAATTTGGCCCTATCGAGCAAGGTTGATTTAATAGAAATCAATCTTTTGATAGTGTTCTTTAACAAAAAAAAAATGAATTTCAATTTATTTTGACAGTGTTCTTTAACAAAAAAAACATGTTTTTATTAATGGTTATTGATTTTTGAATCAGCAAAAAGTTCTCCACATAAGGCAGATTCTGCCTATTCAAATGCCGATCTTCACTAAATGGATGATGTAGATCACATATCCAATTTGATGAAAACAACTTGCATCGGTGAGGTCCTAATGACAGGAATGGCGATATGGATGACTGAAACCTAAATGTGGTTATGGGTGCCATGCAAAACACTATGCTTGCTTCACTAAATGGAGGAAAAGAGGGATTGAAAGTGTTGTTATAGCCTAGGCACGGGCAGGCCGATGCCATGAAGGCCCTCAAAACGATGAAACCAGATGGTACCATCAACTTGATGGCCATTGCCTTCTCCGACCAGGGAGGCCGCTTCTAGAAGAGCATGTCAAATCTACCACACACAACCAAAATTTCTTCTGACGATGGGTGGGCAAAAAATTTCTGGCTCCGCCACTGGTCCAAATAAATGGATCATCCTTCAAGACCATAGCATTGTCCCCGAGACCTGAAGTCTGCCCACCCAACAAAAAACTTTTGGCTCCACCATTGCATCGCCGACCACTTGGTTCAATCATGATAGAATGTGAGCAATCAGCGAAGAGATAGGCCTAGATCGGCCCTCAAAAGTTCCAGCTACTCCCTCCAAACTGCCCACCAAGCAGTGAACAACTGTTCCTATTAACTTAGATTAATTTTCAAGGACAACTCATTTCTCTCTCTCTCTCTCTCTCTCTCTCTCTCTCTATATATATATATATATATATATATATATATATATATATATATATCAGATCAAAGCCAATAGATTCCGGGCTGATTCGATCCGGTTCGATTGGATTATGTAACAGTGGTTGTGGTGATTCTACCTTTTTTTTATTACAATAAGTTAATAACTGAAAGGAAAAGATGCTATTTTCTATTATGATAATTGAAAAGGAAAGGCTTCTAGATGGTATTTTTAATGGTTTTTCTACACCGACCATGGCTCGGTGGGCACTCACTGTGGGGTTGGATTTAGACTTCAAGCTCCCTTATGGAAGCACTCGAGGACCCACTCTTTGTACCAAAATTTTACCCAAACTAGGGGCCGTTTATTTCCTGCCATTTGTCTCTCTTTCATGGGAAATAGCGCCTCTCTTTCTTATGAAAGGTGCGAAACGAGTATGGAAAATATATGGCGGAACTCACATAAATAAGTGAAAAAACAGTTTTCCTGTCAAAACGACTTTCCCTTCAAAGTGGCTCTTTCCAAGGAAAAAGGCATCCCTTGAGCAGAGTTTAACAAACACCCTGAATCATATGGAGAGAGAGAGATTTTGCTATAACCGACAATGACCTAAAAACACAATTAGGACAGCATTAAGTGGGGTTGGAGCAGGTGTGCAGGACCTGGCCCAGAACCGATACCGGTCTATGAGTTCCTACATAACTGAGTAAATAATTTGTTTTTCCAATAACCCACTTCTAAGTAGTGGCTCGAACCTGTTTGGATACGTCAAAAGTTTGTGCTAATCCAAGTGGATTGTCCTGACAAACTGCTCTGAAAAGTTTTTAGGTCATTGAGCTGGTCCTGCTCTGAGGTCCAATTCTGGTACATTTGGATTGAGGATGCAACCAAGACGGATATGGGCTGCATTTCAGTTGAACTCAATCTCAGTCTCACTTTTCAGTATCTGATCCGCATCAGCATCAGGATCCTATTTAAATATGACATGATCAAGTTGAATCTGGATCCCAACTTTATGTGGCAATTATGCCCGATTCTGAAAGGGTTTTACATGTAGAAGAAAATTAATCAGATTTTGATCCATATCCAAACAAAAATATGGCTCAAGATGTTGATCCAAATCAGGTACAAATGAAATTTGAATATTGATTCAAACGTTCATTCAGATATCATGTTAAGATGGGTATCTAATAAAGGGTTTCAAAGGGAAAGGAGAGAGAAAGAGAGAGAGGCGGATTTGAAAAGTTCATTTTTTATTTTTTTTTGATATATTTTAAGTTTTTTCTCTCAGTAAAATTTCATTGGTCCATAACAATGGGCCATTTATCTAGTATTCTAAAAAAAATGACTTTTGATAAGGTAGTAATTTTTGAGAAGTTTGACTTTGAGGTTGTTTTGGTATTTTCACGTTTAAATTAATTTTTGACCATTTATATTAGCATGAGAAGTGATCAACCATTTGAAATAACTAAAACAATCTCAGAAGTGGCAGCATTTTTTAAATATAAAATTACTGTTTATTGTCAAAAAATCATTTTCAGTTTCAATTAAAGTTTTATAAAGTAATCTTTATTGGTTGATAATTACTTTTGACTTATTTTTTCAAATGAAGGACCTAATTAATCTATATAACCCTAAGGCCCTGTTTGGATATGTTTTTGTTTACAAAAATAAATTAAAACATATTTTTTAATAAAGATACTTGCCCTTATTTTTAATTAAACTAATGTTTAAATCATCAATTATTTAAATTTTAATGAATAAGAAAAGAAGATTAGTTAGTAATGGTGACGATGGATGGTGGTAATGGTAGCAACGGTGGTGATGACAATGGTGATGATGATAACGACAATGGTAATGGTGATGTGATGATAGAAAAATCCTTGTGGTGACTATGGCAGTAATGGTGATGAGTGTACCACCGAGGTGGTATCCCATGTGGTAAGCAGAGTCCCGTGCTAAGCTGAAGGCCAGGTTCCAATCCCTCTGCCACATGGGACTTAAGAGATATCTGGTAGGGGTCTGCCTAACCCCAGCCTGCCTTTCAAAAAAAAAAATGGTGATGAGGTTATAATGGAAGATAAAAGTATTTAGGAAAAAATAAGCATGTCTCCCCTTATTTTTGAAAAAAAAAGAAGGATGAAGTTTAGAAAATCTCATTAAAAAAAAATCAAACACCAATAAATGCTACTTAAAATAAGCATAAATGACAAGGAGCAGTTTATAAAGTGATCTAAATAGGGGTAAAAGTAACTACATAATTTTAAACACACTACTATAATTTGGTAATTTTAAATCAATTGAATGATGTTAGCATTAATATAAAAGGTCCAAAATCTTTCATCTAATTGAGAAAATTAAAATCAATCCAATAGGATAAGGCATTGTACAAATTTTGATCAAGATCCAAAGACGATTGGTTGTTCTTTTATATATATATATATATATATATATATATATATATATATATATATATATATATATATATATATATATATATATATATATATATATATATATATATATATATACATGTGTGTATTTTCTAGTACCAACCCACCATAATTTAGTGGTATATTTTTCATTTGTATTTATATAGTTCTAATCTCCAAAAGTATAAACTGGCCCTTAGATCATGTTTAGCAAGATCCATTTACTAATTAAAGATTACTCTAATCTGAAGTTTTGAACTAATTTTAAACCATTTTAATTCATACTCTCAAGCCATTCATTGACTTTTTTTGTGGGTTTATCCCTATAAATTTTATTTATATAGTTTGTTTAATACAAAATACGCCTTAAATCATGGGATTGTTGCATGTAAGCAGATTTTCAAATTGATCGGATCAAGTGCAATCACATTGCACAAATGCAATGTGCCCTGTACCTGATCGCCATCCATTAAGAAATTAAGGCGATAAAATGCAGCAGCACATTGCATTTGTGCAATGTGATTGCACCTGATCATCCCTTGTTTTCAAAGGCAGGATCAGGTGCAGTTAACTAGTGCAAGTGGGTGTCAAATTGAAACTATAATCATGTGTAGTGGTGTTGGAGGTACTCAATGGCGAAGCCAATAATCTAAACTAGGGTGAGCACAACATGCATAGTAAAAAAAATAATAATAATAAATTATACTAACAATATGTTTAAAAAAATAATTCTTATGAAACAGTCATCAATATAATCATATTTAATGCTAATTGAAAAAAAATAGCACAAAAATCTTAAAACCCTAATTAAATGTTCATGAAATCTGAAAAAAATCTAATTCAATAACCTCAATCATAAAAAAAAAATCATAAATTTATGCTAATTGAAATTTTTTTCACTTGGGTTGAAAATTTCTAAAACTTTAGTAGGGGTGCTTAATGCTAATTGAAAAGAAAATTATTGAAAAAAATCAAAATCAATACTCTTAATCATAAAAAAAAACCATAGATCTATGCTATATTGATTTTTTTTTTTACTTCGGTTGAAAATTTTCAAAACTTTAGGAGTGGCTAGAACCCCTCATCGCTCCCTGGATATGCCCTTGGAGGCACTACTCACCTTCAATTCTTACTTTCTAAATAGTTGGTTCACTTCGGTTGGATCAAAGAGCCCGTTTGGGAGGTACAAAGATCAGGTGCAATCACATGGCACAAAAATGTGTGTATTAAGCACCTGATCACCCTCCATCTTGAGGATAGGCCTGTTAGGTGTGGGGCTCAAGACCTGATGGAGGGTGATCCGGTGCTTAATGCACAAATTTTGTGCCATGTGAATGCACCTGACCCTTAGATACAAGATTGGAAGAGCCAAGAAGAGGAACTTGATTGTAGATACCCGAACATATGTTAAATGTCTCTATCTCTACCAGATCAAATCGTACTTATAAAACTCATACCCGTGATTTTCTGCTAGAGATAACATGTACTATAGCCAATATTTTTCTAACATGATCATACATAAACGACCAAGACAACAGCAATATCGTTTTTTATTTCCATCACCAATTGAATCAGACTCTTTTCAAGTCTATCACTTTCTCTCTTTCTATATATATATATATAGATTGATTTGTAGCTGCTCACAGGTTAAGTGCTAAATGGGTTTTTCAGTCTTTTTTCATTTTATTTATAAATTCTCACCGTAAGGATGTGAGCTATGAACTTGATTTTATAGGGATTAACTTTTGAAGCATTTTTCCGACACATGGATGGGTTTTTATACGGTTCAAAAAATCAACGGTCCAAAATCTTTATAAATTTTTGAATCTCCAAATATCAATTTTTTCATGGAAAACACATGATCTAGGTGTGGATTCCTCGTAAATCAACCATACCCAACACATTTATGGGGTTGGATATGTGAGAAAAACACTGAAAAGGTAGAAAAATCCATTTAGCACCTAACATGTGAGTAGCTGCCAATTATATGTAAGGTAACTGAAATATGTAAACCAGCAAAATATGTCAACTCAAAATTTTCATAAATATTCATGCATACAAAACCACATTTCTTAAATGAATTATGATGATTCGATAGTCGATTATAAGCAAATAAACCACGCCAAATGCATCTACAGGTTTAGATTTGCAAAAAAAACCCTATGAAAATATTGGTTGATACTAGTTTGCATATTTCAGTTTTCCTATATATATCTATATCTATATCTATATCTATATATACATCCTGCTTTCTTTTTCGTTTAGGTCATCAAAACTATAGATTTAAGTGTTTTATGCTTGATTTGGATTAGATGTATTTATTATTGTTTATTTAATAAAAAATATGTATTTGATTAAAAAAATTTATTTTCATATGTGTATTTAAAAAAATAAAATTAGCAATGGCTGATATTGTACTAAAAATTTGTGATAAAATATTCATATTCGTACATCAAATTAATTTAAAATAAATCTTGTTTATTAATAAGTAATGATGAGCACATTTAAAACTACGGTTTTTTAAAAAGTCCTCACAACAGTGTGACAAATATCGTGAGATTTATGAAAATCTTGCGATAATATCGTGAGAAATTTCCTGAAAGTTTAAAACAAAAATTTCTCGCGAGATCTACAAAATATCATGAGATTTATGAAAAAACATAAATAACATGATATTTATGTTTTAAATGGCTATTTATTGTGAAAAAATCATGTATTTTTAATTTACAAAAAAATTTATTAATATTTTCTTATAAAAAATATTTTTTATAATTTTTAATTAATTTTTTTATCGTCGAGATTTTGCCAAAAAATGTAAAATTTATGATTTTTTTTTTCAATTTCTCGCAAGTTTTTGAAAAACGAGAAATTGCCGATAAAAACGTTTGTCACTATGCCTCACAGTGACCTAACGAAATAGGAAAAAAAAGATTCGATTTGATTCGGTTCAAAACAGATTAAGACAACATTGGTTTTAAGTAATTATTAGCAAAATGAAGGGTTCATTGGTGAATTTCTCCGCCACTCCACCCACCAAGACGGCGAAGCAAGTTATATGTTTTCCCCGGAACACGTAGGTGCGTGTTCTCGGGTCTGAATGAGTGCCACGTATGTAAGCACATGGGGCTCATTTCCATGTGTGTGTCAGCATCACTTAGCATCAGTGTCTGGTGCGTTTGCAAAGACTTAAGTACTCTTTCCTGCCATCAACGCCATAAAACGATGTTTTCAGTAAAGGACAAAAATATCCTCCCGCCAGAAAGAGTTAAAATCATCACATTTTCGCCCTAAGGAGTATACTCCTCTGCTTTAACAGGAGCTCCTCGCAATATGTCACCCTAAATGTTCTGGATCAGCCTTTGGCGATGCACCATCTGCTGTAACAGGAGTTTCGATTGACGACGCACCCTTTGCCATCGTCTGTTGCCGCCATAGCACCCTTTGTTGTTGTCTGTTGTCGCTGGAGCACCCTTTGTCGTCGTTTGCTGTCGCCAGAGCACTCTTTGTCGTCACCCTCATCTATTATTGCTGAAGCACCCTTTGTCGTCGTCTGTTCGTGAGAAATAGTTGAACTACTAGAAAAATTAGCATTCTGTCTATTGTTCATTATGATATGAGGGTGCAAACGTCGAACTAAGTAGACAAAGAATAAAGATTTACAACAGAGATAATGATGACAACGTCAAACTGAGTAAAGTAGAGATTTATAATAAAAATAAGATAAGAGAGTAACAATTTACAGTAGAAATCAAATCAGAGAATAGCGATTTACAGTAGAAATCAGATAAGAGAGTAGCGATTTACAGTAAAAATCAAATAAGAGAGTAACAATTTACAGTAAAAATTGGATAAGATAGTAGCGATTTACAGTAGAAATCACATCAGAGAGTAGCGATTTACAATAAAAATCAGATAAAAGAGTAACGATTTACAATAGAAATCAGATCAGAGAGTAACGATTTACAGTAGAAATCAGATCAGAGAGTAGCGATTTATAGTAGAAATCAAATCAGAGAATAGCGATTTACAATAAAAATCTGATTTGTACTGTAAATCACTACTCTTTGATCTGATTTCTGCTGTAAATCGCTACTCTCTGATTTGATTTCTACTGTAAATCGCTACTCTTTGATTTGATTTCTACTGTAAATCACTACTCTCTTATCTGATTTTTATTGTAAATCGTTACTCTTATATCTGATTTTTATCATAAATCTCTACTCTCTTATTTGATTTCTACTGTAAATTACTACTCTCTGATTTGATTTCTACTGTAAATCATTTTTTTTAATAAAGAGGATAAAAAAAACCATGGTCGCTCAGAGAGAAATCTTATTGCTCTTTTCAACAGTTACAAGAGAGAAAGAAAAGAAAGAATTTATACAAGGCAAGAGCGACAACCCTAAACCTAAACAAGTTGAGTCTGATCCATAAAAAATCGAGTGTCAAACATAAGCCCAAAAATTTTTTCTTCCGGAGGGTGCTGACCCCCATGACCCCCCTTCCTGCAAGGGCAAAAACTTTGAATCAGGCTCCACAACTCATCAGGCAGGAACGAGAAGGCGACCATATGTTGTAACACAAGCTAAAAACAAAAGTGAAATGTGCAAATCTATTTACAGGGAGCGAGAGAACATTTTCATCCAATGCATATCTATCTTATCGAAGGACATTTCTGTCAAAAGCATATCTACCTTTTTTATATGTTATTTTATTATAAAATCATCGTGGGCAACATTGGTATATGAATTATCATGGGTCCCAAGATATTCCTCTGTACACACAGAAGCACACCAATTTGTGTTTCAACGAGAACACACACCACCCTCGAACTATACTACTAGAGCCAAATGCAAACAACTTCACTCTCCTCTCTCTCGCTCTGTTTCTTCCCACCTATTTTATTCGCTCCCACCCTCTCACTTTTCGTGATGCTCGTTGTCGCACAGATTTTTTCCCTAGACATGGGCTCTTCGTCTCGTTCTCTTCCTTCTCTATCTTGAGCTCTCCGAGTAGAAGGAGTCCTCTTCTGATCGTTGCCCCAGATCTTCCGACTTGCCCTATAAATGTTCTCGGGCAGAGAACGGATCTCTGCAGACGATCGATTTTGAATAAGATGGAAGAAGATCGTTTGAGAGTTTCAGAGGAGCTCGATGGATTTTTGAAGGTAGGGAACGAGGTGGCCGATGCGGCCAGCCAGGTCATTCGTCGGTACTTCCGCAAAAAAGTTTGAGATTTTGGACAAGGATGATCTGAGTATGTTCTTTGTGAATTGTGTTAAATTCAAGATTTTTGATCTTTAATTCCTATTCTCGATGTTTTCTCAACGATTTATTTTGAAGAATAGCCTTAGTTATCTTCCTATGTTCAATGATGTGTATTCCACAAAGGACGCCGTAAGAATCTGATGCATGCACAAAAGAAAATGTTCTAATTAAGTTTAATTAGGTAACTCTTTTGCTATGACAAAAACCATTACATCGCTTCAAATGCACCTGAAAATCTCATATTTTTTTGTGTTATTTCTATCACCAATCCAACTCCCATGATTTTGAACCTAGAGAAATGAATTCCTAGAAAAGATACAGATCTAGTTTGCAAAAATACTTCCAGATACTTCGAAATGAGTTATTGCTTACGAAAACTATCGTTATAACTCAAAGTTTTGCTTATCTAAGCCATAGACTATTGTTAAGATTTGATATCCTTATATATCTCTTTTGCTGTTCTCGTATGTTCATCTCTTGTTTCTCATAGTTATCCTTATCCTCATCTCCAGCTGTGAAGTTGTTGATAGTTGCCATACTTGGATTTTGGTGATGATCTGTATTTATCCCTTTATATGTGTACCCCATCTCATGCTCCTTTTGTACTCGGTATCGAGTTAGTAAAGATTATTCTTTCTCCTGTGTGGATGTAGGTCTCGCAAATGACCGAACCACGTACATGATTTCTCTTTTCCTTTATGCTTGCACGTCCCTCTTGACATGGTATCAGAGCAGACTTGTTTCTGAGAATTCTCTCTTCTTCTCCTTCTTGTCTCCCTTCTTTTTCACTATGACAGGAATAGAAGCAAGCTAGAAGAGTTCATCGAGTGCTGCCACCAATGGGATATCACAAGAGCACAATCCTACATGGAAGATTACTACCTCTCTTCTAAGTGGCACTAATTATCTTGTGTGGGCTAAGGCAGCCACGTTGTTTCTAAGTGGGAAGGTGAAGGTCGGACATGTCACTAGAAAGATTGTCGCTCCAGCCAAAGGCACCTCGACATATGATGAATGGGAGTCTTTCGACCATCTTGTTATGAGCTGGCTCCTGAATTTCATGGAGCCGAGTATAGCTGAAAGCTTTTTATTCCTTGAGAGTGCCAAGAAAATTTGGGATTCACTCAAGGAGGTCTGTGGCCAACAAAATAATTTGGCCAGGATTTACCAACTTCAGCAGAGAATTTCAAATCTAAATAAGGACGACAAGAAGTTCCATGTCTATCTCAGGACGCTTCGGAGCTTGTGGGACGAACTGCAACAATATTGGCCAATCACCATCGATGTCAACATCATTAAACAACGTATGGAAGAAGATCGAGTATTCAAAGTCTTGGCAGGGCTGAGCCAAGATGACAATGCCCTTAGAAGCCAAATCCTTATGTCATCCACGCCCGTATCTTTAAATTTTGTTTGCTTCATCATACAATAGGAAGAGACAACGCGAGCCGTGATGGAAATTGAAACCAAATCGCAAGCTGATTCACGTGAAAATGTGGCTTACAATACTTATCGCGAGACAACTAATGTTGGTGAAGGCTAACGAAAAGGGTGACTCAAGCTAAAGTGCACTCACTGTAAGAAAACAAGACACATAAAAGAAAAATGTTGGGAGCTGCATGGGAAACATAAGAGACATTTTTCTAACAAAGGTGATGGCAAAGAGAATGTTAATGGTATCGGCAACTTGGAGGAGCTTGCTAAACTTTTGCAGCAACTCAACAAATCCCATTTAGCTATCACTCAAGAATCAAATGCTGACAAAGGAGATGTTGGTAAGTCTCTTGCTTTTAATACTGATTTTTTTAAAGATAAATGGATTTTAGACTCATGTGCGACTGATCATATGACCGGTCATAAAGAATGGATGCAAAGTGTTGAAAATCAAAAAATAAAACGCGTCTCTATTGCCAATGGGGCACTCATTCCTGTTCAAGGTGTTGGACGAGTTCAGTTTTTTCAGAAAGGATCTGCATCTTGATTGTTGTATTTGCCGAAATTTCCAGCCAATTTAATATCCATCATCAAGATGACAAAAGCACATAATTGTGTAGCTATTTTCTTGTCTGATTATGTGATTTTTCAGGACCTAAGATCGATGAAAGTGATTGGTAAGGGTCGTGAATACGATAGTCTCTACATTTTTGATGATGACACTCAAGTTTTTTTGCCACAGCAAAATGATAATCTTAACAGGTTACAACACGTTAGAATCGGTCATCCATCAGATCATGTGTTAAAAAAGGTTTATCCAGATTCTATTTCAAATACTGAGTTGTGATACTTGTCAGTATTCCAAACAATGCAGATTGCCTTTTAATTCATTAGACAATAGATGTGATAGAATATTCCAGCTCGTCCATTCAGACGTTTGGGTCCGACCCCTATTGCTTCTCATGCTGGTTTTAAGTATTTTGTTACATTTATAGATGATCATTCACGTGCCACCTGGACTTATTTTTTGAAAAGCAAAGGAGAAGTCTTGAGTGTTTTCAAAGATTTTTGTGCTATGGTTAGCACACAATTTGATGTTCAAGTTAAAGGTCTTCGGTCGGACAATGGTGAAGAATATATTAATGATGATTTTAAAGAATATATGAATGAAAAGGTTATTGTGTCTCAAAACACTTGTGCTGTCACTCCTCAGCAGAATGGAGTTGCCAAGCACAAGAACAAACACCTGTTAAATGTTGCTCGTGCCTTAATGTTACATATGAATGTTCCCAAATATTTTTGGGTTGAGGCTATATCCACCGTTCTTTACATCATCAATCGCTTGCCTAGTCAAAGTATAAGTTTCCAAACTCCCATGAAGCTTCTTAGAGGAAAGGATTTCACCCTTGCTCATCTCAAGACTTTCAGATGTAAATGCTTTGTTCATCTTCAAAACTCTTTTCGTAATAAGTTGGATAAAAGAGCTGTTAAGTGCATATTTTTAGGATACTCGACTGTCAAAAAGGGCTTTATATGTTTTGATCCAAAAGGCAAAAAACAATATATTTCTCGGGATGTCAAGTTCTTTGAAAATGAGCCTTTTTTTCATGAACAAACAAATTTTTCATGGGATTATGACAATAAGGGGGAGGACGAAACTCAACGTGATGTGGTCCTTCCATTAGTCAATGGAGATGAAATAAATGGTAGTGGTGTTGGACGTGAACACCAAGCTGGTCGTGACCTTGATCAAGTTGACCATATTGGCGATAATGCTCAACAACATGACAATAACCAAGTTCAATCTGAAAATGTTAATGGCCCTCTTAGAAAGTGCTCACGGGCCAGTCATCTTCCTAGAAGATTGCAAGACTTCTATACATACCACGTGAGAGGCCTTGACTCACATCCTATTGAGAAGCAATTTGACTTCAAAAACAAATTCTGCTAAGCATTTTATCTTTCTTAGCAAGGTTTACTCTGATATTGAACCTTCTAGTTATAAAGAATCCTGTCAAAGCCTCGAGTGGAGACTGGCCATGAGGGATGAGTTAGAGACATTAGAAAAAAAACTTGAAAAATTGTTGACTTAGCATTAGGAAAATTGGCCATGATGCATGAATCTTCTTAGACGAAAGCATTTCTCCCTTGCTCATCTCAGGACTTTCGAATGTAAATGCTTTGTTCATCTTCAAAACTCTTTTCATGATAAGTTGGATAAAAGAGTTGTTAAGTGCATATTTTTAGGATACTCGACTGTCAAAAAGGGCATTATATGTTTTGATCCAAAAGGCAAAAAACAATATATTTCTCGGGATGTCGAGTTCTTTGAAAATGAGCCTTTTTTTCATGAACAAACAAATTTTTTATGGGATTATGACAATAAGGGGGAGGACGAAACTCAATGTGATGTGGTCCTTCCATTAGTCAATGGAGATGAAATAAATGGTTGTGGTGTTGGACGTGAACACCAAGTTGGTCGTGACCTTGATCAAGTTGACCATATTGGCGATAATGCTCAAACACATGACAATAACCAAGTTCAATCTGGAAATGTTAATGGCCCTCTTAGAAAGAACTCATGGGTCAGTCATCTTCCTAGAAGATTGCAAGACTTCTATACATACCACGTGAGAGGCCTTGACTCACATCCTATTGAGATGCAATTTGACCACAAAAACAAATTCTGCTAAGCATTTTTTCTTTCTTAGCAAGGTTTACTCTGATATTGAACCTTCTAGTTATAAAGAATCCTGTCAAATCCTAGAGTGGAGACTGGCCATGAGGGATGAGTTAGAGACATTAGAAAAAAAACTTGAAATATTGTTCACTTGCATTAGGAAAATTGGCCATGAAGCATAAAGCTTCTTAGAGGAAAGAATTTCTCCGTTGCTCATCTCAGGACTTTCAGATGTAAATGCTTTGTTCATCTTCAAAACTCTTTTCATGATAAGTTGGATAAAAGAGTTGTTAAGTGCATATTTTTAGGATACTCGACTGTCAAAAAGGGCTTTATATGTTTTGATCCAAAAGGCAAAAAACAATATATTTCTCGGGATGTCGAGTTCTTTGAAAATGAGCCTTTTTTTCATGAACAAACAAATTTTTCATGGGATTATGACAATAAGGGGGAGGACGAAACTCAATGTGATGTGGTCCTTCCATTAGTCAATGGAGATGAAATAAATGGTTGTGGTGTTGGACGTGAACACCAAGCTGGTCGTGACCTTGATCAAGTTGACCATATTGGCGATAATGCTCAAACACATGACAATAACCAAGTTCAATATGAAAATGTTAATGGCCCTCTTAGAAAGAACTCACGGGTCAGTCATCTTCCTAGAAGATTGCAAGACTTCTATACATACCACGTGAGAGGCCTTGACTCACATACTATTGAGAAGCAATTTGACTTCAAAAACAAATTCTGCTAAGCATTTTTTCTTTCTTAGCAAGGTTTACTCTGATATTGAACCTTCTAGTTATAAAGAATCCTGTCAAAGCCTCGAGTGGAGACTGACTATGAGGGATGAGTTAGAGACATTAGAAAAAAAACTTGAAAAATTGTTGACTTAGCATTAGGAAAATTGGACATGAAGCATGAAGCTTCTTAGAGGAAAGGATTTTTCCCTTGCTCATCTCAGGACTTTCGGATGTAAATGCTTTGTTCATCTTCAAAACTCTTTTCATGATAAGTTGGATAAAAGAGTTGTTAAGTGCATATTTTTAGGATACTCGACTATCAAAAAGGGCTTTATATGTTTTGATCCAAAAGGCAAAAAACAATATATTTCTCGGGATGTCGAGTTCTTTGAAAATGAGCCTTTTTTCATGAACAAACAAATTTTTCATGGGATTATGACAATAAGGGGGAGGATGAAACTCAATGTGATGTGGTCCTTCCATTAGTCAATGGAGATGAAATAAATGGTTGTGGTGTTGGACGTGAACACCAAGCTGGTCGTGACCTTGATCAAGTTGACCATATTGGCGATAATGCTCAAACACATGACAATAACCAAGTTCAATCTGGAAATGTTAATGGCCCTCTTAGAAAGAACTCATGGGTCAGTCATCTTCCTAGAAGATTGCAAGACTTCTATACATACCACGTGAGAGGCCTTTACTCACATCCTATTGAGAAGCAATTTGACCACAAAAACAAATTCTGCTAAGCATTTTTTCTTTCTTAGCAAGGTTTAATCTGATATTGAACCTTCTAGTTATAAAGAATCCTATCAAAGCCTCGAGTGGAGACTGGCCCTGAGGGATGAGTTAGAGACATTAGAAAAAAACTTGAAAAATTGTTGACTTAGCATTAGGAAAATTGGCCATGAAGCATGTAGCTTCTTAGAGGAAAGAATTTCTCCGTTGCTCATCTCAGGACTTTCAGATGTAAATGCTTTGTTCATCTTCAAAACTCTTTTCATGATAAGTTGGATAAAAGAGTTGTTAAGTGCATATTTTTAGGATACTCGACTGTCAAAAAGGGCTTTATATGTTTTGATCCAAAAGGCAAAAAACAATATATTTCTCGGGATGTCGAGTTCTTTGAAAATGAGCCTTTTTTTCATGAACAAACAAATTTTTCATGGGATTATGACAATAAGGGGGAGGACGAAACTCAATTTGATGTGGTCCTTCCATTAGTCAATGGAGATGAAATAAATGGTTGTGGTGTTGGACGTGAACACCAAGCTGGTCGTGACCTTGATCAAGTTGACCATATTGGCGATAATGCTCAAACACATGACAATAACCAAGTTCAATCTGGAAATGTTAATGGCCCTCTTAGAAAGAACTCACGGGTCAGTCATCTTCCTAGAAGATTGCAAGACTTCTATACATACCACGTGAGAGGCCTTGACTCACATCCTATTGAGAAGCAATTTGACTTCAAAAACAAATTCTGCTAAGCATTTTTTCTTTCTTAGCAAGGTTTACTCTGATATTGAACCTTCTAGTTATAAAGAATTCTGTCAAAGCCTCGAGTGGAGACTGGCCATGAGGGATGAGTTAGAGACATTAGAAAAAAAACTTGAAAAATTGTTGACTTAGCATTAGGAAAATTGGCCATGAAGCATGAAGCTTCTTAGAGGAAAGGATTTCTCCCTTGCTCATCTCAGGACTTTCGGATGTAAATGCTTTGTTCATCTTCAAAACTCTTTTCATGATAAGTTGGATAAAAGAGTTGTTAAGTGCATATTTTTAGGATACTCGACTGTCAAAAAGGGCTTTATATGTTTTGATCCAAAAGGCAAAAAACAATATATTTCTCGGGATGTCGAGTTCTTTGAAAATGAGCCTTTTTTTCATGAACAAACAAATTTTTCATGGGATTATGACAATAAGGGGGAGGACGAAACTCAATGTGATGTGGTCCTTCCATTAGTCAATGGAGATGAAATAAATGGTTGTGGTGTTGGACGTGAACACCAAGCTGGTCGTGACCTTGATCAAGTTGACCATATTGGCGATAATGCTCAAACACATGACAATAACCAAGTTCAATCTGGAAATGTTAATGGCCCTCTTAGAAAGAACTCACGGGTCAGTCATCTTCCTAGAAGATTGCAAGACTTCTATACATACCACGTGAGAGGCCTTGACTCACATCCTATTGAGAAGCAATTTGACTTCAAAAACAAATTCTGCTAAGCATTTTTTCTTTCTTAGCAAGGTTTACTCTGATATTGAACCTTCTAGTTATAAAGAATCCTGTCAAAGCCTCGAGTGGAGACTGGCCATGAGGGATGAGTTAGAGACATTAGAAAAAAAACTTGAAAAATTGTTGACTTAGCATTAGGAAAATTGGCCATGAAGCATGAAGCTTCTTAGAGGAAAGGATTTCTCCCTTGCTCATCTCAGGACTTTCGGATGTAAATGCTTTGTTCATCTTCAAAACTCTTTTCATGATAAGTTGGATAAAAGAGTTGTTAAGTGCATATTTTTAAGATACTCGACTGTCAAAAAGGGCTTTATATGTTTTGATCCAAAAGGCAAAAAACAATATATTTCTCGGGATGTCGAGTTCTTTGAAAATGAGCCTTTTTTCATGAACAAACAAATTTTTCATGGGATTATGACAATAAGGGGGAGTACGAAACTCAACGTGATGTGGTCCTTCCATTAGTCAATGGAGATGAAATAAATGGTTGTGGTGTTGGACGTGAACACCAAGCTGGTCGTGACCTTGATCAAGTTGACCATATTGGCGATAATGCTCAAACACATGACAATAACCAAGTTCAATCTGGAAATGTTAATGGCCCTCTTAGAAAGAACTCACGGGCCAGTCATCTTCCTAGAAGATTGCAAGACTTCTATACATACCACGTGAGAGGCCTTGACTCACATCCTATTGAGAAGCAATTTGACTTCAAAAACAAATTCTGCTAAGCATTTTTCCTTTCTTAGCAAGGTTTACTCTGATATCCAACCGTCCAGTTATAAAGAATCCTGTCAAAGCCTCGTGTGGAGACTGGCCATGAAGGATGAGTTAGATGCATTAAAGAAAAAAAAACTTGGAAAATTGTTTACTTAGCATTAGGAAAAAAGGTTGTTGGTTCCAAATGAGTTTACAAAATCAAGCGTAATAGTGATGGGTCCATTCAAAGATTTAAGGCCTGGCTTGTTGCTAAGGGATACACGCGGACTGAAGGCATCAACTTTAATGAAACGTTTGCCTCAGTTGCCAAACTGAATTCTATAAGAATTCTTGTCTTAGTTGCTGCTAACAAATCTTAAGTCCTTCACCAGTTAGACGTAAAGAACACTTTTCTTCACAGAGACCTAGAGGAAGAGGTATACATGGAGGTACCTCAGGGTCTTGAAACTCCTGAGAAGAATGTGGCATGAAAATTAAAAAAGGCCCTTTATGGCCTAAAGCAAGCCTCACGTGCCTGGTTTGAAAAACTACACCTTGATCAAATTTGGGTTTAAAAGAAGTATGGCCGACTACTCTGTGTTTGTAGCTAAAAAACCTACTGGGATAACTATTCTCCTTATATATGTTGATGACATAATTGTCACAGGGGATGACGTTGCCTTCCTTAAAAAAACTCAAAGAGCACCTTCAAACAACTTTTGAAATCAAAGACTTGGGGTGTCTTAGGTATTTCTTGGGTATTGAGATTGCCTATTCAGAAAAGGTGTTTTCATGTGCCAAAGAAAATATACACTTGATCTTATTAAGGATGAAGGTATGTTTGGGTGCAAGCGAACTGACATGCCTTTGGAGGTTAACCATCACGTTAGCAAAGATGAAAGCGAGTTGATAAAAGAAGTTAACAATTTTCAACGATTGAATGGACAACTTATATATCTTACCATCTCTAGGCCTGATATCACTTATGCGGTCAAGCTCCTTAGCTAATACATGCATCAACCAAGGGTATATCATCTTAAAGCTACTCAAAGGATTCTACGATATCTAAAGGGAACACCTGTGAAGGGAATCTTAATGAAGAGAACATGCCATCTCAAACTTGAAGGTTATGCTGATTCAGACTGGGCAAGCAACTCTAGTGATAGAAGATGTACCACTGATTTTTGCATGTTTATTGGAAACAACCTGGTCACTTGGAAGAGTAAAAAGCAGACTGTCGTGGCTCGATCTGGTGCTAAGGAAGAGTATCAAGCTATGGCATTAGCCACATGTGAACTCATATGGATAAAACAATTTTTAGCGGATATTGGAATAGATGTCAGGACACAATTGAATTGAAATGCGATAATCAAGCTGCCATACACATAGGAGCCAACCCAATGTTTCATGAGCGAACCAAGCACATTGAGGTGGACTGTCATTTTATAAGAGAAAATATTCAGTCTCAAATCATCTCTACGCCCCATGTGAAAATCGAAGATCAGCTTGCGAACATTCTTACTAAAGCATTGGGACAAGATAAGTTTGAGGAAATTAATCACAAGTTGGGACTGATGGATATCAGTATGCCAACTTGAGGGGGAGTGTTAAGATTTGATTTCCTTAGATATCTCTCCTGCTGTTCTTGTATGTTCATCTCTTGTTACACATAGTTATCCTTATCCTCATCTCCAGCTGTGAAGTTGTTGATAGTTGCCATACTTGGATTCTGGTGTTGATCTCTATTTACCCCTTTATGCGTGTATCCCATCTTATGCTCCTTTTGTACTCGATATCGAGTTAGTGAAGATTATTCTTTCCCTTCTGCGGATGTAGGTCTCTCAAATGACCGAACCACGTACATGATTTCTCTTTTCCTTTATGCTTGAACATCCCTCTTGACAACTATCACTGATCATAGTGATTTGCTTTCTAATGATCATATGATTAGTCTCCTTTCATTACAAATAGACTAATCACATAGATAGACACATTTCAGCAAGAAAATTGTTACATTAGGAAAATTTAGCTCTAAAAGTCTAGACTTATTTTGGTAAAGGTAAGCACAAACTTCAGTGGGTTATACTCTATGCGGAAAGTGATTCTTGAAAGGAAAAGAGACTCATAGGATAAACATTAGCTCCTCACTTACCTTCACTGAGACTGAGGATATTCAATATTTGAACAAAAAAGTGGTAACTGGTTATTGTTACCAAACTTACAATGATAGACTTTTTGGTAACTGCATATGGTTACCGTTTTTACAATACATCAAAATGAGAAATGTTACATAAGTAAATAAATCTGTTGCAACAAGACTTGCTCTTTTTTTGGGATTGCTTTGAGCTTCATTTGGAATGCATTGAAGGCAGAATTTGTGATAATCGGCAATCTGGAGATGAGTCTTGGAAGGAAATAGAGTCCACCCCATTGGACTCTATCTGTTGAAAGGTTAACACTCTGTTGAAAGGTTAACACACCTGAATTACTGTGGGAGTTATTGATTGCTTTAACACGCTCCTACAAGCTTGGCATGGGTGCACACATGTTGAGTTTGTCACGAAGAACAACAAACTGGGTGAATGAAAGGGGATTGGTGAGACCATCAGCCAACTGATCATTGGACGAAATAAACTAAACCTGTAGATGAGCCTTTTGCATATGATCACGAACAAAATGAAAATCAATCACAACGTGTTTAGTGCAGGCATGGAAGACCAGATTAACAACCAGGTAGAGAACCCCAATGTTGTCACACCACAAAATAGGAGGAGCGCGTGAGAGATAGTCATGTTTATGAATTAGAGTTTTTAACCAAAGCAACTCAGAGTTAACACACACAAGAGACTTATACTCAGCTTTAGTACTTGAGCGAGCAACTGTCTTTTGCTTGCGAGAGGATCATGAGACGACATTGGGGCAAAGAAACACAAAGAACCTTCCAGATCATCAGTGCATCCTGCCCAGTCAGCATCCAAATAGGAACTTAGCTGAAGGGATGGAGAACAACAAAGTAGGAGGCCATAATTACAGTTTTTTTTTAACTAGCGCAAGAGCCTCTTAGCGGCAGACCAGTGGGCATCAATAGGTTGGTGCATATATCGACACACTGTATTGACAACAAAGGCGACTTCCTAACGAGTGAGAGACAAATATTGTAAGCCACCAATGATGCTGCGATATAGCGTAGAGTGGTGAAATGGACTAGAACCATCCTTGGAGAGCTTAGAAGAGGAGCTCATTGGAGTGAAGACTGGTTTGACCTCGGTCATGCAAGCTTGCTGAAGGAGGTTAATAATGTATAAGCGCTGAGAGTGAAGAATCCTCGTATCTGAGTACAAAATCTCAAGACCAATAAAGTAACTTAGTCGCCCAAGATCTTTGATAGAGAAGGTGAGTTCAAGTTGAGAAATAAGGCGTTCGATCTCCTCAGAATAATTTCCTGTGATGATGATGTCGTCTACATAAACCAAGATATACTAGAAAATTTTCCTTGTACCAATACAAAAGCAACTACTGGTTTTCCAAGAGTGCCAATCATAGATTAGCTTTTGCCAGATTTGTCTTTTTTGTTTTTTGAGGAAAAACGAAAAGGAATTCATTAATTAGCAGCAGAACAATGTACATAACATAAAGAAGAGGATGAGATATCCTCATGCCAGATTTGTCATGAAAAAAATAAACACTGTTGTATACGAATGTTATTCTCATTATTATAAAGAAAAAGGATGCTATTTTCATCAGTGTCTTCCTAAAGAAAACCCCAATTTCTCATGAATTGCATCTTTTAACCATATTTTTGGATACATTGTAAAAGGAGGGCTTCAAAAAAAAGGAAAACTGTCTTTAGCCTTCTAAATTAGATCTTAATTTGTTTATTGAGCATGGCATTGTGTTAGTTTCCTAGTCAATGGAGGAATTAGCATAGAGACCCATAATTTGATACAGCTAGTGAGCCATCAACCTTTTCCTAGCCATCATGTATCTTTACCATGAGCCCTTTGGTTTTCTTCTTTAAGCCACGACAGGGTTACCTAGTATGTGTAAACTTTGCAATCAATTAGTTGTTTAGGGTCAACACAAAAATGGTCTACTACATGACTTTTTAAAAAAAAGTTTGTTTTATTTTCTGTAATGAAAATACAGAATTCTTCATTCTTAAGTTGACAAAACTGTTACATATTCTTGGCATCATTGATGAGACTGTTTTAAAAGAAAGATGGATTGGTGCATGTGGAAAAAAGACTACACTGAGTGGGGAAGAAATTTCTACACGTTCTTGTGGTAAACTATTTGATGCCTACCTGTATGAATTCCGTCTTTTTATCTTTCCCTTATCTTTCTTTTTCTCTAGAGTAAACTTGTTGATGCCTTATGGTTTTTTCCCTTTCCCTTTTCTTACTTTCTTCTTTTTTCTTAGTTGTAGCATATTGCATTTTAAATGAGCAAATTTGAATTTGTGTTTTCATTCATTCTTGCGTTGGTATTCATTAGCGTGTGTGTGTGGGTGCACGCATGTGCATTGCACGTGTTTCTTTCTGTCTGTGTGCATGTGAGTCTGGCACTATTTTTTGTGTAGAGTGATCATGGTAGAAGGTGCAAGGAAGTTGGAGTTGGATCCTAGGAAAGACATTTTCATTACATGCAATCTTCTGATATTGTATGATATTTGTTTCCCTATACAGTTCTCAGGAATCAGTAACATCTTTCCAGGTATACTACAAGCCCCCATTTGTTTAGTGAAGATGCTGAAGCAGCATTTGCTCGAGTGAGAGATAAGGTAAATGCTTACTAGTAATATAGAGTTTAATAGTAAATTTTCCAATGGAGATCCATCCTTTACCCTATTTCCAAAAGATAGAACCTTGTTTTTTGAAAATTTATTTAAGGATCATCCTTTTGAAGAAATAAACAAATGGGGACCAAACAAGGTTGCTAAACTAGGAAGCAGAAACGAAAAGCGAGAAGCAAGGCATTTTAAAATTTATAGGAAGCGGGAAGCGAAGTATCAATTTGAAAGTGAACTAGGAATAAAAAACGAAGCAATATAGTAACTGAATATGAATAAAAAAAAGCAAATAAAAACTAAAATAAAAATGATTATTCTTATATTTCATGAGTTTTCAGTAAAAGAGTTAATTTTTTGTTAAAATCTAACAATGATGGTTACCAATTTAGAGAAAGTACATGGGAAGTGAGTGAAAGCGTAACGAAAAATACATGAAAAACATGAAAAAAAACGTGATAAAAGCACATAGAAAGCATAGAAGAAGCATGGGAAAATCGAGATTCCCATGAAGTTTCGAAAGCGAGGAGTATCGCGGTAGCTCTAGGACCAAGTATCGTTAACTTTGATTATTATATAGTAACCACAAGTTGTTCTTATAACAAACTTATTAAGCTGCCTTTCTATGGACTAGCATAAGGGTAAAAACAACTTTTACAAATCAAGGATAGAATAACCATTCCACATGGATCTTAAGGGTGCAACTAGTTTCAAGGTTCTATTTATCTATTTATTTAAAAACATGAGCCCCAAAATGCCATCTTTTGATGACATGCGTTTGTTTTTGGAATATAGGTTAAAGGCCTGTCTCTATAGGGAAATATCTCTTTTGTTTATGATAGTTTATAGTCGTTTTTCTTTATACACTTTTTGTCGCGTAGCTTGTAGTTACATACATCACATTATGCATTAACAGGCTAATCATTTTTTATAGTAGCAGTTAACATCTCCCAAGCAGCTAATGCTGAATGGGTACTATGCTGGTCTCCTTACACAGTTGCACCTTCATTTCAGGTAAAAGTGCCATTATATGGGTGTGATTTCTATGCATATGCCCTTTTGACAACAGGATACGTGGATCTTGTCATTGAATCTGGCCTTAAGGTGATTTTATGTCCTCAAACTTTCCCTCGTTGATCTATTTGGTTAGAATTCTATTCCCCCATCAAAATCTATTACAGTCGGAAATGGTGACTAGTTCAGAAAGTAGACCAGTATTGACTTGAGTAAGAACAAAGAGGATTGCAATAATGGTCATTCAATGTAACAACATTTGGCATGACCTTGTCTGAGCAGCATGACCTGAGTCAACTGCAAGTTACATTGATCCGTGATTGATTGTCAAGGAATGACAGTATTATTTCTGATTCCTATTTCTGCTTATCGGAAATTATGTAGGAGATGGGATAGGACATGCATCTGGCAGAACAGAATGCTGAAGTAATTTCAATATAACAGAAAGAAGCAGTGGACAATCATTGAAACAAAATCTTTTTGAAGGGATCCATGGGGGATCTGAAAAGGTTGAGTTGACTATACATGAAGAAGATTGATGTTTATATGAAATAAACTTTAAGAACAAAAAAAGTAAAAATGAAAACAAAGCTGTTTGTGTCTGGATGGAATGTGACCGACTTTGACTCTGAGTTTTCTTCATGCTTGCTCTCTGATGCAAAGGTCGCTGATTTTCATGAATGCTCTCCCATGCAACTCACGCTGATTGTGGCCCAAGTTCTTTTGCAGCTTTGGGCCTAATGGGAAAATAGAATGTGATACAAGGGTTGACTACTTATCAGACCTGTGTTTTTCTTTGCACATTCTCACGGGGTAGATAATGTATTTGATTTTTGAAGCATATTTGTGCAAAAAATGAAGAAAATGTGTCTTGGATTATGCACAAAACCAACCTTTCATTGACTGACTGAAACTAGTTGGAGGCTGCTGCTCTATACTGAAGACGATTTTTGTTCAGTAGATTTTCACTATTTTTCTTGATGAAGTTTCAGGGTTGACTGTATCCTTGCTCAATGTCTGATTGCTTGCAGCCCTATGATTTCTTATCTCTAATACCAGTCATCGAAGGTGCTGGGGAGGGTGATAACTGATTGGAAAGGACAAAAACTTTCTTGGGAGGCTTTACCACATTCGAGAGTGACAAGTATGGTGACCTTTCTTTTTTGCCTCAATTCCTATTTCTCGGTTCTATTTTCTAGATTCTTTATGGAAAACATCAGTTTATCCAATCCTTGGTTTTACATCAGCAGTATCAATGTTTTTAAAGCAGAGTTACTGAACTCGGGGTTGGAGCCTGGCTCCAGTAGTGCTATTCCAGCATCTAATCTATTAATTGTTCAGATCAGTTCATTACAGTATATTCTGTTCCAATTAACTTAACCCTGTTTAGCTGTTTCATGAACATACTATGTCACGGCTATAACCATAAGGTCTCATGCTCTTGGTGAAAATTTTCAAAAACCAAAATGGATAACTGAACACTCCAGCAATTCAACACATCCTGGATATATCTTAGTATCTCTTTGGCCATGGTTAGCCTATGCAAATCTGCATCGGGACTGATCTGGTTAGAGAGCTTTCTACTTTATCCTGAAGTTCCTCTCTATTGTTATTACTTTGTTTTATATCACAAACAGCAAGCTTGTACAATCAATTTGCCTCAAGAGATATTTCATGTTTATATTAAGTTTCTTCTTTCTGTTTGTTTACAAATTCAGGTTATAATGTTGTGTCTGCAGGCGATGCTCTGATCCACAAGCAATCGCTGGAGTTACTGCAATGGCGATAGAGTCGAATAGTCATTTCCTGACTTGGAAAACATGTGCTTCAGCCGTGTGCACTCCTCTGTGTGTGCTCGCACCCATATGCACTCACAAAATGCCTGAAACGACTTGTGGGAAAAGTACACAACTTTGCAACTGGCAACATTAAATTGCAGCAAGTTTTTCCAAACTGACATTGTTGTAAGGCAATCACTTGCCAACAACAATAATTCTTAATCATGTTTTTTGAACGGCAAACTGGGGTTAGGCAGACCCCCACCAGTTATTACTGAACGTACCACTGGGGTTTTGAACCTGCGACGTCCCACCACATGGAGAGGTGCATTGACAGCTCCACCAACCGCACGGAGATCCGTTGGTAAATCTTAATACTGTTTTTTTTTTTTTAAAGGCAAGCTAGGGTTAGGCAGATCCCCACCAGTTATTATTGGTTTGAACCTGCAACGTCCCACCACAGGGAGACGTGCAGTGACAGATCCTACCAACCACGAGGAGCCCCCGTTGGTAATTCTTAATAATGTTTTATTAGAGAATATTTTACTTAAGGCATGACTATGCAAGCGCCGATGAATCACCATCCAAATCGGGCCAGAAAAGGATGAGAGGGTTGTGTATGTTCGCCCCCGATGATTCACTGAATCCCACGTCTGTGTTCGGGGCTTTGAATGAGCACCACGTATACAAGCACATGGGGTTCGTATTCCCGTGTATGTTGACATAACTTTGCATCGGACTCTGGTGTTGTTGCAAAGACTTAAGTACCCTTTCTTGCTATTCTTCTCATAAAGTGATGGTTTGAGAAAATGACAAAAATGCCCTTCATTCAAAAAAGAAAAAACAAACAGTTCAAAAAAAGGACAAACATGTCCTCCATCTAGAAAGTCGAGGATGATGTTGACTCTTCAAAGTCTTCGTCTTTTTCTGTTCAAAAAAAGGACAAACATGTCTTCTTCTTCTTTCTCCGTAAAACACTGTAAAACCCTCTCTCTCTCTCTAGAGAAGAAATCAAGGGAAACAAAGAGTTCTTCCTGGAGAAGGCCATGAACATCAACCCTCTCACTCTCTCTCCCTTCTCTCTCTACTTCTGTGCACATCCAACAGACGATCCTACATTGCTCCATCGTCATCTTCTTCTTCTTCCTTCTTCGTAAAACACTGTAAAACCCTCTCTCTCTCTAGAGAAGAAATCAAGGGAGGTAAAGGGTTCCTCCTGGAGAAGGCCATGAACACCAACCCTCTCACTCTCTCTCCCTTCTCTCTCTACTTATGTGCTTGATTTAGAGTTTTTGCCCTTACAGGAGGGGGGTCCGGGGGTTCATCCCAGCGTGGGTAGCATCATTCAACTAAATGAGTTGTAGATCCTGATTCAGAGTTTTTACCCTTATAGGAGAGGGGTCTGGAGGCTCCTCCCAACGTGGGTAGCATCATTCAACTTGAAGAGTTGTGGAGTCTGATTCAAAGTTTTTACCCTTACAGAAAAGGGGGGTCTGAGGGCTCCTCCCAGCGTGGGTAGCATCATTCAACTTGATGAGTTGTGGAGTCTGATTCAAAGTTTTTACCCATTCATATTTTAAGGCATTAGATCTCATGTTTGAACATCCACGCATGTGCAATTTGCTTTCATCATGTTCAGTTGCTTTCAAGATTATACTTTGAATTCTGGTGCATTTTAGATCTATCGATTTGTATGTAACCAGAGCTCATTTTAATCTGAATTTTTTACTGAAACTTCATGCATATGTCTTCATGCTCTCCACTAAAACTCAGATCATTCTGAGTTTGTTTGACTCACTTTAAAAATCGAGATTCAAAACCTGTTATTTTGCACCGTCAGAATTTTAGCAGAATCAGGACCAACTTGCGAGAGTGATTTCTCCCTAACCAGAGATGATCTTTCCAATCCGTAAAAAAGGTTGTTTTTTAAATTAAATCTAGTTTGTTCATACCAAATTTCAGTGATTTCTATGGTGTTTTTATACCAGTTTCGGGTCAAAAACCATAACCCTGTCACCCTTTGTCATTTTAACGGCTCAGATTTTGATCCATTTTGTTTGAATTTTATTTTTATAATGGGAGATCATTTTTCAATTCTGTAAAACGGGTTCTCTTCGTTTATGTGTCTAGTTCATCCCTGTAAATTTTCAGAATTTTCCATGGTCAATTACTATTTTATTTTGATTAAATACCAGAACCTTGTATCCAGATTTTATAAATGTTCAGATTTTGGCCCCCATATCATGACTGTTGTAGCACTTCTTCAACAAATCATTATTTGATTGACAATATTCTTCAGCAAATTGTTGTTATGATTTTTTTGAGTCTCTAATGAGTCCCTACTATGATTTGTAGTATTTTTGGGTCTCCAATGAGCCTCACAATGATTTATAGTGTTGTCCGGTCTTTTAACTATGATTTATAGTGCTTTGGGGTCTCCAACGATCCCCACAACGATTTGTAGTGTTTTTCGGTCTTTTAACTATGATTTATAGTGTTTTCGGGTCTCTAACGAGACCCACAATGATTTATAGTGTTGCTGGACCTCGCTATAGCGATTTGTAGTGTTTCTCGCTAAATACTACAGCGATTTGTGATACAAATCGCTATCCGAATCAGGACCAACTTGTCAGGGCTATATCTCCCTAACCAAAGATTGGATTTCAAATCCGTAAAAAGTGATGTCTTTGTTATGAAGTCTAGTTTATTCCTGTAAATTTTCAGCAATTTTTATGGTTATTTGATACCCCATTTGGATCTAAAACCAGACCCCTATCAGTCTGCCTTATTTGAGTGACATAGGTTTTTATTCAATTTTTTAAGAGTCATATATCCCCAATGGAAGATCATTTTTCAAATCCGTAAAAAGGGTTTTCTTCCTCTATGTGTCTAGTTTATATCTAGAAAGTTTTATAACTTTTTATGCTCATTTGATATTTCAAACCTGTTAAAAACCGAGACATGTTATAAAATGTTATAAAACTTAAAAAGTTTGAAACTTCCTCTATGTGTCTCAATTTTTAACAGGTTTGAAATATCAAATGAGCATAAAAAGTTATAAAACTTTTCAGATATAAACTAGACACATAGAAGACGAAAACCCTTTTTACGGATTTGGAAAATGATCTTCCGTTGGGGAGATATGACTCTTACAAAATGAAATAAAAACCTATGTCACTCAAATAAGGCAGACTGATAGGGGTCTGGTTTTAGATCCAAATGGGGTACCAAATGACCATAGAAATCGCTGAAAATTTACAGGAATAAACTAGATTTTATAACGAAGACACCACTTTTTACGGATTTGAAATCCGATCTCTGGTTAGGGAGATATAGCCCTGACAAGTTGGTCCTGATTCGGATAGCGATTTGTATCACAAATCGCTGTAGTGTTTAGCGAGAAACACTACAAATCGCTATAGCGAGATCCAGCAACACTATAAATCGCTGTGGGTCTCGTTAGAGACTCGAAAACACTATAAATCATAGTTAAAAGACCGAAAAACACTACAAATCGTTGTGGGGCTCGTTGGAGACCCCAAAGCACTATAAATCATAGTTAAAAGACCGGACAACACTATAAATCATTGTGAGGCTCGTTGGAGACCCAAAAATACTACAAATCATAGTAGGGACTCATTAGAGACTCAAAAAAATAATAACAACAATTTGCTGAAGAATATTGTCAATCAAATAACGATTTGTTGAAAAAGTGCTACAACAGTCATGATATGGGGGCCAAAATCAGAACATTTATAAAATATGGATACAAGGTTCTAGTATTTAATCAAAATAAAATAGTAATTGACCATGAAAAATTCTGAAAATTTACAAAGATGAACTAGACACATAAACAAAGAGAACCCATTTTACAGAATTGAAAAATGATCTCCCATTAGGAAAATAAAATTTAAACAAAATGGATCAAAATCTGAGCCGTTAAAATGACACAGGGTGACAGGGTTATGGTTTTTGACCCAAAACTGGTATGAAAACACCATAGAAATCGCTAAAATTTGGTATGAACAAACTAGATTCAATTTAGAAAACAACCCTCTTTACGGATCGGAAAGATCATCTCTGGTTAGGGAGAAATCATTTTTGCAAGTTGGTCCTGATTCTGCTAAAATCCTGACGGTGCAAAATAACAAGTTTTGAATCTCGATTTTTAAAGTGGATCAAACAAACTCAGAATGATCTGATTTTTTATAGAGAGCATGAAGACATATGCATGAAGTTGCAGTAAAAAAAATCAGATTAAAATGAGCTCTGGTTACATACAAATCGATAGATCTAAAATGCACCAGAATTCAAAGTATAATCTAGAAAGCAACTGAACATGATGAAAGCAAACTGCACATGCGTGGATGTTCAAAAATGAGATCTAATGCCTTAAAATATGAATGAGTAAAAACTTTGAATCAGACTCCACAACTCTTCAAGTTGAATGATGCTACCCACGCTGGGAGGAGCCCCCAAACCCCCCTCCTGTAAGGGCAAAAACTCTAAATGAGGCTCCACAATTCATCAAGTTGAACGATGCTACAGTTAGTGTGCAGGTCAGTCGGTGTTTGATGGAGAAATGTTGGATCGTTTGTTGGATGTGCACAAAAGTAGAGAGAGAAGGGAGAGAGAGTGAGATGAGGTTTTACCCCTCTCTTGTAAGGGTAAAAACTCTGAATCAGGATCTACAACTCATTTAGTTGAATGATGATACCCACGCTGGGAGGAGCCCCCAAACCCTCTTCCTGTAAGGGTAAAAACTCTGAATCAGGCTCCACAAGAGTCAATGTACAGGTCAGTCGGTGCTTGATGGAGCAATGTATGATCTTCTAATGGATGTGCACAGAAGCAGAAATATAAGGGAGAGAGAGAGTGAGAGGGTTGATGTTCATGGCCTCCTCCAGGGGAGATTTCTTTCTCGGATAATCCTGCAGTGCAGAGACTGGGTCTTAAATAATCATCTTCGGGGCACTTAAGTCTTTACAACCACTCCTTTTCAAGAACCGTCATTTTTTTTTTTGCACCAATGGAGGAGAGGGTACTTAAGTCTTTGCAATCGCATCAAACTCCAACGCTAATTAATGCTGACAAACATGGGGATACGAGACGCACATGCTTACATACGTGGTGCTCTTTGGGACCCCCGATCATGAGATGTAGCTAACTGCCCTGTTCGGGGGGGGGGAACATATAACCTGCTCCATAAAAGGATGGTAGAGGGTTTCTAACTTACCTTTGCCTTGAGCCACATGATCATAGCCTTGATGATGACGTATTGCTAGTTCAAAGTTTGTAGTCCTGTCAGTCGATTTAGGGCATGTTTGATGGGCTGTTCTCAGCTGGATTTGGACGGAAATCCTGCTGAGAACATAAAAAACAGACAAACGTTGGATGCGGCGAACAGCTTTCTGCGCGTCCACCGCGTCTATAATCATCTATAATTTTTGCTCCACCTCCCTCCTGTTACAAAAAGAACAAGGGGACGCAAAAAAAATGCATCGATGGGTGTGCCGCGCCCGTCGATGCCTCTCTCTCTCTCTCTCTGTGTGTGTGTGTGTGTGTGCAAGGGCTTCCTTGGAGCAGTGGGTGACGGTGTGCCCGTCGATGGAGACTCCCTCTGTATTTCTTCTTCTTCCTCCTCGAAGACAAACCCTAAAAACCAGAGATGGAGACTTCGCCGCTGCGTTCACCTTTTCGAGCTTCATCAATGGCGTCTGACGCCGAGTCGGAGGAGGCCATCCTTCGAGTCTCCGTAATTCCGGTCATTGACCTTCGGTTCATGTCCCAAGATGACCTCAACTGCTTGGCCGCCCTCTTCGACGAGTTTCTCCACCTTCGGCGAGACGACATCATCGTCCTGAAGATCGACCGATCTGTCTTCAACGAGAGCGCTGGAAGCCGGAAGCAGACCTACTCTCGCCTCTGCCTTGCCCAGAGGAAGGACAATGCCTTTGCCTCTGCCTCCGCCGTTGGCCGTCGTCGAACGGGACTCCTTGCCATCTCCTGGTACCAGGGCAACTCCGTTGATGACTTGGAGCAGAGGGACAACGATCGAATCATTTGTCTCTTGAGGGAGTTGTTCGTGAAGGACAAATTGGCGGTTCTTTATCCTTCGGAGAACGGGTTCCCGGCTAGGGTTTTCGATGTTGCCGAAAGGTCGGAGGCGAGATCTGCTGCCGGTGTGGTGGGGAAGGTGGATGCTCTGCGTCCGAGGAAGAGGAGGAAGAAAGACGACGCAAGGAAGGCGCAAATCTCGTCATCTCAGGCTGTTCTCGGTGAACGATAGCATTTGAATATGGACATTTGGAACATAGCATTTGAATACGGTCCAAACAAACGTTGGACTTGAAACAGTTGTTACATAATGGTTCTGTTCCGTTCTTTTTGTTCATTTTGTCCAACTATGGACAATCCATCAAAGATACTCTTAAGGGCAAGCCTAACGAATCAGGCTGGTAGATTTTGGATGACAATCAATTAGGACATCTATGTGGAGCAGAGTCAATGTCATGAGGAAACCGATAAGACCTAAAAGCTACATTTGCAATAAAGGCGTACCAATTTTAAAGCTCAACTTGTGGAAGAGGATGGAATAGGATCACCTAACACGTCTACCATTTAACATACAAGTAATGGAAGGTATATTCACATAATTGCACCACAAGGCCCACAACATTTAAATGAAGAAACCACCTTGAAATTGAATCACATTGTGTTTGATCTGAGTCTGGGCTTATGAGCTCGGCTTTGTAGGCTGGAAATTGAATCAAACTTTAATTGTCTCTTTCTAGCTCGAGCAAGGTTCAAACTCGGTGAGATAAGAGGCTTATGACCTAACATTGCAACGTAATTTTTTTTGGATGCCAGATGCATCATACGAATTATAAAACCTTTGAAATGAGTGCATCATACTTTGAAAAAAAACCAAGTTTATGAGCCTCGGTGAACTGATCTGAAGGTACATGTTCAATTTGTGCAGGTAAATTAGCCTATCGAGCGCTTGTTTGACCCGCAACTATCAAATACCAACCAATATTAATTAATTGTTTCAAAGTGCATCAATAACACCGATAAATATAAATTAATGGTTCCAAAGGTCTGAAGGAACAGTTTGGTAGTCCAATTTGGTGAGCAATTACTTGTGCAGCTGACCTGCTCAACTTGCTCTTTTCCCCTCATTTAATGGTATTCTGTAGCCAATCATTTTTTCCCCTTTTTTGGTTTTTTCATTGTGAGGCTAAATATTTATAAAAACCTGACTTTTGGGTGTCTGGTCTATGGTTTTCTCTTTTGACTCTTTTCCTTGTGGGCATTATTTGTTTCGGAGACTCCGAGTAGGTTTGGTTGTTCAGCATGAACCTTTCTTATAGTAGATTATTGGAGATTTGGGTGGGAAAAAATTCTTGAGTTGGAAAAGATCCTATTTTCCCTGCTGAATTTGGATAGATGGTCTTTCTTACATGCCATCCATTCAGATTTTAATAGTGTAACAGGTCCCAATTTTCATTTTTCTTAAATATATTTTCGTTGGTATCAACATTTTAGTGATTTCAGACTGTGTGAAGGAAAGATTTAGCTATTCCCTTATTTGGTCTTCTCCTTCTAGTTTTTCTGATAGAAGCAGATTTGGAAAGATGGATGAATACCTTTTCAAATGGGTTCCCCTTGGAGTTCTTCTCTGGAGCATGGCTTTTGCTTTAGTGCGAAATTCCTTTCAGTCAAGGTCGTTTGATTTTTGCAACCGAATTGTTTCAGTCTGCCATGCTTGTCTGGCTGTTTGCTTATCTTCTCTAACAGTGCAAGATTGGAGCTGTCCTGTCTGCCCATTGGCCTCATCATCCACTCCTTTGCAGGTGAATGAGTGACTTCTGCTTAAATTGGATTTGAAGTATACACAATCTATGAATCTTGACATTTAGTAAAATGAGAATGAGTGATCAATGGATTCTTATACCAATATTTCTCTGTTCATCATACTTATCTTTTGGCAAGTGCATTCTTTCTACTCTTCTGAAGTATTGACATCGGTTCCTTATGTTTTGCAGAAGCAGACTCTGGCTGTGACAGTTGCCTATCTGATTTATGATCTGATCTGTTGCATGTTTGATGACCATATTAGCCTTGATAATTCAATTCATCATATAGTTAGCATTGTTGGTCTTGGTGCGGGCTTTGCATATGGAATTGTAAGTTCATCTGGCCATGGTTTTAATTTTGAAGGAAAAAAAAAAGTTCATTGACCATTCATTCTATGCATTTTTGCAGTTGCAGAATTTTAAGACATTTCTAAGCAGGCGCTTGACGTTTTATTGAAGTTACTAACTTATATATAGCATTATTAGCTGTATAGTTCCATGGGTGATGGTAATCCCAGCTAATGAAGCAAAATAATGGCGTTAATTTCCAGATTACTTTATTTTCATATTTTTTTGTGCAACCGAATGGGTCGTTGCTTTATGTGCGATCTTTTTACCAAAAGGTTTGTCTTTTCGTAACTTTCTTTGAACAGTCAACTTCTGCAGTACTTGATAGAGAAATAAAATGTATTGCATTCTTTGAAATTTCTTTATGGGATTGCAACCTGTCTTTGGTTGCACCAGTTTTCCTCTATTTTATCCACACAAAATTCTTTACTGAATGACCTTTGCAATATTTTTAGCAGTAGTGCTACAAATTATTCTTATCTAGTTTATGTTACTGTATGCAGTGTGGATCAGAGATGGTTGCAGCCTTGTGGATAACAGAAGTATCTAGTCCTTTCCTACATCTGAGAGAGCTTCTCAAGGAACTCGGTTACAAAGATACAAATCTTAATTTTGCTGCTGATGTGAGTTCCCAATTCGTAGGCAACATACTGTTTATTAACATATCTGATTATACTGTAATTCGAGAAAAAATTCTGCTGCTTTTCCATGGTTACTGATGGACAAACACATTTTAGGACAACATTAAGGTGCAGATATTGGAGTTCCTGAATACTCAGATTGGTCCAATCGTTAGATAACCGTTTTTTTTTTTTTCTGCTAATCCTTGATCTGGTTTCCTGATATAATTAACACAAGTATGACAATATTACCATAAAAAAAATCAGTGTTTGTTCAGATAATGACTTGTGGGAAATTTGAATGCTTATTTTCTTCATAGCAAAAGAATCATGTGACATTAATACTTGAATTTTAAGTCTAGTTTTCTCAGATTCATCATTGATCTTGTCAAAACACTTCTATTGTTAAGCTTAAAATCTTTTCAATATTTTCAGTTTGAGCCTTATGATATTCTGCTATTCTTGTGCTTGAACACCTACATGTGCACGGGCGCATTAGTAACAACTCTGGTTTTTGCAGATCTCCTTTGCTGTAATCTTCAGCTTGGCAAGGATGCTCGGTGGCCCATATCTGACCTATGTGACATTAGCAGCAGACAATCCTTTCCTTATAAAGGTGAAGTCATATTTTTCTTTCTTTGGTTTCAGATAATCAAATAAAATAGATGTGATGATGCCTGTAGAAATGATGGGATTTGGGGGCTTGATACAGTACAGCTTAAGACCAACTTGAGAGTATAACCCATTGAATTTGGGTGACTCAAGACATAGCTATTTGAGTTGGTGCCAGGTCACAATGGTTAAGTATATATTCCAGGTCACAACTGCGGTATCTGGATTAAATTGGGAGTTAATGCCAAGTTAAATTGCTTGCCTATGTGACTTGAGCCATCTTTGAGCTGTGAGCCAGGTCCACAACTTATGAAGTTTAACCATCTTAATCAGTTTTGCTATCTGTATCATTTTTTATGAAGTAGAACCCAGCTGTATGGACTTAGGTTATGTGTTTTGAGATTATGTTACATTCTAACTAGATGCAAGTTTGACTTGCAGGCAATGGCTGTGGGTTTGCAATTAGTGAGTGCATTTTGGTTCTATAAAATAGCCAGGATGATCAGGTACAAATTGGTTAGAAGGAGAAGACCAATTAAAATTGCTTGAAACAGGCATAGAAAAGCACAGAAAGATGGAGATTAATTGCCATTGGGCTCTTATTAGATGTATAATTCTTTTGATCAATTTAAGGCAAGTGAACCACTGCTGTATGATAATTAAATCCTTTAGTGTCTCTGTGGTTCCATACTGTGGTTCTAAGATTGAAATTTTTTATTTTCATTTTGCATTGGGATCAAAGGGGATAGTTGCAATGTGTAATTTCCGATTATCTTGTTAAGCTCAGAAGCTTGCATGTAGATGAAAACCTGCTTCACCACGAGCATGCGTCATGAAGGCAACGTTATCTTTACGACCACTAAGTATATATATTCAATCTCTCTCTCTCTCTCTCTCAATCCTTTGAAACAGTCGTCACCGGGGGAGACGCATGTCCACTCGTTCACCTAAAAAGGTGTTCAAAATGAACAAAAGAAGACAGAAGGAAAGCAGTGACGCTGACGCTAAAGCACATCTAGAGGTCAAGGCAAGCATTGCCCTTTCTGCCATATGTGAATGTCTAGGTACAGTCAAGCAATTATTGAAAAAGGTTGAGGAGAATTCTAGAAAATGTGACTAAAATCGACATGTGGCAGCTAAACATCTCCGAAACTTTTTTTTTTTCCCTTTGCAATCTCTTCTACTTTCAATCATTTTCCGTAGAAGCAGCATGTGGAAAAGGCTGTTGGGGTTGCAACTTGACCGAGTATGTTGGTCTTGAAGTAATCTGCTGCTGCCAAGTTTTCACCAACATATAGGGAGCTCTATGGGCCACACATCAGGGCTATCAAACCAGTGCTAACTAGTACTTAACAATCTATAAAAGGGCGGTATTGGTTATCAATCTAGATATCAAACCAATACTGGTTAAGCAAGAGGGGCCAAATCTGATCTCAATCTCACTACCTACCTATTGAAAAGAAACAACAATGGCAAAGCTGGCTCGTTCTTGGTTGGTTGCTTTTTCTTTGATGATGATGTTGGTGTTGGCTAAAGGATGGGGCCCCACACTAGAGGATGCCAAGGAGGCTGGCGAGAATGCAAAGGAAACCGTGGAGGAGACATATGAATCATTGTCAAAATGGGCTAAAGAAAAGTTTTCAGGGTAGGGAGTAGGTTATATGATGATAGATACGGATACTGAGGGTGGGTCCGGATCCAACTAGAACGTGGTCTCTGTGGATGGGGATGCCAAACGAGAGTTCGCTGTTCGGCTCAGCTCGGCTTGGATATGGGTTGAGGGAGCCTAGCTATGAGCCAGCTAGCTCGTTTAGATATCTGAGCGGAGTAAGCAGGGGAAGCTCCGCTCAATTTGGCTCTCTCTCTCTCTCTCTCTCTCTCTCTCTATATATATATATATATATATATATATATATATATATATATATATATAAACACTTAAAAATTAATTTCCTTTTTTTAAAACAACCCTGCTCGTGATTGTCTGGTAGAGTGAGTATAAGGGGTTTACCCTTAATAGGCCGAGTCTGAACAGCTCGAGCTCAGTATCTGTGGATGCCAATATGAGTTTGATTGGATTATTTGTCTGGTCTAACAGAACAAATTCATGCATTGTTCACTTTTTTTTTTTACTTAGATTTTTTAAAAGTAAATGGGTTGGACCCAGGACAGAATACCCCAGATAGGTCCAGCTGTGAGTCGGACCAAGTTGGTGGTTTAATCATGGAAATCTTGGTCCTGCTCAATAATTTACATGTATTCCGGATGGATCTATGTCCTGATCATGATTCATAAAAGCTAGAATTGGATCCACACCCACCTGAGTCGCCCAAGTGGTAGCGATCTTGGGGAGAAGGTGCTGACCCCTATATCCCAGGTTCGACTCCCATGGGGTTTGCAGGTGAGTTTCACTGGTGGGCTCCATAAGGGCTTGGATGTGTTCTGCCCAACTTGACAGGATTAACTAGCCAGCTACTGGACCAAGTCCAGTCAATGGATCAAGAATCCGACCTGTTGATATTTTCGGCCTCTATAATAGTTTTAAGATTTTATTTAATTTTGATTTAGAAGTTATATTCTTATACTAAATCACTGTTGATCCTATACGATACCCAGCCATGAAGAAGGGAAAACCAATACGGCTGGACAGGCGAAAACCGATGCATCTGCACAAGCAAAACCCGATGCGGCAGCACAATCGAATACCAATAGTATGTCTGTACATGCGGCAGCCGATAGTTTCGGGCAAGCTGGATCAGGTAAGCATATACCAAACTTGAGTAATTTGGTCCACAAGGGACAATGCACACCTAGGTAGGTGGGTTGGCTTAAGGCATTCAAGTTGAAAGACATCAAGAGTTCGAAACCCAAGATGTGCATCCATTACTGCAAGGCCAAAGCAGTTGGGGAGTCCTTCCAAATAGGTAAGGGGTAACCCAAAAGTTTTACACTTGTAAGTGTTGACTGGTGAAGGGACTGCTGAGGCCATACATACTTCCCAAACACCGTGGATCCTGAACAGCTAAAAATTGCAAAACTCCATCCTAGATCCGACCCATTTGCATCCCTAGTCATATTGGTAAAAATTTTAATCCCTTAGAGTTCTTCAGAGAGTGTTTGATTGGTCGGACACAGCAATCCTGTGGAACTGCTGTGTCCCATCCTGGGTGGGGCCCATCAAATGCCAAACGCATTTGTCCCGCCAAAATGACATACAAGGGTCACTTGTGTCCCACTTTGGCTGTTCAGGCCCGTAGGGTGCAACTCTTTTGTCTGGGAGGCATTGTCCAGGACAATTGTCTTGCGCAATGCGTACCTACACTCAAATGATACCTCAATATAAAAACTAGAAATTAACCAGATATGATCCTCTTCAAACATTAATATGATCAAAGAGATCATCTGAATCTAGACCTAGATTCAAATAAAATTTGATCAAATCGAAATCAGGTCCAGAAAAAGGTGCCAGATCTGGACCAAAGATGGAAGCAGTGTTTACTATCCAAAAACAATTGCAACTGTCTACCTGTTTAAGTTGGACCAAATTCCCTCCAAAAGAAAAAAAAACAAGAGTTGGATCAAATTCCCACAATGCATGGGACATACATCTAATCGGTCTGCACATCAGCCACAGCTTGGTCAAGCCCATCCAGGTCAAGGGGCTAAGCTCAGTTTAGACTGGTCTAAGGGCCTAAACCTCAACCCAAGCCTGGCCTCATGGGGTGGACGGAGCAGACCCTGCTGGCCTGCCAACAATGACCAAGCATAAGCGCCAGTGACCCAAAATGTAAGCCCAAACCCAACCCTGCAAGTGGTCCACAGGCTATCTGGCCCCAATGCCAAACCTTTAGTTGGTAGAAGGCCAGATCAAGTCATATTGCATATAACCAATTCATCAGTTATATTCAATCCTGACTGTGGATCTCACTTGATGGATATGTGCATGGCTACCACTCTCACAGTTTCCAAATTATATGCACGGTTCATGAGACGATCGATTATATGCAATATGACCTGATCTGATCTGCCCTAGGATAGTGGTGGCCTTTGTCACATGAATGATGTTGCACTCTTTCTGATCCAGTGATTAAGAGACAAGCAAGTCAAGTTTTATCTGAGGCAATGAACGCAAAGGAAGCTGCCATCGATAATGTCAATTTAGCCTATCAGGCAGCCAAGGAGTCGGTCGGTGGGGCCCAGAAGGCCTTTCAAGGAGAAGGAAGAGTAGGGAGTAAGCTGCAACCGGAGCTATGAGCAACCAAGTGCTTGAAGAGCCACCTCTGTTTTGTTTCTTCTAACTGAAGAACCAGAATGCCACTTTTTTTTTTTCATTTTCTTTTGTGTTGCTTTTAACATTGTTTTTTGATTAATTGTTGTACTTTTGAGGTCTTTATTGCTTTTGAGACCCATGCACTGCTCAATTGTTGGCACCAAGTTTTGAGCTCTAATAATAATAATAATTATTATTATTTCATTAAGATCATCTGCTTAGCTCAAGAGGACCGTCCTTCGATTCTGATTCTAGTTACCAAACAAATATGGGTTCGACTCATCCCCTATGTCATACCTATCTTCAACCCTTACTTGGGAGTTCATTGATGCAAGTTGTTTTGATCAAATAGAAACTCCATAGATGTGATCTACAACATTTATTTAGTGAATATTGATATTTAAATGGCCAAAATCCGAACTTGTGTGTAGGATTAAAAAATCAACATTGACAAAACACAAAATTTTGTGATTTCAAAAAATCATTTTTTTCATTAAAAAAATACGATCCAAAGGCTGGCTCTTATTAAATGGGGGGGGGATGAGTTGAACCGAAGTGATCGAGTTACCAAAACCTTACGCAACCCAATTGGACCTTAGCTTAAAGACATGTCTCCCAATTATCAGCTAAATGTCTAATAAACTTAGCTCTCAATTCTCTCCAAAGCTAAGCTTAGTCGGTTTGGTTCCTAAAGCTTATGTCACTGGACTCGAGACAAGGGGATTGCATTTAAGCTGTGTCAAGTCATCCAAATACCGCACTAATTTGGCCACAGTTTTTCATAGCCACATCAATGGCCATGCAATTGTTCAGCCTAATATCAAGAAAAGGAACCATGGACAGAAAAAAACCGTCCAACTCACCTGATGCCGTTCATCATGGAAATGATCGCTACCCAACACCTACCAAAAGCACTCAGTTTGGGATGATTCGCAGCTGTTCATATAGAGTTCATATAGAAAGTACTCGGCATCAGAATTTTATGTGGGGGCCCATCTACGCAAAACCCGGCCTTTTTGATGGGTTTAGGTGCCATCATGTATGACATCTGTCAGTGAATCAGATCTGGCCTGGGATCAGATTTAGTTAAGGATTGAAGATAGACAAAGAACACAATCAGAAACCGGGGACTAAGCCTACGTCTACTGGAACTCTCTCTCTCTCTCTCTCTCTTTGTCGATAGGCTGAAGAAACTACACATCTTTTTTGGTCGTGTGCAGTGTTTTGAGAATTGCTTTCTAAAACTTAGAGGACTCCATCAGTTATTGTGTCACTTTGTGTTGGATCTTATCTTCGGCCCTGCTATAATGAAACACGAAAAGAAGTGGAGGATTATTTGGAGAGTTTGGTTATTTACAGTGTGGTGGTTCATAAGGAATCCTCCGCATATACCTCAAAGACCTGCCTCTACCACCAACCGATCCCCATCTAGATGTCTGTGGTCCTTGATGAGTTTTTTTGTTTGTGTTTGGGTTTTTCTATTTTTGTATTAATGGTGTTCTCATGTAGCTGTTGTGTTTGTCCTTGTGGGACTCAATGCTTTGTTGAGTTTCACTTTTAAGTAATGTTGATTGCTTTTCGGCTCTCTCTTTCTCTCTTTATTTCAAACGTTGAATATTGCGAGAGGTGAAGCATATATATATACCCTCACGTTATAGCACAGGTTAAAGCCTTTGGAGGTTTCGTAATCATAAAGCTTGAGGAGGTTGGACTCTTCGATCCCTTGATGAGGTTAGGACTCTTAATGCTAGGAGTCTTCCCCACGTTGGATCATTCTCCTTCCTTATCTGGTGGATCTGGACCAAGATCCAACGAGTGTAGCGCATGTTCTTTAACATCCTTTACAACATCTAGGTACCTTCGGTTTTTCTGATTAAGGATCCTTGGATCTGAAAAAGCACTCAGTTGTTTGGTAGGCTATGCACATATTTTCAAAACACACACACATACAAAGACACACATGCACCATTCACTGGGTCACTGGAACTTGATATTGTACACATTCAAGTGCATATTATCATGCTACTTGCATGTCTGTATTTGGGAAAATATTGGCTACACTCATGTGTTGCAAACTCACGAGTAAAAACACGATTTTCTTTTTTTTAAATGTTTTTTAGATCGACATGCTTAGGATCTTGGAGACTTGAACATTCCTTTTCATGAGATGAATCGTGACTTCATGCGCAAGATTCAAAAGAAAGAAATTGCAGAGGCTTTGAAGAAAATGAAATCAAGAAGGGCAGTTGGCCCAGATGGTATACCTATCGAGGCTTGGAAATGCTTGGGAGAGAAAGGTTTAGAATGGTTGACAAATCTTTTTAACAAGATTTGGCGGACAAATAAGATGCCTAATGAGTGAAGAAAGAGTACTTTGGTGCCTCTATATAAGAACAAAGGTGATATACAAGATTGCACAAACTATCGTGGTATAAAACTCATGAGTCATACTATGAAACTTTGGGAGAGGGTGATTGAGTCTAGGTTGAGGAAGGTTGTCATGATATCGGAAAATCAATTTGGTTTTATGCCTGGAAGATCAACTATGGAAGCTATACATCTTCTTAGACAACTCACTACAAAAAAACAGTTGATTAGCGACGGATTTTAGCAACGACGTTATATCGTCGCTACTTAGCAACGGATTAACGAGATAAATGAATCTGTCGCTATAATTGGAGAATTTTACGAAACTAGCGACAGATTATATTCCCTCGCCAAATCCGTCGCTACTTAGCGACGGATTGTGCGAGAGAATATTTTGTCGCAATAAATACGGCAGTTCGCGACGGAATTGCGACGACTAAAATTCCGTCGCCAAATAGCGACGGCCTAGGCGACAGAATATTTTTTGTCGCCTTTTTCGTTTTTTGAATTACGATGGCTTAGCGACGGAATTAATCCGTCGCTAAGCCGTCGCGAAATGTCACATTACCCCTAATCCCAGCCCTCTTTTTCCTTTCTTCCTTCTCTGCTCCTGCCCGTCGCCCTCTCCCTCCTGCCGCCCTCTTCCTTCGGCCGCCCTATCCATCCCGTCGACCTCTCTGCCGGCCCCACCGTTCGCCGGAAGTCAATCTCCGTCAACCTTCTTCCGCCGCCGCCGCTCGGAGCAATCGCAGGTATTTCAGGCCCCCCACCGTTAAATGGATTGGGGGTCGACCCCCTGCGTTTTCCGGCAGGGGGTCGACTCCGGTAGGGGGTCGACCCCCTGTCGTGTCCGGCCGTGAGTCGACCCCCTGCCGTGTTCGACCGGGGGTCAACCCCGGGAGGGGGTCAACCCCTTGTCATGTCCGGCAGGGGGGGGTCGACCCCCTGCCATGTCCGGCAGGGGGTCGACCCCGGTAGAGGGTCGACCCCGACAGGCGCTCGACCCCGTCAGGGGGTCGACCCCGGCAAGGAAAAGCCCTTTCCCATTGCACCCTCTCCTTCGTTGCGCTCAAGTTCAACCCTCACACCTCTCCATCCGCAGCCTCTTGAGCCTCTCCCATGTCCATCGAAGCCTCATCGGAGTCACCTACATGTGCCTCCAATCGCAGAGTCACCTCAACTCATCTTCCACAAGAGCTGAGCCCCATTGAATGCTCAGCGGGGCCCCTCCACACCTCATTTTCCAAACGGCGCTGCCCATTAGCAAATTTAGTAACAATTCCTACAAATATGATATTCGTGGATCCATATCCGCCCAAGGATGAGTTGGCAGGATCCTATTGTCCTAAGTTTGAAAGAGTTTTTTTTCATGGTGACTTCATTTTAAAACATCATTTTTTTGTGCAGATTTCTCAACGGAACTCGCTTGTGCCCCGCCATCCGTGGTAAGTAAGTGACAAAAACAATGCAAATCGGGTAAATACCCGTGGTGAGTAAGTGATGCAAGCGCATCACATGTTATTTAATTTATTGAATGTAACACTTTATTGCTCATATAAAGTTTTTTTATTGCCTTAGAGCACATATGAGCATGCTATAATAACATATAAAGTTTTTTTATTGCCTTAGACCACATATGAGCATGCTATAATCACATATAAATTTTTTTGCCTGCCTTAGAGCACATATGAGCATGTTATAATCACATATTAAGTTTTTTGACTGCCTAATAACACATATGAGCATGATAGAATCACATATAAAGTTTTTTTGACTGCATTAGAACACATATGAGCATGCTATAATCACATATTCAGTTTTTTGACTGCCTAAAAACACATATGAGCATGTTATAATCACATATTCAGTTTTTTGACTGCCTTAGCACACATATGAGCATGATAGAATCACATATAGAGTTTTTTTATTGCCTTAGAGCACATATGAGCATGCTATAATAACATATAGAGTTTTTTTATTGCCTTAGAGCACATATGAGCATGCTATAATCACATATAAATTTTTTTCCTGCCTTAGAGCACATATGAGCATGTTATAATCACATATTCAGTTTTTTGACTGCCTAATAACACATATGAGCATGATAGAGTCACATATAAAGTTTTTTTGACTGCATTAGAACACATATGAGCATGCTATAATCACATATTCAGTTTTTTGACTGCCTAAGAACACATATGAGCATGTTATAACCACATATTCAGTTTTTTAACTGTCTTAGCACACATATAAGCATGATAGAATCACATATAGAGTTTTTTTATTGCCTTAGAGCACATATGAGCATGCTATAATAACATATAGAGTTTTTTTATTGCCTTAGAGCACATATGAGCATGCTATAATCACATATAAAGTTTTTTTGCCTGCCTTAGAGCACATATGAGCATGTTATAATCACATATTCAGTTTTTTGACTGCCTAAGAACACATATGAGCATGTTATAATCACATATTCAGTTTTTTGACTACCTTAAAACACATATGAGCATGCACAAATCACATATAGAGTTTTTTACTGTCTTAGAACATATATCATTTATGATAGAATCACATATACATTTTTTTGCTTTGCCTGCCTTAGAGCACATATGAGCATGCTATAATCACATATTCAATTTTTTGACTGCCTTAACACACATACGAGCATGATCGAATCACATATATAGTTTTTTGCCTGCCTTAAAGCACATCTGAGCATGGTAGAATCACATATAGAGTTTTTCTAGCTGCCTTAGAACACATATGAACATGCTATAATCACATATTCAATTTTTTGACTGCCTTAGCACATATATGAGCATGATAGAATCATATATATATAACTTTTTGTCTGCCTTAGAGCACATATGAGCATGATAGAATCACATATAGAGTGTTTTTATTGCCTTAGATCACACATGAGCACATGATAGACTCACAAATAGTGTGTAATTTATTTCATTATATTTTGTTTATCAATACTGACTGTTTTTTTCTTGTGTAGGCTGCTAGCGATAATCAGCGTAGTGGAGCTGAAGGGACAGATAAAGACAATGAACAAGAAGACGCACAAAATCTTGGCGATGATTAGAGAACTGTGTTGAAGAAGTTCTATTTTTTTATGTTTCCTAATTGTAATTGTTGAATTGTAAATAATTAAACTTGTTAATTTTAAGGTGGAACGATTAATTGTTGTAGATTCTTGTTATATGAAATTTTTTGTGTGGTTTGTTTTTTATTTACAGGAAATATAAATTATACAAGAAATATAAATTGTACAGTTCTCGGTATTTAATTTTCAAATATTTTTTTTTATTTTTTTTCGTGTTTGCGACGGAACCATCCATCGCTATTCATATAAATCTAGCGACGGCATAGCGACGGAAGTAAATCCGTCGCCAAGCCATGGTCGCCGTTTAGTACCAGCGGATTGGCGACGGAATATAGTGCTCGTTAGTCCGTCGCAATTAGCGACGGACCTGGCGATAGAATAATTCCGTCGTCAGTTAGCGTCGAAATATTCGCGACGTACGCATACCGTCGCCTTATTGTCGCTAATTCGTCGCTAACATGTGTAGCAACGGATTAGCGACGGAATGTGGTCGTCGCTAATCTACTGCTTTGTTGTAGTGACTTATTGAGAGAAATAGAGAGAGGAACAAAGATTTGCATATGGTTTTTATTGATTTGGAGAAGGCATACGATAGAGTACCTAGGGACGTTCTCTGGTGGACAATGATGAAGAAAGGTGTTTCTCTTAAGTACATTAGTATAATTAAAGATATGTATGAAGGAATAGTAACCAATGTCCGCACTTGTGGAGGGATAACAACCAATTTTCCTATAACGGTTGGGTTACATCAAGGATCTGCTTTAAGCCCTTTCCTATTTGCTATAGTGATGGATGAGCTTACGAGATCAATTAAAGAAAATGTGCCGTGGTGTATGTTGTTTGCTGATGATATTGTTTTGATTGATGAGTCTAGAGCTGGGGTTAATGCTAAGTTAGACTTATGGAGACAGACATTGAAAGCAAGAGGTTTTAAGTTGAGTAAGAGTAAGACAGAATACATGGAATGTCGGTTTAGTAAGCAACGAAGTAGTGATGGGAGTTTAGTGAAGCTTGGTGAGCAAGAAATACTGGTGGATGATTGTTTCAAATATTTGGGATCTATCATTCAAAAGTATGGAAAAATTGATGGAGATGTAAATCATAGGATAAAAGGTTGGGTGGATGAAATGGAAAAGTGCAACTGAAGTGTTGTGCGATCGTAGAATGCCATTGCGGTTGAAGGGAAAGTTTTATAGGATGACTATTAGGCCCGCTTTACTATATGGTACGGAATGTTGGGCTGCAAAAAGACATCATATTCAAAAAATGAGTGTAGCTGAGATGTGTATGCTGAGATGGATGTTTGGAAATACAATAAAAGATAAGATTCGGAACAAGGAGATACGTAAGAAGGTAGGCGTTGCACCCATTGAAAATAAGATGAGAGAGAATCGTTTACGGTGGTTTGGACATATTCGGCGAAGGCCTAATGATGCTTCAGTTAGAAGGATGGAGAAATGGAAAAATATATTAGTTAAAAGAGGTCGGGGTAGGCCTAGGAAGACATGGATGAAGGTGATAGGAAAGGATATGAATGCTTTGAACCTCACCGAGGACATGGCATTGGATAGAAATGATTGGAGGAGAAGGATTCATGTGGAAGACCCAAAATGATTTTTTTTTTTTGGTTCATATCGCCGACCCCAATTGTTTTGGGATGAAGGCGTAGTTGTTGTTGTTTTTTAGATCGGCCCTCTAGATGTGAATGGATTGGCCCTTGGACCATGTTTTTCCAGAATGTCAGTTGAAAATGAACAGACTTCAATTTACAAAATTTTTAAACCTAAAAAAATCATGTTTTTTTTAAGTAAAAAAACATGATCCTAAAAAAACATGATTCAACGATTGATCTATTAAATGGAATATAATGAACATATCTGTTGGAGTCAGTTTTGGTTTACACAACCTGCTCCTATGAGTTTCAATTCATGAGCTTGGAACCCAAGAGTGTAAACAATATTTTCCCATGTATGAGTGTGTGCATGTAGTGTGTCTCCTTTTCACAGGTCATCAATGGCACTAGAAAAATGAGACAAAAACATTGGTAAACAACAAAAAACATTTATTACTGGGAATCTTTTGTTACAAAATAAGACTACAGCAAACATGCTCTTGGGAACAAAACGTCCATCAAGCAAAAGAATTACCCACAGACACCCACAAACAGTGCTTAAAGTGTAAGCCAATGAGCATAGTAAAAACAACAATAGCAGCAGCAAACAACAAGAAAAATACTTAAGGCACTCCAAAAAGGATAACCAACTGGGCTGAGTATGTCTAAGAGGAGGGTGAAGGGAATGGAGGGATTAATTCTTATTAGTTGATGAAACTGCATGTCTTTCTCACTTCCCCTTGGTTCCCAGTCTTCACTTCTATCTCCCCCATCTTGATTATGGCACCAACAAACTTCTGTTCCCAATCAGAGGGGTTGTGTGCATAGGCTATCACTTGTTGCATGGTGAACTCATTTGTAAGCAGTGCTGCATCAGATGTGAACAACCCCCTGTGTTCTAGTACACCCTTATAGTACTTGTTGTCTAAGATGGTTGGTGTGAAGGTGTCCATGAAAACAACAGAGACTGGATTGCTTGTCCGTGGACAGGCTTCCCTTAGAACTGCTGCATAGTTGGGGTCAAGAAGGGGATCAGGCTGACCACTGGATAGGTTGAACTGCCTTCCACGCAGGGAAGGGCAGTGTGAGACCCCAATGGAATGTGCACCTGATCAAAGAGAAAGTCATGTTATAAAACAAAAGAAATGTTTATCGAAGGAACATGATCCAAGTGTTGTTTCCTAACAAATCGATCATGCCATAATCTGAAAACATTCGTTTGCTCGTAGTATATATATAGCAGTAGGAAGTTACCCGACCCTGTACCCGATGTGTTTTTTTTTTTTGAAAATCTGACCTTACGGATGTGTTGTGCATGATTGATAAACTAGGAATTGACTCTTGGATCATTCATTTTGGATGAATAAAATGGTTTTTGGAGCCTCGAAAGTTTTAAAAAATTGTAAACCGTTGATTTTGGAACCTTATAAAAAGCTATCCACGCATCTGAATCAAATGATCCAAGAGCCGTTTCCTATGAAAACAAGCACGTAGAACACATCGGTAGGTTAGAATTTTGAAAAAACACAAAATTTAAAAAAAACATCCATCTGGTATGGGTCCGGCAGGGATGGGATTGGGTAGCCTCTCTCTCTCTCTCTCTCTCTCTCTCTCTCTCTCTCTATATATATATATATATATATATATATATATGTGTGTGTGTGTGTGTGAAAAACCTTAAATCCTGGTTCTCAACCAACCGCCGTGCTTTACAGAGAAATCGGTGGTGGGATGCATCTAGAATCAATGGGGTTTGATCTGGCATCTTTCATCTTGAGAGCCTTCACACACACCCTACTAATCAAATGTTCTCAACTCACCCCTTACTATATATATATATATATATATATATATATATATATATATATAAACTTTCGATATCATGTGATTATGAGTACCTGAGAGGGTGACCATCTCGTTTACAGATAACCCTTTGCTTGCAAACATTTGGATGAGTCTGCTAATGTTAGCAGAAGGTGGTGGGATGTTTTTTACAGCTTCGGATGCCAATGAGACTGTTCCATCTTTTCTTCCTCCTCTAACATTGTAGCGATAATGTATGCCAGCCTAGTTTACAGAAAAAAATTGCAACTCTGAGACATTGATTTGTCACATATATATATATATATATATATATCGTACTTACTATCAGGCGTTGTTTAATTAATTAGACCCAGTAGATGTGCTTGCTATGGTCTGTTTAGTAAAGAACACGCTCTAGATCCAGTTGTTTTGATGTGGAAACTTTTTTCTTTACCAAAATTTTGATGCATTATGGGCTGTTGATTTTTTTATTCGTTTGAAGCACTTTTCTACACATCAAAACCTTTTTTATGTAATGTATGATCACATCTATATGATCAAATCCACAAAATATTATATTTAAACATTGTAAAATCAATCAAACCATTAAAGAACACAATATATATGTGTGTGTGTGTGTGTGTAAATATTGGCTAATGAAGGTATGGAACTAATGATTAGAAACCGTTCTTTTATTAAAAAACTTTCAAATTTTTGTAGATCAAGTGTAATGGATGTGATCTGCATGGTTTGTTTAGTAAAAAACTTTTTCTGAATTATGACAAGTAATTAAGTTTTTAAAGGGGGTTAAAAAATAACGTCCTACATTATGCCAAAATTTCATTACTTAAAAAATCATGTTTTTCCATAAGAAAAGCTCGATCCAATGTTTGATCCTTAGCAAACAAACCATGCTACATAACTTTGCACTTATGATTTTTAGATTATTAGCTCCTTACATTTTTACATGTGTGTGCGTTTGAATTTTACCTGGAAAACGCTCTCTCTGGCAGCATAAGCAATGATATCAGCACATGAGACAACTCCAGGGCATTGCTGCTCCAATGCTGCCTTCAGGTTATCAATGATGTCTAAACCCTTGAGGCTTGGCTTGTTAGGGGGTGCGTCCCTTTCTGTTTTGTTGCTTGAAGTGGAGTTGAGAAGAACCGATGCATCGCAACCCTGTGCACATGCATGTTCAAAAGTCAAGACACATGGCCAGCTGGTTGCACCAGCAGAGCGTCAGGTATATGGTGCTTAATTGATGGGACACTGTAAAACCAACCAGCAACTCTCAAACACGGAAGCCCCAAGGAGTTTGGTGCAGTGGAAGGGGCCTTGACCATTGGACGGTTGGTCAAGATTCCATTCCCAAGAGCATCACCCCCTTGCATTAAATGAGGCAAGCGATGAGCCCTTGTTCAGCCAAAGCCTGGCAACTCCCTTGGGTAAGGCGTGTGTCACGGGTTTACACCATCGGGACGGCGACAGTAAAGGCTTAACCAACATGACTAGGTTTCTAAGTCTGGAGGTTGTTTCCCTGTCCTTCATGGAAGAAAAAAAAAACTTCCCAAACACCAAGCAGGCTGATCACTTTGACAGGAGGGCAATTGCTGGTTGGCAGTTGACACCATACATATAAGTACACAAAGTATAACACAAACCTTTTGAAAATACTGCAATTGTATCTTGCCATATTTTCAAAGGATTGTATTATGTCTCTTTCTGAAACTTATTCCATGCCCCCTATTATAAGCTTATGCTCGAGAGCTCTAAGAAGGTCCGCAAGGCTAGAAGAAGGGAAGTTGAAATGCTCAACGTGAACCCTAAATAGCATATTCTCTTCTATGCTTCTTGTGGAGAATGTGCTCAATGTATCCTGTATTTCGTGTTTGTGATATTTTAGGGGTTGTTTGCTCATCCCCAAATAATTTTTTTTTTCAAAATATTACCTATTATGAAAATAATGCATTTTCATCGCGATAAAATGTTAAAAACACACTTTTTGGTGGTCATCCCTGATAGCTGCTGGCTTTCTAGCATACATGTATGCACACATATATACACACTTGTTGGTATGTGTGCATATGCATGTTGGTAAGAAACAAAAGAGAGAGAGAGAGAGAGAGAGAGAGAGAGAGAGAGAGAGAGAGAGAGAGAGAGTACCCTGACGAAGCAATCGTGGAACAACAACCTCACTATGTGGGCTGATACATTTGCATCTTGGTAGATGAATTGGTACATCATATTGGCTATGATGGACTCAGCTTGAGGGCATGTATTGTAATAGTAGTTGTCTCTTAAGCCGCCATCATATTGATGATCATTGGCTGAACCTTGTCCATGGTCATTACCATGTCCATGGACATCTCCATTTTCGTTGTCTGCAACACTTAATGCTATAATTCCCAAGAGAACAATGCACACAATCAAAAGGGTCTTCATTTGCACTCTTGGAAGACCTACACCCTTTTGAAGAAAGCAAACAGAGTAACCCTTCAAGTGAGCTCCCCCTTGGAGGTTTTAGAGTAATGAATTAATGATGGTTTCTCTTCAACTTATGAGGCCTATATATACACATTATGGACTTAGTTGCAAGGAATAGAATATTATTTGACAAACCAAAGCACTGCTACTACAACACCCTTGGCAGCAAGGTTGTTGAGATAATGTGATACTTGGTCTTCTCTTGGCAAATATGGCCTCCATTTCTGCATACTTCTCACCTACTACAAATGTCGATTGATAATTATGGTGAGGATGTGTTACCAAAAAAAATAAAAAAGAAAAAATTTATGGTGAGGATGTGATTGGTTAATTGGAGTCATTACTAAGAAATCACAATCTCTAACCAAAAACATTCTTGAAGGTATATTCCATTCAGTGTAGATTGATCTTGCTTACAAATAAATAAAAGGTCGCCAACAATAACACTACTTGTTTTGATGATAACTAACAATATCAATACTTAACCAGTAACCTACTGACTGGAGTAATTAATATTCTAAGGTTTAAGAGAATAACATGCATACTCCTGCATCTTTGATACTAGTAAATTTCAAGGACAGACTGGTCAGTCTAAAAACTAACATACAGAAGTCGGAATTTAATTAAGATAATATTGACCGCGATAAACCAAACAACAGTAGGAATGATCATTCGATGATTACAGCTATTACAGCTACAAACTGTTTGTGAGTATGGATCCATAAGAACCAACTTATCCCGGGTGCGGTGATGGTGGACACAATCCATGTGGGCATTATGCGAATACAACTTAATCAAAGTCCAAGTGGGTATGGGATTGTGAGAATTGACAGAAGGTCATTGTTATTGAAAAAGACTCTTTGAAGAATACAAAGGCTAGATAATGCCAACGATGTCCCCTCTACCCTTCATCAGTTCATCAAATGGTTGAAAGGAGACATGATTACCACAGTTCTGAGAGAAGATCCAGAGGAGAGACTCCCACAACCCATGAATCTTCGTCCTACTTTCACTGCCGGCAGGGATTCTACCATTGAAGTGGCTTATTATGCCCACTGGCCACATGGTATTTGGAAATTGGCACTCTCTAGCCAACCATTACATAGATCCATATGAACTGAATCTGGGTAGGATATGCAACGGCATGAATACTCAATTATCCAAATCCTATATTAATGGCATCCATTTCCGGACACAATTAGCTGAGAAGGGTTGAACATGGGGTCGGAGTTCATGATCAAATCCAACAAAAAATAACCCACTTATTTTGGAATCAGTAAAGGTTATCCAATAGCCAATCCTGAATCTGAATCCAAATACCCAATTAATTAATTTCAAGTTTCATACCCCAGTTAAGCATGACTTAGTTAATGCCAAAATGAGAACTTCTATGATGGATATGCTACTAGCAAGAGAGAGAGAGTGAGAGAGAGTTAAACATGCTTATTTAAGCTACCACTTTCAAATATCATGTGTGCATAAAGGGTGGCGATCGGGTCGGGTTGGCGGGTCAACCCGATGGGTTGGCGGATCAGCATACCTCAACCCAAACCCGACCCGTTTTTTAAACGGGTAACCCGACATGACCCACCAACCCGTTTAATAAACGGGTTGTGTCGGGTAAACAGGTTGGCGGGTTGACCCGCCCGCCTAACCCGTTTATTAAACGGGTCAGCCGGGTTGGCGAGTTGGCATACCCCTAACACGAACCCGACCCGTTTAATAAACGGGTTAGGCGGGTTGACTCATTTATTAAACGGGTTCATTTTTGCCAAACCCAAACCCGTCTAAGAGGCAGGTTGGAGGGTCGTGTCAGGTTTTGCCACCTCTATGCATAATGGATGCTTATGTGCCAAGCGAGAATGGAAAAGTCCACAATGTTACCTGCCACCATAACATCTTTTCTTTTTATCTTTTTTTTTCCTAAAAAGGTAGTTTTTTTTTTGTTAGGCTAACTGAAAACCTCACTCCTTCACCGACCTCACATTGGCAGGCCTCCGGTTGGTAAAACCTTCGAGGTTCTCCAATGAGTAATCCCACCTTTGGTCTTGCTGCAATAGATGCCCCATGTGGGTTTCGAATCGGTGGCCCCTATGCAGGAAGCCAGAGCTGTTGGGGAAAAGTATGCTTCATCCTTACGTCCAGTTTCAAAAAAAGGTTCCTGATTCTGTAAATATGCCAATATATGATAAAAAAAAAGTAAGGCACTCCAGGGTAGTGAGGATTCATGAATATGTCACAAAGATGAAAGGATGTCATGAGTTCAAAACCCACAGGTGCCGATTCACGAATGTCACAAAGATGAAAGGATGTCATGAGTTCAAAACCCACAGGTGCATGTCCTTTGCCACGAGGCCCAACTTGGGTGTACCGTGTATCCCTATCAGAGCAGGGGAGACTTTAGGTTTTTACATCAATGAACTTGAAAGTGAGTGAGATGGTGTTCAATGATCATAGAAAAAAAAGTACAGTTTTTTCAATTATTTCAAACAAGAAACAATTCTAAAAATCTAAGCTTTTCATAAAAAAAAAATTCTCTATGTTTGGAAATGGGGAATTTTTTCATGTGACAAGCTGCTCTCTCTCTCTCTCTCTCTCAGTTTGATTTTCACATATAGCACAAACAAAAGAATTTTTTTCATATTTAACTTTTCAGTGCTATGAAAGCTTCTCATATGTAATTTTTTCTTTGTTCCACTTGTCCACCATGGAGTACGCTCAGATTTAACCTCACGGCAAAGATGTGCACTCATGGGTTTTGACCTTGTGATGTCCTATCAACTTATAAGTGACATTCGTGAGTTGCCCCTACCAAATGAGCTGAGTACTCGTGGGCAAATGTAACCTATAAATGGGTTATATTATATATAGGGGTGTCAAGGGGTCAGATTTGGTTAGGACCCAGGTGGGTCCAAACCCAGATTTTATTTCAGATGCTGGTATTGGGTTCGAACTTGGGTCCAATAGGATCTACCATAAGAGAAACCATACATGGACCCTATAAGAATTACATGAACCACACCCGGTAAAATAATTTTTTTAATCTTTTTTACATTAAAAAGTTGCGGATCTTACTCGGAACTCGGGTCGGACCCGGGTCTGATATGGAATTTCATAAACCATACCCAGCTCCATATATCGGATCCTTTGAATCTGGCCCAGATTCTAGTCGGACCTCTTTGTTTATCACACCAAACCCTGACCCTATAGGGTTTGGTTTGGGTGAGGTTCGGGTCAAACCCGACCCATTGACACCCTTAATTATATATCGTATGACCTCCTTCGACCCAGCTGAAACCGAGCCCGTTTATTACCACCGGGTTGAGTCACCTAAAATGGCCCGTGAGTGGTCATTTTACCTTATCAGACCCAGGTTAACAAGACTTTCTAGCGTCTTGTATTAAATTCGGATTTACTATCGATTAACACACGTTTGAGTTTGGAAAATGAGGTAAAAGACCATCCTCTTTTGGCAGGAGAAAAACGAAAGTTCCTTATCCAAACAAGCGATTTCCCAAATCCATCCAAATTTCCCCAGTGTTTGCTTAAGGACCACCTCCTTCACTTCCTGGTCCTTCTATGGACTAAGACGCTACCTTCCTATCCGTGTATATATGGATCCCTCTTCCTATATATTAACAAGGACTATATGCCCCCATTCAAGATATAATATGGAAGTAGGTTTTTTATGATATCCTTCTTTTGAGTACCTCTTTTTACATATTAAAATAGATTGCTTGCTTAGATTCAATTTATAATTGCTTAGATATTAAGGCCAAGCCTTGTTACCAACGGAATCGCTATATAAAATGAACTGAGAGAAAAGCCACATGAACATTAAGATAAATAGCAATCACTAAGTCATAAAGAAGTGCTTATTCAGTACAAAGCCATCTATGACCAAGATTGCGGCAGCAAACTTGCTCATTTTAAGACTCTCTAAATCCAATCACAAGAATGACAATAGCTTACTTTCTGCCATCACAAAAAACAGAGAAAACAAAACACAAGGAACATAATTTGATGCTTAATCTTTTAAAGAAAAGTTTTCACAAAGACAACTTATTTCTTGATAAAAGAGTTGTGACTTGCAACTGCTTCAAATCTTCAGTGGTTCACAGCACTGCACTTCCTTCTCACTTCTCCTTGATGGCCACTCTTCACTTGTACCTCCCCCATTTTGATCATGGCAGCAACAAATTTCTTCTCCCACAGATGAGGATCATAAGCATAGGCTTTCACAAGTTTCTTGGTGCTACCTTTTGTAAGCAATGTGGCATCAGAGGGGAAAAGTGCCTTGTGGTGCAGAAGACCCACATAGTACTTGTTGTCTAGGGTAATAGGAGTGTAGGTGTCCATGTAAAACTGAGGCAACGTCGTTGGCCCATTCTTTGGGCACTTTTGCCTTAGCATGGCAGCATAGCTGGGGTCAAGAGAAATGTCAGACACACCATGGAAGGTAGTAAACTGCCTCCCAGCTAGAGATGGGCAATGTGAGACACCAATAGAGTGGGCACCTGAAAAAGAAGGCTTGCTAAGGGATCCATCCAAGGGATGAAATAATAGATCTCTTTTAATTTATGAATACGATGTCTTAGTATAGGTACCTGATAGAGTGACCATTTCATGTGCAGAGAGTCCTTTGCCTGCAAACATCTTGATGAGGGTCTTAACATTAGCTGTTGATGGTGGGAGTTGTTGAACAGCTTCGGAAGCCTTGGAGATTCTTCCATCTTTTCTTCCTCCTCTGACATTGTAGCGATAATGTATCCCAGCCTAGTTATAAGAGAAAAAGAAAACACCATCATCTTTTTCCACCTGTGAGAGAGAGAGAGAGAGAGAGAGAGAGAGAGAGAGGCTTACGTGAAACACACTCTCTCTTGCAGCATAGGCGATAATATCAGCACAGGAAACCACACCTGGGCATTCTTTCTCCAATGCCGTCTTAAGTTGGTTTATTATGTCGAACCCCTGAAGGCTACCGTTTGGTTGTGCATCTTTCTCAGCTTGATTACCTGCAGTGGAGTTCAGAAGAACCGATGCATCGCATCCCTACAAAGTATGCAATTTGGTATCAATTCCATGAGTACTTCTCCTTGCATTTAATTAGCACTTCATTGAAACCCCCCCCCAAAAAATCAATAAGGTATACTACTAAATATGTTTATGAGAATCAACAAATACATACCCTTACAAAGCAATCATGGAACAGCAACCTTACTATGCTAGCTGATAGATTTACATCTTGCTTAATGAACTTCTGCATATTGTTGGCAATGATGGCCTCAGCTTTTGGGCATGTCTTATGATAATATTCGTCTCTTAAACCAGTCTCAACCATAGCTGCACTTGAACATATGAACCCCAAGAAAATAACACACAGAGTTGAAAGGATCTTCATTTCTCTCTTGGAACAAGATGAGCACTTTGAAGGAAACCAATAGAAGAATGCCCCACAAAAATAGATTTCCCTCTCTAATATCTTGGTTTAAGATAGAGAGGAATGAGTGTCTTTCTTCCTCACAAGGCCTCTATATATACACATCCATGGCACACAATAAGTTATTCTTTCAGAAAAAAAAGAGAGCACATGATAATGGTTAACATGCCAAAGTACTGCTGATGTACGGCCATATGGTCCTTTTCACATATCTGGTTTCCATATTCTTTATTTCTCGCCCGCAGTTTAATAATTAAAGATGATCATGATGATGCTGATGATGAAAAGAACTATGAGGATAGTTGAAAAATATTGAGTCAGTTCATAATAATGGTTGCGGAAATTTCAATAATGTCATGAGGTATTCGAATATCAAGCCTGTTTCTAATATATTATGATTTCATTGTGATTTTCAATCATTTTAATTTTGATTTACTTTTATATTTTAAAAGGATAAATATAATGATAATTTTTTTTGTTTTCCTAGAAGACACATTTTTAAAATCTTGTGAGTTTTCCCTTACACAAGAAACCTGAAAATGTGATAAATGTAGGGCTGGTAAACATGCTGAATGAACAGAACATGAGGTGTTCAAGTTCAGATGAAATTTGTGGCAAATCTCGCCGAGCTCCAGCTCATGCCAAGTCCAAGTTAAACGAGCCAAGTTCGAGCTGGTACATTAAAAGAAAAAATACATTGTTTCAAAGCTGAAAATAATAGAATTTAAACTGTACCTCTATTAAGTGGTGATCAAGCTGGGTTGTTTACAAAAAAAAAAATACATTGTTTCAAAGTTGAAAGCAATAACATGCTTGCAAGCCAAATACTTGAATTTATTTTTCCTCTATGATTATATGATATAAAGTATAATTCATCATGTTTAACAAATCTATACGAACCAAGCACCTCATGTTGGACTTGCCAAACCTATCTTACTAGTTTGAACGAACTCTTTATAAGCCAAGCATGAGCTAAACCACAAGCAGCTCATCGTCGCAGGCCTGGATCAATATCACACACACACACAACCATGTCTTTTTGGTCAAAGCTCATCGTCTCAGGCCTGATCCATTTTAAAAGATATATAGTTGACCCAAGCCAGAGCCCAGCAAGATTAACTGTGTTGGGCCAGGCCCTGGTCCAATCAGGTTTCAGACTATACTTGCATGCACAACTCAATCTTGGCCGACCAGGCACCCGGCCCAATGTCCATCCCTTTGCAAAGATATCAACGAAGTTAATATTTTTAATGAAGGTGAATGACTGGGAGTGGATCTAGGTCATAGGACAACCTACCCAACATGAAACCTCTAATAATGGACCATGAGACATAATGCCACAAAATTATTTCACCATTCTCAATGAACAATTTACTAAGTTCTAATCTTTGAAATGTGAACTGTTGGTGTTAATTCCAAGAATGCCTCTTTCGAAATTTGAACTGTTGGTGTTAATTCCAAGAATGCCTCTTTCCATTTTAAAGCAAATTAAACTGATTCTAATTACATGGACTTTTAAAAAAGGTATGTTTGGAAGGCCATCTGAGCAGCTGGAATTGTTTTTTTTTTTTTGCTTGTATTTTCTGCAGACTGAAGATATATATATATATATATATATATATATATATATATATATATATATATATATGTTACAATGAATAACTTCAGTCTGAAGAAAATACAAGCAAAAAAAAACAATTTCAGCTGCTTAGATGGCCTTCCAAACATATAACTTCAGTCTGAAGAAAATACAGCAAAAAAAAAACAATTCCAGCTGCTCAGATGGCCTTTCAAACATACCTTATATATATATATATATATATATATATATATATATATATATATATATATATATATATATATATATATATATATATATATATATATATATATATATATATATATATAGATGGTCTTAAGTGGGCGCCCATAATGGCTGCCAACATAACTAGAGTGGCGCCCATCATCCGGGCTCTCCTGGAGTGCCGTATTTGACCTCTCATGTCACTAAAAAGGATCTCATCCTTTGGCACATATGATATAAAGAATCTTATGTTAATCTTAGCCATCCAGCTCATGCATTTCGATGTAATGTTGCCAGGTACGTATCGGCCTGTATCAATACTTATCGTATTGGAAGAAAATGGATACGATACTAACCTGAATCGGTTATTTTTTTTAATAAATGTAACAAAATGCTTAAAATACTTTTTAATATTATTTTAATGGTTTAACATTGAGACAAAATATTTTTTAGCCGATTCAGAATGATTCACTTGAGAATCGGTATTGGCCCGTATTCACCTGAATCGTTGGCCAAACTATTCAGGGCCGATACCGATTCTGACAACATTGTTTCGATGGCTAGGATCAGTGTACATCTAGGTGTGAATGTGGATCAAGCATAGCCATTGCTCGGACGGCTAGGATTGAATATAGGATGGAACCCAACCTATTGTCATAATTAAAAAAAGAAGAAGATTTTCAATATCTTCCACACTCTTGACTATTTTATAGGTGAAAACCAATTTTTTACTGGGCAGTCAACTCTGTGATGTCAAACCCAGTTCAGAATTGCAGTTCATGAAGAGTGACTGGGTTTAGAGTTCCTAGAGGTCGTCTAGTTGACGTGCAATCAACTTGGTTGAGACCCAACCAAGAGCAGACCTAGATTGATATTTTTAAGAAGCGTCCACACACCTCGATTGCATAAACCAGTGTTGTGAGAGGCGTACGCCTCGGAGGCGAAGCGCACACTCAAGGTACGGAGGCGTTGCAGTGATGCGCCTAAGGTAAATAAAAAAAAAATCTGATTATGAGTATTAAACAAAGGTCGCTCTGAACTTCTGATGCAGTCGAATACGCATTAAATTCAATCCATTAACATCCCTACAAAAATGCCACATATTTTTACGATATTTTAGATATACCACGGATATTTGAGAGTCTCACGTTGTGAGAGGTGTACGCCTCAGAGGCGAAGCGCAGGCTCAACGCCTTGCTTCGCCTCATCGCATTTAACAACCTTGGCATAAACTTCAAGGAGTTTTGACAGTAAAGTCTTTCACTTATGGGTAAATATTTGGTACTAATGAAGGTACAGAACTATTGAGCTTGAAATTATAAATGCAAGCTGTATTGACTAAATCTAAGGATACAGATGCTCTCAACATGCCTTGTTTTTAAGAAGCAAACTTTTGATAATATAACATAAAAACATATATTTTTAAGTGGCACATTGTGCATTGTTAATTTTTTAAGCCCTTGTTAGGGATGACAGGGGACCCGGGGAAAATGGGTATCAGTGTACCATTTCATTTGGGGCGGGGATGGAGGGCATGAAACGGAGAATGGACAGAGGAAGGAGGTGAAAGTCAAGACCCATGCGGGTATGGAGGCAGGGATGGACTTACGCTTTCCCCCAGCCCACGCCGACCAGCCCTGCTCTTCATCTCCATTAATAAAATGACTAAAATACTCTTATTTATTTTATAAAATTACATATAAATCATATATATGTGTTTCAAATTTTCAATGTTCATCCAGCTTAATATATAAAATACCCAATCTTTATATATATATATATATATATATATATATATATATATATATATATATATATGAGAGCTGAAAATATAATAACTAATGTGTGAACTGCAATTTTCATGAATTCTTTTATTTTTTCTCTTGAATCTAACCATAAAGATGTGATCTACATGCTTGGTTTCATGAGAACATGTTCTTGAATCATCCGATTTCCATGCATAAGTGAGATTTTTTTAAGGCTTTAAAATCAATGACTCATATTCTTCTTAAATATTGAAGCATTTTAAAATCATATATATTTTTTCATCAAAACTACACGATCCAATGCTTGATTCCTACCTAATTCATCATGCCAGGCACATCCACATGGTTGAATTTGCAAAAAAGGTATTGGAAATGCCCATGTTTCTGGTTCTCATATATTAGTTCTCATGTTCTAGTGATTCTCTCTCTCTCTCTCTCTCTCTCTCTCTCTCTCTCTCTCTCTCTCTCTCTCTATATATATATATATATATATATATATATATATATATATTTCAAAATAAGTTCAAAATTGCATTGTTCATTAAACTACCCAAGGCGGGCATGGGGACGGGGCAGCGGTGGAGGTCCAAAGTTTTCCCCACCATGAGGATGAACCGGGGATAGAGGGCAATATTTTGATACGGGGCAGGGATGGAGGGCCAACATGTATACAAATCAGAATACATATAAATGTTACATCCAATTAGCTATTTATGCTAACAGATCATTCTGTTATAGCTTCTTTTTTTCATTCTAATTTGAATCTGATTAGATTGGATTCAATAAAGCCTAGACCGTGAGTTTAGTATGTGAAGCAGTTGAGAGGACAAGTGATTTAGATTGTCAAATATTAGGAAAAGCTAATGGAAGCATGTAAATAAGGATGTAAATGGTTCGGATTTGGATCTGATGTGGCCAATACCATATCTGACTAAAGGGATTCGAATTCAGATTCAGATTCGGATGGTGAAAAGCACATACCAGATCCACTTTTTTACATGTAAATGGACTCAGATATCCGTCAAATTCAGATATTTGTCAGACTCCGTAGCCAAAAATCTAGCAAACCTCACCGGCATCTGATTATGATCGGACATGGGGTGTACCAAATGCAACTAGACAGAATTGAATCTGGTTGGTCATCAAATAAAATCAGATTCGTTGACATCTCATGTAAAACTTGAAGGACATTCTACAGCGTTACAGTGACCAGGCACAAATGGCCAGAAATTCTCTAATTGACATCCGTGTCGGACACAGATACGACTCAAGTATTCAACAAAATGATGCTCGCAAGTTTGAAATTTTGATGAAAACTAGGATCTGAGAACACAAACTTTTTTTAATTGTTAATCAATAAAAGCAATTCTTTTATGTTTTAATATTTTAAAATGTAATTTTTATTAAAATAATATAATAAAAATATCTGAATGCATGTGTCTTTGTCCATGTTAATGTGTCCAACCGTGTTTGCTCATACCACCAGGGACACGGAGACAAAATGGGATATCCCTGTGACCCAGATTGCTACAAAACACATTAGTTCAAGAATAATAATATATCAAATAGACTCTTTGTTTGAAAGGCGAGCTGGGGTTAGGCAGACCCCTACCAGATTTCATTGATAAAAGAGAGTGCATTATATGAGTATCATCCCTCGAGGGGATCCAATCGGGGGATATCTTTCCACCATTTGCACAAAACACCCCCCCCCCCCCCCCCCCTAGCAAGATGAGTTGAGGATTTAAATACAAAATTCTACTTACAACTATGTTTTTGTACAATGCAACTCTCAAAACTGTACAAAAGCTGTTTCAACTCATTGGGAGGTTCCAAGGCAGAGTTCCCCTAATGTTCCATGAGATAGTCTTATAAGCGACTGGAGAAGAAAGGATGTCTTCTATCATTTCAGACTGACAACTCTTTACTATTTCAGGGGTTCACTATTACTGGTGCTCAGATATGACGACTGTGGGTCGACCCAAAGAGTTGCTGACCCCTATGCTGAGAGATCGCTTTAGTGCATATTTTAGATCAGTTCCATGCCATTTTAGACTAGTTCAGGATATTTTATATTTGATTTCAACACTAGTTCCCCACCTGTAACAACATGCCTTTGTCATTTTTCTCATGTTTTATGTGTATTTTCATCATGGAAATTACATGACTCTTGCATGTCATTATATGCATTTTGTGTTGTTTTTAAGTTACCCATGATATTTAAACATAAATTATAATTGAATTCATAATATATGTGATATGTTTTATCAAAATTTTATTTTTGCATATAAAATATAACATGAATTTCTGTTTTTGATATTATTATTCATAGTTTATCACGAATGTGCATGCATTATCATGATTGCATGGGCATGCTTGGTAATACGAATATATATGTAGTAAAAATTTTTTATTAACTTACTCATGTAATTACCAAAGTAATTTGGAGTTGTGTTGATTGAGGGTTCTTTGGACCATATTGATATTTGTTTTTATGGTTATACATAACTTTATGAAACAATGATTCTACCTAAAGGTAAGTCATTGTGTTCTAAATTCACACATGGTATAATAATAAGTGTGTTCACCAGCCCATGAAGCACGATTGTATCCAAAGGTAGAGTGTCAAATTGCCTCTACTGACATGATATACTAGTTTTGCCAATTGAAGCCAATTTCTTGAGAATTGAGGAGGCAAAGCAACTTTGAGTATTATCATTTTCACCAAAGTGGAATGATAGTGACCATATTATGCTTATCTCAGAAAATATGAATAATAAAGGGTTTCAATTTTATAACATAAGTCCCTTATGAGCATTTTATATATATTTTTTCTTTCATTTCTTGCGGTACCAAGATCATTGTTTATTGACGGTTCTAGTAATATCCATATCTTAAACAAATATAATTTTTTAGATCAGAAATAAATAATGTTATTCACTTCGGGACACATGGACCTAGATTTAGCATTAAGAATTGATGAATTTTCCGCTCTCACAGAGCAAAGTACAATCGATCAGAAGGTTACTTCTGAGAAGTGTGAGCGCTCGAATAGACTTAACATGGCTTTTGAGAAGTGTGAGCTCTCGAATAGACTTAACATGTTGCTTTTGCAATCTAGAGTGGATAAGAATATTTGAGTCGCTATTCCTCATTGCAGTACAATGAAAGAATTTCTAGGAGTCATTAAGGCTCAGTTTGTTAGTTCTAATAAAGTTAGGGCTAGTACCTTGATGTCGAAGTTAATATCTATGAAATATTTTAGAGATAGTCACATATGACAACACATTTTGAAAATTAAAAACATTACTCAGTTGAATGACATGAAGTTCATTATTTTAGAATTCTTCCCTAGTCTATCCGATTTTGACCTTGCTGCCTACTAAATATAGACCATTTAAGATTTCTTACAATATGCATAATGATGAGTGATTATTTAATGACCTCCTAACTAAGTATATTGAAGAAGAAGAAAGATTAAAGGGTGAGAAGGTACATAGTGCACATATAACTTCTCATCAAAGAAAGTATAGGTCAGAGGCAAAGAATGGTTCCTTCAAGAGAGTTCTAACTCTTACGAGAATGCCAAATCTCAGACATGGGGTTCTTCTATAAAGTACTTCTTATGTAAGAAGAAAAAATATAAGAAGGTGAATTGCCTAAAACATAAGAAATAGCTCGAGAAGAAAGGTAACAAGTCATTCATTTTGCATGAGTATAATTTAATTCATGTTCCATTGCATAGTTGGTGGATTGATTCTAATGTCATGGTGTATATTGCCAACTCTTTGCATACATTACTAAGCAAAAGAGAACCAACGGAGCATGAAAGAAGCATTCTCAAGAAACAAGATGCATTCACATGTTAAGAAGTTGGATCCTACAGAATTGTGTTGGAGTCTAGATTTATTTTAGATTTGGTTGATACATTTTATATTTCATCCTATAGTTGGAACCTCATTTTCATTTGAAAACTTGATCAGTTTGGTTTTGCATTTAATTTTGAAAACTTCAAGCATATTATTGTTAAAAAATCTATTTCTATTGGTTCTACATATGTGTGTGATGGTTTGTATCATTTGAAAACTAAATTTCAAATATGAAAATCTCACTTCGTTGATAATACAATGATTGACAATAGATATTGTTTAAAGGATGATTAATCATATTTGTTTTGACATCGAAGGTCAGGATACTTATCGAAAGAGAGAGTCCAAAGACTTGTGAAAGAAGGAATTCTTGGATCCCTTGAATTTACGAAATTTGAATCATGTGTTGACTATACAAAGACTAAGCAGTCTAACACATATAAGAAATATGTCAAACGCAATAACAGATTATGCATTCACATGTTTATAGATCATTTTTTGTGTTACACGGGTAAAAAATATTTTGCTACTTTTATAGACGATTACTCACAACATATGTATCTTTACTTGTTATTTGAAAAATCTAAAGTCTTTCAAGTTTTTAAAGATTTCAAGAAAGAAGTAGAGAAACAGACTGGTGGACTCATAAAAGTAGTTAGGTATGATAGAGGTGGTGAATATTAAAGTCGTTTAATTGAGAAGAGACAAAAGAAAAGGTCATTAGCGTGATTTCTAAAGGAGAAAGGTATTGAGACTCAATACACCATGCATGTTAGTGCCTACCAGAATGATGTAGCTAAAAATAGAAATCGTACCCTTAAAAAAAATAGTTTGAGCGATGTTAAATCACTCAAACCTTCTCTTGATCTTATGGGGTGAAGCTCTTAGGACAACAGTGCATATATTAAACAAAGTTTTTACGAAGGTTGTTCAAAAGACTCCATATGAGTTATGAACTGATAGAAAACCCTTCTTATCATATATGCACATAAGAGGATGTACAACTAAAGCTAAATTGGATAACCCACATATAAAAGCCTTTGATCCTATGATGACTAGTAGTTTTTTAATTGATTATCTAGAAAGATCATAGAGCTTTATGTTTTATTGTCTATCTCATACACTACAAATAGTGAAAACAGATAAAACAAGATTTCTTAAAAAATAGTTATATTAAGATAGATGCATTTCAAAGTCTTACATATGAAAAATTTCAGAATTCAATTTTCATACTTGTGAAGGAAAATGCACTTTTTTTCTTGATTATTGTCCCTTTGGATGATGTTAGAAAAAATCTGATCAATGAACATCAATTCCAAGTAGAAAAAGTTATTAATGTAGATATACAATAACAACAGGATGCAGAAGTTCAATTTGAACCACCTGTAGCACATGTATGGAGGCCCATGAGGACAAAAAAACCTGTTATCCATCTAGACTATGTAGTGTATTTACACAAGCTCAATAATTTTATAGATATTGATGATGATCCATTAACCTTTGCAGAAGTTATTGAAAATGAATGATCACATTGAATCAATATCATGAAAGAACAGTTTAACTCTATGACAAAGAACCAAGTATGAGATCTTGTACCTCGACCTGATAAAGTAAGACCTATTTATTGTAAGTTGGTCTTTAAGACCAAAACAAACTCCAAAGATCGAGTTCAGAGGTACAAGGCTAGGTTCATTACAAAGGGATTCATACAAATGGAGGGCATTGATTATAATAAAAAAAATTCTCGTGCCTCAACTAAAGAATCATTGAGAATAATCATAGCTCTTGTAGCTCATTTTGATTTAGAGTTGCATTAAATATATGTGAAAATAACTTTCTTGAATGGGGATCTGAAAGAAAATGTATATATACAACAACCTCCTTGTTTCAATGTAGATGTCTCAAATAATTTAGTTTGCAAATTGAAGAAATCAATCTATGGCCTTAAACAAGCATCCTACCAGTGGTATAAAATTTTCAATCAAGTGATTTTGAATTTTGGATTCACTAAAAACATTATTGATCAGTGCATATACCTTAAGGCTAGTGGGAGTAAGTTTATAATTTTGGTTTTATATGTTAATGACATTCTTTTTGCAACTAATGATTTGAATATGCTACATGAGACAAAAGATATTCTTTCCTTTTATTTTGATATGAAGGACATGGGTGAGGCCGCATATGTCATTGAAATTGAGATTTGTCGTGATAGAACTAAGGGTGTTGATGGTCTCTCTTAGAAATCTTATATCCTTATGGTTCTTAAAAGATATGAGATGAATAATTATTCTCCTGGATTGACACCCATAGTAAATAGGATAAATTGAGCCTAAAGGTTTGTTCTCAAGATAATAACAAAAATGCTCAGATAGCAAGCATCTTGTATACTTCAGCGGTTGGGAGTTTGCAATACGCACAGACCTGCACAGGATCAGATATTGCATTTATTGTTGAGATGCTTGGTAGATATCAGTCTAATCCAAGCATTGCGCACTGGAAGGCGGCGAAGAACGCCATGGGATATTTGTACAAAACGATGAACTATATATTAATGTACAAAAAGGTTGACCACCTAGATGTCGTTGAATACTCTGATGTAGACTTAGGAGGATGTCTCAATCATAGAAAGTTTACTACTGGATACATCTTTATATTAGCAGGTTGCGTTGTCTCATGAAAAAGCGAAAATCATTCTACAACTGTAGCTCACACCATGGACACAAAATTTATTGCTTTATACGAAACTTTGTTTCAGGTCATATGGATCAAAATATTTATTATGGGTCTTGGTATAGTAGACTCTATTGAGAGTCCACTAAAGATCTAATGTGATAATGAAGTTGTTGTGTCCTTGAATATCAATAAGAGCTCTACCTTATGTCAACACATAGAGTTAAACTATTTTGTTGTTAAAGAAATGACAAAAAATTATTTAGAGTGCATTGATACAATTGGTACAAAGAAAATGACTGCAGATCGTCTTACTAAAGAGCTAGCACTGAAACTATATTTTCAACTTATAATGGGGATGCGTCTATTTGATTCCTTCTAATGTATGACAATACACTATATATGATTATATGATATCATATTTATGAAACTAAATTGACTCTATATGGTTTTGTGCATTGTTGATTTTGTATAAAGTATCACTCATTTATAAAGAGAATAATATAATAACAATATTAAAAATGACCATTATAATAGATAATAGACCAACCTCTTCATAAAAGTATTCTTAACATGCTAAACATTAAAATGAATAATATTGTAGTGCATGACAATATGACATCTCATATAAAAATGTTCATCTCCATGACTCGTATGATTCATTCTTCCACTACAAGAAAATCGTGGATTAGCGATGGTCTCTATCCATCGCTAATCCGTCGCTAAGCCGTTGCTAAATAGTTTAGCGACGGCTTAGCGATGGATTAGCGATGGATAGAGACCATCGCGAATTTTTGCTCGCTAATTAGCGAAAAACTTATCTGTCGTTAATTCCATCGCTAATTTGCGACAGATTAGCGACGAATAATGTCCGTCGCTAAGCTGTCGCTAAATTTAAAATAAAAAATAAAAAAATTGATCCCTGTCGGGCGGTATTCCGGCAGCAATAAGCCAGACTTATACGCACCCGACAGGCATTGCACAGAACCAGTGCTCTCCAGCGTCGTCGTCCTTCGTGAACCGGTGTCATCGTCCTCCGTGAACCGATGCTCTCCGGCGTCGCCGTCCTCCGTGAACCGGTGTTGTCATCCTTCGTGAACCGGCGTCGCCGTCCTCCGTGAACCGGCGTCGCCGTCCTCCGTGAACCGGCCTCCCGCACCGATGCCTCGAGGTTAAAGTGGTTCGAGTCTCCCTCCGACTTCACCCCGGACGGAAGGACGATCGCAGAGGAGAAAGACAACATTCCGTCTTCAATATTGTCGTTCCTTGACAGTCCAGAGGCCGGCCACTTCTTCTCATCCACTGCAGCTGCTGGCACCGCCATCTTCGGCTCCAACGAGCTGCCAAAAGCTGAGGTTCTGGCCACCGCTTTTGTGTTTGCCTCGTCGCCGTCCTCCGTGAAATGGCATCCTCCGTGAGACGGCGTCCTCCGGCGTCGCCGTCCTCCAGCGTCCTCCGGCGTCGCCGTCCTCCAGCGTCCTCCGACGTCGTCGTCCTCCGACGTCGCCGTCCTCCGTGAAACTGCCTCGTCCCCGTCATGCTCTCCGACGTCGCCGTCTTCCGAAGAAGTCGGTTTAAATCGAGCGCGACCGATTTAAATTTCAAACGTGGAGAGAGGGAAAATTTCGCGCTCTGTTAAATCAAAAATTAGCGAGGGATTTAGCGACGGAAAAATTCCCTCGCTAAATCCCTCGCTAAAATATTTTTCTTGTATTGAGAATTAGCGATGAAAAAATCATTGTCGTTAATCCGTCGCTACTTAGCGACGAATTCATGAAGAAAGTTTTCTCTAACTAATCTGTCGCAAAGTTGCGACGGAAAAAATCCGTCGCAAATTTCCGTCGCTAATTAACATTTTTCTTGTAGTGTTCTGATATAGGATAGTATGTGAACCCACATGAAAATTAAATCAAGATAACATTAAATAACCCCGATTATATGTTTTTCCATGTTAATGGGTTAAGTGATACAATGCTGGACTTTTGGATTGAGTCCAACAAGATGTGACCCCATTTGACACAATCACACTAAGGGACGTCATTAGAGTAGGGGGTTGTTACGTGAATGTAAATGATTCACATTCAATATGCACGAATGCCATGAATGTAACCCCCACTCATCTCTCACTATATAAGGAGATCCATAGTAGCTTGACTCGAGCAACCAAGGTGATCTTTCTCTGAGTTTAAGGGTCATGCTCACCTTTTGACCTGACGGCCTGAGCTCATCGAGAGCATTGATTCGTTGAGGAGAATGCCGACTACCCACGTCTATCAAAACTTCAATCGAATCGATCATGACAACTTCCGATAAGTTTCGTTAACCATTGTGATTTTAGCCAACATGGGTCTCTATATGTTTAACTAGGGAAAGTACAACATTGTTCCTTAATATGATTTAGAATAACAATGTAAATTATATATCTTGATACAACCCTAAACTTCCTACTTGTTTTGGCATGTTTGTCAGTTCTTTTTTAAGGAAAAAAGACTATGGCAAATGATTTTTAAGTTTATAACTGAAATAGTGTCTTAGAAAATCTGCCCCTTGATGGTGGGCAGATTCCAAACTCTTTATTTTTCCCAAAATTCTCATTCTTTGAATGATTTTGGAAGTTAACCTTTCTTTTATTCACTCGTTAAGTTTGGTAGGTTTATTGGCAAGTTGCATGCACATTGTTATTTATTTGGATGGTAAAACCAGGTTGTTTTTTCAAAACTGTGTGCTATTTTTTATTCTTTCACCATTTCTCAGCGTCTCGCAGTTGGAGACTCGAAACTTCTGGTTGTTTGGATGACACAAAACTTGATTTTCTATTTCTTTTAAACTTTTTGACAGAAAAAAAAAACAAGGAAAAAATATCTGGCCATTTCCCCTATCCACTCACCCAAAAATTGTCGGGATGGCACCGGCTAGCATCAGCCTTGCCAGCTGGTGCCAGGTCGGCCATTTTCAGCCGGTATATTGCCGAAAAATAGCCAGGCGTCTTTGAAAACAAAAAACAAAAATCTCAAAAGGAAGAGAAACTCCATGGACATTTTCCGGCCATATACCCACCGGAAAATGGCTGGGATGACACCAGCCAGGGGCGTAGCTAGGGGGGCAGGACTGGGCTGTCCTGCCTCTCGAAACAGTTAAAAAAACAAAAAAATTTTAAAAGCCCAGTCCTAGCCCAGCCCTGATTCCATATGAAATAGATTTTTATCCATTTTTGTAGCCCATCCCAGTCCTAGCCCAACCCTGACTGCAGCAAATAGTTTGATTTGTCCACATGAAATAGATTTTTATTAATAATTGTAGTCACTTTTTATTTTATCTAAAAATTTTTTTTTCCCCCCCATTATCGCACAAATAATTTTTTTTTTTGCTACACCCCTGTTTGCCCCCCCCCCCCCCACATGAATCCTAGCTACGCCCCTGACACCAGCCAGCACAGCTTGTACCAGCAGGTCCCCTCCCGGCCATTTTCCGGTTCTATGAAATTAAAAAAAAAGAAGGGAATTTTCCTGGCTATTTTTTTGTCATCCATCCACCGGCCGGAAAATGGCTGGGATGTCACTGGCTAGTACCGGTCGTGCCAGCCAAAGCCATCCCGTCCATTTTCCGGCCCAAAAATAGACGAGTGTTCTATGACATAAAAAGGGGGAAATTTTTCTTGGTCATTTTCCAGCCATCCACCGGCCGGAAAATGGCCAGGAGAGGTGCAAATGTGGAAAAAAAAACCATGACATTTTTCGGCCATTTCCGTCCAGTGATTGGCTGGAAAATGGCCAGTGGAGTACCACCCACACCGGAAAGTACCAGGCCGGACATTTACCGGCCAGCCACTGGTCGAAAATGGCTGGTGTGAAGTTGCTTAGAAGGTGGGAGGGAGAGGAAGGGGATGAGAGGGGGATTTTGAAGGATGTTGGTGGGAAGCTTGGAGGGGTTGAACTCGATAAACCGGGTTTCACTTTGAAAAAACTGCTAGAACCAGTTTTTCCAAAAACATGAAAACCAGGTTTCTATAAAAACCAAGTTTGGTGTCATCCAAACATGTATTACCTGGTTTTTCATGTGAAACCAGGTTTAACACCCAAACCTGGGTTTTAACCAGGTTTTGGGCGTCATCCAAACGCCAACTTAAACTAAACATGGACTTGATTCCTTTTTTTTTTAACAAGAAACCAATGCAAAACCCTTTGAGTGGGGTCCAGCAAACCTTGGGTGAGGACGCTAGCCCACAAAGGACCCCCACCAAGATTTGTCACAAGGTGATCAATTCTGTCTGTATACTGTTGGTTAGCCACAGCGGTGTTGAGAACAAGTCGAGTTTTTGTTTTACGTGATCCCACTCCATCATTTAAATTTTTTTTTTAATCTTTTAGTTTTTGTTTCAGGTGTTTCGAACAACACTACTTCAATGAAAGGGGTGGAACACCGGGAGACATAAAAAAGGTGTCCACTGAAAACGCGGGACATTGTGTTTCAGGTGTCCCGTGTGTCTGATGTTTGTATTGATCACGTGGAGCACTTGGACAATCGCACCTCACTCTGGCTATATGGGTGGGCCCATGACTTTTGTCAAGGCTAATTGATGACAGTTATTCCATGAATTATTTGATGTGTTTATGGTATTTATAAATCTCCCCTTATTAAATAACTTTGTTTAAGAAAATAAGATTAATTCTATTTTGATTTGTAATAACTTTTATTAAAGACATTAATTCATGTAATTTTAATCATCTTGATCTGTAGAAAGTACAGTTGGCTACAGAAAAAAATTGAAAAAAAAAATGAACCCATCCATTATTGGACCCTAACTCCACCTAACGTATGTTTGTTCAAGATTTGGCATCAACATGACAACATTCATATCGCTTCAAGTTTAGGGTTAGTTATGAGTTTACACGCAACCCAAATCATAGTTACAAATCTTATTCTCAAGAAAACTCTTAAGGGAAAATCCCGTGTGTCTCTTTATCCAAGAGCCTATCATCTTTCTAGTCTGTCTACCTGTGCCGGTGGACCTTCCTGTTTTTCATGTTTTTTTTTTTATAATTTACAGAAATTATTTTCTCTTTATTCTCAATATCTGGGACAATTAAGTCATTTTGGTCCTCAGTTTTTAAGATAATTATTATTTTTTATTTAGAGTCTGATATGTGTATGTCATCTTCTGACAATTGTGGTTCTTACACTTCATGTGTCAGTTATTTTCATGTTCTTATTCTTCTTTTAAGGGATGATGCCATTCATAAAATATACACAACACTAGTTGCACCTTAAGAATTTTACTTCTTTATATGTACAATATTTTCTCAATGGATCTTCTTGTCCTTACATCTTTATATCCTTTAACAAAATAAAATTACAAAATCAAGAAACTAGTTAATAGATTGGTCATTGTAAACACTAACAAGAAGGTCCAACTGGGTGATCATGAACATGATTTTCACATGGTTTTCTTTTTTTCTTGAACTACCCACCTTCTATTCATGTAGAACTTTACTAAATGTACCCTAAGAGAGTGAGACAAACCAGGGAGTAGCCAACTTTCCATCTAAAAAGGTTTCCCCCTAAGTGGGTATTGATATTTCCCATGGTTAAACCATCAAGTGTACCTAGGAATATTGACATGAATACATAACCAAGGTGCCACACAAATCACACTAAAATACTATCGCTTTCATGACTGATCCAACCCAGCAGGACTACCACATTGATGGCATGGGTAGTTCAAGGCAACAGAAGTTTGACATATTGGAGACTTGTGTTAGGTGTAAGAAGGAGGGGAAGAGAGAATTCAAAGAAGAAACATTGGCTGTTTTAGAGAAAGGTTGGTTTTGATGACGTGGAATAGTCCCATATTGATTGTTTTTGAGTTTGTTGTGGGCTTTATAAGCCACATGTAAACTCTTACACTTGTTCCTGAGAACAAGAGGGTGGGATGACTACCACATACACGCGCGTGCGCGCGCACCTGCCCGTTGTGCCATGTCGCGTCGTGTCGTGCTGAGCCGGGTCGGGTTCGGGCAATTGGCTCTTTAGGGTCATATCCAATCAAGACCAAAGTATCTTTTTGCCCAAAGTTTCTGTGGATATTTAGATTCTTTAACGGGTTATGAGAAATGATAACGGGTCACGACTCCTCGTAGTCTATGCCCGTTATGTCTCTTCGGATTCCTTTAACAGATCTCGACTCTTCGATTTCCGTTAACGGGTCACGTCTCCTCGGATTCCGTAACGGGTTCCTTCCACGCTTTGTAACCGTTCGTGGGTTATAAAAGCGTGGCTAGGGCTAGGGTTACAACAGATCTGAGACAGACTAATCTCTAAAGAAGAGCTGCGATTTTCCATTTTCCTGTTGCTCTCTCTCTCTCTTGAGTTATCCCGAAAGGGGTTTTTCTGCAACTTCGGTTCGTGGAGGTTGTTTTCGAAGGACGATTCGTCGGAGTGCACCGGTTATGATCGTCGAGGCTATTGTATCAGTTTCTGTGGATATTTGGATTCTTTAACGGGTTATGAGAAATGATAATGGGTCACGACTCCTCGTAGTCCGTGCCCGTTATGTCTCTTCGGATTCCTTTAATAGATCTCGACTTTTCGATTTTCGTTAACGGGTCACGTCTCCTCGGATTCCGTAACGAGTTTCTTCCACGCTTTGTAACCGTTCGTGGGTTATAAAAGCGTGGTTAGGGCTGGGGTTACAACAGATCTGAGACAGACTAATCTCTAAAGAAGAGCTGCGATTTTCCATTTCCCTGTTGCTCTCTCTCTCCTGAGTTATCCCGAAAGGGGTTTTTCTGCAACTTCGGTTCGTGGAGGTTGTTTTTGAAGGACGATCCGTCGGAGTGCACCGGTTCTGATCGTCGAGGCTATTGTATCCTAGGGTGCACTGTATGTGGGGGCGAATCTTCTCTAAGGAGAGTACTTTCGTACGCCTTAGCCTTTTACACAGTATTAACATGCTTCTCTTGTGTTTATTGTGTTCTGTCCATCTGCTTGTTCATATGCTGCTATCTGGATTTTGGTATATGGTGGAACCCGACATGTTTGTTCCCTGTTATTGTTTTGATCGTCTGTTGATCATGATATTTATAATGTTATATTTCCTGTTTTATATCATGATGATGATTGCGAAACTGTGTGATTCGAAATTCGATCCAACAACTTGCACTTATCATAGCTCTATTGGTTAAAAATACACTCAAAGCAAACCCTTTGAAGAAGAGAATTGACTGCATTTAGCAGCAATGTATCATGAAATTCCACTAGCTGGCACAAGCCTTGCTCTTGATGTTGAAAAAGACAAAGGCTATATGATAAACAAAAAGGCTTACAGATGCACTTGATATAAAGGTAGGAGTCAGGAAGCTAAAACCACAAAGTTGTTCCTATGCCAATAGTATACATGAATAAAGAAAAAAATGAAAGGAATTACAAAAGAAAATAAAAGACAACTTGAGATGAAATGAAGGTCACTACACAAAAGTTAATCCTTCCCAGCTTTTCACACAAACAAGCTATCAAGTCTAAGGTGAAGGAGAATACATGATGATGCAAGTTAGAAAAAAAACAAAGAAATAAATAAAACTGCAGCACTGTTGTACCACATGCTTTAATTAATCAACACATAAGATCATTCTGAAAAAAAAAACATGTATTATAGAGACAGACCGAAGTGGATAGATCTTATGGTCAGGAACCATGAGTAGCTTGATCGATTAATCATTGTAGATCCTAACAAAAGGTCCAAGTAGGCATTAATCAACACATAGGAACAATCTTAAAAAAAAAACACAGCAACAAGCAGACCCATGTGGACAGATAATATGGTCAGGAAGCATGAGTAGCTTGATAGATTGGTCATTGTAAACACTAACAAGAAGGACCAACTGGGCTGTGTCGACAATAACAACGTTCATGAGCTGCAACGTACATGAATGATCTGTTGTTCATGAATGAAAAGCAAGTTTTGGGCAGCATGCCAAACACACCAAGTTCACATAAAATGGCTTAAAGCCTCAGCTTTGAGTTTGACCTTCACCTTGACCTTGGTAGAAAACTTTAATCAGCCATGCTCCATGCTATCTTGTCCAAATAAACGCTTGCACCAAAGACCCTAATGATATAAAAAAAAATTCTAGATTTTGTTTGCCATCAAAATCCACCAGAAAACCCACCATGTAGAACCAATGAACAAAGATTGGCAAATTAGCATAATATGCACTCCATTATTCCTCTCAAATAGAAAGAGTTCTAATATAACAACGCTTATAATATATATATATATATATATATAGAGAGAGAGAGAGAGAGAGGCTAATTGTTTTCTTCCACACCAACGGCCTCTAGAGAGAGCTTATGGTAGTTTCACATCCCACAACACCACCGCCCGCTGCAGTTAGCTAGGGCATCTTCAGTCTAAGCAACAAAGAAATAACTAGAGCCAAAAAATATGATAGTTTCCAAAGAATAGAGAAGTCCTTGGCACCAAGAAGTTTTGCCAAATAGGAAACCACCTATTCGGTGTCTCCTTTCCTATCCTAAAAAAATGGAGGATAGTGGTGACAGCTTGGGCAGTCACCGTTATGTAACTTCTTGTGACTGCCTTTCCTGGCCCTCACCACTTCCATTAAGTATTTTTCGTGACGTCACTAGTTACCATTTTTGGCATAGCGACACAACCCCACAACTGATAAAGTAGAAGTTGTGATTGTTGGTCACAAGCCTTGTGACCAACTTTCACAAGATTCAAGGCAGAAACAATCATAAATTGTACTTTTCTCAGGTTTCACTAACCTTGGGAAAGTGTTGTGGTCGTGATTTACAATTATAACATCTTGAGAAATTCCAAGAATGACAGGGCATTGCAAACACGCCCCGTCACAAAGATGTTACTGCAAGAGTATAGGCCTTGTAAGTTTAGTACTTTTAGCCATGATTATATGTTGTAATCATTTCATCAAGTGCCAGTTTATATACAAAAGATGAGTGGATTATGCAGGGTCTTATTTTTTCTTGAGCAATGCTTATGTAGGGGTGATTACGTAAATTTCTTCGTGCACATACACAGGAAAATTAAAAAAAGGATGAAAAAAAAGCCAAAATAAAATGTGCATTTTTTCTCATAAATACACCATGTTCTATGAAAGAGAAGCCATCATACGATTAAAAAGCCAAGATTTTCACCAATTTGTAAATAAACCAACGTACTCTATTCATAAAGATGAAAACAATGAATAACTAATTGATTAAATAAACAAATACATGATGAAAATTAATCCCACACCACCACCATGTAGGCATTTATTTGGTGCAACATTGAGCTATCTGATCTTCCTACTAGAAATTAACAAGCATAAAACCAATGAACAATCCCTCTATGACTCATTCTAGGATTGCAAGAAAGCTTTGAAAGCACCCATCAATTGACCACAGCACACTTCTTTCTTATTTCTCCTTGGTTCCCTGTTTTCACTTCAATTTCACCCATCTTGATCATTGCAGCAACAAATTTCTTTATCCAGTTGGAGGGATGGTGGGCATTGAGTTGGACTTGTGCCTTGGTGAACTTGTTAGTGAGAAGTGCTGCATCAGATGTGAACAAGCCCATGTGCTTCAGAACACCCACATAGTACTTGTTGTCTAAGATATTTGGGGTTATGGAATCCAAAGGAACGGTGGGGTCTGTTTTGTGATCTGCAGGGCATATCTTATTTATCTCTGCTACAATTGTGGGGTTCAGAGTGGGGTCAGGCTTCCCAGTGTTCTGGAAGTTTCTCTCCCTCCCACCAATAACAGAGCAGTGTGAATCACCAATGGAGTGAGCACCTATAAAACAAATGATACATGCATGCACCACTTGTTAGAATCATGAAAAAAACTGCTAAAGTCGGCCTGATTCTCATCAGAGAGAGAGAGAGAGAGAGAGAGAGAGAGAGAGAGAGAGAGAGATGCTAAGATGTCATAAGAACTTGAGATTTTCTTCCTTGTTTTTCGGATGAAGAGCTCAAGAATTGACACCCGCTAACTCAGCTGATCCTCATCCAAGTTTAGAGAGAGAGAGGTATTACCCAGAAGTGTAACAGCATCCTCAAGGGTGAGTCCTTTGACCCCAAAGAAACGGGCGATGCCACTAACATTGACAGAAGGAGGTGGTAGGAAAGTGTTGGATTCCCTGGCCAGGGAGACTCTCCCATCCCTTCTTCCTCCACGAACCTTGTATCTGGGAAATTTACCAGCCTAGCCATGGGAAAACATATGAAGTTAGAATCTCCGACTAACAGCAACTTATGAAGCAAATTCGGAAAGGGCATGCTATCCCAAAATAACCAGGGCATGCATGTCCTTTCCTGCGGGAAAGGGCTCCACACCCCCAATACCCCCCCACACCAGCCCGCCAGGACCCCATTTTCCTCACATCTCACAGGAAGGTGGCCGCTTTCCCATCGGAAAGGTAAATAGCTCGTACGATATGGGACTTTACATGTAATTGGATTCAGATATCCATTGGACTTGGTAGAAAAAAAATTCAAAACTATATCCGCATCTAATTATAATCTGATATGTACCAAATCCGACTAAATGAAGTTGGATTCGGTTGGTTATCGGATAAAATCAAATCCATTGACAATCCTAACTATAGGAATGTCAAACTAGTGACCCTTTTAAATTAGGTCAGTGAAACAGCATGAAGAAAAGGGAGAAAAGTTTAATGCATGTTACAGCACTAACAGCATGTTTTACAAGAGTAATATTTTAGCATTTTTGCATATACATGAACCTGAGTGCTCTGTGGTGAAATGCATGTGCTTCCATATTCTTAGAAGAATATTTACCTTATGGACAACTTCCCTTGTTGCAAAGGTAAGGATATCTGCACAGGAGACTGTTCTTGGGCATTTTTTCTCTAAAGCTTCCTTGATTTTATCTATCACATCATAACCTGTGATACTTGGGTTGTTTATAGGGGAGTCTTTCTCAGCTACATTATTTTTGGTGGAGTTCAGGAGAATGGAAGCATCACATCCCTGGATTAAAAAATTAAACACCGTGGGCATCATATTAGCTCATTTAGCTATCAGTAAACTAAACCAATGTTAATGCAATTACTAAAATAATATTTAAAAGAAATAAGAAAGACACACACACACACACACACAGGGATTGCTAAAACCAACAGTATGCAACAAATGCAAAAGTATGAATTTAAGATGCATACCCTCACAAAGCAATCATGGAAGTGCATCCTCAGCAAGTTTGGGACTATATCAAAGTCTTTTTTAATGAATCTATCCATCATATTCTTGATAATGATCTCTGCCTGAGGACATGTCTTGTGGTAATAGTCATGCTTTAAACCACACTCAGCAGAGGCAAAGCCTAGAGCTATCAACCCCAAGAAAGTGATAACTGCAATGGCAAGACTCTTCATTTTCTCTTGCAATGATTCCAATGGAAAGGACTAATGCTGCAAATGAGACTGACCTCAACAGGCTTCCCCTTGGCCTATATATAGGTGTAGCATTACCTTTAAATGCTATATTAAAAGGAAAAAAGAACTCTTGGATGAGTTTGGTATTGGAATGAAGGTTGACGTTCTGCAATGACAACTAATTAAGCATACAATGTAACTAATTCGGTGGTTATCATGTTCCTATCTCTCTGTCAACTGGAGCATGTGGCTTCGGTTCCTAAACATCAGTAGATTATAATTAAAATAATAATAAGAGCACGAATCTGTCATGCTCCTCCTCATGGACTCTCTCTCTCTCTCTCTCTCTCTCTCTCTCTCTCTCTATATATATATATATATATATATATATATATATATATATATATATATATATATATATATGAAAACGAGTATAGTCGAACAACCCTCGGACGCGCAGCTTTAGCTGCAAAAACTATGTTTCAGCAGCGCAAAATTCTACTGATTTTGCATAGGACAGTTTGAGTGTTTGATGATGGGCTTTATATATGTATATATAATTGTTGAATGCTCTTCCCCTCCAACAATAGCGGGTGCATTTGCGCCTGATTGCACCCGCTATAAGCGGCACAAAAGAAAATTGTGCTAAGAGGGGCTTTAGCTGCCACTAAAGCCCCTTCATGATGGGATGGGCGTCTACTGTTACGCCTCTCTCTCTCTCTCTCTCTCTCTCTATATATATATATATATATATATATATATGAATTGAAAATGTAAGGTATTTTTGAGTTTTCAAGTCATCAAGTTTTGGTACATCATAGGCACTTGATTTTTGAAGCTCTTACAAAGCCTGTGTGCATATTACAATCACAAGGACGTGGCAATCTACCCCTTGTCCTCCCCCTTCAAAATCTGTAGGTTAGATGTGATCTTTGTGGTTGCAAACATATAATTAGACTCTTGAATCAAAGGTTTTTGATGTATAGGTTATATTTTATAATACTAAAATTTCAAAAATTTGAGAACCATCCTTGTAAAATCTTATATTCACGTTATAAAAGTCTGATCCAAGAGTCTATTCATAGTTTTTCAACCATGAAGATCACATCCATATAGTTAGATTTACCAAAGAAACATAACTAATATATACATTTTGAAGGGGTGGACCATCTCTCTCTCTCTCTCTCTCTCTCTCTATATATATATATATATATATATATATATATATATATATATATATATATAGCATTTGTTACCCTGGTGGGTAAGGAACCTCTTGGAACGGATAGGAGGCCGTTGTTTTGACTAAACCTGCCCTTATGGGCGTATTTAAATGGTCAATTAAATGGTCAAAATAGTAAGAACCAACCCATGGATCGTAGTTTTTTAACTTAAGAATCAACCCATGGATCATAGGCTTTCAAAAATGAATTGTAAAAATTCAATATATAAAGTCCGATCGATGAAAAAATTGATGTTACAAAAAGAACGACATTGATTATCATAAGTTTTAGATTTTTGATATTTTTTCGTTTAGACGGTCCCTTTTTCCTATATATATTTACACGTTGGTCCTCATCACAAAGCGTCGATCTCCCCTTGCAATAAAACTATTTTATGACATGTTTGGCTCATTATGGTCGAGAACTTCACTGTCTGTCTGAGAAACTATAAAGTCCTGATTCCACCAAATGTGCGTGCCCTCAATTATTTGGGAAATAAATGATAATCATGCTCGGTTACATCACTAAACTGTTTTGGCCCACTGTTTTTTTTTTGTTAAATTATACAACTTTACCCCCCCCCCCCCCCCCACCCCCACACCACCACACACTTGACTTTCAATCTTTCATTCCAACAAAAAAAGTTGGTAGTTTTTCTTTCAACAATAAAAATAAAAAACAATCCATTCACATTCTTCTCACCTTAAAAAACTATTGTAGGTGACATTGAACATGCACCTTCTCAAAAAGAATCATGCATTGCAAGTCGGCTCATCATAAAATAATAGCAATCAAAAGTGTTTGAGTATTATAATTAGTTACCAACAACTAGATCTTTGGATCAAATCCATTATATTTATATAATGGATATGCAGTAATGCAAGCCGCAACAAAAAAGAAGCAAACCACAAGATAAAGAGAGAAAAAATAGGAGAATAAATAAGATTTATGTGGTTCAACATCTACATCTACATGGGAAGGAAGAGAAAGAAATTCACTAGCAAATGCAAGAAAATATAGAGGCAAGACATAAAGCGCTCAAACCCTAATCCTCGATACACTCAAAACTTTCGTAACCCAACTCTTAAGGAAGGCGGCTACAAACATCACGAAAGACATACCCCTAACTAGTAAAAAAGAAAAAATTACAAAACTAGATAGGTCTTATTGTATAGTCACCAAAATATTTTTGGGCCAAGTCAAGGATCAGAACACGTCCAAAATTCAAGACACACACAACAAATCTCCATATTGGCTTATTTCATCAAAACCTCACACAATCAACAAACTTACTCCACCTTCTCCACAAGAGTCCTAGAAGACTCAACTCTAAGAGCAACAAACATCAATCAAGTTCAAGCAATGCTTGAACTTGGGAACTGGGAGAGACTTTGTCAACATATTAGTTGGTTTCTCTACAATACTAATCTTCTTTATAGGAATCACATTGTGCGATAACATCCCAAATGAAATACTAATCTTCTTTACAAGAATATCACATTATGCGAAAACATCCCAAATGAAATGGTATCTGATATTGATATGCTTCGTTCTCTTATGATACATTAGATCCTTGGTCAAGTGAATAGCACTCTAACTATTATAAAAAACATGTAACTAGTAAGTAATCTCTTCTTATCAAGATCACTTTCATAATGTGAGTCAACATATGCAACTAAACCTTCACCAATCCTCCTAAACTCCAAACAACCATCTGAAGTGCCCTTCAAATACTTGAAATCCATTTCACTACTTGTCAATGAGTCTTTCTTGTGCATGATATGTAACTACATGTGAAATGTTAGTGCTTGTGCAAACCATAGGATACATAATACTACTGACTGCACTACAATAGGGCACATTTGACATATGTTCTACCTCTTCATCTGTCTAAAATGATAAAACAATTGAAAGTTTAAAATGAGAAGCAAGAGGGGTTCTTACAAGCTTGGCATCTTTCATACCAAAACACTCTAAAACTTTGGCAATATACTTCTTTTGCGACAAATACAAGTTTTCTGCTTTCTGATTCCTTTTAATTTGCATACCAAAGATCTCCTTGTTTGGTTTCAATTCCTTTATTTCATACTCATTGCTCAATTATGTCTTCAACTTTTAAATTTCATATATGCCCATCACTGCAATCAACATGTCATCAACAGAACAATCATGAAACTTTCAATAGCATACACAACTATTATATTTGTTTTGGAAATAACCAAAACTGGCCATAGAAGAGTCAAACTTCTTATACTACAAGGGGTGACTACTTTAATCCATGCAAGAATTTCTTCAATAAGCAAATATAATCTTATTTACCCTCAATTTCAAAATCTGAGGTTGATACATATAAATATATTTTTCCTACTCATGATGCAAGAAAGTTGCTCTAATTTCAAATCATGTATAGCAGCTAAAGCAAGCAAAACACAAATATAGTTGCACTTCACTACAAACGATAATACATAATTAAAATCAACTGCCTGCACTTGACTATAGCCCTTCGCAACTAATCATGCTTTGTATCTTGTATCTTTCAATTTTGAAAAACTCATTTACAACCAACAATTTTTTTTCTCTTAGAAGGCTTCACATTTTTTAATAAAAATATATGAATGTCTTTGTTCATGTTAGCATGTCCAACCATGTTTGCTCATACCACTAGAGGATACCAAGACAAAATGACATGTCATTGTGATCCAAATTGTCAAAGAACACATTAGACCAAGAATAATAATAATATACCAAATAGATGTTGAACTAGAACAAGTACAACATTGTTCTTTAAGAGCTTGTTTGATGGCTTCTCCAGCATTGGACAAAATGAACAAGAAAAAATGGACAGAACATTGGTTATGTTCGTTCTGTAACAATTGTACCAAGTCCAACGTTTGTTTGGGTCATACTCGTATGTTGTGTTCCAAATGTTTGTTGTTTGGTGATGATGTGCAGACAACTTGGACAGACATGAATAATGGGTCGTATTACTTCATTTTAGATCGTTCGACCCGATCCGCCCACCATTTTACATGTTTTAAGAAATTTGTTGTAAATTTTTTGCCCTGATATGGATCCAATTACAAAGGTAAGTCTAAAATCATGAATTTTTGCCCCAAATAAGGATCTTGAATTGAATTCAAATACCAAACATACAAAAATGTATATAAAACAATTATGTGTCAATTTTTTCGATATCCCGATGTTATAATTGGTATCATATATGGATCCAATTATGAATGTATGTCTAAAATCATGGATTTTTTCTCTGAATATAGATCTCAAATTAAATCCAAGTACCAAAATATAAAAAAATATATGTGAAATAAATACGTAACAATTTTTTGATATCTCGATGTTATAATTGGTATTAGATATGGATCCAAATAGGAACGTATGTCTAAAATCATAGATTTTTTCATAAAATATCAATCTCTAATTTCACTACAAGAAATCTATGGATTAGCGACGATCGTAATTCATCGCTAAACAGTTTAGCGACGGACTATCAATGGATAACTTTCATCGCAATTTCCTAGTCACTAATTAGCTATGAAACATAGTTGTCGCTACTTCTATCGCTATTTTGTGATGGATTAGCAAATGCCATGATCCGTCGTGAGGCTATCGCTAATCCACAAACATTTGATTATGTAGCAGATACATATCCATCGCTAATTTTGTTGCTATTATAGAGACAAATTTGTGATAGATTACAATCTGTCGCAAAACATCAACCGATTCAGTTTTATGATAGATAAATATATGTTCCTAATCCATTGCTAAATTGGAAGCCGATACTAATTAGCGACATATATTATCTGTCTCTAATCCGTCACAAAAATTAAAAAAAATTAAAAAAAAAATTATTTGAAATATAAATATCGAGAAAAAATTTCTCGTTATATAATTTATATATCTTGTGTATAAAAAACAAAGAACACATACAAAATATAAATACAAAGCAACTGAAACAAATTTAACACAAGATACAAGGTAAAAAAAATTATCGACTCACTATAATCGCCGTCAAGTTCTAATTATTTACAAGTTAACATATACAAAGAGTTTCTTTTGAAACAACAAGAAGGTGTAACAAATGCAACACATGAATCTAATCATCGCCAAGATTCTGAGCATCATCCTCTTCATTGTCTCGATCTGCCCCTTGATTCATGCCTCCATCAGCTCCTCTACGCTGATTATCTTCAGCATCCTACAAGAGAACCAAAAGGTTAGTATTGATAAACAAAATCTAATAAAATAAATTATATATAATGCACCTAATCTAAGGCAATAAAAGTAACATGAATGAATTACACATAGACTAGCTAGCAATAAAGTGAAGGGCATTAACTGAATTTAGATATGTGTTTTAAAGCTGACAAAAAAAATCATAGTGATTCAATCATGCAGATATGTGTTCTAAGGTTGTCAAAAAAATATCATAGTGATTCAAGCATGCATATATGTGTTATAAGGCTGTCAAATAAATGTGTTTTGTATCACAATCATGCATATATGTGTTATAAGGCAATAAAAAAATTTTATAGTGATTTAATCATGCAGATATATGTTCTAAGGTTGTCAAAAAACTTTCATAGTGATTCAATAATATATATATGTGTTATAAGGCAGTCCAACAATTTCATAGTGAGGAAATCATGCTTATATATGTGTTCTAAGGTTGTCAAAAAACTTTTATAGTGATGAATTCATGCTTATATATGTGTTTTAAGGTTGTCAAAAAACTTTCATAGTGATTCAATCATGCATATATGTGTTCTAAGGTTGTCAAAAAACTTTCATAGTGATGGAATTAGGCTTATATGTGTTCTAATGTTGTCAAAAAACTTTTATAGTGATTCAATCATGCATATATGTGTTATAAGTCAGTCAAAAACTTTCATAGTGATGAAATCATGCTTATATATGTGCTAATGTTGTCAAAAAACTCTCACAGTGCTTCAATCATGCATATATGTGTTCTAAGGTTGTCAAAAAACTTTCATAGTGATTCAATCATGCATATATGTGTTCTAAAGTTGTCAAAAACATTCATAGTGATGAAATCATGCTTATGTGTGTTCTAATGTTATCAAAAAACTTTTATAGTGATTCAATCATGCATATATGTGTTATAAGGCAGTCAAAAAACTTTCATAGTGATGAAATCATGCTTGTATGTGTTCTAATGTTGTAAAAAAACTCTCATAGTGATTCAGTCATGCATATATGTGTTCTAAGGTTGTCAAAAAACTTTCATAGTGATTCAAGCATGCATATATGTGTTTTAAGGCAGTCAAAAAACTTTCAGAATGATTCAATCATGCATATATGTGTTATAAGACAGTAAAAAAAAAATCATAATAATGAAATCATGCTCATATATGATGAAATCATGCATGTACTAGTTTGAAATCTAACAACATGAAACAAATGACATGAAACTTTCATACCTGACAGGACCTTGTAGACAAAGTTCTCCTGTCCCCAAAAAAGCTGCACAACTCATTACGGACAACGTCGGAAATGGCTTCATGTAAAAAGTCACGCACCGTGTCCTTAACAAGCTGGCAGACACCATCCCAAGAATTAGAAGGGTCAATCGAACGCTGGAAATTGATGTTGGTGAGGAAACTCTGAGAGCTCTAACTGCAGGAGCCAACGACTGGTGTGGTGTCCATGTTACTCCCAAACCCGAACACATGACCCTTTTTTGGTTCATTGGTTGCAGTCACTCATGTTGCAGGATCAAAAGGCGGATGCTGAGTGGAGTCATCGTCATATCGCTCTACTATATGTTGCTCTTATGACTCCTACAACGTAATGATTACAATATGGATTAATAATTAAGAATTATAATGTTCATTGTAACTTGTTTATTATAATGTTTATTAATACAATAAAAACATACCATTATTGCTCTTGTCTTCTCTAATGCGAACTCTCTTATGCCCTTACGTTTATGTGTTTCAACAAACACATCCTTGTAAGGCACAATACCTCTTTTTTCTGCTTCCTACGAGGTTGATAAAAAAATCAATCAAAAAGTATACAGAAATACTTATAAATTTGACTATATATATTGATGAGTTGCCATTTTCTTCTAGTGGCTCCCAAAAGTCCTAGAATCACTTATGTGTAGATGGGCATTAGGCAGCTTCGCTCGGCTCTATGCAGCCTTTGCTGAGCGGTTTCAAAATTCATTGCTCAACCACTTGTTGCAGATTTCATCCCAATAATCCATCTTGATAGTATAAGGGTCATGGCCCTTTCACTGCATTAGATCATCTATCCCACTAGCTGATTTTATTATTACAGTCTTCATATTGTGCAACATGTCAGCAAATCGATTGGCAGCCACCTTCTGCCACACTATCCACTACAACAAAACTGTGGATTAGCGATGACCTCATTCTGTCGCTAACTGGCTTAGCGACGGATTAGCGACGAAGCAGCACTACAACAAAGCAGTAGATTAGCGACGACCACATTCCGTCGCTAACATGGTTAGCGACGGATTAGCAACAACGAGGCGACAGTATGCTTACGTCGCGAATATTTCGACGCTAACTGGCGACGGAATTATTCCGTCGCCAGGTCCGTCGCTAATTGCGACGGAATAACGAGCGCTATATTCTGTCACCAATCCGCCGATACTAAACGGCGACCACGGCTTGGCGACGGATTTACTTCCGTCGCTAGATTAATATGAATAGCGACAGATGGTTCCGTCGTTAATTCGTCGCAAACACAAAAAAAAATTAAAAAAAAATTTTGAAAATTAAATACCGAGCAATTTCTATTTCCTGTACAATTTATATTTCTTGTAAATAAAAAACAAACCACACAAAAAATTTCATATAACAAGAATCTACAACAATTAATCGTTCCACCTTAAAATTAAGAAGTTTAATTATTTACAATTCAACAATTACAAGTAGGAAGCATAAAAAAAATAGAACTTCTTCAACACAGTCCTCTAATCATCGCCAAGATTTTGTGCGTCTTCTTGTTCATTGTCTTTATCTGTCCCTTCAGCTCCACTACGCTGATTATCGCTAGCAGCCTACACAAGAAAAGAACAGTCAGTATTGATAAACAAAATATAATGAAATAAATTACACACTATATGTGATTCTATCATGTGCTCATGTGTGATCTAAGGCAATAAAAAAACTCTATATGTGATTCTATCATGCTCATATGTGCTCTAAGGCAGACAAAAAGTTATATATATATATATATATATATATATATATATATATATATATATATATATATGTGTGTGTGTGTGTGTGATTCTATCATGCTCATATGTGTGCTAAGGTAGTCAAAAAATTGAATATGTGATTATAGCATGTTCATATGTGTTCTAAGACATCTAGAAAAACTCTATATGTGATTCTACCATGCTCAGATGTGCTTTAAGGCAGGCAAGAAACTATATATGTGATTCGATCATGCTCGTATGTGTGTTAAGGCAGTCAAAAAATTGAATATGTGAATATAGCATGCTCATATGTGCTCTAAGGCAGGCAAAGCAAAAAAATTTATATGTGATTCTATCATAAATGATATATAGCATGTTCATATGTGTTCTAAGGCAGTAAAAAAACTCTATATGTTATTATAGCATGCTCATATGTGTGCTAAGGCAGTCAAAAAACTGAATATGTGATTATAACATGCTCATATGTGTTCTTAGGCAGTCAAAAAAACTTTATATGTGATTCTATCATGCTCATATGTGTTCTTAGGCAGGCAAAAAAACTTTATATGTGATTATAGCATACTCATATGTGCTCTAATGCAATAAAAAAACTCTATATGTTATTATAGCATGCTCATATGTGCTTTAAGGCAGTCAAAAAACTGAATATGTGATTATAACATGCTCATATGTGTTCTTAGGCAGTCAAAAAACTGAATATGTGATTATAGCATGCTCATATGTGTTCTAATGCAGTCAAAAAAACTTTATATGTGATTCTATCATGCTCATATGTGTTCTTAGGCAGGCAAAAAAACTTTATATGTGATTATAGCATGTTCATATGTGTTCTAAGGCAGTAAAAAAACTCGATATGTTATTATAGCATGCTCATATGTGTGCTAAGGCAGTCAAAAAACTGAATATGTGATTATAACATGCTCATATGTGTTCTTAGGCAGTCAAAAAACTGAATATGTGATTATAGCATGCTCATATGTGTTCTAATGCAGTCAAAAAAACTTTATATGTGATTCTATCATGCTCATATGTGTTCTTAGGCAGACAAAAAAACTTTATATGTGATTATAGCATGCTCATATGTGTTCTAATGCAGTCAAAAAAACTTTATATGTGATTCTTTCATGCTCATATGTATTCTTAGGCAGGCAAAAAAACTTTATATGTGATTATAGCATGCTCATATGTGCTCTAATGCAACAAAAAAACTCTATATGTTATTATAGCATGCTCATGTGTGCTTTAAGGCAGTCAAAAAACTGAATATGTGATTATAACATGCTCATATGTGTTCTTAGGCAGTCAAAAAACTGAATATGTGATTATAGCATGCTCATATGTGTTCTAATGCAGTCAAAAAAACTTTATATGTGATTCTATCATGCTCATATGTGTTCTTAGGCAGGCAAAAAAACTTTATATGTGATTATAGCATGCTCATATGTGCTCTAATGCAATAAAAAAACTCTATATGTTATTATAGCATGCTCATATGTGCTTTAAGGCAGTAAAAAAATGTAATATGTGATTATAACATGCTCATATGTGTTCTTAGGCAGTCAAAAAACTGAATATGTGATTATAGCATGCTCATATGTGTTCTAATGCAGTCAAAAAAACTTTATATGTGATTCTATTATGCTCATATGTGTTCTTAGGCAGGCAAAAAAACTTTATATGTGATTATAGCATGCTCATATGTGCTCTAATGCAATAAAAAAATTCTATATGTTATTATAGCATGCTCATATGTGCTTTAAGGCAGTCAAAAAACTGAATATGTGATTATAACATGCTCATATGTGTTCTTAGGCAGTCAAAAAACTGAATATGTGATTATAGCATGCTCATATGTGTTCTAATGCAGTCAAAAAAACTTTATATGTGATTCTATCATGCTCATATGTGTTCTTAGGCAGGCAAAAAAACTTTATATGTGATTATAGCATGCTCATATGTGCTCTAATGCAATAAAAAAACTCTATATGTTATTATAGCATGCTCATATGTGCTTTAAGGCAGTCAAAAAACTGAATATGTGATTATAACATGCTCATATGTGTTCTTAGGCAGTCAAAAAATTGAATATGTGATTATAGCATGCTCATATGTGTTCTAATGCAGTAAAAAAAAACTTTATATGTGATTCTATCATGCTCATATGTGTTCTTAGGCAGGCAAAAAAATTTTATATGTGACTATAGCATGCTCATATATGCTCTAATGCAATAAAAAAACTCTATATGTTATTATAGCATGCTCATATGTGCTTTAAGGCAGACAAAAAACTGAATATGTGATTATAACATGCTCATATGTGTTCTTAGGCAGTCAAAAAACTGAATATGTGATTATAACATGCTCATATGTGTTCTTAGGCAGGCAAAAAGTTATATATGTGATTCGATTATGCTCATATGTGTTCTAAGGGAGACAAAAAACTGAATATGTGATTATACCTGAGAGGGACCTGGAATCGAAGATCCCCTATCCTGAACAGCGGCCTTGATCTCATTTCGGAGAAAGGGGGCGACGGTGTATTGGAAGTAGTTATTCAGTGATTCATTAATGATCTGGCGTACATCATCACCGGAAAGAATAGTCGGCTGCTTGGAGCTTATGTCGGCGCAAGAAGTCGGTGAGCTGTAACTGGAAGAACCAATAACTGGTGAAGTGTTCATATTACTCCCAAACCCGAACACACGACCTTTTTTGGGTTCACCTGCAGCAGTCACCCATACTGTAGGATCAAATGATGAATGCTGAGTAGCATCATCGCCATATCGCTCTACCATCTGTTGCTCATATGCCTCCTACAAAATAATGTTTAAAGTATTCATTAATAATTAATGATAACATTATGATAACTTGCATATATATTGCAATGATTATTAATAGAATTAATACATACCGTTGTCGTTCTCGCCTTCTCTGATACGAAGACTCCCGTGGTCTTCCGTTTATGTGTTTCTATAAACACATCCTTATATGGTACACTGCCTCCTTTTTCTGCTTCCTGCGAAGTTAAATGACAAAAGATTTAGTACACAAGTTTGCAACAATACTTATAAAATTAATATTATATATTGATGAGTTACCATTTTCTTTAGGTGGCTCCCAAATGTCTTAGATCCACCTGTGTGTAGATGGGCTTCGGGCATCTTCGATCGATTTTGTTTTGCCTTCGCAGAGCGATTTCTAAACGCATCTCCCGCCCACTTATCGCACATTTCATCCCAGTAATCTCTCCTGATAGTAATAGGACCATGGCTTATCCACAGTAATGGATCATCTACTACGCCAGATGCTTTTTTTGCTGCAGTCTTCATAGTGTGCAGCATGTCTGCAAATCGATTGGCAGCCACCTTCTGCCACACCTTCCTTGCATCATTTTCTTCCACCGTAGTTGCGAAGCGATTCGAAACCTACAAATATTTTCAGAAAGTTAGTAGACATTGCTTAAATAAATTAAATATGAAACACATTAACTATGACATCATTTGATTGATAGTAATCACTGTCTTCAGCTAACTCATCTTCCTGTAACTGATCATACTCGGGGTATAGTTTGGATTTCACCTTGCAAACTGCCCACCATTCATTTCTATCTGACTTTTTTATACTCGGATATGAAGTATAATAAACTTGTTGAGCTTGTGAAGCTAATATGAATGGTTCATATGTTCCAAACCTGAATTTATAATTCACCTCCACAATGCCTGAAGCTTTGTCGAGTCTTGTTGTAGTTGGATCAAACCAATGACACTTGAATATCGTAACCCTGTTATTCATGCCTAAGTAAGTCTACTCCATTATTTCCTCTATAACACTGTAGTAATCATGTTCATTTTCACCGTAGCTGCTACCCTTGACACACACGCCACTATTTATCGTTGATTTGTTTATACCGTAGTCTTTTGTATGGAATCGATAACCATTTACGATATACTCGTTGTAGCATTGCACAACTTTGGTCGGACCATTTTCTAAATCACATATTCCTTGATCTTTAACATCACCATGGCGAACCTACGCACAGACATAAACAATGATTGTGATCACGATCAATTAAGTAACTTAGTGTTGTTTATAAGTACAAAATTTATGTTAGCTTCTTTACCAACTGTTTCAACCACTCTACAAACTTAGTTTCACGTTCTTTTTGTACTTTTGCATCAGTGAGATGTGAAACTTCGCTTTGTAACTCCAGATCAAATCGTCTGCAAACCACAAATACTTATATTACCGAGCCATGTATCCACATATAGAACATAAAAGAATTTATAATTGAGTTGCATATACATATACTTACTCGATGTATGGGTCGATCGTTGAGCAATTAAAAAGAATATAGATGTGTGTTGCATCTTGCTCTCGATCTGTCAATAGCCTTGATCGGCAACTACCAAATGCATGCCCAAGTGGTTGAAATATCGACAGCTTGTCAGCTACAGTTACTTGTTCTCCATCATCGTTACGGGGCGGGCATGTGTAACGTGTTGGAATATGAGGTTCGAAGTACATAGATGAGAAATTTGAAATCTCTTCTAAAGTGTACGCCTCACAAATAGAGCCTTCTACTCTTGCTTTATTACGAACCTTTTTTTTTAGGTCGAACATGCATCTGACAAGAATATACATTTCAAATTTTAAATATCTGTCATTAAAGAGACAAATATAAAAAAACATATACCTTTCAAATGGGTACATCCATCGATATTGCACAGGGCCACCAACCCTTAGTTCATATGGCAGATGTATGATCAAATGTTCCATAACATCGAAAAATGCTGGAGGAAATATCTTTTCTAACAGACAAACAGTGGTGATGACGGAGTCCTAGAGATTCTTTACATCTGATACAACGACCTCCGATGCGCACAATGTTCTGAAAAATCCGCTCAACTCAGACAATACCCCTCATATAGGTTTGTCTAACATATCATGGAATGCTAGGGGTATCAATCGTTGCATAAAGATATGACAATCATGGCTCTTCAACCCATATAACTGTCCATCGTCAATCTTCACAGCCCGAGCAATGTTAGAGACATATCCATCTGGAAATCTCAATTGTTTCAACCATTGACATACATGTTTTATTTGATCAGGTCCGAGCACGTACTTCACCTTTGGTTTCAGTACTTTGCCATTATACTCTTTGAGTTCCAATTCTGGTTTTTTACATATTAATTTTAAATCCATACGGGCCTTCGGATTATCCTTCGTTTTTCCTTTAATATTCATTACTGTATTGAACACATTATCAAACACATTTTTCTCTACATGCATCACATCCAAATTATGTTGTATCAATAGGGTCGGCCAATACGGTAGTTCCCAAAAAATAGATTTTTTCGTCCAATTGTGATCCTTCCCAAATCCACGGAAGGGTGTAGGACTGCGGGCATCTGTTAATATATCTGGAAAGTATCGCAATCTTCTTAGAATCTCTATGCCGGACAATCTTGAGGATGGACCTTCTATTTCAGTTGTGCCTGCTTTAAATGCATTATTTTGACGTCGGAACGGATGATCGCTGGGTAGAAATCGACGATGGCACTCAAACCAGCAAGGCTTCCTTCCATGCCTTAATCTAAAAGCTTTGGAATCCTCCATGCAGTACGGACAAGCCAACCTCCCATGTGTGCTCCAACCAAATAACATATCATATGCAGGGAAGTCACTGATTGTCCATAGAACATCGACCTTCATGTTGAAATTTTGTTTTTTGTGGGCATCATACGTGGTAACACCGTCATCCCACAATACTTTTAGTTCATCAATCAATGGCCTTAGATATACATCAAGATTTTGGCCAGGTGAGGTCAGACCAGGGATCAACAGAGACAAGAAAAGATTTGGACGTTTCATACACAAGCTTGGTGGAAGGTTGTATGGAGTTACAAATACTGGCCAGCATGAGTATGGAGTTGATCTACCCCCAAATGGATTAAATCCATCTGTACATAGACCGAGTCTAACATTTCGCACTTCCATTGCGAAGTTCTGATGAGTACGATCAAAGTACTTCCAAGCTTCAGCATCAACAGGATGCGTGATCTTGTTTTCATCGTGTTGAACTTTATTTGCATGCCATCTCATGTGTTTAGCTGTTCTTGAAGACATATACAATCGTTGCAATCTAGGAGTGATAGGAAAGTAGCGGAGCGACTTGTATGAAACTTCTTTTGATCTCGTGCTACCATTGCCTCTTGTCTTTGGCTTGAACCGAGGATGCCCACATGACGGGCATGATATGTCGTTTTCCTGATTCTTGAAATACAATATGCAGTGATTTGGACAAGCATCAATCTTTTTGTAACCCATACCTAGAGCGTTGACCATAACTTTCGCACCATAGAAATTTTGTGGCAATTTCTCATCTTTGGGCAACATACTCTTCACAATCATGCACAAACGGTTAAAACATGATTGACTCAAATTATACTCGGACTTCAAATTCATTAGTTGAAGAACTGCAGACAAAATAGTGTGACTCTCACAACCGTTCCAAAGTGGCTCATCAGCATCTCTAAGTAAATCATAAAATCTACTAGCTGCATCGTTTGGTGATTCTTCATCTACGGCAGTTCTTACATCACTAGAACTCATAGCAGAACCCAGTTCTGTTCCTGCGGCATCAAATATCAAATCCGTATATGGATTATCGTGCACCATATTCACCCGTGCATCAAAATCGTTTCTAAATTCTTCTCCATGAAACATCTAGTTCTGATAATCACTCACAAAACCCTTCCTGTATAGGTGATGTCTAACGCTATGAGGTTCTACAAATCGATCATTCTTACAAATCTTGCAGGGACACCTAATCTGACCTGTAGGATCCACTGTACTGACACTTGCCGTTGCAAATTCAATAAAACTGTCAACACCATCCATATATTCATGCGATAACTCATTGTCCACTATCCTATGGTACATCCATTCACGGTTTGCAGTCATTCTGTCGTATGATGTTACGAATAGTATCCTAACGAATTAAAAAAAAACAATCAGAATGCTACGATGAAGAAAATATCAAATTTATCATGCAATATACTATGTCAAACAATACCAAGAATTTTGATGCATGCATTGATAACTTAATATTTTCATGTGCAAACTATTAATGACACGATACAATCATTTGAAGCATGCTTTTATTATAAAATTTCACATGGAAGTCAAAATCAAATTGAAAGTAACTACATGCAAGCATGGATACAATTACATCAAACATTGCAATACATCATAATCATTCATATCAAACAAATGGCAAACATGTACCTGCAGCAAACACACTTCAATATCTCACTAACTACTATCATGCTTAGCATGGACTCCGTACTCCAAAAATAAGAACACTTCCATATTCCTACATTAAAATCATGCTCAGCATGATCTCCGAACTCCAACAAAGCAACCCTAAATATCAACAACTAACGGAGTGTGTGAACAATAAAGTGTTACATCTAATAAATTAAATAACATGTCATACGCCTGCATCACTTACCACGGGTATTTACCCGATTTGCATTGTTTTTGTCATTTACTTACCATGGGTGGCGGGGCACAAGCGAGTTCCGTTGAGAAATCTGCACAAAAAAATGATGTTTTAAAATGAAGTCACCATGAAAAAAAAACCCTTTCAAACTTAGGACAATAGGATTCTGCCAACTCATCCTTGGGCGGATATTGATCCACGAATATCATATTTGTAGGAATTGTGACTAAATTTGCTAATGGGCAGCGCCGTTTGAAAAATGAGGTGTGGAGGGGCCCCGCTGAGCATTCAACGGGGCACAGCTCTTGTGGAAGATTAGTTGAGGTGGCTCTGGCGATTGGAGGCACATGTAGGTGACTTCGATGAGGCTCCGACGGACATGGGAGATGCTCACGAGGTTGTGGATGGAGAGGTATGAGGGTTGAACTCGAGCGCAACGAAGGAGAGGGTGCAATGGGAAAGGGCTTTTCCTTGCCGGGGTCGACCCCCTGACGGGGTCGAGCGCCTGCCGAGGTCGACCCCCTGACGGACATGACAAGGGGTTGACCCCCTGCCGGACAAGGCAAAGGGTCGACCCCCTACCGGGGTCGACCCCCTGCCGGACATCAAAAGGGGTTGACCCCTTGCCGGGGTTGACCCCCTGCCGGGGTTGACCCCCGGCCGGACACGGTAGGGGGTCGACCCCCGGCCGGATACGGCGGGGGGTCGACCCCCCCCCCGGCCGGACACGGCAGGGGGTCGACCCCCTACCAGGGTTGACCCCTGGCCGGACACGGCAGGGGGTCGACCCCCGGCCTGACATGGCAGGGGGTCGACCCCCTACCGGGGTCGACCGCCTGGCGGAGTCGACCCCCTGCCGGAAAACGCAGGGGGTCGACCCCCAATCCATTTAACGGTGGGGGCCCGGAAATACCTGCGGTTGCTCCGGGCGGCGGCGGCGGAAGGTTGACGGAGATCGACTTCCGGCGAACGGTGGGGGCCGGCAGAGAGGTCGACGGGGATGGATAGGGCGGCCGAAGGAAGAGGGCGGCAGGAGGGAGAGGGCGGCGGGCGGAAGCAGCGAAAGGAGAAAGGAAAAAGAGGGCTGGAATTAGGGGTAATGCGACATTTCGCTACGGCTTAGCGATGGATTAATTCCGTCGCTAAGCCATCGTAATTCAAAAAACGAAAAAGGCGACAGAAAATATTCCGTCGCCTAGGCCGTCGCTATTTTGCAACGGAATTTTAACCGTCGCAATTCCGTCGCTAACTGCCGTATTTATTGCGACAAAATATTCTCTCGCACAATCCGTCGCTACGTAGCGACGGATTTTGCGAGGGAATATAATATGTCGCTAGTTTCATAAAATTCTCCAAATATAGCGACAGATTCATTTCTCTCGTTAATCCGTCGCTAAGTAGCGACGATATAACTTCGTCGCTAATCAACTGTTTTTTTGTAGTGCAGCGACAAATATCTTACGTCATGAATTTTTTGACGCTAACTGGCGACGACATAAATCCGTCGCTAATTACAACGGAATAACGAACGACAGATTCTGTTGGTACTAAACGGCGACCTCGGCTTAGCGACGGATTTACAGTCGTCGCTAAGCCGTCGCTAAATTATATGTATAGCGATGGATATATCTGTCGCTAATCCGTCGCAAACAAAAAAAATTAAAAAAAAAATGAAAAATTAAATATCAAGAACGCTACAATTTATGTTAGCCGCTTGGAACATAGGGTCTTTAACTGGTAAGTTGGTAGAGTTAGTAGATGTTATGTGTAGGAGAAAGATTGATATTTTATGTCTTCAAGAGACCAAATGGGTAGGTGAGAAAGCTAAAGTGATAGAACCTTGGGGATATAAGATTTGGTATACATGAATAAATAGGAATAGGAATGGAGTAGGGATTGTTATGAGTCGTCAGTTTATAGATAATGTAGTTGAGGTCCGTAGGAAGGGTGATAGAATTTTACTTATTAAATTAGTATTAGGTACGGATATTATTAATATTATTAGTGTTTATGCACCTCAAGTAGGTTTAGATGATTCCATTAAGCATCAATTTTGGGAAGATTTAGATGGAGTAGTACAAGAGACATCTTATGGAGAAAAGCTTTTCATCGGCGGTGACCTTAATGGACATGTAGGCATTAGTAGGGATGGATTTGAGAATATCCATGGAGGCTATGGTATAGGAGAAAGAAATGAAAGTGGAGAAAGGATTTTAGATTTTTGTTTGTCCTATGATATGATCTTAGCAAACACTTGGTTTAGGAAGAGGGAGTCTCACCTAGTAACATTTAAAAGTGGGGTTAATACGAGTCAAATAGATTTTTTCCTACTTAGAAAGAGAGATAGGGGTTGTTGCATCGATTGTAAGGTTATACCAGGAGAAAGTGTAGCTACACAACATAGAGTCTTAATTTTAGATCTTAGAATTAGACAATGTCGCAAAAGGGATAGACATAGGATAGATCCTAGAATTAAGTGGTGGGCACTGAAAGGAGCTAAACAAGGAATGTTTGTAGAGAAGGTAGTTAAGGAAGTTGATTGGTGTCTCGAGGAGGATTCAGAATCAATGTGGAATAAGATAGCGGGTGGTATGAGAAAAGTAGCTAAGGAGGTATTGGGTGAGTCTAAAGGCGGTGCACCACTAGGTAAGGATACATCATGGTGGAACGAGGATGTCAAATTAGCTATTAAGGTTAAAAGAGAGTGTTATAGAAATCTAAGTAAGAGTCGTGATAATGAGAATTTGGAGAAGTATATGATAGCAAAGAAGGAAGCTAAAAAAGTTGTTCGAAACGCGAGGGCTAAGGTATATAAGGAGGTTTATGACAAGTTGGATACCAAAGAAGGCGAGAAGGATATTTATAGGCTTGCAAAGATGAGAGATAGGAAATCGAAGGATTTGGGTATGGTTAGATGTATCAAAGATGAAACGCAAAGGGTTTTAGTCAAAGATGAGGAGATTAAGGAGAGATGGAAAGATTATTTTGATAATCTATTTAATGATAGTCATGCTCAAGATCTTGGAGACTTCTCCATTCCTTTTCATGAGATAAATCGTGACTTCATGCGCAAGATTCAAAAGAAAGAAATTGCAGAGGCTTTGAAGAAAATGAAATCAAGAAGGGCAGTTGGCCCAGATGGTATACCTATCGAGGCTTGGAAATGCTTGGGAGAGAAAGGTTTAGAATGGTTGACAAATCTTTTTAACTTGATTTGGCGAACAAATAAGATGCCTAATGAGTGGAGGAAGAGTACTTTGGTGCCTTTATATAAGAATAAGGGTGATATACAAGATTGCACAAACTATCGTGGTATAAAACTCATGAGTCATACTATGAAACTTTGGGAGAGGGTGATTGAGTCTAGGTTGAGGAAGGTTGTCATGATATCGGAGAATCAATTTGGTTTTATGCCTGGAAGATCAACTATGGAAGCTATACATCTTCTTAGACAACTTATTGAAAGATATAGAGAGAGGAACAAAGATTTGCATATGGTTTTTATTGATTTAGAGAAGGCATACGATAGAGTACCTAGGGACGTTCTCTGATGGACAATGATGAAGAAAGGTGTTTCTCTCAAGTACATTAGTATAATTAAAGATATGTATGAAGGAGTAGTAACCAATGTCCGCACTTGTGGAGGGGTGACAACCAATTTTCCGATAACGGTTGGGTTACATCAAGGATCTGCTTTAAGCCCTTTCCTATTTGCGATAGTGATGGATGAGCTTACGAGATCAATTCAAGAAAATGTACCGTGGTGTATGTTGTTTGCTGATGATATTGTTTTGATTGATGAGTCTAGAGCTGGGGTTAATGCTAAGTTAGAATTATGGAGACAGACATTGGAAGCTAGAGGTTTTAAGTTGAGTAAGAGTAAGACTGAATATATGGAATGTCGGTTTAGTAAACAACGAAGTAGTGATGGGAGTGTAGTGAAGCTTGGTGAGCAAGATATACCGGTGAATGATTATTTCAAATATTTGGGATCCATCATTCAAAAGTATGGAGAAATTGATGGAGATGTAAATCATAGGATAAAGGTTGGGTGGATGAAATGGAAAAGTGCTACTGGAGTGCTGTGCGATCGTAGAATGCCATTGCGGTTGAAGGGAAAGTTTTATAGGACGACTATTAGACCCGCTTTACTTTATGGTACGGAATGTTGGGCTGCCAAGAGACATCATATTCAAAAAATGAGTGTAGCTGAGATGCGGATGCTTAGATGGATGTGTGGAAATACAATAAAAGATAAGATTCGGAACGAAGAGATACGTAAGAAGGTAGGTGTTGCACCCATTGAAAATAAGATGCGAGAGAATCGTTTACGGTGGTTTGGACATATTCGGCGAAGGCCTAATGATGCTCCAGTTAGAAGGTTGGAGAAATGGGAAAATATATTAGTTAAAAGAGGTCGGGGTAGGCCTAGGAAGACTTGGATGGAGATGATAGGAAAGGATATGAATGCTTTGAACCTCACCGAGGACATGGCGTTGGATAGAAATGATTGGAGGAAAAGGATTCATGTGGAAGACCCAAAATGAATTTCTTTTTTGGTTCATATCGCTGACCCCAATTGTTTTGGGATGAAGGCATAGTTGTTGTTGTTGTTGTTGTTGTAAGAACGCTACAATTTATATTTCTTGTACAATTTATATTTCTTGTAAATAAAAAACAAAGTACACATAAAATTACATATAAAAGGAAACTAAAACAATTAATCGTTCCACTTTAAAATTCACAAGTTTAATTATTTACAATTCAACAATTACATTTTCGAAACAAAAAAAATAAAACAAATTCAACACATTAATCTAATCATCGCCAAGATTTTGTGTGTCTTCTTGTTCATTGCCTTGATCTGTCCCTTCAGCTCCGCTGCGCTGATTATCGCCAGCAACCTACACAAGAAAAGAACAGTCAATATTTATAAACAAAATATATTGAAATAAATTATACACTATATGTGCTTCTACTATGCTCATATGTGCTCTAAGGCAGACAAAAAGCTATATATGTGATTTGATCATGCTCATATGTGTTCTAAGGCAGTCAAAAAATTAAATATGTGATTATAGCATGCTCATATGTGTTCTAAGGCAGTCAGAAAAACTCTATATGTGATTCTACCATGCTCATATGTGCTCTAAGGCAGGCAAAAAACTGTATATGTGATTCTAGCATGCTCATATGTGTTCTATGGCAGTCAATTTATTTTATTCACCGATAAATTTGGTAAGTTTCTTGGCGAGTTGGCATGCACATTGTTCTGGTAAAACATGCAGTTTTGTTCAAAATTATGTGCTATTTTTAATAGGAAATCTTCATCCCTCGTGTGATTTCGTAATTAAAGTGGAGAACATCCAACCATGATTCTTTTGACTTCACCATGTCTCGATGTCTGCTAGTTGGAGACTAGACCAAGTGTTTCGATGACGGGGGCCTAAAACCAGATTTTTGGCAAACTGGGTTTGCCAAAAACCTGAAACTTCTATTTGTTTGGATAACACAAAACTGAATTTTTTAAGTTTTTTAATTTTTGGACAGAAAAAAAAAAAAAAACAAAGAAAAAATCTCTGGTCATTTTTCGGCCATCCACTGGCCAAAAAATGGCCATGATGGCACCAGCTAGCATCAGCCTTACCAGCCAGTGCCAGCTCCGTCATTTTTCAGCCATTATATTGTCAGAATATGGTCAGGCCTTCTTTGAAAACAAAAAATTTAAAAAAGAGCAAAAAAAACCCTACCTATTTTCTGGCCATATACCAAAATGGCCGGGATGACACCAGCTGGCACAATTTGTGCCAGCAGGTGTCCTTCTGGCTATTTTCTGGTTGGCAGATGGCCGGAAAATGGCTAAGTGTTTTATGAAATTGAAGAATAAAAAAAGAAAATTTCCTGGTCATTTTTTGACCATCTACTGGCTGAAAAATGGCCGAGATGGCACTGCCTAGCACAAGTCGTGCCAGCGGAAGCCATTCTGGCCATTTTGCCAGAAAATGGCCAGGAGAGGTGCAAATCTGAAAAAAAAAATGACTTTTTCGGTCATTTCCTATTGGTAGGGATGGCAGTGGACCGGGGTAAAATGGGCCCCCGCCTTGCCTCACCCCGTTTGGACCAGGGATGGAGGATATGAAACAGAGATGAAGGTTAAATCAAAACCCGTGCGGGATGGAGGCAGGAATGGACTTACGCTTTCTCCTGCCCTGCCACATCCCCGTTAGTAAAATAACTAAAATGCCTTTAGGGATGGCAGTAGACCAGAGAGAAATGGGGTCCTACACAGACTCGCCCCGTTTGGATAGGGGATGGAGGATATGAAACGAGGATGGAGGCGGGGATGGAAGTTAAAATCAAAACCCGTGCAGGAATAGAGGTGGAGATGAAGGGCAGAATTTTGAGACGGGCGGGGCAAAGTCCCCCGCCCTAGTCCACTTCTATCCCTAATGATCGCCCCTAAAACAAATGAGGATTATGTACATTGTGATTGGACAGCAAACCTCGAGCGAGGACAGTAGCCCACAAAGGGCGCACGCTAGATTTGTCACAAGGTGCCAACATAGGCGATTGATTGCACTAACAGAACTGTGTAGAACAGATGTCTGTACACTGCTGGTCAGGCACTGGACAAGTCGAGTTTTTGTTTTAGGTGGTCCCACTCCTTTGTTTTTATTTTTTTTAATATTTTAGTTTTTGTCTTAGGTGTTTCAAACACCACTACTCCAATGAAAGGGGTGGAACACAGGGAGACACCAAAAAGGTGTCCACTGAACACGTGGGATGTTGTGTTTCAGGTGTCCCGTCTGTCCGATGTATGTATTGATCACGTAGAGCACTCAGACAATCGCACCTTACTCTAGAGTCTAGCTATTAGACCCTCACTAAACGGGGTGTGGCATGCTAGGCGTGCAGCATGCACGGCGTGCAGCATGCGCGGCATGCGCGCGGCATGCGCAGTGCAACAAGCGCGGCATGTATAATGCGGATTACGAGGCGGTATGCGAAACGAGGCATGGCATTCGAATGGCTCGGGGCGTGCGGCGAGGAGACGCCTGCACTTGCCAAGGGGTGTGACCCAAGTGACTGTTGGTGGCAATGGGTGAGCAGGCACCTGTGTTCATGAAAGGGTGTGACCCAAAGGATGCGATGATTGAAGGCATGTCCCTTGAAAGCTATAAAGATGTAATGTCTGGGCATTGCAAGGCATGCAAGCCAGACAAGTGTGATTGTATTTTATGTGAATAATACAAGTGTGGGTATTCTTTGCATTCGGCTTGTGTCAAAAGAAAGACTTCCGTTGTTGTGAGGCTGAATGAGGTCGGGGCGATCTCGTGCCGGTGCAAGGCTAACTTCAAAGGCGAAGTTTGAGCTTGTGACAATTGGACTCAGAGCCAGGTTTTGCCTATCATGTCTAATAAGACTGCGGAAAGGATAAGACTCTTGGAGGAGCGACTGGATGCATGGGGCACTCAGTTGACGTTGTTGGAGACCCGAGTTACTGAATTTGATGTATGCATGAGATCTTGGGAGGAAAGATTCGAGAAGTCTCACAGAGAGTCTTCATTTTTCACCATGATTCAGAATGATGTCAAGTCTCTGGGGGATGAGGTAGGCCTTTTAAAATTGGCGCTATTTAGTAATTCGGCTGGCACTGAGATGAGAAAGATCAAAGTGCCAGAACCTAAGGCATTTACGGGTGTGCGTAATGCCAAGAAGTTGGAGAACTACTTGTGGGATATGGACCATTACTTCAAGAATATTAAGACACCGGACGCTGAGAAGGTTGCTATGACCAACATGTACCTGACTGAGGATGCTAAACTTTGGTGACGCACTCGGTCTGGGGAAACGGGACGTCCAACCATCGCCTCATGGGAGGACCTTGTTCGGGAAATGAAAGAGCAGTTCCTGCCTAGCAATACTGCATGGGTGGCGAGGAATGCTTTGAGGAATTTGAAGCAGGTTGGTTCTATTCGGGAATACGTCAAGCAATTCTCTTCGCTCATGCTTGATGTCAAGAATATGTCTGAGGAGGACAAACTCTTCAACTTCATGTCTGGGTTGCAGGGTTGGGCTCAGACTGAGTTGAGGAGACAGGGAGTGAAAGATCTCCAGGCGGCAGTAGCGGCGGCTAATGCGCTCGTCGACTACAAGTTGGCATCATCTGGTTCGAATGACCAAGATGTCATGGGCAAGTCCAAGGGAAATGACAAAGGTAAGGGCAAGTTTGGAAAGAAGCTCAAAGAAGATGCGGGTTTTAAAAAGACGGATAAAGGCGGAAAGAAAGCTTCTGGCTGCTATATCTGTGAAGGGCCTCACTTTGCTCGGGATTGCCCAAAGAAAGAGAAACTAAATGCTTTGGTGGGTGAGGAAGGACCCACAAAGCAAGTCCGTGTGAATCCTCTCCAACTACTCAATACGTTGAGAAAGGAGACTGTGCGGAATGAGTTAATCTATGTGGAGGCAAAGATTAATGAAAAACCAGTAAAGGCTATGGTCGATACTGGGGCGACCCATAACTTCATTTCTGCAGAAGAGGTGAAGGCGTTCGGCTTGTCGTTGTCCAAGGACGAAAGTCGAGTGAAGGCAGTTAACACCAAAGCGTTGCAGATCGGTGGCATTGCCCATGTTCAACTACAAGTTGGGGAATGGGTTGGCAGTTGCAGTCTGATGGCAATGCAACTGGACGACTTCCAAGTTATATTGGGGATGGAATTCTTGGCAAGGAATGCAGTCATTGTTATGCCGCATTTAAAGAGCATCTTCATCACAGGGACGGGGGTGCCTTGTTTCGTTCGGGGCTTGGAAGAAAATTCAGTTGTGGGCTTGGTGTCGGCTTTATAACTCAGGGATGGAATCCGAAAAGGGCTTCCTACCTATGTTGCAACCTTGATAGTAGATGGTGGATCGAATGGTGCGGAACAATCAGGAGAAGTAAACGATATTCTGCGGGACTATGCGGATGTGATGCCGGATGAGTTGCCAAAGAAGCTCTCAAAGAAGTGAGATATTGATCACTCGATTGATCTGGTTCCAGGTGCACTTCCCCCATCTCAGATGCCTTACAAGATGCCTCCTCCTCATTTGGTTGAGTTGCGGCGGCAACTTGATCAGTTGCTAAATTCTGGATTGCTAAGGCCAAGCAAGGCACCGTATGGGGCGCCTGTGTTGTTCCAGAAAAAGCAAGATGGATTCCTTCGAATGTGCGTGGATTACCGTGCTCTCAATAAGGTAACCATAAAAAACAAGTATCCAGTGCCTAACGTTGAAGATCTGTTTGATCGCTTGGGGAAGGCACAATACTTTTCAAAGATGGATTTACGGTCAGGATATTATCAAGTCAGGATAGCCGAGGGTGATGAACCAAAGACTACCTGTGTGACTCGGTATGGGTCTTTTGAGTTCCTTGTAATGCCTTTTGGGCTAACAAATGCTCCTGCAATTTTCTGCACTCTAATGAACAATGTCTTTCGGGAGTACCTTGATTTGTTTGTAGTAGTATATCTTGATGATATTGTGGTTTATAGCCAATCTCTTGAGGAGCATAAGATGCACTTGAAAATGGTTCTGACCAAACTGCGGGAGAATGAACTCTATCTCAAGCGGGAGAAATGTGAGTTTGCAAGGAAGAAAATTCACTTCCTTGGGCACATTATCGGAGAAGGCACAGTAAAGATGGATCCACGGAAGATTCAGGCCATTGCGAACTGGCCAGAACCAAAGAAGGTCTCGGAGCTGCAGTCGTTCCTTGGCCTTACGAACTACTATCGTAAGTTCATGAAGAGTTACTCTAAAAAGACGATGGCGCTTACTGAGTTGCTCAGAAAAGACAAGACCTGGGATTGGTCCGCTGAATGCCAGGAGGCATTCACTAAGTTGAAGAGGGTGGTAACATCAGAACCCATCCTTCGTCTGCCGGATTTTGGGAAGGCATTTGAAGTCCATACCGATGCATCAGACTTTGCAATAGGAGGGGTGCTGGTCCAAGAGGGACACCCAGTTGCCTTTGAAAGTCGGAAACTCAATGATACAGAGAGGAGATACTCTGTTCATGAGAAGGAGATGACGGTGGTGGTACATTGCCTACGAACATGGAGGCACTATTTGTTGGGCTCCAAGTTCATAGTTCGGACAGACAATGTTGCTACGAGTTGCTTTGCGACTCAAAAGAAGTTGACGCCTAAACCGGCTAGGTGGCAAGACTTCTTGGCAGAGTTCGACTTTGAGTTGCAGTATAAGTCAGGGAAGGAAAACTTGGTTGCTGATGTCTTAAGCCGCAAGGAGGAACCTGAGGTGATTGTTGCTTCAATCACGCAAGTATCTGAAGATATCTTGCAGAGTTTAAAGGAAGAAACTCAAAAGGATCCAGTCACTATCCGCTTGTTGAAGCAAGTAGAAGAGGGGGTGACAAGGCGGTTTTGGATAGAGGATGGTGTTCTCTATGCTAAAGGAAGGCGACCCTATGTGCCTAACGGTGGCGGCTTGCGGAAGTTGTTACTAAAGGAGGCACATGATACCCTATGGGCGGGGCATCCCGGACAAGAGCGCACAATGGCTCTCCTATCATCCAGTTATTACTGGCCGAAGATGGAAGAAGACATTGACTTATATGTCAGAACTTGTCTTGTATGCCAGCAAGACAAGACGGAGAGGAAAAAGGTTGCTGGGTTGCTGGAGCCCCTACCGACGCCGACCAGACCATGGGAAAGCATATCGATGGATTTCATCTCGGGATTGCCCAAGGTAGAAGGGTTTACATCGATTATGGTCATGGTGGATAGGTTTTCAAAGTATGCAACATTCATTCTTGCTCCAAAGGAATGCACAGCGGAGATTACTGCACAATTGTTTTTGAAACATATTGTGAAGTATTGGGGATTGCCGCTGAACATTGTGAGTGATCGTGACGTATGATTCACAGGAAAGTTTTGGACCACCTTGTTCGAGTTGATGGGCTCTACGCTTAACTTCTCGACAAGCAATCATCCACAAACAGATGGTCAGACGGAACGCGTTAATGCTTTGTTGGAGGAATATCTCAGGCATTACGTGCTGGCCAACCAACAAAATTGGGTGGATTTGCTGGACATTGCACAATTCTGCTACAATCTGCAACAGACCTCGATGACAGGTCAGAGTCCCTTCGAGTTGGCAACGGGGCAACAACCCTTCACTCCTCATGAGGTAGTAAAGCAGAAGGACCAAGGTCGTTGTCCTGCAGCATACCGGTTCGCAAAAACGCGGCATGAGAGGATAGAGGAGGCGCAGGATTGTTTGGAAAGAGCCAAGCGGCAGATGAAAAAGTGGGCAGACGAGAGGCGTCGACCACTTGAGTTCCAAGTTAGGGATAGAGTATGGCTGAAACTCACTCCCCAGATTTGGAAAAAGATCCTAAGGAAGACAGCACATAAGGGACTCATTCCTGGGTATGATGGACCTTTTAAGGGGACCAAACGGATTGGACGCTCGGCTTATAGGCTGAAACTTCCAGAAATGATTAAGGTACATCCAGTGTTCAACGTTAGTTTCCTCAAGGAGTACCATGAAGATTTGGAAGAACCTTCGCGAATGATGCCATGGCGTGCTCCACCAAATATACGAACACAGTTTCAAAAGCAAGCTGAGTTCATTATGGACCGAAGGGTGGAGGGCCAAAGCAAGAAGAACCGGAGGACCTACTTCCTAGTCAAATGGAAAGGACTGCCGATAGAGGAAGCAACGTGGGAGAAGGACACTACTTTATGGCAATTTGAGGATTTGATCTAAGCCTTCTTAAAGAAGATGAACCCGACGAGGACGTCGGATTCATATGGTGGGGAAGGCCTGTTAGACCCTCACTAAACGGGGTGCGGCATGCACGGCGTGCAGCATGCACGGCATGCGCGGTGCGATGGGCGCGGCGTGCATAATGTGGATTACGAGGCGGCATGCGAAACGAGGATGACATTCGAATGGCTCGGGGCATGCGGCGAGGAGGCGCCTGCACTTGCCAAAGGGTGTGACCCAAGTGACTCTTGGTGGCAATGGGTGAGCAGGCACCTGTGTTCATGAAAGGGTGCGACCCAAAGGATGCGATGATTGAAGGCATGTCCCTTGAAAGCTATAAAGATGTAATGTCTGGGCATTGCAAGGCATGCAAGCCAGACAAGTGTGATTGTATTTTATGTGAATAATACAAGTGTGGGTATTCTTTGCATTCGGCTTGTGTCAAAAGAAAGACTTTCGTTGCTGTGAGGCTGAACGAGGCTGGGGCGATCTCGTGCCGGCGCAAGGCTAACTTCAAAGGCGAAGTTTGAGCTTGTGACACTAGCCATATAGGTGGGCCCGTCATGACTTCAATTTGTCAAGGCTAATTGATGAGAGTTACTCCATGAATTATTTGATCTGTTTATGGTATTGACAAATCTCCCCTAATTAAGTGTTTATTCAAGAAAATAAGATTCATTTATTTTGGTTTGTAATAACTTTTATTAAAGTCATTTACTTAATTTTAATAATCTTGATTTGTAGAGAAATTACAGTTGACTAAAGGACGAAAAAAATAAAATGGCCCCATCCATTATTGGACCCAATCTCCACCAAACGCATGTTTGTTCAAAATTTGACATCAACATGATAACATTCATATCCCTTCAAGTTTCAGGTTAGGTATGAGTTTACACGCAACTCAAACCATAGTCACAAATCTTATTCTCAGGAAAACCATTCAGGGAAAATACCGTGATATGTTTAAAAATTTGGCTTTTTCTTATAAAAATATTGTGTAATTTTGGTATATAAGAATATATATATATATATATATGTAATATATATAAATCCATGTAAATAATACGAAGAGATTTACAAAGAAATTATTTTAGCACATTAAAAATGTGAATATTTTTCAAATATGCAGTTTTTTGGAAATATTGCATTATTAAAATTATCGCAATCTAAAATCGTGATTCTGACCCTTGTCTCAGCTTGAATCCAGCTATGTTGTTTGGGATCTAGGATTTTCAAAATCCAACTAAATTTTAGTAGAGTCCAACTTGACATTGTTGAGTTAACTTGAGTCCAACCCAAATCCAGCCTGACTAAACATATCGCCGGCCCTATTATAAACACTTCTGAGTAGTGATACGACAAGATATACATATTTCATGCTGTAACTGGCACTATGTGAGAATTGTTTCTTGAAATTGAAAAAGAAAATGTCAGTTTGAGGATCGAGAAAATTTCTGACTTGATTGACGGCATCAAACAGGTGTCAATCTTCCAACTTGCAAAGGTAAGGAAATCATTTTCCAAGGATTATAACGGAAACCTTTTACTCCTTTTTAAAGTAAAGCCCGCCATGTTAGGCTTGTTTTATAATTAAAAAAGATTAAGAATTCATTTTCTTAGGGAAAAAATATACGTTGTCACTTTAGGTGGGAGAGATGAGGACTAAAAGGGTGAAAGATGAACAAGTTAATTAATTAATCCTTTTGTCAATAGATACAACCTTGAACCTTGACAAAGATTGTGATATTAAAAACCTTGCCCTCCAAATTATAACGAATTAAAGCGGAAGATACAAACAAGCTGCTAAAAATAGTGCTTTCACATGACAAAAATTGGAGTGTTGTTTTTAAAACTAATAAAAACTACACGATTTGTTAGAAAGATGCTCTTACACCTTCACACATTGACCAGGCATAACTCGGGTTGCTTTTGACTTTTTATGTTAATTGAGTAAAATGGAGTTCTGTTCTTGGTAGACTTTTATTAATTTTTTTTTTAAAGGGTTAGGCAGACCTCACAAATTATTATTCAACGTACTACCATAAGGAGACGTGCACTGACAGCTCTATTTTACTGAACTATAGAATTCTACTTTTTGCATGTTTTGAGTCCTCGAGCACACACTTTCCACAAAATTTTAAAAAAAAAATCATCTTACCAGCTCCCACCCTTCCTACATATGGTAAAGTGAGCATCTTTTCTTTTTTTATATTAAGTTTGAGTTCGACCCCAAGGGGGCTCGCTTAGTGGGATGGGGCCTTGGCTGCTAGACCGACAGTCAAGGTTCGATTCCCATGGCCGTGCCCCTCTGTGTAAGGCACCATGTTGCATAGGCCTCGGGTGTAGGGGTCCTAGCTTCGGAGTTTTATGGGCAGGATGACCATAGGTATGGTAGGTTGAGCCAGCGTGACCAGGCTTCTTCATATCGGGTGCAGTTTCTTCGGGTAATAAATCAAAAAAAAAAAAAAAAAACTTGGGTTCGGTACACTCCTAATAATTGAATATGGTTTACAAATCATTGACTATAGGAAATCGTTCGGGTGGTTTATCTTTACAGAATCTATCACATGCCGCCATAGCAAGGTCAGCTAGTGGTCGCTTAGAATTTTTTTTGTTTTATAGACAGTTCAAGGAAACAAAAACCATCACCCACCACATGTTGGCTGGCCTCCGGTTGGTAAAGCCCTTGAGGCCCTCCTGCCCACCAAAAAGTACACCCAGCTTTGACCTTGCAGCAACAGACGCCACCCATGTGTTTTGAACTTGTGACTTTCTATCAACTTGGTGATACATTTACAAGCTGCCCACATTAGACTAGTGGAGCCCTTATTAGGGATGGCAGTGGGGCAGGGCGGGGCGGGGGACAAGGTCTCCACCCCCGCCCCGCCTCAAGATTTTATCCTCCACCCCCGCCTTCATCCCCGTTTCATGTCCTCCATCCCCGGTTCAAACGGGGATGAGGCGGGGCGGGGCGGGGACGGGGCGGGGCGGGGAAAAGTGCACGTCCATCCCCGCCTCCACCCCCGGACGGGGATGGATTTTAACCTTCGTCCCCGCCTCCATGCCTGTTTCATACCCTTCATCCCCGGTCCAAACGGGGCGAGGCGGGGTGGGGCTCCGCTTTCCCCCGGTCCACTGCCATCCCTAGCCCTTATGGGCCAAGATTTTGAAAATGTGATAAACATGAACGTTCTGGAATTTATGGTAAAAGCCTCAAACAGAAATGCTAATCAGACTAGGCTGTCCACACCCTTCAGATGGCTGTTAGTCAGCCGAATCAGGCCTGGCCTAGAAGCATCATTGACTACAGGAAGTTTGATTCCTAATTAACAAACAAGAAATCTGCCTAGCCCCAGATTGCTAATAAACAAAAATTTAATTAACAAGAAATCTCTCTTATTAGGGAAAGAATCCTATTATCACAAAACGATAGACAAAATGAAAACTGCATTGCTACTCTACCACACACAAATGTAGAGTTGTTTTAGACATCAACCAAAAACAACTAAAGATTGAGGAAAAGCTTGTGTTTCAACCTAAGAAAATGGCTTCTTCTTTTTTTCATGTGCATGCTCTAGGTGTCCAAGCTATCCCCATGGTGCCTGTACGTAGTGCCCATCTATGGCCTTAGTGGCACTTACATGAGTGTAATCTCCTCGATCACTTGCAGTTCCACTTAAAGGGATGAGCTATGCTACTCGACTAGCAACTACGTACTAGATGTGTGAAATGATGCATTCCCTGACATACTCATGCATAGGATATTGAACTCGACAATAATTGTGAGCTACATACAACCCCATGTTAACAAATATGCAGCTGGGTTGTGAAGTGAGGAAAAAGGTGAAAAGATACGTACACATCTCATTTCTCAGTAAGATATACAATATATAACAATTACAGATTAATTGTACAGCAAGAAAGCAAATTTTAGAAAAGGAAAGAATCCACGATATATGTGGTTACATATATTTAGTTACAAATGCAAATCAGTAAGAGACTGGCAGGCATGATTATCGGATCTGGATAGCTCAATAATCCCCCTCAAACTGGAGCATGAAGATTAGTAATGCCCAGTTTGGAAAGGAGGAACAAGAATTAATTGGTCTCGACCAAGGGCTTTGGTGAACAAGTTTGCGACTTGATGTTTAGTTGAAACATAAATTGGGCAGATGTGCTTGACAGTCACTTGATCACGAACAAGATGGCAATCGATATCAATGTGCTTTGTACGGTTATGAAAGATAAAATTAGCAGCAATATGGTTTGCAGCCTAATTGTCATAGTGTAGTGTAATAGGGCGTACAAAGGTAACTTGGAGATCGTGAAATAAAAAATTTAACCAAATTATTTCACACATTGCATTCGCCATTGCTCGGTACTCTGCTTCAGCGGAGGATCAGGAGACGATTTGTTGTTGCTTTGTTTTCCAAGAGATCAAACTATGGCCCAAGAAGATGCAATATCCAGCGACGGGTGGTGGGGCAGGTTCCCCAATCAGCATCACAAAAAGCATAAAGTGTAAGATGAGAAGAAGATGAGAGAAATATGCCTTGACCAGGATGCTACTTAAGATAGCGGAGAGCAACTTGCATATGCGATTGATGGGGGGATTGCATGTAGTGACTCAACATGTGCATTGCAAACTGAATATTTGGACGTGTGATGGTGAGATAAATCAACCAACTGACAAGGCGCCTATTGAGCTATCCATATCCGATAATCACGCCTGCCAGTCTATTACTAATTTGCATTTGTAACTAAATATATGTAAACAAATATATCGTGGATTCTTTTCTTTTCTAGAATTTGCTTTCTTGTTGTACAATTAATCTATAACTATTATATAATGTATATCTTACTGAGAAATGAGATATGTATGTACGTATCTTTTCACCTTCTTCCTCATATTGAGCTATCCAGATCCGATAAGCACGCATGCCAGTTACTTATTTGTATTTGTAACCAAATATATCATGGATTCTTTCTTTTTATAGAATTTGCTTTCTTGTTGTATAATTCATTTGTACATATTATATATTGTATATCTTACTAAGAAATGAGATGTGTACGTATCTTTTCACCCTTTTCCTCATGGTATCAGAGCCAAAACAGAGGCTCCTATTCTTTGTTTCTTTACAGACGGCACTCTGGCCATATTTTGGTATAAAACATTAGGTATACACCTCAGCATATTGATTTGTTGTTTTTTTTGTTGCGGGTTGGACACGTCGAATCAACCTCCATCTTATTCAACTATTGTGAGTTTCTCTCATCATGAGTGGAGACCAGGTTTCATCTACAGCTACATCAAGTAAGTCGGACTCCAACCCCGACTCTTTAAACCCATCTTATCTGTATCATTCAGACAGTCCAGGGACTGTTTTGGTTTCTCAACTCCTCAATGGCGACAACTATACTACATGGAGTCGTGCAATGGTCATGGCACTTAGTGCTAAAAACAAGTTGGGCTTCATTGATGGATCAGTTGCTCAACCTGATGCGTCTTCATCTGAATTTCATGCTTGGATGCGCAATAATCAGATGGTTTTATCATGGTTATTGAACTTTGTTTCTCGAGATATTGCGGATAGTGTTATTTATTTATCTACAACTTTTGAAGTGTGGGATGATCTTAAAGATCGATTTACCCAAAGTTTGGCCCCTAGAATCTTTCAGATTTAGTGTGTTATTTGTCGTCTACAACAAGGTTCTATGACTATTTATGCATACTTTACTAAGATGAAAAGTTACTAGGATGAATTGTTATCCTATTCCCCTCTACCTACGTGTAACTGTGGTGAAATGAAACGCATTGCTGAACAACAACAATGAGAGAAGCTGATTCAATTTCTTATGGGATTAAATGACTCATATCATGTTGTGTGAGGACAAATCCTATTGATCGAACCCTTACCTTTTGTTGCTAAAGTTTACTCATTGGTTCTTCAAGAAGAAAAACAAAGGGATGTTCAAGAGGCATCTCCTCAATCTCAAAATAATACAGTCATGCTTGCAAATGACTCTCAAAATTCGAAAAACAAAGGGGACCGGTTAGAACACACCCAATTTGCTCATATTGTAATGGTGTTGGACATGTCAAGGACACATGCTTCAAACTCCATGGATATCCCCCAGGGCATCGCCTGCATAAGTTACCTTCATATGTTTCTTCAGTCTCGAACATCTCAGCTCCTTCATGGCAACCATATGGCTCTACCAAAGATGCAAATGCAAGTTTGAAACCCACTGTTGTAGCTCTGGTTCTTACTTTGGAAGAATGACAGCGGCTTAAAGATATGCTAAAAAACAACTCTTCAATGATAAATTTTGCAGGTTCAGTTTCTAACCCATCTTTATAGATAATTAACTCAGGTGCTAGCAAACATATCACATCTACCCTTGATTCTATGATTCATGTTCATTCTCTTCATAATTTTTCCTCTGTTACCCTTCCAAATGGAAAAACTGTCCAAGCTTCTCATCAAGGATCTGTCAAACTTTTTCCAATTTCAACATTCATAATGTTCTTCGTATACCTTCATTTCACTTTAATCTTTTATCAGTTAGTGAGTTGACTAAAATCAACAATGTTCTGTTATTTTTTCTCCTCATTCTTGTGTTATTCAGGACCTTTCAACGGGGACGACAATTAGAGTGAGTAGGGAACATGATGGCTTGTATTATTTGACGGTTGGATCAACAAATATCTCAGCATATTCCCAATTGTCCACATTTTTTGACATTTTGCATTGGAGACTTGGGTATTCGTCTAGTTCACGTATAAAAAAATTATTTTCATTATGATTCCATAATTGTTTCAAGAAATTGTCATTGTGATGTTTGTCCACGAGCTAAATAGACTCGTCTTTTATTCTCGTTAAGTGAAATTTTTACTTTTGCCCCTTTTAATTTAATTCATTGCGATATTTGGGGAGGATATTCTCATCCCTCTCTTTCTGGATAGTTCAATATGAAGGGACCTAATTACCTTCATGAGCAATGTGAATGTTCTAGTGGTCGGCCCTCCTAAGTGGCACCCCAGTTATGGGCCTGCCAAGCTGATCACATGCTTGCTAACAGCAAGTTGCCCCTACCATGATACACCACACAAGTTCAACCAAACCATGAGCAATTTAAAAAAATGTTTGACCCTTAGCTCTCATCTTCTATGAGAGGGGGAGTGATGTTACCCTACAATCACTAAGAACCCGATCAATAGGTGCATCAAGAAAGGTTTTGGTGTCCCAAACAGTAATTAGGGGGCTATTAGGGTTGGGCGAGAGAATAGGTATGCTAGTGAAAATAACTCAGGCAAGCTTTCAGAAAGCCGCTTTCTCCCTCGAAGTGGAAATTGACTCTCTCTCTCTCTCTCTCTCTCTCTCTCTCTCTCTCTCTCTCTCTCTCTCTCTTATTACACACACTTTCACACCCACACTCAACCCTCCCTTCTACCTTCTTCGCATTTGTCTCTCTATTTTCCTTCATGTCACCCTAGATAGGAACCCACCCTTGAGAATTGGCTGCACTCAATAATCATTAGCCTCCAATATTGACATTTTATCTAATTAAATCATCTCACGTCACCTTGCCTTCCTTTGAGATGTGCCTTGAAGGCCTTGATCAAGCTCACTAGATCCATCCCTGATCTTATTGTTGCCTTACCATTCTTTGCTTTTTCTTCAGTAAATATATGTAGGAGACTCACTCTACCCAGAACTTGGCCTGGTCCCTAGCAGACGATTGATTGAAGTGAGTCTTGTATGGGACTTGATGAGTATCTCAAGATCATCAATTTTGTGAACCAAGTTGAGCTAAATCAACATTGTACTATAGGAACCTTTGGACTATATATGCTTCCTTTCCCATTTTCCACTTTTTTGTTCTTTTGTTGATTGTTTAATTTAAGATCAGGTCATCTTTTTACTAATCATACATAAATTAAGGTGTTAAATGGAAAGAAAAATGTCGTCAACGTGTTCACCATACAAGTCTCTATCTCATTTCCATGTGGATTGGGATGTCTCCATTACTAATGATATGGTGACAAAAGTTTAAAACGGTAAGTTATCGCCAATAATTTTCTTGTGAGATTTTGAAAATTTTTATTTATCTTGAGTTTTTTTGAGAAAATATCAGCTAAAAATATATAAATGAATTACTATTTAATAAATATGAGGAAAAGTTAAAGAAATTTAGAAAATGATATGGGTTTAAGGTCTTGTCCAAAATTTAAACTTCTAAATAAAATAATTTAACACTTCAAAATATGGGTTTAATTTATACGTTGGACTTTAGGAAACCTTTCCTATTCTCAACACATTTAAAGCCTCATAATGTTTGGATTATAGTTTCATATTGGATACACCTTAGATCTATATTAGAATTAAGGTTTTTAAGATTTTCCTTTCTTTAATATATATATATATATATATATATATATATATATATATTCATTGTAGAGACAGAAAGAGACACAAATGAATAAATTATGAGTGATTTTTTTGTGAATTTCTTTCAATTTTATGTTAATTTTTTGTTTTTCGTACTTTCTTATTTGCTGGGGTGCCGATTAGTGTTGAGCATCAGGTTTGTGCTCAACACAATACTTCTTGGTTAAGACACTTGGATTCTTATGTATGAAGTCGAGCATACCTACCCCACCATCTAACATAAATTAAATCTAAAAGCAAGTTTGGATAACCAATATGAGGCCATACATGGAAATCAAGGCATACTCAAGCGCATCTATCTATTGGTAGAGGAATTTGAATTATAGGGGCATTAAATAAACCAAGTCAACCACGCTGAGCCATGTTAATGTCAGTATGCCATGCACCACATAACTGTAATGACCCGAAAACTTAATCCAAAAATATGAGGATTTTTTTTTTATACAGCGGAAATCATTTCACAATTTATGGTTAAGTAATCGGAACAATACAGGAAAAGGATAACCAAACACACTTCATTTATTTCATCAGAGTTTACAATTGAATGTTTACAATGAACAAATCAAAGAAAGAGAATCAATATCAAGCCAGCTCGGGAACCAGTAGATCAAAGCAAATAGTCGATGCCTCCCCTGTAGCCGCTAGTGGTGACTACTCGTGTCCTGAAAACAGTAGAGATATAGGAATTAGACTACAACTGTCTAAGTAGAAAATCTGTAACTTTTAATGTAGGTATATCATGAATCTAGTATGTGATGTGGGTGTCAAGTGCAATTCTTTAGCATAGGCAAAGGCACATAAAGAAAACTATTCAACAAAAATAACAGACATATATCTTAAGCAAGTAAACAGATTATGCAACAGCTATAATTAAGCAAGTAAAGCTTATTATGCAACAACAATAATAGTAAAATGCATAACTTTCATGTAACAATACAATATGAATTCAATTATCTTATATCCACACATTTTAGAATTTCATTTCATCACAAGCTCAGAATATAAAGCATGCTGAAAGTATATGAAACTGTCTCTCTGGTAACTCCACGCACTACGATACCTAACTGTTCTGAAATTATGTTTAAATTATCTTATCCCGCAGGTACACACGGGCCCAGGCAACCATCACAGAAGAGAACGTTCGGGGGTATATTATTCAAAGGTATTTTATTAACCTGAACATTCTAACTGAGACTATAATCTCAAGGGAGCGACCAGTAGCCGAGAGAACCTCTCAAGGGCTCGACTAAAAAAAAAAAAAGATGCATCATAAACTTCTGCAGAAGATGTGGGACTATCACCTAGGACACATAGGTAGTCTGGATCCCCTAACTCCGAGGATGGGGGACCAACGAGCCGCTTTACGCTCAAAAACCAAAACACAAGTCCTCAAAGTTTTGTACAACATACCCTCTCTAAGGTAAGCTCAAAAACTGAGTGGGTTGGTTTCATTATTTAATTACGTTTTCGAATTACATGGCATTTTCCCAACTTCCTCCTACTACCGTAGTAGTAGATTCCTAAGCTTAACCCCTTTTTGCCAAGGTTTATAACCCAGATATCAAATCTTTTCATATGAATTTCATATCCCACTCAGAGTGCTCTGGTGCCTTTAAACCAGTCAAGAACACAACCATTTAGTTTAAGATTTCTTGTCATGTATAATTTTCATTATACACAATTTATCACCCTCAAGTACCTGCATTGGGTACCTATATGTTATGTAAACTCAAATGATTCATTTGAGAATAATACCATGTAATCATAATGGTGTTATAACCAATTTATACACATATCAGTTTTATGCACAGTTAAATAGTAAATCCCAGGAACACTTAATTTGTTTCTAAACAGGTTGTTGTTGAGCAGTATATGATACATTGCAGACTAATCAATGATAACAGTAACATTATATGTTGTTGAGCAGTTTATGATACATTGTAGCCTAATCAATGATAACTAAGAAAATGAATCGAAATCAAGTCTGATAACATGTAACAAAAATATATGTATTCCGGCTTGATATCAGTTAATAAACCAGCATAGGAATAGATTTGATATAGTCAGCACACTGTAGTATAGTCTTTGTAATAATATAAATTCTGGTTTGATGACAGAACACAGGAATTCATAGAAATCAAATGTAATCACAGTTCAAAGGACAAAATCATAGGTAATTGGATTGGATGACAATCTACAACATAACTGTCAAACAATAATCACGCAGACAACTTTACATTACGAAAATCATATGAAATTTATAATCCCACAGCATTAGAATCTATCTGAAAACATGATGCACATCGTATAACATGCCTAAGTCAGATTATACATAACACTTCTCATACAAATTTAAAATAAAGAAACCCCATGCCTTAATCGAATAAAAAAAAATTTAGAACAACATAGATATATGGTGAGAATACGATCTTTCCTACTTTCTTTTAATGTTGAAACCCCATAATTCCTAATTGAATTAAATCTTTCGACTCTACCAACCAAAATCCCCAAACCTGGGGTTCCAATACTTTAGTTGAAAAGCTTTTCCCCTCCCCCCTAGATCTAGGTTATAAATTCCAAGATCGATAACCCTCAAATTCGGGGTTATCTTTTTTTTTTTTTTTTCTCACGAGTGAAATTACCCATCGTTTCAGCCAAAACCCCCAACTTTGAACAGATTTGGGATTTCTGGGTTAGGGTTAGGCAAGGAACCCCCAAATCGATGTCACAACTACCTAAAACCCTGACTCACAGAGTTGGGTTTCCAGTAGCCAAGAAATACATTGAAATGTTCGGATCATAAGAAAAGAATCGGGATTCCCCTTGACCGACCCAACCATAAACGGATTCAATCCACACTCAACAAAAATAGAGACAGAATCCTACATTTTTCCGGCGACTGGAGAAATTTGCTGACACTGCTACACGAAGAGAGTCATCGGCAACTGAAACGACAGGTGATCGGAGTCTTCTGATGTCAGTGCTTCTGCCGGTGTGAGCAAGAAGAGTCGAGAGAAATGAACAACAACAGAGAGAGGGGATGAGGGCAGAATATAGGGTGACCCGCCCTCCACCCCTCTTAAATGATTTTGAGACCCCTCCCCCTCCTCTGCGAGAGGTGGAAAGAATCGGTTACTGCCCTCCGTAACCATTTCTTTCCCCTTTCTTGAACAATTGCAAGAATCGTGCCCTAGGCACATTCTGGTATGCGGGTTTTTAATAACCTGAGGTCGGGTTCGGGTCCGGACCCTACGACCCGTGATACCGGATCCACCATAGCGTGGATCTGGTTCGGTAGTGAGTGGTGGATCCAAAATTGGATCTAATTGTGGATTCGACTCAACAAATATATATATATATATATATATATATATATATATTATTTTTAATATTATTCAATATTTATAAAAATATTTTGGATCTGGTACTTGATCCCATACCCAAAACATTTAAATTTTTGCAGTTATTACATCCTTTTCCTCCTAAAAAAGAAATTTTATCCTCAAAATTTACCTGTAAGAGCTTACTCGAAAAGATTGGGGTACTTCTTTTGCATCTCAGCCTTGGGTTTCCATGTGCTCTCATCTATGCCATGATATTGCTATCTCACCTTGACAAAAGGAATGGTCTTAGATCGTAAGATCCTCTCGTTTCGTTCCAATATTTTCATTGGCCTTTCTTTCATCGTCAGGTCTTCTCTTATATCAACGTCCTCGTATTGAATGACATGAGACGGATTTTGCTGATACTTTCTCAGCATCAAAACATGAAACACGTTATGTATCTGAGCATACTGGGGAGGTAAAGCTACTCGATAAGCCGTCTTTCCAATCCGTTCCAGAATCTTGAATGGTCGGCATTTCTTTAATACCATGAGGGAAATGCCTTAAGAAAATCGTGATAGTACTCATGCAGAAAGGTGGTCGTGGTCGTGTAGACTAAGTCAAAGGCAAAGTGCGCATGGATGCTATCAGAATTTTACTCGCCATAAATAAAAAGGACCATGCACCCTTAGCTTAATGCAAGCAACCTCAATTTTGGTGTTTTTCTGCTTTGGTCACAGGTGGCCATAAACAATCGGAAGCAGATCCCATGTACAGGGGCGAACACCAAATGTTGCTGTTCTTGCCAACTAGGGGGTGCTAGCTAGGGGGAGCCACTTATGGCTGCCTACCATCTTAAAAGACAACCCCGTCTCCCCACAACTGACAAAGTAGTTGTGATTGTTGATCACAAGGTCAATCTTTTGACCAACTTTTTTTTTACAAGATTGAAGGCAGAAATAATCACAATCATAACTTGTGCTTTTCTCAGGTTTCATTAACCTTGAAAAAATGTTGTAGTTGTTATTTGCAATTATAGCATCTTGAGCAATTGCAAGAATCACAGTGCATTGAAAACATGCCCTGTTACAAAGATGTTACTGCAAGAGAATATAGGCCTTGTAAGTTTAGTACTTTTAGCTATGATTATTGTTGTAATAATTTCATAAGTGCCAATTTATGCATAAAAAATGAGTGGATTATGCAAGGTCTTTTTTTTATCCATTATTATGTAGGGTCATTACATAAATTTGTGCGTGCACATATGAAAATTTAAAAAAAAAAGGAAGAAAGAAAATCTAAAATAAAATGTGCATTTTTCACGTAAATACATCATGTTCTATGAAAGAGACGCCATCATACGATTGTAAAGCCAATATTTTCACCAATTTGTTAATAAACAATGTACTCTATTCATAAAGATGAAAACAATGGATAAATAGTTAATTAATTAAACAAATACATGACGAAAATTTATCGCACACCACCACCATGTAGGCATTTATTTGTTGCAACATTGAGCTATCTGCTCTTCCTACTAGAAATTAACAAGCATAAAACCAATGAACTATCCCTCACTCATTCTAGGATTGCAAGAAAGCTTTGAAGGCACCCATCAATTGACCACAACACACTTCTTTCTTATTTCTCCTTGGTTCCCTGTTTTCACTTCAATTTCACCCATCTTGATCATTGCAGCAACGAATGTCTTTATCCAGATGGAGGGATGGTGGGCATTGAGTTGGACTTGTGCCTTGGTGAAATTGTTTGTTAGTGAGAAGTGCTGCATCAGATGTGAACAAGCCCATGTGCTTCAGAACACCCACATAGTACTTGTTGTCTAAGACATTTGGGGTTATGAAATCCAAAGGGACAGTGGGGTCTGTTTTGTGATCTGCAGGGCATATCTTATTTATCTCTGCTACAATTGTGGAGTTCAGAGTGGGGTCAGGCTTCCCAGTGTTCTGGAAGTCACTCACTCCCACCAATAACAGAGCAGTGTGAATCACCAATGGAGTCAGCACCTATAAAACAGATGATACATACATGCACCAGTTGTTAGAATCATGAAAAAAACTGCTAAAGTCGGCCTGATTCTCATCCGAGTTGAGAGAGAAAGATGCTAGGATGTCTTAAGAGCTCAAGATTTTCTTATTGTTTTTTGAAAGAGCTCAAGAATTGACACCTGCCAAGTCAGCTGATCCTCATCTAAGTTTTATATATATATATATATATATATATATATATATATATATATATATATATATATAGAGAGAGAGAGAGACTATAACCATCAACATTGCGAAAAATAGGTTCAACCAACATTGAACCTGCAGGAAATACAAAAAAGCCCAAGACAAGCCTAGAAGCCCAGAAAAGAAAGCAAGATACAAATACAGATGATCGACGAGCGTCACCCTGGTTCAGAAGGTGTCAATGGGTGCTGATTGCGCTGAAGCTCAGGAAGGCTGATGTGCAGAATGACGTACGTGTTTGCCAATATCAGGTTCACTAGTTTATTGAAAACCGTTGGAATATGCCGAAAAATGGCATTGTTGCGTGTCATCCAAACGGCCCACTAGGACGAGAGAAGCCAAGTTCGTCAAATAATCCGCCATTTGTTGCACTGATGTACTGGTTGAGGACCCCACAACAAGTTGTTGGCGAATGATTCCTGGCATACGCTGGCCACAGGCTTATTTTAGGTGACCTTAAAGATGTTTTGAAATATAGTGCACTCCCAAAATAGGTGAAACGCAGTTTCTTCTGCCGCCTCGTACAACACACATTTACTCGGCAGTTGTCAGTCTGCACCTGATCATGAAGGATGAGCCTTGCCAGGAAACGAGATCTAAGAGTCGGTCCCTTGCCCCAAATAAGGCTTGCCGGGAACCGATCCACCCCCGAAGGAAGGAGAGAGAGGTAGCATTCTTTTGCGCGGAAAGAGCCATTAGGAGCAAAGGCGCGTCTTAAGAATTGGGACTGCGAGTCAACAATATCATTATTTGAAAGAACCGCAGACTAAGCTTGGATCCATGAGCGACGAAGCTTTGACATTGCTTGCTGATTCACGTGAGTGGCCCCAACCAACGATTTCACACCTATGTATTTAGCAAGAAGAACGCTTGCGCACGGGGACCCATGTTGGTGTGCAAGCCAGCTCTGCTTCACGACGAGAATCATACTCCTCAATCTGATGTCCTTGATTCCCAAACCCCCCTATAAAGAGAAAGCCTTAGGGTTTCCCACCCTATCAGGTGACGCTTGTTGTTGGAACCACTTTCAGACCATAGGAAGTTCGTCAAGACCCGAGATAGCTTCTTACTAACCCCCACAGGCAGCAGGAACATTGACATAACAAATTCTAGTATGGCGTTTAAGATGTGCTTGATGAGAGTCAGTCTACCCGCGATGGAAATGTAGGAAGCTTGCAAGGCCAAAATTTTATTTTGAACCCTTTGAAGAGTCGTGCTCCAGGCTACCTCTGTGACCCTGCTTAGCTGAAGCGGCAGACCCAGATAAAAAAAGGAGTTGTCTGTTACCATGCATCTAAAAATCCGCTGGCCCATGGCTAGCATCGACTGAGGGGCATTTACCAAGGACAAATAACACTTATCATAATTCATAGATAAACCTGACATCGACAGGAAAAAAAGGACAAGATTGAATCTTAATATTTGTTAGATTGAAGCCCTTCCAAAGATAATCATATCGTCAACGTAGACCAGGATATGATACGGGAACTCCGGTATACCGAGTGGCTCAATTAGACCACACTCCACTGCCCTCTTAACCAAAACCACAAGGCCCTCAGAGACTACATTAAACAGTAAAGGAGACAGGGGGCAACCTTGTCGAAGAGCACGATCAAGTTTGAATTGCTTGCCTCTTACCCCCATTGATCTGAATCTGTGACTGGGCATTGGTAACCAGCTCTTACACCCAGCTAGAGAAACGTCTGTCGAAGCCCAAATTCACCAACGTGTTGAAAAGGAATGGCCAATGAACCGAGTCGTAGGCTTTATGGAAGTCAAGCTTAAGAGTGAAGAAAGTCTCCCCACTGATCTTGAGTGAATGCAACACTTCTGTGGCCAAAATGAAAGAATGTTGAAGCCTTATATTAGGGATGAAGGCAAACTGAGTATCAAAAAAAATCTTAGGAGCGACTTACCGCATCCTATTTGCCAAAACTTTTGTGATAATAAGGTATAAACCTCCTAACACAGAAATAGGGCAGAACCACGAGATGTCTGATACGGCAATCTCCTTAGGAATAAGAGACACAATGGCGAGGTGTGAATGAATCGACGATCGACCGTTGCAATGAAACTCCGTAAAGACACTAAGGATGTCACTCTAAACGCATTGCCAAAAAATGCGAAAGAAATCCATGAGATACCCATCAAATCCTGGAGCTTTTCACCCAGATGAATCCCGTACAACCGAGAAGATTTCATCTTTGGAGAACGACACCTGAATCGACTTTGAGAGAGCCTGATCCATGGACAAGAATAATACAGTACCCATAGCATTGCCTACCGCGCGGCTGCAGAAATACATGTTAGTGAAATAGTTGGTGACAGCATGAAGTACCTGATCACCCGAGTAGGAGACACCGTCGATAGACATAGAAAGAATCGCATAACTTCTATGCCTATGAGAGGCGAAAGAATGAAAAAACCTTGTGTTTTCGTCACCTGCTTTAAGCCAAATCACCCTTGATCGCTGCTTTCAGTGTATCTCATCTTTTAGACGCCAAGATTGCAACAATAGAGACAAGTCGGCCGATCTAGCATTGAGGCTTTCAGTATAGGATGCAAACATTAAGGTCATAACCAAGCGCGACTGATTGATGTTAGACAGCTCGCGCTCCCACTCCCCCATATTTTGGAATTTGATTATGTTATTGGAGACAAGCCAAGACTTGATGTCGCAAGATAACCGAAACAATTTAACCATGCACCGTAAAGTCGCCTGGTCCGCATAACAAGGTCTATTCCAAGATTGTTAGACTAACGACTCGAAACCTGCCTCCTTAAGCTACCATTGCTCAAATATGAAGGTTCTGTTGCCGAAAAAACCTTGACCTCATCGGATAACAATCTGACTATAGTCTGAGACAGAAGGAGGAAGAAGGCAACAAGAAATGTCATTAATAGGGTTCAAAAGATTCAGCGATACGAGCACCCGATCTAGCAGACGAAAGCATAGTCAAGAACGTCAATTGGTCCAAGAGAACGCTTCACCTACATGTAAGACGGGGTACAACTGGTTCATCTGAATAAAATTTTGGAAGCTCCTCATTAAGGCCGAGAAGGAAACCGAAAGGCTTAAGTCGGTTGGCGACAGAAGACAGTTGTAATCACCCATGATAATATGTTGATCCCCGAAAGTAGCAATGACCCTATTCAGATCCGACCAAAACTCCTCCCGTCGGGAGTTGCGGTTGGGACCGTAAACCATTGTGACCACAGTTGACATCGGCTTAGGCGGGAGTGGAAGAGAGATGGATATGGAAAATGTTCCTACGTCAACTTGGTGTAAGTCTAGATAATGCTTCCCAAGGATGAGTAGACCTCCCGCATAGTTAATCGCAGGCTTGAAGAAAAAATCTGCACTGCGCCAGATTTCAGAGAAGATAGAGCGCGAGATAACCGCCATCTTTGTTTCGCAAAGGGCAATGAGATCGGAGTTTTCTTGACGGATCCAATTTGCCAGGAAAAGACGTTTAGAAGGGCAATTCAAGCCCTGAATATTCCAACACAAGAACTTTATAACTGAAAATCCGGAAATCCCCTCGGAGTGTGGATCCTCACAGACCGCCTCAAAGAAACCCCAACTCGCCGGATGGAGAAAGAAGAGGCAAACGATGTCTCCTGATTGGAGGACCACCCTGCCCAGAAGGAGAGAACCCCCCGACTAAAATAGGAGGTTGGATGACGTTAGGGCTACGCCACTCAGTCTCGACCAAGGTCGGAAAGACATCAGCGATAGCGGCGAATGTTTCACGCATAATTGAATCGATGCTTTGTAATTGTGGTTGAGGAAGTGATAAGTCTAGGCGTTGAACGGCTTCGGCCACGGACAGACCCATATAGGATGAGATAGGACTGCTCGGTGCTGGCGTAGCCGCAATAGAATGAGAGACCTTGAGAGAGAGAGAGAGAGAGAGACGTATTACCCAGCAATGTAACAGCATCCTAAGGGTGAGTCCTTTGACGCGAAAGAAACGGGCGATGCCACTAACATTGGCAGAAGGAGGTGGTAGAAAAGTGTTGGCTTCCCTGGCCGGGGAGACTCTCCCATCCTTTCTTCCTTCACGAGTACCTGGGAAACTTACCAGCCTAGCCATGGGAAAACATATGAAGTTAGAATCTCTGCCTAACATCAACTTGTGAAGCAAATTCGTGGGAAAGGGCATGCTGTCCAAAATAACCAGGGCATGTCCTTTCCTGCGGGAAAGGACTCCACCCCCAATACCCCCCACACCAGCCCGCCAGTGGGGAATGAATTTCCCGGGAAATAGGCAAGCTTCTGACGGAAAGGTGGGGCCCACCACCACTTCATGTCGGCCTAGTACTTTGGAAAGGGACCCCATTTTTCTCACATCTCACAAGGATCCAAGGGAATCTGAACCTACTTAGGTAAGAAAATGACCTGTGATATATTCAAGCCATCCCCACATGGGCGTTTGGGATTAGGGTTCTTGGCCTTGCTAGATACATTGTGGGTTTTCTTCAGAGATTAGAGAAAGCTCTAATCTTTCAGTGTAGTTGTAGATTCCACAGATCACCATTATTTTGGCGAAGTACTCTCTGCTCCATCTTGTAGAATGCACCACCGGTCTAATTTTCATCAATTAAACTTAGAGAACAGTGTATGCTGAATTTTTTGAAATGTTGATGCTTGACCATAATGTTTGACATGTCTTGTTTATGACAGTGGGAGTGGCAGAATTTTTCAACTATGGATTCTATCTATTGTTGGATCATGATGCTTTGATCGTGTTACAACCTAATTGTGTTTGAAAAACTAAAAGCATGTAAGGCAATGAAAACAATAGATGTTAGCATTATAGTTCAAATGCTGAGCCATGTTGATTCCTGTCTGCAGGGCACAAGTAGGTCAAGGTCATTCTTGGTTAGACCTGATGAATGGCACCAGTAAACTTTTAAACTTCTTTTTTATTTCATGGATGGAAACTTTCATATGGACACAGGTCACTTAATGGGCCCATCCCCCCTACGAAGTAAAACTCCGGACGGGTCACCAACGGGGGCTCCACTTGTCTTGTAGGAGCATCTAGTGCACATCGCCTTTGTGTAGGGACATTGCAAGTTCAAATCTCAATGGTATCGTTGTATAATGGTAGAGGTCTGCTTAACCCCAGCTCGCCTTTCAAAAAAAAAATACGGGCAGGTCAACAGGCCCCTCAGCCTTAAGGACACCCACCCTTAATAAGGGCTATGGAACACTTTCCTGCCAACAAGAGAACTCGATCTCAGCCCCTTTTACTTGGACACCTTTCACAAGATCCCAATGGCCTCTCGTTTTCAACCCACAGGGTTGTAAACGGGCAGTTTTTTAAATTTCATATAATATCCAAAAAACAGGGGGTTAAGAAAAAATGAAGCACAAGATAATACAATTATATGATATGGGCGAGTGCATCTGATATGTGGGAATCCATAAAAGAGAAAGATTGGCTGCCAAGATCATGCCTTCAACAAACTCAAAGTAGTCGAGGAATCAATTTGGAAATGGCTCCACTCATCTCCTAAGCCATCCCTATCTTCGTACCCCTTCTTGGGATTTTATTGATGCAAGTTGTTTTGATCATTTCAGACTCCATAGCTGTGATCTATATCATTCATTTAGTGAAGATCGTCATTTAAATCACTGAAATCTGACGTGTGCAGGATTAGATTTTTTGGTGATATATGATTTGAAAATCATATTTTTAGTCAAAAAATGTATGCTCCAAGGGTTGAATCTTATTAAATTGACCATGCTGAATCCATCTATAAGGTCATATTTAATTAAAACAACCTGTCATAAGATTTAAGAGGGGGTATGAAGATGGGGGGTACAGGCCACTTTGGCTGTGTTATGAGAGGTTGGGATCGTACATGTAGACGTTATTTTAATATTTTAATGATATTTCAATAAAATTTCATTTTTATATTAAATTATCAAAAATACTTTAACAGTTAAAAAAAAATACATCCCATGTCCTATTTTTTCAAATACTTCATTCAACAGTCGCGTGTCAGGTAGAACCTATATTTATATGGCATAATAATACTCGTCCCTTCTTTAGCCCAATGTTGTCAGTATCAGCATCAGCCCTGTATCGTTTGAATTGGCCGATATCGATACTCAAGTGAATCATCGGCCAAAAAATAATTTGAAAAATATTATGTGTCAATCAGAACGTAACACACGTGTTAAATCTATTAAGATAATATTTAAAACTTTTAAGTATTTTTTATATTTATTAAAAAGTAACTGATTCAAGGGTGATGTATATCTATTTTCTACTGATACGATAAGTATCCGCCGATACAGGCCGATAAGCACCTATATATTGACAACATTGCTTTAGCCAATTCATTCCATGCCAACCTTAGGACCAGCACTCATGATGTAAGAAACTAATTTAGGACTTTCTGTAGCAGACAAAAATCGACAAGTCGTTGCTGTTCCGTTGGTGTAATGACGAAAATATTAATTCCAAGCCATCAATGGCTGAACGTGATGCTGCTGTTGCTGTTGTGTCGATACCAATGAGACCGATATGGTTCTCTCTTTTTTTTAGAAGGCAATTTATTCATGAGATAATATAGTACGATACATTTACAGTTTTCCATATACAGGCAGCATGAACAACAGTTCGTCGCCCTAAGCCTGCAGCCATGAATATCATTTCCAACAATAACTCGGCTTCTCAGACAAAGACTGCTTTGATTTCCTGATTTTATACTACTGACTACTTTGAGTTCACTGCGGATTTTCTGCAGACGTAGGGCCGTCCTTTTTAAAACTATCTCGTTTCAGTGCAGCCACATTTCTCCCCGTGTAATAAGCACCCAACTTTGCCACTTAAAATCATCTCCGCTGCCCACAGAACTAAGCTGATGAAACAGAAAAATGTCCTGCGGGTTCCTGCAATTACTCTGTAGAAGCCGCTTCCAAAGTTGAAGTGCAAATATTTGAACCATTTACATTGACCAAACAAATGTTTTATGTCTTCCTCTTCCATTTCACATAAGTGACATCGGCTTACAAGTTGTCTGTTTTGGCTTTACCATGAAGTACAAGCCACCCAAATATTGAAGAACGCATGGGAAGACCATTTCCACACAAACTATGGTATGCACCCCTGCTTCGCATGGTGCCCGATAGCAGGAGAGGACGCCACTGCGAAGTCCCTGACATTGTTATGCATCCATCGCACCTATCATCACTCGGTGAGGGCTGTATTCCAGCAATCAAGTGTGAAAGATCTCGCAATTGTCGGTGTGTGATATGAGTGTGGTTGCGCCTTACATGAATCTGTCATCCTCGCTGCATATCCGCAGTAACTCACTACATCCCTCCAAAAATTTGTGCATCTTCCATCCCCCACTCGTAGGAAGACCTCAAACACTTTCACTAGACCTAGTCTTCCACTTTGAACTTTTCACCCAATTCTACGATCAGCCTTGTATATCATATTTGCAATGGACGCAAAATATTGACCCTTTCACTTTTCTCCATCATACACCACCATTTTGCCAATAGCGCAATGTTAAACCGATGCAAATCTATAATCTCACCCCCCTTGCGAGATCAGTCTGGTGCCACATCCCACATGTTTGGTTCTTTGACCACTTTATCCGAGTGACCACCCCATAAAAAAATCTATTAATGGCCGGAATGGCAAAGAGACTCATAAAGTGTTGGCCGATAGTAGTGGCCACATGTTTAACCAACACTACTTTTCCAGCAAGGGCTAGAAACCTTGCCTTCCACAACTCCAACTCCACCGTCTTTCACCATTGACCATATGGAAGCTCTCGTGACCAAGGTATCGCATGGGCAAGCCATGCCGCTTGCACTGGAATATATTCTTTGCCATGACAGACGTGACCATATCCGTCCTCATTGAGTAAGGTAAAACTGCTTTTTCTAGCGTTAATTTTTAACCCCAAAAAAAACTTAAAAATGATTCTTACGTTGTCCCTGCTCCCCTCGCTTGCTTCTCCAAAAATTAGCACATCATCTGCAAAAAAGATATGCGTGAAGTTCCCCAATCCCGGCATGTTCACCTGCCTGATTGAGCGAGCAACTAAACTTTTCATGGCTATGATGAAAAGCAAAGGCCAGTTAGGCCCTTTTTTAGCTTAAAGAAAGAACCTTGGCTACCATTAATACACACAGAAATTAGATTTCATGGGTCTAGTAAGTTCTTAAGATCGGCCTCAGGGAGGTCTCATTTAGCATTAGGAACAAGCTTACATACGATGTCATAAAACCTTTTTAACTTGTGCTCCACAGGACAAACATCTCGTTAAAAACAGTCACATTTTCCAAAACTAAACTCGATTTAGATAACCTTAGAGCCAAAGCTCAGTCCATGGATAAATGTCAAGTAACTGAACCCGGGACCTGTTCCAAACGGCTGAGTGCATCAGTCCCCTACAGAAGAAAAACAGCATCCTCCAGAACACTTTCAGTAACCCCATAATAATATATAAATACCTACCAAAATCAAAGAGCCATTTTATAGACCCCAACTTCCCGTTGTTTTCACTGTCAACTATCAGAGTAACAATGGCGCCATCAAATATCTATACCAATAACTAAAAAAACACTAAAATATGGTTTTAAAAGAAAATTACAGGGCCTCAAGGAGAAAACATAATCCATAAAATTTTCTTTGCCAAGGATGCCCACCAAATATAGCAGGTACTTCCAAGTCCTCCAGCTGTGCGTGAGTCGCAGACACAAACTAGGAAAATCATAACGCTTCAAGGCTGATCAACTAAAATTGCAGCCCAAAGGCTAATCTTTACCAAAATCAGCATTATAATGTGCACTAGATTCCAGCTTCTTCGCCTCATTCAGCTTCCGAACAGCCTGAAACAGCAAAGCGCACAGTGAACCAAACGAATATCAACATGTCTAGCATATTCGCGCACACAAGAGAGAGAGATGACAACAGCTTCTGACCATAGAAAAGTCAATGTGAAGGCAGTAATCAAGTCCATAATCCTTGTTTCATATCATAAGTATTGCGGTGCACTGTAATACCATATGTGTTCTCCTAGATAATCATAAGCCAGTATGTGCAAAACATTAATGTTCCTCTTATCATCCATATCATATCCTTTGATGCCTTCCTCACACTAGAGGAAAGACCTCATCTAGTCGCCAAGTTCATTGCCACTTTCTCTAGTGTTGATTCAATGATGGCAGTCTAGAACCCACACCTAATTCACATATTACTGTAGCTCCCTTGGTTTGGTCATAGGAACATGTATCACTCCAATTTTCAAGAAACAGAAGATGGGCCCATGACACCCATTTTAACATCCTACTGACTCATGGTAGGAAGCATCACTTCAAGTAACAAGAAACAGAAAATACATCCATGGCAACCATGACAACATTAAATCAACCACTCTTGGCTCTGATGCCCATTATGATAACCTAGTGTCAATTCTTAATTACCTCAAACCAGTGCAGCATTTTTCAGAGTTGTGGACGGATAATTTTACCAATAGCATTTATGCAGATTAAGTATCGACTTTTAATACCTAGTACTTTGTGGGTCATACTTCAACAATATAGAAAAGAAGCTATTCAAGCAGTGACCGAGCAAGAAGCAGTTTCCCTATGATGATTACTGAAGATATCACATACCTTCATGAAGTCTTCATGTATGACATAATCACGTTCAGCCCTGATTGCAGACATACCCGCCTCCGTGCAGACGTTCCGAAGATCAGCTCCATTGAACCCCTACATATCATTATTCAAGAAGTAAATAGGCTTTCTTGATATTAAAGTATAATAAAGAATGTAATCACCTCTGCAAGCTTAACAACAGCCTCATAGTCAATCTCGCCATGTTTTGCAATTCCAGCAGCATGGATTTTTAGGATTTCCATCCTTGCCTGCTCATTTGGTAAAGGGATCTCAATCTTCCGGTCCAATCGACCTGGACGGAGCAGGGCAGGATCCAAAACATCTGGACGATTTGTCGCCATGATCATTTTAACCTTTAATCAGAAGCCAAAGCAATCAAACTTAAGTGAAAAATATCCAAAACAAAAATGTTTCACCATGTAGCAGAATGTGTATGTGTGCATATGCATTATTAGTTACATGTGGAGAAGGCTGAAGAAAAATAATCAAGGATCAATGTAGAAGTCAATCATGAAAACAGGATTCCATATGGTAACATCAGAATATCATCTGCTGCAAGCAATAAGCTCAATTTTTAATGATCAACTACACAATTTAACAGCTTTACCTTTCCAAGTTGATCAAATCCATCAAGTTGATTAAGAAGCTCCATAAGTGTTCTTTGAATTTCACGATCAGCACTTGTCCCCTCACTAAAACGCCTACCACCAATGGCATCGATCTCATCCATGAAAATGATGCAAGGCTTGAAAAAAGAATGAAAAAAAAAACAATGTTATCAAGAGATCATAAGATATAATTCCACTTGGACAAATCAGGCAGAAACCAAGTAACATAGAGTTTTTCCAGAGACCTAATCAAGGAGATAAACATAGCTTCCAGCTCTATAACTTGGAAATTCAGAAAGACACTGAAGAAGTTGGTTTTTCAAGTTGAACATGCACTTACATATCATTGTTATTTTCATCCATCTGAAGTGAACAAAAGAATCAAGTCAATCATGCATAACCAAAGGGCTATATTAATACTAGTCTTTTTTTAGAGTGATATTGATGATGTTATAGACTGAGAAAAAAATTGACATGCAGCAGTAATCCAAGCTCCAATTTGAAAAGATTGTGTTTTATATACACAACAAAATAAGCTATCAATCAGAAACGTTATTCTGAAGGTGCACATTCAACAACTGGGATTTTCTTACTTGATGGTCACGTGCATATCCGAACATTTCACGGATCAACCGAGCACTTTCACCAATGTATTTGTCAATAATTGCACTGGAAACAACCTGCATTTAAGAAAGGAACTTGATCAAATTTACACAAGTTGGCACATCGAACAGAAACAAGTTACTATTCCCAACCAAATGAAACCTTACCTTCAGAAAATTAGCATCAATATTACTAGCAATAGCTCTTGCTAGCAAGGTCTTTCCTGTGCCAGGAGGACCATAAAGAAGAACACCCTGACATTAAGAAAATAATTAAGTCAATATCAACATTTTTCAACCCAATACTACAAGGTATCTTCATGGACAGAACAGACGATTTGTCCACAAGTGAATCTTTCCAAAAGAGTGATATTTTACATGACAAAGAACCGAGGAAAACAAGCACATTCCACTGCTTACCACTATTAGTTAACTGTACGAAACTCAATTTACTCAAATTTATATAGAAATTTAACCAAATGCCAATTGAATGTTAACAACAACATGGTGGAAATTTTCAAGCCATAGACAAGAAGAATGGAAAACAAAATGATTTAAAATGCAATCACCTTGGGAGGTTTAATTCCAACTCTAATAAAGAGTTCAGGGTTCATGAGTGGAAGCTCAATAGATTCTCTAAGTTCTCGAATCTGATCAGACAAACCCCCCACAGCAGAGTAACTAACATTACCAGGGTCTTCATGAAGCATGCTATACACAACCGGATCAACCTGGAAGACACAACATCAAGTACACATAAGCAGAGGAACCATGTTTTCATACAAGATTACATGTGCAATGTTGAGAAAAAAGTCTGAAATATAACTTTTGTCATTACAGAAAAAACGCTAATCCCTACAGTTGCATTAATAGGAAAAGAATTTCTGATTTCAGAAATGATTTTGACTGATGAATGAAAAAAACAGAGAAATAAATTGTAAGGTGCTGTTTACCTCACGAGGAAGTGCACGCATAATTGTCAGAGTTGTCATGTCAAGAACAACACGTGTTCCAGCTGTAAGTTTCTCCTTATCAACTTTACTCCTACAACCAACCACATATCTTGGACCACTACTAGCTTTCACGATCACTGAAGCAACACGCAAGCAGTTGGATGCACAGACAAACTTTCCAAATGGTTTACATAAGTGACTAATAATGAAGGAGAAAACATGGGACCTAGCAGAAACCATCCAAAGCATGTAATATGAAGCTACTTTCAATGAAACCTAATAAATATATAGATATAACCTAAATGATTGTCAAAAAATCAGAACTCTGTCTAGGACTCTAGAATAATAAACAAAATAGAACATCCAGGATCCACAGGATAAGGTGTCACAGTTCATTCTCGTAAAATAGAAGGTATATCACAGGAAATCCAACCATATATAATAAATTAATAATGCACCCATTATAAGCATACATTTGGATGTCGTAGTAATCATGACTCCTTTCTTAACTAAAAAGGGAAAAAAAGATGTATACCTCCAAAGTACCTTTTAACCTAAAAATCAATAAATCTGTGGCATATCCACACCACTACTATCACTGGCCACTCCACACCCCCACATAAGCCACACACAACTTGACAGTACAATATAGGCAGGCTTACTTCCTCACTTATTTCATATGTAGAGATAGACATTTTTTCTATACGGTTTCAAATTAATATTAGAAAGATTTCAAGTATCGGGTGGGAGTGAGTTATGGCATGTGAAGAAGAAAGAGATCACAGCTTACATTTCATGAGTTAAAAAGGTAAGCAAGGAGATGGATAACCAAGTATAACTAACCCAACTGCAAGTGTTCAATTACCACCAAAAGATAATAAGTACTTCACATGAAGTCAAACAGAGTTTTAGCATCAAATATGTCTCTACCATCAACTATAGCTCATTAATAACAAACTAATATCAACCACATGTCAGCAGGAGAAAATGCAAAGTATTTGTCCACCTACTTGAGAAGAACAAGATACAGACCAAATCATACTTACAGCGCTCATTGTCAAGAGGCCTAAGGACTTCTCCTATGATTTGTCCAACACTCTGAAGTGACTTCAAATCATCCTCTGTTTTAGCAAACTCTTTTTTTCCAGTTCGTACATTCTCCCTTACTGCATTTTCCAAATCCCAACAGGTTCCATGCACATCACAATTCAAATGAATAAGAAAGACAGTTCGTAAATTGCACTAAGATAAACCAAGATATGTCATTCTTTAGCTAAAAAATCCAAAATTCATACAAAGGAAAAGCATGGTAAAAGTTCTATTAAAAAGAAAGCAAGCATCAAAATAAGAAGCCATTCACTAAAGCCCAATTGAACAACCCTCATGCCATGCTTCTGGACACACATTTATCCAGACACAGAGGATAAACACAGATAAAACATCATATTTCACAATGTCATAACCCAACTCATCCCATTATCAGTGTAGTTGGTTGACAACAACAACAACGCCTTCATCCCAAAACAATTGGGGTCGGCGATATGAACCAACAAAGAAAATCATTCTAGGTCTTCCACATGAATCCTTCTCCTCCAATCATTTCTATCCAATGCATGTCCTCGGTGAGGTTCAAAGCATTCATATCCTTTCCTATCATCTCCATCCAAGTCTTTCTAGGCCTACCCCGATCTCTTTTAACTAATATATTTTCCCATTTCTCCATCCTTCTAATTGGAGCATCATTAGGCCTTCGCCGAATATGTCCAAACCACCGTAAACGATTCTCTCTCATCTTATTTTCAATGGGTGCAACGCCTACCTTCTTATGTATCTCCTCGTTCCGAATCTTATCTTTTATTGTATTTCCACACATCCATCTAAGCATACGCATCTCAGCTACACTCATTTTTTTAATATGATGTCTCTTGGCAGCCCAACATTCCGTACCATATAGTAAAATGGGCCTAATAGTCATCCTATAAAACTTTCCCTTCAACCGCAATGGCATTCTACGATCGCACAACACTCCAGTTGCACTTTTTCATTTCATCCACCCAACCTTTATCCTATGATTTACATCTCCATCAATTTCTCCATACTTTTGAATGATAGATCCCAAATATTTGAAACAATCATCCACCGGTATTTTTTGCTCACCAAGCTTCACTACACTCCCATCACTACTTCGTTGCTTACTAAACCGACATTCCATATATTATGTCTTACTCTTACTCAACTTAAAACCTCTTGCTTCCAATGTCTGTCTCAATCTCCATAATTCTAACTTAGCATTAACCCCAGCCCTAGACTCATCAATCAAAACAATACATCAGCAAACAACATACACCACGGCACATTTTCTTGAATTGATCTCATAAGCTCATCCATCACTATAGCAAATAGGAAAGGGCTTAAAGCAGATCCTTGATGTAACCCAACCGTTATAGAAAAATTGGTTGTCACCCCTCCACAAGTGCAGACATTGGTTACTACTCCTTCATACATATCCTTAATTATACTAATGTGCTTGAGAGAAACACCTTTCTTCATCATTGTCCACCAGAGAATGTCACTAGGTACTCTATCGTATGCCTTCTCCAAATCAATAAAAAACATATGCAAATCTTTGTTTCTCTCTCTATTTCTCTTAATAAGTTGTCTAAGAAGATGTATAGCTTCCATAGTTGATCTTTCAGGCATAAAACCAAATTGATTCTCCGATATCATGACAACCTTCCTCAACCTCCAAAGGCACCATTACTAGAAAACCGCTTGAAGCACATGAGCAGATATATTTGTTGAAAAGAAAAACCACGAATGTTCATTTGGTCGATGATCAAATAGGTGCTCCATGACAAAGAGAAGCTGGTATGGAGGAATAGGATCTCCTTGCCCAAAACCTCTCACAGTTTTAAAGAGTTTCCCAGGAATCCCATTAATCGAAACCACAAACGAGACCGTGGACACGCATTCCATCATCAAGTCAACCCACTTACAATCAAAGCCAAGTGTGGATAGAGACTCGATCAAAAATATCCAACTGATACGGCATTTTCGAGAAGTCTGATTTTGGCATGACCGCTCTTCGCTTGCTAGTATAAAGACTATGGACCAATTCATGAGCTAGCTGGATGCTGTCTTGAATGGACCTGCCCCGTAAGAATGCTCGGATTCTGTTTTGCAAGCACATGTCTTCACAGCCTGGTGGACGTCTAAATGATGTACAATTTGCACGAGCACTTAAACAGAGGTTGCACCAAAGAACCTCTCAAACAAACTAAAATGACTTAAAGCCACCGTGGTGTGGACGTCTAAATGATGTACAATTTGCACGAGCACTTAAACAGAGGTTGCACCAAAGAACCTCTCAAACAAACTAAAATGACTTAAAGCCACCGTGTAATTCCACGATGGCCTTTCATAGAAATCATCCACCTCTGCCTCCTATAGTTCTTAAAAATAGAAGCACAACACTCTTTCCGGTATCACCATTATGAACAGCCACTCTTCTATCCTCACATTTTGCGATAAATTAACGAATAAATTTATAAGGAAATAGAGGAAACTGCTTGTGGCAAACAGAAAACCGAGACTCCCACCCAAAATACACAAAAACCTACCTTTTGGTCGCAATGTACATCAAATCCCCCAGACAACTCACCAAATTCATTCATAAACACAACATCGATGTAAACGAATAAATTCAACTCTACCTCAAAAGAACAAAAGAAGGGAACACCCAGGCGCGCAAAACTACAAAAACCCCAAATTTCTCAAAAAAACCTCATCCATAAAACCCTAAAAGTGACGACAGAAACTTTCCGAACCATGGAAAATCTACAAGGGAGAACGCAAAGAGAAAACTGAGACTCCCACCCAAAATACACGAAAACCTACCTTTTCGTCGCAATGTACATCAAATCCCCCAGACAACTCACCAAATTCATTCATAAACACAACATCAATGTAAACGAATAAATTCAACTCTACCTCAAAAGAACAAAAGAAGGGAACACCCAGGCGCGCAAAACTACAAAAACCCCAAATTTCTCAAAAAAATCTCATCCATAAAACCCTAAAAGTGACGACAGAAACTTTCCGAACCATGGAAAATCTACAAGGGAGAACGCAAAGAGAAAGAGAGAATCGAAGAATTCACCAAACACAACCAAAAGAGACGAGATATCGAGAACGATTAGGAGATAGGGTTAGGGTTTTCCGTACCGCCTCGGACCCTCGAATCGAGCTCCTTGTGCTGGAGGAGTTTCTTCCGGTACTCGCTGACGACGGAGCGGCGCCGTACGGCCTCATCCGAATCGTTCATCTTCTCCTGATTCTCTTTCTCCCTCTCCCTTCTCTGTGCGAGAGACTCCTCGATCTCCCTGCAGAGCAAGCCACCCCAGGGAGTAAGGGAAGAAAAAGGGGCCCTCAGCGGATCGGGTATCCGACCCATTTTTTTATACCCGAACCCCACCAGATAACATGAAAAGTGGGTGCTAATGGATCTAATATAGTTGGATATTCGATCCAAACTTGAGATTTTTTCGGATACGAATCTTTAAACCCAGATCCGAACATGCATTTAGATCATATTCAGATTTGGATTTGCATAATCTTTTCCTTTTTGGTTCCAGATCAGTATTTTAGGTCGGAACTAATTCAGATTCGGATGAAAATTGGAACTGTTTGTATAATTTGCATGTAAGAAGGCCAGCCGCTGTGCCCTGTTTAAATGGAACATGGTTTGAAGCATAAATAAATAAAAATGCATCCTCAAAGGTAAGAATATTCATGTTCATTGAAGAAATCAGCTACAATATCTTTTGTCATTATTCCAAATTCAAGCAGAAATCCTAGTTTTAAGTAGCAACAAGTTTCACTGCTAATGTTGAACGATCCCAAGCCCCAACAAGGTGCAATATCAAAAAAGCTCAGTATTCTAGCACCAAACATGTGGTTCGGCCAAGAAATGCTTTGATATCATTTTTCCACCACAAGGTGGGGCAGTACAAAGTTGTAAAGGGGTCTCTCCTAGCCAAGGATCCAAAAACAATCACCTCCATGGATCCTACTTTAGCACCACTGCCTTCTAAGGAAGTTTGTAGATGAACAAACCAAAATTTCCATTATCTTGAACAAAATGTCACCTAGTTTATTTCCATGTTGAAGTAAATCTTCTAGATCATTCATAGGAAGGTGAGCCCAACTATTCCTTTGGATGTAAATTCTTCATGACCACTTAATCATGAGATATATGAATGCGTCCAAGGGCAGTTGCACTCCAACAAAATCACCTCTTGCCATCTGACCATAGGAGAAAGACAAGGAACAACTATTCCCAATGAAATTCCTTAACTAAGATATGGTCTGATCTAAGATTTTTTTGGAAGGCAGAGAAATCATGTATAAGATAGTCTCATGAGGACTGGGAAAAGAGAGATATCTAGTCTTCCATGAGGATAACATCCTCTATATGCTATCCTCTGCATTTCTCTATAAGGATACAATGGAAGGTCTCTTGAATGGACACTAAGGTACCTGCAAGGAAGTTTGCCTTCCATGCTACTGAAAATGCCTAGGATGAGTCTTTTATTATCCTTAACAGCATTGAATGACACCATTTAACGTTTGGAATGGTTTATTCTGAAGCCAGACTGTCTTCAGAGGTTTGAATAGTAAGCCACATTCTTCAAAATTTAGGTTCAACATAAAAACCAAATAGGAGAACATCATCAACATATAGGAGCAGGGTGTAGAGCACTACACCAAGAGGATGATACTGTGAAGAAGAATGCAAAGGATTTCACCAACCAGAATTAAACAAGAGGGCAAAAGGTGTTTCCTTGCCAAAGCCTTCATGCAGGATAAAAATCTCACCAAGCACTTCTAAAAGAGATTACCGTCGACATGGTGAAAATGCACACCCAACTTTCAGAACGTTCATGGCCAGGAACAAACGAGAGGGTGGTGTATGTTCTCCCCTGATGATTCACTGAATCCCACGTCTGTGTTTGGGGGTCTGAATGAGCACCACGTATACAAGCACATGGGGCTCGTATTCCCGTGTATGTTGACATCACTTAGCATTGGAGTCTGGTGTGGTTGCAAATACTTCAGTACCCTTTCTTGTTATTTTTCTCATAAAGCGATGGTTTGAGAAAATGACAAAAATGTCCTTCATTCAAAAAAGAAAAAACAAACAGTTCAAAAAAAGGACAAACATGTCCTCCATCCAGAAAGTCGATGATGATGTTGACTCTTTAAAGTCTTCTTCTTCTTTCTCCGTAAAACACTATAAAACTCTCTCTCTCTCTCTAGAGAAGAAATCAAGGGAGGCAAAGAGTTCTCTCTGGAGAAGGCCATGAACATCAACCCTCTCACTCTCTCTCCCTTTTCTCTCTACTTCTGTGCACATCCAACAGACGATCCTACATTGCTCCATCAAACACCAACTGACCTGCACACTGACTGTAGCATCGTTCAACTTGATGAGTTGTGGAGCCTGATTCATAGTTTTTGCCCTTATAGAAAAGGGTTTGGGGGCTCCTCCCAGCGTGGGTAACATCATTCAACTTGATGAGTTGTGGAGTCTGATTTAGAGTTTTTGCCCTTACAGGAAAGGGGTCCGGGGGTTCCCCCGGCGCGGATCCCAATAGCGATTTGTAGTATTATCGGGCTTTCCTATAACGATTTGTAGTATTTTCGGGTCTCCAACGAGCCCCACAACGATTTATAGTGTTACCCGGCTTTTCAACAGCGATTTGTAGTGTCTTTCGCAAATCACTATAGCGATTTATAGTGTTTTTGAGTCTCCAACGAGCCTCACAACGATTTATAGTGTTATCCGGCTTTTCAATAGCGATTTGTAGTATCTTCCGCAAATCACTATAGCGATTTATAGTATTTTTGGGTCTTTAACGAGCCCCACATCGATTTATAGTGTTATTCGGCTTTTCAACAGCGATTTGTAGTGTCTTCCGCAAATCACTATAGCGATTTATAGTTTTTTGGGGTCTTCAACGAGCCCCACAACGATTTATAGTGTTATCCGGTTTTTCAACAGCGATTTGTAGTGTCTTCCAAAAATTACTATAGCAATATATAGTGTTTTTGGGTCTTTAACGAGCCCCACGACGATTTATAGTGTTATCTGGCTTTTCAACAACGATTTGTAGTGTCTTCCACAAATCACTATAGCAATTTATAGTGTTTTTGGGTATCCAACGAGTCCCACAGCGATTTATAGTGTTGTTGGATCTCACTATAGCAATTTGTAGTGTCTTTCGCAAATCACTATAGCGATTTGTAGTGTTATTCAGTAAACAAATCATTGTAAATCGCTACCTGAATTAGGACAGACTTGCCAGTCTATTGTCATTTCATTCTCCATTTTAACTAAAAACCAGACCCCTATTATTCTGTGTTATTTGAGTTGCACAACACCATTCTCGCTTGACATCCACATCTTGATTCTAGCATGCTCCTTGTTGGATTTTCCATTAATTTCTTCCAACCTTGCTTGGAACAAACATATGTCTTTCTCACCACGACACTCTGTGCATTTTTTGACCACGACACCCGAGACTCGTGCCAGAGGAGCCCCCGGACCCCCCTTCTGTAAGGGCAAAAACTCTAAATCAGGCTCCACAACGAATCAAGTTGAACAATGCTACCCACGCTGGGAGGAGCCCCCAAACCCCCCTCCTGTAAGGGCAAAAACTCTGAATCAGACTCCACAATGAATCAAGTTGAACGATGTTATCCACGCTGGGAGGAGCCCCCAAACCCTCCTCCTATAAGGGCAAAAACTCTGAATCAGGCTCCACAACGAATCAAGTTGAACGATGCTATCCACGCTGGGAGGAGCCCCCAAACCCTCCTTTCTGTAAGGGTAAAAACTCTGAATCAAACTCCACAACTCTTCAAGTTGAATGATGTTACCCACGCTGGGAGGAGCCCTCAGACCCCTCTCTTGTAAGGATAAAAAATCTGAATCAGGATCTACAACTCATTTAGTTGAATGATGCTACCCACGCTGGGAGGAGCCCCCAAACCCTCCTCCTGTAAGGGTAAAAACTTTGAATCATGCTCCACAACAGTCAATGTGCAAGTCAGTCGATGCTTGATGGAGCAATGTGGGATCTTCTGTTGGATGTGCACAGAAGCAGAAAGAGAAGGGAGAGAGAGAGTGAGAGGGTTGATGTTCATGGCCTCCTTCAGGGGAGATTTCTTTCTCGGATAATCCTACAGTGAAGAGACTAGGTCTTAAATAATCATCTTCGGGGCACTTAAGTCTTTACAACCAGTCCTTTTCAAGAATCGTCATTGTTTTTTTGCACCAATGGAGGAGAGGGTACTTAAGTCTTTGCAATCGCATCAAACTCCAACACTAATTAATGCTGACAAACATGGGCATACGAGACGCACATGCTTACATATGTGGTGCTTTTTGGGACCCCTGAACATGAGATGTAGCTAACTCCCCTGTTTCGGGGGGGGGGGGGGGGGGGACATATAACCTGCTTTGGGAACAAACACATATACAGGCTCTAGCCAAAAGTATTGGGAACAAAATAGAGGCAGCTCCGTCAATTATTGGAAAGACAAAAATGTCACTATTGACTAAAAGTCAGCTCCAGTTGGATGATTCAACCAGACTCAGCAGAGTTTTCCCACTCAAATAACTATGCTTGTTTAAAGCTGATGAACGACTTGGCTGAGTTCAGGTCATAGAGTTGACCTAATAATGAGCATAGTGAGTCCAACGTGTGAGCTTCATTTCATAGAATAGGAATATTAGAGCTCATGTAATCTACACCAAAACCAGCATACAAGAAGAAAAAAGAGAAGTGAAGGACCCTTGAAGTTCCACAATTCCTGATGTGGGAAATCGTAACATGTTTCTGATTATATATTAGAAATTATCACAGTATTCTATATGCCACAAATACCCTTTGCAATAATAAAAGTAAACATTAAGGGTATAAAAGGAACTGAAAATGCTTTTAATAACAAACAAGAACAGTCGCCCATTATAAGAATGGGTCGGATCCATAACGTGTGGAATGGATGCATAACCATCACAACTTGACATCATATCCTAGAAAAATGTTTGCCCAGGTGACTATTCAACCTACACATATTAAACTTTAGAGAAGGGGTGGATCATCTTCATGTGAGGAAATGTCAAACAACCATATTCCATAAAAACAACAAAACTGTCAAGCAACGATGTGTTTAAAACATTAATGCAAATCAGTGAGCATAGCAGCAAAAAGATTTGAGTATGAATAGGGATACAAAAGTACAGAAAAAGTGTGTCACTGTCATATCCATTATGCCCATTGATAAGAGCAATGTGAAGTACTTAGATCTTAGGGATCAACAGGTACACATTCATCATATGTCAATTTGCTTGCAAAAGGGTTGTTGTACTACTCAACTGCTATGTTGCCTGGGAAGAGGCACATATATGGATATGGACCAACATTCCAATCATATAAAACCATAGTCACAGATATCGGCGATATTTTCAAAATATCATGATATTATTGTCGTAAATTCAACAAACGATAATATAGGTAAAATATCACGAGAATATAGCGATATTCTTGTGATATTATCAATTAGTTTTACTGTTTATTTATTTTTTACATTTTAAATGTCTAACCATGATATTTTCTTTTTTTTTATTTTTTTTTATTTTGTAAGCCCAAAGATTTTCCCAAGATTTATCACCAAACCTATAATATCGCAAGAAATAGCCTCGCCGAGATATAGTTGATACCGATATTTGTGACTATGCATAAAACACAAGTACACATTTATACATTTTTAAGTTAAGACTCAATACCATCTAAAAGAAAATAAACAAATCCACAAAGATAACAAATTCTACAAGAAAATATTAAAACACATTCAGCATGTCCAGCACCACCTTCACGTCAGGTCACCTTAAGAAACATGCTTCAAAACAACGTATTCTATAACACAACCAACTGTACCAGTCAAAATGCAAGTCAACATTGGTGCTCACACAACTAAATCTATATTCATACACAAAAATTATCAGCAAAGCAACAAGTGAAAGACTCCCTCACCATCCCCCATTTCAGCTGAAGTCCAAAATAAAGTAATTCAGGAATGCAGTGAAAAGACTCACCAACAATGGAAGTTGAAATTACATTGCTTCAATAGTAATCCTCCCAAAGCATTCTCCCCGGGCCTATGATGAAAACAAGAGTAATGATAAAATAACAGCAATATAGTGTTATCGAGTTTTTAAAAATTAATGCATTGTTGTCAGCACCTTTGGGCTGACTCTTTGAGTGTCAAGTGATGAAATATGTAAATAGGAATTAGGCAACTCCAAAGTTACACTTTCTATATCTCTATGCCCTTAATCAGTAATGTGGCCTTTTAATACATTTCCTTCTATTACTTAGAAGCACAAAGAGACAAGACTTGAAGGTAGAGACCAGAATCATTTTAGAAATCAAGGTTGAAGATAGTGGAACCGTAACTGCTTTGTAATTCTTAGAAGCACTATCAATGCCACTTCCTCCCAAGCTTGAAAACAGGTTTGCCAACTTTAATGTTGATGCATGGATAGCAGGATCCTCATAAACAATATTCTTAAGTCTAAAATCACTAAATATAGTTGCAAAAAGGCCCTGTTATAGGGATCATCAACAATAAACAAGGCCAACATCTTTCACAAACCGCAACAAATACCAATGTGCAGAAGTAATTTACAGGAGATGGGAGAAGTTAGCATTCACGTTAAGAAACAAATTTTGTCCATGACCATAAACTTGAAGAGCTATAAAGAAAGACCAAGTACAAAGAACCTGTACCTGAGAGTTCTGTACAAGAACATCTATTGCAGCCAAATAGGGGATAACCAATAGTGTTTTATTAACAAAAATCACATGATCTTGAAGCCTCTTCTCTGACACAAAGCCCCGTGTTTCAAATTTGGTCTGTGCATTCATATCACTTCCAACTATTACCGCATGAATTGGTGGTGCCTGTTAAATAATGTATAATTTTATTTTATTTTTAGATTGCACAAACTATCGTGGTATAAAACTCATGAGTCATACTATAAAACTTTGGGAGAGGGTGATTGAGTCTAGGTTGAGGAAGATTGTCATGATATCGGAGAATCAATTTGGTTTTATGCCTGGAAGATCAACTATGGAAGCTATACATCTTCTTAGACAACTTATTGAGAGAAATAGAGAGAGAAACAAAGATTTGCATATGGTTTTTATTGATTTGGAGAAGGCATACGATAGAGTACCTAGGGACGTTCTCTGGTGGACAATGATGAAGAAAGGTGTTTCTTTCGAGTACATTAGTATAATTAAGGATATGTATGAAGGAGTAGTAACCAATGTCCGCACTTGTGTATGTTGTTTGCTGATGATATTGTTTTGATTGATGAGTCTAGAGCTGGGGTTAATGCTAAGTTAGAATTATGGAGACAAGCATTGGAAGCAAGAGGTTTTAAGTTGAGTAAGAGTAAGACAGAATACATGGAATGTCGGTTTAGTAAGCAACGAAGTAGTGATGGGAGTGTAGTGAAGCTTGGTGAGCAAGAAATACCGGTGGATGATTGTTTCAAATATTTTGGATCTATTATTCAACAATATGGAGAAATTGATGGAGATGTAAATCATAGGATAAATGTTGGGTGGATGAAATGGAAAAGTGCAACTGGAGTATTGTGCGATCGTAGAATGCCATTGCGGTTGAAGGGAAAGTTTTATAGGACGACTATTAGGCCCGCTTTACTATATGGTACGGAATGTTGGGCTGCCAAGAGACATCATATTCAAAAAATGAGTGTAGCTGAGATGCGTATGCTGAGATGGATGTGTGGGAATACAATAAAAGATAAGATTCAGAACGATGAGATATGTAAGAAGGTAGGTGTTGCACCCATTGAAAATAAGATGAGAGAGAATCATTTACGGTGGTTTGGACATATTCGGCGAAGGCCTAATGATGCTCCAGTTAGAAGGATGGAGAAATGGGAAAATATATTAGTTAAAAGAGGTCGGGGTAGGCCTAGAAAGACATGGATGGAGGTGATAGGAAAGGATATGAATGCTTTGAACCTCACCGAGGACATGGCATTGGATAGAAATGATTGGAGAAGAAGGATTCATGTGGAAGACCCAAAATGATTTTCTTTTTTGGTTCATATCGCCGACCCCAATTGTTTTAAGATGAAGGCGTAGTAGTTGTTGTTGTTGTTGTTGTGGACACTTTTAGGTTGTATTTGACTAGTCAACAGTTGACTAAGTCAAATACAAAAGAGTGGTTGGGCTACCAACAACTCTCTCATTTTCTTGCTCCTCTTGTGTATATAAATATGGGGCATTCTCCTCTCTTGTATGTATGATTTGTGTGTGATTCATACAAGAGAAATGTATTAAAATGCAAATAGGAATTAGGCAACTCCAAAGTTACACTTTCTATATCTCTATGCCCTTAATCAGTAATGTGGCCTTTTAATACATTTCCTTCTATTACTTAGAAGCACAAAGAGACAAGACTTGAAGGTAGAGACCAGAATCATTTTAGAAATCAAGGTTGAAGATAGTGGAACCGTAACTGCTTTGTAATTCTTAGAAGCACTATCAATGCCACTTCCTCCCAAGCTTGAAAACAGGTTTGCCAACTTTAATGTTGATGCATGGATAGCAGGATCCTCATAAACAATATTCTTAAGTCTAAAATCACTAAATATAGTTGCAAAAAGGCCCTGTTATAGGGATCATCAACAATAAACAAGGCCAACATCTTTCACAAACCGCAACAAATACCAATGTGCAGAAGTAATTTACAGGAGATGGGAGAAGTTAGCATTCACGTTAAGAAACAAATTTTGTCCATGACCATAAACTTGAAGAGCTATAAAGAAAGACCAAGTACAAAGAACCCGTACCTGAGAGTTCTGTACAAGAACATCTATTGCAGCCAAATAGGGGATAACCAATAGTGTTTTATTAACAAAAATCACATGATCTTGAAGCCTCTTCTCTGACACAAAGCCCCGTGTTTCAAATTTGGTTTGTGCATTCATATCACTTCCAACTATTACCGCATGAATTTGTGGTGCCTGTTAAATAATGTATAATTTTATTTTATTTTTAGATTGCACAAACTATCGTGGTATAAAACTCATGAGTCATACTATAAAACTTTGGGAGAGGGTGATTGAGTCTAGGTTGAGGAAGATTGTCATGATATCGGAGAATCAATTTGGTTTTATGCCTGGAAGATCAACTATGGAAGCTATACATCTTCTTAGACAACTTATTGAGAGAAATAGAGAGAGAAACAAAGATTTGCATATGGTTTTTATTGATTTGGAGAAGGCATACGATAGAGTACCTAGGGACGTTCTCTGGTGGACAATGATGAAGAAAGGTGTTTCTTTCGAGTACATTAGTATAATTAAGGATATGTATGAAGGAGTAGTAACCAATGTCCGCACTTGTGTATGTTGTTTGCTGATGATATTGTTTTGATTGATGAGTCTAGAGCTGGGGTTAATGCTAAGTTAGAATTATGGAGACAAGCATTGGAAGCAAGAGGTTTTAAGTTGAGTAAGAGTAAGACAGAATACATGGAATGTCGGTTTAGTAAGCAACGAAGTAGTGATGGGAGTGTAGTGAAGCTTGGTGAGCAAGAAATACCGGTGGATGATTGTTTCAAATATTTTGGATCTATTATTCAACAATATGGAGAAATTGATGGAGATGTAAATCATAGGATAAATGTTGGGTGGATGAAATGGAAAAGTGCAACTGGAGTATTGTGCGATCGTAGAATGCCATTGCGGTTGAAGGGAAAGTTTTATAGGATGACTATTAGGCCCGCTTTACTATATGGTACGGAATGTTGGGCTGCCAAGAGACATCATATTCAAAAAATGAGTGTAGCTGAGATGCGTATGCTGAGATGGATGTGTGGGAATACAATAAAAGATAAGATTCAGAACGATGAGATACGTAAGAAGGTAGGTGTTGCACCCATTGAAAATAAGATGAGAGAGAATCATTTACGGTGGTTTGGACATATTCGGCGAAGGCCTAATGATGCTCCAGTTAGAAGGATGGAGAAATGGGAAAATATATTAGTTAAAAGAGGTCGGGGTAGGCCTAGGAAGACATGGATGGAGGTGATAGGAAAGGATATGAATGCTTTGAACCTCACTGAGGACATGGCATTGGATAGAAATGATTGGAGGAGAAGGATTCATGTGGAAGACCCAAAATTATTTTCTTTTTTGGTTCATATCGCCGACCCCAATTGTTTTGGGATGAAGGCGTAGTTGTTGTTGTTGTTGTTGTTGTTGTGGACACTTTTAGGTTGTATTTGACTAGTCAACAGTTGACTAAGTCAAATACAAAAGAGTGGTTGGGCTACCAACAACTCTCTCATTTTCTTGCTCCTCTTGTGTATATAAATATGGGGCATTCTCCTCTCTTGTATGTATGATTTGTGTGTGATTCACAATCAATAAAATCATTTTTGTTCTCTTGTTGTTGAATACCTATGTCACATGGGTGCGGGTGCGGGGATGCGGCACTTCCAAAAAACCCGGGTGCGGGGGTGCGTCAGGGGCAAAAATGTAATATATATATATATAATTTTGACGTTTTAACAATTTAACATTTAACAGTTAACATTGTCGTAATATCATTCATCATGCATGCAGCTGAAATCTTCCTTACTGAGTTACAGACAATGCAATATGTCTTATGATGTAATGGAAGTAGCTTACTGGTCTATGTTCTTTTAGTGAGACATGAATTATACCGGATTTTTACGCATATTGCTCTTTTCCACATCTATATATCTCTTTCAAATTGCAACAACCATCAAATCCAAGTCCCAAAAAAACAATAATATAAGAAACAAAACAACATCAAACCAATAGTGGAATTACCCCAATTAACTTCGACGAGTATCTATAAAATCTCACTTGCTCTGTTTCTTACCTTCCGGTGCTTACAAGGTTTACACAAATATTAAAAGCAATCTCGAAAACTATAAAACCATATACACGATCACTTGGTTCTAGCAGAGGGAGCCCAAAAGAAAAAAAAATCTTCACATTGCCATCAAGATTAAAGTGCCAAAAATGCTAACATGGTGATTTGGGTAATCGTGTATATGCACATAAGCAACAAATAAGCAGTGATAAGTTCCAATTTGTTGAAGAAAACCATGTTTAAAGAGGAAAAAAGGGTACCTTGAGAGAGAGAACATCTCGGATAACTAGCCGATAATCGACAGCGATAGCGAGGAAGCACGAATCGGGGGAGAAGCAATAAGGGCCGGTTTGTTTGTAAGAATCTGTGAATTCCATGTGAAGAAACAACAAGGTTTCTTCAGATATGCGATTTCCGAACCACCCAACTCGTCATTACTGAGATGTTGGTGAGCAAGATGTCAATGCTGATCTTATTTTGAAAATCACTCCTCTCTCCTCTCCCGAGCCCCTCCCCTGCCGAAAATAGAGAGAGCAGGGGGGGCGGGGGCTCAGCCCCTCCCCTGCTGACCCAACAAGAGAGCGAGAGGGGGGGGGGGGGGGGGCTCGGCCCCTACCCTGAAATCAAAAGGAGCAGGGTGGGAGGCTTGGCCCCTTCCCTGCCGAAAAAAGGGAGGGGCTCAGCCCCTCCCCTGCCAAAAACAAAGGGAGCAGGGGGGGCTCAGCCCCTCCCTTGCAGACCCAACAAGAGAGCGAGAGGGGGGGCTTGGCCCCTCCCCTGCCGAAAACAGAGGGAGCAAGGGGGGCCCAGCCCCTCCCCTCCCCTCCCCTCCCCTGTCGACCCAACAAGAGAGCGAGAGGGGGGGCTCGACCCCTCCCCTACCGAAATCAAAGGGAGCAGGGGGGGATCAACACCTCCCCTGCCGAAATCAGAGGGAGCAGGGGGGGGCTCGGCCCCTCCCTTGCCGAACCACCTTTAGAGCGAGAGGGTGCAGGGGGGGCTCGGCCCCTCCTCTGCCGACACAAGTAGAGAGTGAGAGGGACGTACCTGCAATGAGGGAGAGGAGGAGCTTAGGAGGTGGCATTGGGAGGAGAGGGCTCGAGCTGAGCTGCGTGGGAGAGGAGAGGAGAGGAGAGGAGTGATTTGGGCAAAAAAAAATTGCCCTAATCACTCCTTTTCATCGGGGTTTTCTTCTTTTTTAATGTTCGAAATGTGGATGAAAATGACCCTAGGTGCATTGACCGCACCCAGAGTCGTGTTGACAGCACCCGGTGCCGCACGCGCACCCGCGTCGCATCTCGTCGACGTGGGTGCGGCACCTGCTTTATTGAGTCCCTGTTACTTAGTTGAATACCCTTTTTGGGTATTTTGTGTACGAACCTTTCTTGGTTCTTGTGAGTGTTCTTCTTCGATACTTTGGTTGGAGCTCTTTGAAGTGTTCATTGTTGGTAATCTAGACGCTCATCTTCTTTCATGGTATCAAAGCTTGGTAATCAAGCTAAGTTTGTTTTCGGTACATCGGGAAATGTGCCATTCAAAATTTAAAAAAGAGGTGAAGCGCTTTTGCAATTCCTAACCAAGTGCGTGTAAAATCGTAATCGTGTAAAAGCTTGGAGGAGTACTCGTACTCGTTATTGGTGGTGGAGTTATGTTGTTTATCTTTGCAGAATCTTTGAATACAGTTATGTTGTCTGACAAAGAAGTTGGCAGATGATCCAGAAATATTATAGGTAACATCATCAGACTCTTTTATATGAGCTTCATTAAACAACATCAGACTCTTTTATCAGAGTTTCATGAACCTATAGTAAGTTATGTAACTCCTCCAAAGTGATATACTCTTTTTGAGTTTCTATAGATGTCTTAAATACCAAGTATTTGTTAGGTAAACCTCTCAAAATTTGGAAGATCATGTCTTTTTCATCAACAAGCTTAGAAGCCACAATTAGTTTATGCACAATGGCTCTAGCATGCTAAAAATATTCATTGATAGATTTACTTTCTTTCTTTAAATCTTGCAATTGTGACTTAAGTTGTATGATACACGATCTAGTTTGAGCAACATAAGATCTCTTTAAAGTTAACTACACAACATAAGGAGACTGGAGACCCATGATTTGACCATGAACGAACTCAGTTAAAGAATATATGATCTAGATTAAAATAAGTTGATCATACTTTAACCACTCCATATAATCAGGATTCAAATCCATGGAGTTTTGTAAAAACTTAGAAGGAGCAGGTTTGTTGTCATCAATGAAACCCATCAGGTTGTAGGTATGCAAAATAGGAATGAATTGAGATTCTCGGATATGGTAATTCTTTAAAGTCAATTTGGTGGCCAAATAATGGTTAACATTGATACACATTGAGATAGAGATCGTATTAAAAAAAATACCAGTTGTTTGAGAAGAAGGCCCTGACATCGAGCTTGAGCTAATGCGGGAATGAATTGACAGTTGTTTAAATATCATGAGTTTTATCGTGTATTTTGTGCATTGCACAGGACTCTGCGATGAACAAACAACTAATGCGACAGACGCATGGAACACGCACTCACTGAGTCCTTTGAATGACTATTCATTGTTTCACCCCCCGTTACTAAACGAACAGGGACAGAAGGGATGAGAGGACCGTGTTTTAAAAAAAAATAGGCAAAAGGTGGCATTCTATCCCCAACTCTCTCCCTTCCCTTTGCAGCGATGGGGCAAGAGGTAGGAGGCCAGCAACAAGGCGGAAGGCCTGATCTCCCTCTCTCTTCTTCATTCCTCTCTCTCTCTCTCTCCGTTTTGTCCTTTTTTTCCCTTTTTCTTCGTTCCTCTCTCTTAATTTTTCTTTTTCTTTTCTTTCTTTGTTCCTCTCTCTCTCCCCTTCTTCTTTTCTAATTAAGGATTTCTTTTAGCTTTTTATTTTTTATTAGGTCTTGAATCAAATTTTTTCAATAAGAGATTCTTATAGTTAATTTGATTATGGATTTTCTTGTATTTGATTAGTATTGTTTTTCTTTGATTTTTTTTATTAGGGTTTGAATTAGGGTTTTTTATATTTAATTTTATAGCTTATTTTTCTTGTAGTTAAGGGTTTTTAGTTTATTTATGATTTATTTTTCCTGTAGATTAGTTTTTTTTTGTTTATTTATACTTTATTTTTCTTGTAGTTTAGGATTTTTTTTGTTTATGTATGCTTTATTTTTCTTGTAATTTAGGTTTTTTGGTTTATTTATGCATTATTTTTCTTATGCTTTAAGGTTTTTTGTTTATTTATGCTTTAGTTTTCTTGTAATTTAGGGTTTTTTAGTTCATTTATGCTTTATTTTTCTTGTAGTTTAGGGTTTTCTGATTTGTTTATGCTTTATTTTTCTTGTAATTTATGTTTTTGTTTTATTTTTCTTGTAAATTAGGTTGTTTGTTTATTTGTGTTTTATTTTTCTTGTAGATTAGGTTTTTTGGTTTATTTATGCTTTGTTTGTGTTATAATTTAAGATTTTTTTTATTTATGGTTTATTTTTCTTGTAAATTAAGGTTTTTTCTCAAATTACCCAAAAATCAAACAAGTTTTTGTACTTGAATCTAGTTTGATATCCATATTTTGGGCTAAAATCCATAATTTTTTGATAAACATTTATAATTAGATCCAATTTGACACCAAATAAATAATTTTTATATATATATATATAATATTAATTCTCAATTTTTCTTAAATTACCTAAATTTTAAATATTTTTCTATTTTTTAGATCAAATCTGAAATCCACATTCGGAGCTAAAATTCATAATAAAACTCATATGGTTGCATGGAAGTCTAATGATCTGAAGTTATCCGACCCATTATCTATGTGTCCATGTTGAAATAAAACAAACCTTTAACACAAAGAGTACAGTTTCTTGTCCAGTCAAAACAAATACTGTTTTCAGTACTACAGAACAGATCATTCCGTTCAATTTGGACAAGCCATCAAACATTCCCAAAAATGCCATAGGACGTTCCACTCTGACACAAAAAAAGGGGCTTCATTTGTTCAGTTTTCAGAGTTTTATTGAAAAAACGTTTTACGACCAGTTTTGATATTCACGTCTCTCTCTCTCTCTCTTGTTCGTTCGCTTGCGGGGCTCGAGTGAAGAGCGTCGTTCAGGGTCTCGAATTTCGTCTGATATTTGCTTTCGTTTCTCCAGTCTCCCATTTTTTCGTGGATCTCTCTCTGCAATAGTACTATATGCATTCTTTAATTTCCTCTGTTATCCTCATTTCGCCGCATTCCTCTCCATTTAATCCCAGGTAGTTTTCTTCATTTTTTCTACTCTTCCTCTTCAATTTTTGGCAAAGAATTTCTTCAGTAAATGCCACATTTCGTTTGATCAATATGACACTCCGTACACCTTTTGATACGAAAATGGCGCAAGAACGTCTTTTTGTTAAAGGGGTCGCATGGGAATTGATTTAATTATACCCATCTAATCGACCCAGTACCATTTTCACAATTTCTTAAAATTTACGGAATTTATGTTCTTGTTGTGGCTTTTTTTTTTGTATACATTTGGATGATTGGTTTCATTTAGTTCCGAAGAAAATGCTCTACAAAAGAAACGTTAGAAATTTAAAAAAATACGCTTTTTTTTTGCTGAATTGTTTCCAGGAGCTATTTTTGCAACCAATTTACAGAAATCAGAGATGAATTTCACTCTGGAATTGCTTTGAGTTTCACTCTACAAAAATGTTTGTTAATTTTCTAATGCATGCATGTGGATGTGTTAGACCACGTTCAGGGTTCGCTATTTGCATTCATTTTTGTTGATTGTAGATGGAACCACAAATTTTAAGGTTTAGGATTTAGGTTTTATCTCAAAAGGTGGTGTTGTTATGTAAATCATTGTCTATTTGTGCTATAGGCTGTGTAATCTGTGTTATTGGGTCTTGTTGTATGCCTTAGTAAGCTCGCTCTTTGTAAATGTGGCAGAAATTATTCATGGTGGAAGCTTTCAATTATGAAAAAATTCAACTGGCCATCGTTACCTTTCCTTATAGGTAAGCTTTCAATCTTATTCCGTGTTTCTTTTGTGTTATGTTTCTGAGAGCTGTATCGGATATATTTGTGCTCCAGTTCTGATATTAAGATATGCTCTGTTAGTTAATATCTCAATATTTCATGGAAATTGGTTTTCTCATTTGTTTTTTGCCTTTTGGTTGTGTATTGGCCTACTTTCTCTCTTATTTCTTACACTTGTTTTAGGTGTTGGACTGCAGCTTTTCTACAGATTTCTAGGGTTGAATCCGTTGTGGCACCAAGCTCCAGTTGTTATGTCATTGATAGTAGCAGCCACCTTCTTGATTTTGTATCCTTTAATACGCTTACAAGCAACACTTGTTTTACTTCTTGGATTAAAACTTAGCAGTCCCAATAAACATGTTGCTTCTGAACTACTTTTCAGACAGATTGGATTGGTCACACATTTGAGTATTCAGGGAAGGTAATTTATGGAACCCGTTGCTCTTACTCTTTTGTGGTTCTTATGCAGTGTATTAGTTTTTGCTGGCTACACTGAAGTCCAACTTAATTGCCTTTGTGGTTTGTGATACCCAAATTCTATTTCCTTTTTTATCACATCACAATATGACTAGTGATGCATGCAGCACAGTCTTTCAGTGAGAATATATTGATCTTCAGAAAATAAAATATCTTTGGTAATAACTAGAACTGTAAACAGTTGAACAATTTGAAAAGATTTCAATACTGTTGAGATGAAGTACTAGTTTCATTATGTTTGGTTTACAGACCTCATCTGCATTGCACATACTTTATGTAATTTTGTTCCAGTTATATAAGTAAGCACAAAAGGATTAGATTTCTGATCTAGTATTCATGTCAAGCTGGTCGATGAATGCTAGAGATTTTCAATGGCTTTAGTAATGGCTTATGTAGCCAAAACAGCTATTGTGCCACCTTCTCATGGTAAGGTTGGTAAGGGCATCTTTATGACTGGAAGCTAGTGCCATATATCTGCTGCACTTAATGTTAGAATATATTGTGGGCAGATGATACAATTTCTCATTCTTAAGCTGTTATATGAACAGAATTTCTTTATGATCTTTGCATGTATGTTATCATTGAACAACATTTTTGAAGTTTCAATACTATTGCTGATGCCTGTATTATTTATACTTTGTCAACAGCCCATTATTTCTCCTAAGAAAATTTTGGATGAGTTTTCTGTTTCTTCATGCACTTTATTTTGAATCAATTAGATAATCTGTTTCCTTGTTCTTCATTGGTCAACTTTGTGTGCTGAAGAAAAATATGAGAAGCTCACTTCCAGAGGACACAAAGAAAGGGAGTTCAAAAATTTGTTTTGATGTGCTATACCCTCTATTATCCGAGCTTGTCTTTCTTTATAAAATTTCTCGTGTACTTAGTTGTTGGTTGTCAAATCAATGTATGGTTGTTTGGTTATTCTTTAACTGTACATGCTATAGATTTTTGCTCTGTTATATCTAGTTCCCTTGTATAATCAAATGATATGATAGCCATTATTGTGCTACATTTTTGCTTAATTCATGATTTTTTCTGCAGTACTCATGCTGGATTTGTGTTCAGTTATGGGTGATATCTCTTCTTTTTAATTTCTTTTGCTTGGCGCTTTAATTCTTACAATTCAGATACTTTGAACTGTAGTTGGCTTGACACTTCATATGAATGCTTAGGAAAAAATTCTCAAAGGTTCATGTATTTTATGGTTTTCATGACCCAGGACTCTGATATAGCTGTTCGCTTTTGCAAGGATGTAGAGCAAAGATCACAGACGGTACAAAAGATCATGCTTTTCTTGGGTTTTGATTTGGTTAAATAATTTCTTCTGCGGTTGTGTTAGTTTCACATGTGCAACTGCCACATAGATGGTAAAGGAAAAAAATGTACTGTTCTAGGCCCATCATTTGAGCCCATGATCTACTACTTTATGAAGTTATAATGGTCTTTGTTCTGTGAAACTGCATAGCATAAGGTTAATTGTGCTTATTGCTTGTGTAATCCTTACAATTTTTCCAGATTTGTGTTACATGCTGGCAGTGGTCTCTTCTCACTTAATCTATTAAGCAGTTGAGGTTTTGGCACTGGAACCACATGCCCATGATCATTCAAGTGAAATTGTCATGAACCTATGCCCAATTTCAATGTGGATTCCGATCCCAATATACTTGTAGGACCAATAAATGGGACTGTTTTTTTTTCTATAATCCAGTACTTAATTTTTCTTTACAGCAATAATTTCTCAAGACTGCTTTTGGTGATTTATGTTATGGCATGTTTTTGCAGGGTTACATGGATTTTGGACATTATGACACCTCTAGTTATTTTGTCACAAGTTCTAGTGGTGTGTGGAAATTTGTTCAAGTAAGTATGTTGGTTCAATTGTAGTCAATCCGCTCTAGTGTTCATTGAACTCCTGCAACTCAGCAATACCATGAAACACTACGACTTAGAAGCTAGAATTTCTTATACACGTTAACAGGTAAGTCATTTTGTCCATTTTCTTTATCTTCGGAGAAGCTGGTCAGAGCTAAGCAATTTCAGATTTAGGTTAGAATTCCCAAAATCAGTCCAAGTTCATTCTGGAACTGGGTCCAGGTCCAAACCCTAATGCAGATGAATCCAATTATGGATGTGTATGCATTTTGCTAGTCAAACCTGAGCAATTGTTTTGGGTGGTTACATTTTTTGACAATGTTTAGGTTGTATAATATGGGGACGTAGACATAAAATTATTTCAAAAGTGATTAGGTTGTTTGCTTTTTTCTTTCTGATGCCTAAAAAACCCCACATGTGTCTCAGGTATGGAAATTATGTAGCAAAATAATATTTACTATTTTCTGATAATCTATATAATAAAAGGGGAAGTATGAGTCCAAATTACTAGCTTCAGTGATGTTAATCTAAAAGGTTTTGAGATATATGAGAGTTATTGGCATTTAGGTGGGAAAGTGCTCCCATTTCCCATCCTTTGATTCTGCCTCTGCATGTAAATCACCAAGAATTGATCCATTAAACAACACGTTATGCATCATGTAAATATTTGTGTATCTCAGCACTTATTCATATATCCAATTGGCATAGGGCAATGCCTATGTTACTTGATTATTATATCCATCGTAGTGTTTGATATTTCCTTTGAAATTGTTCCTTGAAAGGCTTGTTTGAATCATAAAATTCTACTTCTTAACATCAACAACTGTATTTACAGGAATATTATGGTGGAGATCTGCAGCATTGTGAACATAGCTTTGACAAAATGGGTCGTGCTGCTCAGGTTGGAATAGCATTTATTTGATGCTTGTAATGACATTTGTAAATAAGTTACTAATAATCTCTGTATCTTGCAGATTTAGAGTTCGTTATGTAGCATTACTGCATGACCTGATCCTTCTATGTTTTTCAGGTTGATATAAAATGTGGAAGTTGTTCAAACACAGAGGCATGCACAGGTGTGTGTGTGTGTGTGTGTGTGTGTGTGTATTGTTTCACTTTTCCAAATGTTAAATTTTACTTTGTCTCTATCTATTATTGAACTGAATATATTTTCTTGTGCCTTATGCTATTTCAGACAAGTATGGTTGTATATGCAATGTATCTTACGACAATACAATGTGCAGGTTTGGTCACCTGACCTTGATATTTTCTTTCTCAGATTTATGTTTTTTTCCTGTGTGTGCACATGCACACTTGTGTTTGCACATGCTTGTTCTTGTAATACTTGCACACACACACACACACACACATAACTGATCAACAATGTTTAGCAGTATGGGGCGATCAACAAATGATAGAACCAGTCTACTGTGATCAGTAGCACGAGAAGATCTACCTTGGTCCCTCAGTCTCAAAGAAACCAACTTCAATATTTACATGTTACTGTTTCAACATAAATACTAAGTACTATTTCAATTAGCTGGTTAGTGCCTAAGAAGCTAGCAAAATTTAAATGGAGGGAGCTTGAAAAACAGTCTTTTTGTGGCTGTGTGCTACAAAATGGAGTAGAGAAGCATATTCAGAACACTGTAAGTGAGTCTCATGCATCCCAACTGGAATTGCGAGCAATCTTCCTTTAAATGATTGGATTTTTGTATTTGTCCCACTTAACATCCTTTCCGTATCTTTTTATGCCCCTACCTTATACTGGGCATCCTTCTCCAACATTTGGAAAATATTTTTTGCCTGTTTTACTATTCAAGTTTCTTTTCTGCATTTCATGTCATAACATGCTAGAAACTCTAGGAAGATGGGTCTAATTTTCTTATTTATTAGGGTCTTTGTTGAGCTTGCACTCTCCTGTGGTCAGAAAGGTTCACGAGTATTTGAAGGTTTCACTGTTGGGTTTCATCCAAGGTCATATGAAGTTGTAAGTCATATTGATGGAACCTTGTTTTCTGCAAACTTATTAATTGATCTAGTTTTACAGAATAATTTAATGCTCTCCTGGTTGCACAGGTATACAATGGAATGACTCAGTATGGGTTTGACAAAGCTCACCAGGAATTCAGGTCTGGAACTTATAAAGTATCTCTCATTGTTCCTTATAATGAAGAAACATGTGCTTATATCTTAGGTCAAAATGCTGATAAGTATTCTGTTCGTTGTTGCTTAGCAGAAACATATGATCTCAAACTTGGATTTCATTGCATTCTTCATTATCTGAAGCAAATACCTGAATACATTTTGTCTGATATACAGAAGGATTTTATTGTTTTTAATACTGGAAAATGATCTCCATATGAACTAGACTTCAATATACTATCATACTTAGAAGCTCTCTCAAAATTCGCAGCTTTGCAACAGAACACACTTATGTTCCTCTTTACCTTACTGCTGTCTCTGCCCTTTCTGGACTAGTGGGAAAGCCAGAATTTAAGGTGCTCTTCAAAGTTATATTACACATCTACATGTTCTTTGGACTTGCAGATTCTTACTTTCTATTCATCATTGGCCCTGCTGATCACAGTGGGTTGGTCTTGTTTTCTTACTACAGGTATACCCAGAAAAGGGTCTAGAGGTTAAGCTGTCTGGATCAGGTGCAGTTGGGAGCGCACCTACAACCTTGTCACCTACCATATTGGATGTTAGCTGGAGATGTGAGTCTTCTTTTATATGTGATCTCCCTTCTATTATGTGCTAGGCATTTATTATGTTCCTTTTTCAGGTGAAAAAGCCCTTGGAACTCCATATGAAGTTTCCATTTCAATCCCAGTCAAGGGTTATGAACCTATTGAGTTCACCCTTATGAAATCATGTGGTTTGTTTCTCTGTCACGTCCATGTCTCTTGCTTATTAGTATTGAACATATGTGTGTTACAGGTTGATTTAAATAGTCTCACAGATACATTCCCATTTTTCTCATGTTAAAGTGTCTGAGATATGTAGTAGTACTAGCAGTTTGGTGTTCTCTTTGGAACAATCACTCAGCCTAAAAATATGCTGTTTTTCCTCGACCACATCTGGGTTCTGAGCCAACATGGTTTTATATATGACTTTAAAATAACTTGAACGTGAATCGTGCAAATCAGATGCCTGAGGATTTTAGACTTGCTTGGTAATATGCATAATGACAATTTATATCTGTTTTGTCATGATAATGCATCTCTGAACATGTGATTCAACAATATTTATTTACTCTCACTAGTGAATTCATGATATAATCAATTTAACTTGCATACAGAAAATTGCAAGCCAGAAAATGATACCATTGCATGTTTGAAAGGTTCAGATTTGAGGGTTAAAGTTCTCCGGATTCCATCAAGGAAATGTTTGGTCCTCTGGAAATTTAATGATTGTAAAGATACATTGTCGCCTGAAGTTTTGTTTTTACAGATGGATTAAGCATGTAGCAACTAAACAAAATTTCATTCTAGGAAGTTCTACTTAATCATTCTTGAAGAGCTACTAGTATTTTTCTTTTGAAGACTGTATCAAAAGTTCTAGGTAAACAAGCATCAAGTTCCAGGCATTTATAGTCCTTATCTAGTTCGACGCTTTTCAGGAATTCAATTATTTAGAAGAGTTATTTACAGAATAAAGTTAAAGTTGGTCTGTATTTCAATTAGAATACCCTTTATCGTGGTCATTTTCTTTTGTACTTTTCATACATTACTGTGAATGGAAAGGATTCTTCAAGAGTCTCACCAGATACATAGTATGGAAGAGTGTTTCAGATTTCAGAACTTGCCCATTAGGACCTACCCCAACCATTAGTAGATAGATGGGGAAGTCAAATGAATCCTTGTTCATACATAGGCTTCTCCAGTATGAAATGAGCCACCTCAAATAAGTTTGTTGCTTCAGCTCAGAATGCAGTTAAACCAGATGGGCCATGTTGAGCTTTGAGTAATTTATTGGTCGGTTTGATAAGTCGGGCATTCCTTGCCCACCAAGTGAAATTGGTGGTTTTTGGTCATGGCCATTGATGCAACTTTTTGATAAAGTATTTGTGAAAGATAATTTGCAATAAAAGTGTTCATGTAAACCATGCATCAAATTGTAAAAACTGGCTCACACTAGTGGTGAAGTCTGGGTCGAACTCAGGGAACGTGTTTAATCACTTTTGTACCCCACACATAAATGAACTTTATTGCCTTTTAAGAAAAGAAAAGAAAAAAGACTAATTAACTAATTACAGGAGTTACCCTATGCAAAGGGCTTAAAATATTAAAATAGCCTTATTACAACCCAATTAATAAAATGGCCCTCTTGCAAAAAAAAAAAATTAAAGAAAGGTAAAAATTGCAGGCTTCTTTTCCTCATGCTCTAGCCTTCTTTTTGTAATGCTTGCACGGCCCCTTGCTATCGCGCTTGTATCTTTCAACGTGAGCCCTCCTGCAAAACACAAAAAAAGAAGAAGAAACAAAACACGAAAACTAGAAGGCAATCGGTAGGGAGAGAGAGAAGAGAGAGGAGAGAGAAGGGGGGTGGGGCGTGAGATTCAATATGAGAAAGACACCCCCTCTCTCTCAATACTATTATTTATAGTACATAGTTAGGGCTAATCAGATTTTTTTTAGAAAAATTTCAAAAAGAGTCCAAAAGTTTTCAAAATTTTCAAAAGACCCTTTTTAAAAATTATTTTTTAAAAACTTATTCAATTTTGCTAAAAACTCAAAAAGGACACTAATTTGCTCAACTTACTATTTGATTGAATTCAATAAGACTTCTAACAAACAAGCATTCTTAACTATTTTTCACACATAATCATGCATGTAAACATATATAAATTATGCATAAATTTATGCATGATCAGCCAGCTAAAGATTCATTTTCTTTTTTGAAGTTTAGCTAATTCTGTCTCAAATTTTCTTTTAATTGTTAAAGTGGTTGATGTTATCTCCTACTATTTGCTTGCAGAGTATAAGCAGGAAGAAAATAGTGATGGTACAAGAGGATGGGCTACATTTGGTGTGATCTCTTGTGTGTATGTTGATTTTACATTTTGGTACTATAGCTTATTCTGATATTTTGCTTTATCATCTGTGACATGAGTCACTTGTTTCATCGTTAGGTATTGTTCCTCTGGATGAAACTGATAAACCTGATTGAGTGGATACCTGCATCTAGGATTGTCCAACTAGATTGCATATACAGTAGGCAGCAGCAAATGTATATATATAGAGTGAGGAGTGTGTTTGTTAGGTTCTTACAAAAGGTCATAGTTGCAGGCATTCTTTTCCTTAATCTAAACCCATAGATGTAATCATTGTTGTTTATTAACTCATAGGCGTGCTTTTGATCAAATTAAGTTATTGAAAGATATTGAATATTTTATCTAGTTTTAGTGTAACCCGAGCTGACCTTTTTATTTATTTAAAGCCCATCTGAGCATGAAAAGCACCTAAGTTCATTTTCTCTACTGGGTAAACTATGATAAATGCATCTACTGGTTCAGATTAAACAGAAAAAAAAACATCTGCAACTATGATTTTTTGAAGGGAAGCTGATCTAATGTATGCATTTTGGCCTATGTGCTTCTGGTGTAAGTTCAAATCATGCTCTGGTCAGTTTATTGAGCATTTTGTTTCTCTGTTGTTGAACTCATTCAATCTCATTCCCATGAGGCATTTGCTGACTTATGCCTGTCTATCTGGTCACCTTGAAAGATATAGCATAATAAGGAGTCTTGTTCTCTTTTGTATGGGTTCCATCTCTTAAAATTTACTCCATCATCCATTTTTGTGTTTCATTTCATCATTAGGGAAATAAGTTTTTTATTACTGGTTGGCTATGATGATCATAATGGCATTGTGATCTAGCTTAAAGAAGAGGTCTTTGGTGCTATTCTTTCCGCTTTCTAACCGGCCAATTGGTTTAACTGTGTGCTAGTTTTTATTTTTTTACATTATTTACTAATCATGACATAAATTGTTTTCCAATCAGATTAATTGTGGCATCAACAGTCTTTTGTTGTGCGGGTTTCATTTACAGGACTAGAGTTGAACGTCAGGTAAGATTGGTGATAACATTTTGCAAGAGACAGTAAAAAACATTTCTGTTATTATTCTTAGTTATCAAAAATTATGCTGCTGCTATTTAAATTTACATGATCTGCTTTCTTGCTGCAGTATGGGTTGGATGCGATGCCTGGGATGACCATTCTTTCTGCTTGTTTAGAAGCTGTAAGTTATTAGATCATTACGCTCTTGAGTATTATGATACTACAAAGTTCTATTAAGCAAGTTGCTTTTGTTATCATCTTTTAAGCAAATAGCAAAATACTTCTTTTTCTGCTATGAGTTGACACAATGGTTTAATCTATTACATATCAGGTGAGTGGACCAGACACAGGCCACAATCGTTCAGAGAATCTTAGCAGCACGTTCATCGACCAAGCAGCATGGGATCGCCTCCCTGTTTCATCACCGGGAACACAAAGGTCAGGGAACCGAGGTTATGGGTCCATATGAAGGCCTTCTCATTTGTTCACTTATCAGCTTAAACGCATCTCTGTATCAAACTGTTCATACATACAATATCATCCTATGTATTGGTGTTAAAAAGCTGGCTATTGTTCTGTCTTGTTAATTAGAAATTAAAAATTGCCGCTCAGCTTGAGGCCATATGGTACTTCAAGGTTTTGATTTTGCTGTCAGCTCGCTTGAGTAGCACATATGCCTGAAGCTCAGCTATGTTAAACAGCCAATCACCAACTTAGCCAACGTGCAGCATGAGTTGACTATGGATTTAGGTGAGTGAAGATGCCGCCAGGAGTTCCCAAAAGGGTTATATGTTAAACCGGCTTCTGCATTGCACTTTGCGGTTCTTGGACATAGTTGGAGTTTAGTCGATTCACTTATTTCAGAAGATCAACCAAACTTAAGAAAAACAGAATTCATAAGACCAATTTTCATCTATCACAGACAATTCTAAAGGCTTGACATACTACAAGATTAACACATGCATGAGCATCCCAAGCTACAATGGAACTCTTCAGTTGACCCTATGGCAGTTGGCTCTGACTTCCCCATTGGAACCAGTTAGAGGGCTGATGTTCCCCATCTTAACCATCGACTTTGCGAATTGGTCAAAGAAAAGATCCTCATCCTCTGCATAGTTTTGAACCAACTTCATGGTGTTCTCAGCTCCATTTCCAGTCAGGAGCACTTCATCTGAGTTCAGGAGTCCCTTTCCCCAGAGTAGTAGTTTGTAGTAGTAGTTGTCAAACTTGTTAGGGGTTATAAACTCCAAAGGGGAGATGTTGTTGTCTCCCCCTGATATTGGGCACACTGATTTGAGATCTTGGTAGTATGTTTGCTCCAATGATGCATCTGGTTGCCCATTTCCATTCTGGTTGTAGAGCCTCTGCTTGAAGTTAACACATCTTGCCACCCCAATTGTATGGCCACCTGTGGAAGTTGATTGAGAGCATTCAATGTAATGCTTTTTTTTAACCTTTTCATGAGAAAATGTGCACGTTTTTATGCACACGTGTGTGTTTGTATGCACGAGCATTTTGAATGCACCTTTCAATGAGACAGGCCTTGGACCTGCTTATAATAAGCCCAAGAGGATCGTATTGGATCAAGAAAGGCCTGAAGCCTGCTTGGACTGATACATTGTTTAGGCATTTCCAATAGAAGGAAATGGAGATAGAAAAAATAGAAAAATGGCAAATCGGAAAACTTGTAAATAACGTCCATTACAATATTGGGAGAATCACCCACAAATAAATGCCATCACCAATCAACTGTGGTGCATTTTTAACGGTAATCTGAAATAGGTCACTTCCAATTTACGCCATTTTACCCTGACAATCACTACTAAAGAGACCAGGCTGTGTACCCTGAGTAGACCAGGACCCAACCCATGGGGTTTCTTCACCTTGGTGGGAATGGTTTTGCGACGGAGTGGTTGAGGGATGAAGCATACCCGCGAATCCCTCTGGGCCAGACAACCCACTCAGGTGGTTTCCCCGTTATCAAAGAAACATAACTAATAAAAAGATGAAGTAAAAGTTGGCAAAAGAAGTGATTGTGACAATTACCAGAGAGTGCAACAAGGTCTACTTCATCAAGTCCTTGACGACTGAAGAGGTTCTTGAGGTTTTGGAGGGTTGAGTTTGGTGGAGGGATGTTGGTGTTTGACAAGCTCAAGCTTGCGGTCTTTGAGTCCGTTCTTCCCAGTGGCAGTTCCCACCTTGGTCCACCAGCCTGTACCAAAACCATGTTGTGAGTAGTTAATTTTCTCAAGTGCCCAAACTATGGAAACAAAACAACACAATAGTATATGTTCATAAAGATAGCCTTCTTACAACCACTAGAGGAACTGTGAGGCTCATGAGATCTTGTATTACTAGTTATGCCAGTAAATATTACCAGAATTGTGGATCCTCTAGCAGCAAGAGCAAGGATATCAGCACATGAAACAACACCAGGGCACGCTGCTTCCAGCTCGGCTTTTATTTCGTCGATAACTTCAAATCCTCGCAAGGAGTTCCTGTTTGGGTTCGAGTTTTTCTCACTGACAATGTTTGGGCCATCGTCTAAGAGTACAGATGCATCACACCCCTGTGTAAAGCCACATGAAGTAAACAGTTAGTTTGTGGACAAATGACTGCTCGCCTTCAAGTACCAAGAGTTCAAATTTTAAGCAGCTCCATAAGAAACACAATACAGAAGAAACCACACTGTACTCACCAAGTTTTTAGTATCTTTTTAATTGAACTTATATTTTGTAAAAAAGAGAAAATTAAGCAGCTCCACTGAGTAACTTGATTAGCTGTTAGACTAGCACGCACTCTCTCTCTCTCTCTCTCTCTCTCATAATTAAACAATAAACTTCTTCAAGCAAAATACCAACTGTAACAATTGGGTTCAACATTTACTGCAATGCTTTTGTTTTAAAGGATGCATCTCGGGTTCTAAAGATATTCTACTGTTGCATTCCAATAATGAACATGTTAAGTGTGAATCCACCTGAAAGGAGACTGGGTGCATATTGCCAAGTAGGGAAAAAATAAAAATGGGTGGTCTTGCTTCTTGGGAAGATGTCATAGTAGCACAAGCCCATCAATTTGGCAAAGAAAGATTTATTTAACTAAAAGGATTGTTCCACCTTTTTTTTTATTTTACCTGCACAAAGCAATCATGGAAGTGCAGCCTCACCAAAGCAGCAGCAATCCTTGGGTTCTGTGAGATTGCCTTCTCCAACACAGACATTACAATGTCATTTACTTGTGGACATGTATAATCATAAAACTCAGGCCACAAACCATAGTCCCCTTCCCAGTTGTAGCCAGGAAAAGCTGAAATCAGAGGTGAGAAACACAAGAGACTGAGGACTAAGACCACAAAAGACCCACTAAAGAAAGCCATTGTTCTCACTTGCAGCCATCCCATGGCTACTCAAGGCTTTATATAGAGTTGAGATAAACACCAAAACACAAGAAAATGCATAGTTGGTGATGACCAATTCCAACTCTTAGACCGATTTGTGGCGTTTGTGTGTGTAAAGGAAGATGACATAAAGAAGAGAATAGTTATCCTGATAAATCAGTCGGTTATTATTTTACCTGCTCCATGAACATGGTGCAGGTAATGCTATCTCCACTTCACCTGTACCTACCAACATGATAATGCCCTCTTTTGCATCTCAGGATTTTTCTTTTTCAGTTTTGGGTTGTGACACAAATTGTTTACACTTTTTGTTATTAGTGTATGGTGGAAACCATGCATTTTAAATTATGTGAGAGGTATCTCAAATGGAGAAGCATTGTAGTTTTGGTGGGCAAAGTGAGGGCAGTATGGCCATCATTCACCACCGAATCCACTGATAGTGATACTTGTGGCTGGTTCGAGAAAATTGACTCTTTCTATATGTACTACTTGAGTCCACTAAAGTGGATGGGCACAAATTGAGTGAGAGAGAGAGATGACGTTGGGAATCCATTCACTAGACGTAAAAAATTTCCAGAGAGAGAGAGAGATGACGTTGGGAATCCATTCACTAGACCAAGAAAAGGTCCAAGGAGAGAGAAGGGCTTTACCACCTAGCAAAGGCCCACGGCTTGAATCAGGATAGATAAGGATCTGGATCTGGATATCTTATCTCTTAATTGGATATGGATCCATACAAATGTAGTCCGAAAGCCATGTGCTTCGAGTATCCAAACCTAGTTTTGGTAAAAATATGAGCGTTTTCTAACATACACAAGTGTGATCCGTCTAGCAATGGATCTTTACGGGCCCATTTGATTCACTAGAAAAGGAGTCATTTTTCACATGAAAATGTCTCCCTTGCCCACCTGCTTAAGGACACGTTTGAAAGCAAGAAAGATGTAGGAAAAGTGATGCAAAATAAAAAAATTCGTACAGATTTTCTGACCCTTCCAAACGAGAATTTTTTGCTGAGAGAGTTTTTATAAAAAGTACAATTTTTATTAGGAAACGTTTCTCCATAGGAAGGGAGGGTGTGGAGGAATGATTCCTACTAAGAAAAAAATTATTTTTACACTCTCCAACACCATCTCACCACCCTCCTGCTGCTCTCATTTTTTCACATTTTCCACTCTGTTTTTCTCATGCTACACAAACAAGAGAAAAACTTTTTTTTTTGAAAAACTTCTCGTATAAAAAAGTCTCATAGGCAAAACTTTCTTTTCCTATGAGAGTTTTTCTCTCTTTTAAACGTGTCCTAAAACAAAAGGTCTCACAGAAAATGCAGGACCAACACACTCACTGCCTATGTGACCCCGAAGGGGTTGGAGCGGACCTTGGGTGTGCAGTCCGGAATGGCGACATCATCTCCTTGTCCTCGACACGGTTTTTCCAGGCAAAATATGAAGAAGAAAAAAACATACTGCCTACGTGACAGACAGTGCATTGGGCCTTGAGTTTTCTAGCAGGTCGCAACACTTCACATGAAAACTTTTGCACACTTCTTGGGGTAGGGAAGAGTTTTCATATGAAAGACAGCTGTAGGTAGTTCTCATTCCCCCTTTCATACGAAAGCGGGTTCTCTCTGGAGCCCTGCAACAAATGGGCACTATATGTCCCAAATGTAAAATAACACCACATCCATACCCAAACCCAGATTTTGATTTTTTGATCAATGGTAAACCACCTGAGGCAGTAGCTAATAGGTTGCTTGTGTCATTGTGTGGTGTAGAAGGCGATCAAATTCGAATGAGTAATCTGCTAAGTAGTGTTGTCTTATTCACATACATCTAGTGGATGTGGATCTGCTTCTAGAGACTGGCTATTAGGGTATGGAACCTCTTGAGCCCATTCCTTTGCTGCAACTAAGTACTGCTACGTACCTAATTGGAGAAGGGTAAAAAATGTATCCAGCGCAATGACTAGGGATGCCAACCGGTTGGACCTAGTTTGGTTCTAAGCACTACTATATCCAACCTAATGGGATTGAGGCATGGCAACAATAAAGGCAATATATATTAGTAATGATATGGTGCTTCACTTTTCAAAAATTTCTAACTTTTTCCGTTGATCAGACCCTCTGTACATATATACATATGATCTACAATCATTATTTAGCAGAAAACAAGCTTTAGATCATGTGATTATGGCATACATGTATGTTATTAAATATGTCATCCAAAACATGATCTCTATCAAATAAACTATGTTAAGTACATCTATAAGGTCTGATTGAGAAGATGCAACCTACAACTATGATTTCTAATATGTGGGAGTAGGTGCTCCCAGAGCACCGTAGCATTACTATATATATATATATATAGCGATATATCGCCATTTGTTTGAATAAAAACCACGGTATCTTCCTTTATTTTGTTTCTCTTCAGATTTTGTCTTCCAAAATAATATGGGCTTTAGAAGAAGCTGATTTTTAAGGTACTCATTTTAAAGAGTTCGATGTTTTGCCATTCATTATTATAGAAGGTAACTAATTTTTATTTTCCCTCTATTTATCTTTTTAATTTTTCCTTTTACTTTATGGGTTTGTCATGGTCGGATGTATACTCTTCTTAATTTTGTGCAAATATTTGCAGGTTGCACTCTTTTTTCTTTTAATTTTGTCATGCCATTCTGTTTAAGCCCATTTTTTTTTTAATTCATGGTATAATCTAAATTTTCTTCATGTGTTCCAATATTTTGGTAGTTTTTATTTTTATTTCTGTTTCAATTGAACATATATTTGCTGCAGTGAAAATTGTCTTTTAAAAAACTACTTTTTGCAGTTTTTTTTCTTCATTGTGTTCACATTTGTATATAAACATTCTTTGTTTACATAAGATGAACTGATAGTTGCAGCTAATGAAATTAAATTAGTTCCTCATATTTACTGATTTTCTTGTATATTTTAATGGCAACTAAGTTGCCAATAAATTAAGGGCATATAGACTATATATATATATATATATATAGCTGATATGCGATATGAGTGGCAAACGATAAGTTGCTGATATATTAATTTGTGACCATGGATTGAGGTTCAAGTTCCATAGGGTAAAACTTGGGGCTGGGAGCTATAAGCTGGTTAAATGGAAATTAGGCTGCGAGGAAAAGGTGAAATTTTGGACATGGCCTTGAACCCAACCCATTCTCATTGAGCTCTCCCTGTGAGGGAGCATGGAGCTATTGAAAACCAGCTGTTTCACATCTAATATTTCACCTTAAATCAGTGGCGGAGCTAGAAATCCAAGTTAGGGTGGGCACAGGTGTGTATATATATAGTAGAGTGTAGCTGCTTGATCATGTTGACCGTTCATTGCGCGCTTGATGGACTGTCAATGCAAAAAAAAAAAAAAATCCCATAAAAAATGGCTCAAAAAGCTTCCAAAGGAGCTTTAGCGGCACACTTTCAGCACCACTAAGGGTCCCTGCGAAACTGGGACCTTTATCGGCACTCTAATATCCCAAGGGACATGAACCTTATTAGAAATTTTTAATGTCATGCGTGTCCTTTGGGACTTTTAGTGCACTTGGAGTGCTGCTAAAGGTTCATTTTCTGCTGGGACCGCTTTGGGCGCTTTTTGAGCCATTTTTTATGGGAAATTTTTTTGCGCTGATCACAGTCCATCAAGCACGCAATGGACGGTCAGCATGATCAAGTAGGTGCTCAAGCACCTGTTGATCAAGCAGCTAAGCTCTACTCTCTCTCTATACATATATAAATATATACATATAGAGAGAGGATGTAACTGTACTGCTTCTATCTGGAGCATGGTTACAAGTTAATATATAGACAACTTATCGTTTGCCACACATTTCACTTATACGTCACTAATTTATCGGCAACTTAGTTGCTATTAAACTATACACAAAAAACAATAAATTTGAGGCACTAAATAGCTTTCATTATCTACAACCAACAGTTGAAAAAATTGTAAACCGAGAATGATCCTAGCATAATTAAGAGGATTAGACCTTCGACTACGGCAAACCCACAGAATGAAAAGAAAAATAAAGAACAAAAAAAGGAAAGAAAACAGAGCAAAAATAAAAAATTATCTTCTATAAAAATGGGTGAAAAAATATCAATAAATTGAGGAGTCATGAACTCTCTCAAATGAATACCTTAAAATTTGGTTTCTTCGCAAACCCGTCATTTTGGAAGATAAATCTGGAAAAAGAACAAAAGAAAGGAAAATAGTGTGGTTTGTATTCAAAACTTATCGTGATATATCGTGATACCTATTTTTTGTCTATTTTTGTTTTTTTTGAGAAATTTATTTGTTATGAAGCAAATGGTGTTATATTGCTATATATAGCCTATATTGTTATTGTTACCATGCATAGTGACAAATATCGTGAGATTTATTAAAATCTCATGATAATATCGCGAGAAATTGCTTGAAAGTTTAAAATGGCAATTTCTCGTGAGATTTTCAAAATATGGTGAGATTTATAAAAAAACACAAATATCATGATTTAAATGTGATATTTAAGTTTTAAATGGCTATTTATCATGAAAAACCGTGTATTTTTTATTTTTAAATAATTTTTATTAATATTTTCTTATAAAAAATATTTTTTATATTTTTTTATTGCCAGAATTTTGCCAAAAATGTGAGATTTATGAAATTTTTTTAAATTCTAGCAAGTTTTTGAAAAACTATATTTTGCCGTTTTTAACTTTTGTCACTATGTTACCATGATCTGGAGATCAATTAATTGTAGCTCCTTTTGGAAAATGCCCAAGTCCAAGCTCCACTATTCAAGTGGAACTAATGTGGTGGTTCACTGATAAAAATGAAGTTTCAATGGTTAAAAGAATGTTGGGACTTAGTATTTCACATTGTCATTTGGAGCATGAGGCTAGGCCGGGCCAAAGTCCAGTTTGGGCCGAGCTTGGGCCTAATTTATAGGCCCAAAGCCTGGCCCATGGCTGGCTGGCCCATGGCTGGCTGGCCCGCGGCCCGCCCAGCTCAAGTTATGTCAATTACATGGATGCATTCTATGGGTCCCATAGCAGTGGAATGCGGGCTCCACTCAAAATTCTGCCATGGCCACATTTAAGAGACCATTGGATCCCAGTTCGGTATTAGATGAGATCGATGGCCTTATGAAGTTATTATGTGGATTGGAGTAGATGAGTTGGCCTGTCACGTAGCAAATGTACCCAAAGAACCATTAATATTTGGATGCGTTCTAGATCACATAGAGCCAACTTCAATTTTATATGCTAGTACTAGATCTGGTTAAATAAACATGAAATGAGGGTTTCACATTAAAAATAGCAACATGCGGAATTTGCTCCAAATCCAAATACAGATCCAACAAAATTATTGATCTAAATCAAAGTACAATTCCAAACGTACTATGATCGGATCAGATGGTATTCAGTGTGGATATCCACTCAGATCTCATGTTTATATCCATATCCGATAAAAAAAAAGGCCTTTGATTCCCGATCAGAGATCCTATCTCTGACTGAATCGAATCCATTTGCACTGCATCCACAGGTTTGGCATTGACCTTTGCACAATGGTTGAAAGTATATTAATACTCAGTTAGACACATTGACATTTCTACTTGAAAGTGATCCATATTGTTTTCTTTTACATGGTTTGAAGGCTAGCTTGAACATGATTTCTGATATAAGCCTTGCGGGTCCCTGGGTCCATGTGACCTACAAAGTCAGTCTGGACGGACTGGGTTTGAGCTGCAGATGGAGCCAGAGACCTTATTAGACCCAGTCTGGCCTGGCCCAATGACCAGGCTTGGTATGGGCTTTAAAAAGTTTAACAGACATAACCCGTCCCAGCTATATATGAATGAGAAGGGCCCCGCCCACAAGACTCAGGTCCAGTTAGAAATGGTTTGGGCTAACGGTGGGCAAGGTCGTCTTCTTGACCTACCACTTTTACCAGGTTCTACTGTGCCTGGCCGATGCTGGATACAGCCTGCCAATCAGTCATATTAAAGTCCGAACCGAGTCTGACACAGCGTGATCCATATTCCACCTTCAATTATTGGGAACATAATTAGTAAAATGAGCCGAACAGAGGATGTGTGTGTGTGTGTGGTGGTGGTGGTGGGGGTGTGGTGTGGGGGGGGGGGGGGGGGGCAAACAGGGGTGTAGCAAAAAAAATATATTTGTGTGATAGTGGGGGGTAGGGGTGGCAAAACCTGACACGACCCACCAACCCGCCTCTTAGGCGGGTTCGGGTTTGGAAAAAATGAACCCGTTTAATAAACGGGTTAGGCGAGTGGGTCGACCCGCGAACCTGAGAACCCGTTTACCCGACCCAACCCATTTATTAAATGGGTTGGCGGGTCGTGTCGGGTTACCCGTTTAATAAATGGGTCGGGTTCGGGTTGAGGTATGCTGACCCACCAACCCAACATGATTGCCACCTCTGGTCGGGGTTTGGGGGCAACACCCCCGAAAATTTTTTTTTTGAGATAAAATAAAAAATGGCTACAATTATTAATAAAAATCTATTTCATATGGACAAATCAAACTATTTACTGCAGTCGGGGCTGGGCTGGGCTACAAAAATGGATAAAAATCTATTTCATATGGAATCAGGGCTGGGCTAGGACTGGGCTTTTAAAAAAAAAAATTAACTGTTTGGGGTGGCAGCCCCCTAGCTACGCCTTTGTCTACACTCTATTACATATAAAATATATGTAAAACATATTTATTACTAGTTAATGAGCCTCCTATACAGGCTTATATGAGCAGAAAACTTCTTGTTCATGTAAGGCTTACTGAGCCTATTTCAGGAAAGAGCTCTTTACAAACCGAACATAAGCGAGCCACGAGTGGCTTGTCTTGATTCAGTTTTCTCACGCTAAGTTTAAAACTTTGGATCATGTTATTTCAATGTAAAAATATAATTTTTTAGTAAAAATCTTTTAATGTATTTTGGACCATTGATGTTTGAAGCCCTTAAAAACCTGTTTGCATATATCACAATCTCATGATTCAAAACTCATTTTGTACTAAACTGACCTTGTAGATCACATATATCCATAAGGTCTGGTCTACAAAAAGAATTTAAAAGATATGAAAAGAAGGATAGTTTCATGTCTTCCGTGGCACCAAATATTAACCCTATATATAATTAACTTCAATTCTTACCATGGTCAAACGGATACTTAGAATGTGTTTCCAGCAATGAATTTGATACATCGTTTTCTTTCCTTTGACTTTCTAAAATCCATAATGTGATGACGTCCAAAAATTTATCTTGTACTGCAAAATTAATTTGATTGAGGCTGGACTTCATATTAATTGAAGTTTATATATAACCAAATAATTAATATTAACTGTTGTCTAATCCTTGAACCATATACATGAAGTTTTTGGATAACAAATTAAAGAAACGTTGGCAATGGACCCCAAGGGGTTTGGTGCAGTGGAAGGGGGGCCTTGGCCACTACACAGGTGGTCAGGGTTTATTCCCATAAGTGTCAAACCGGCCTTTGCATTAATGAAAGGCAAGGAGAAAAGTGAAGAGACAAGTCATTGCTTATTCATTTCTCAGTCAAAGCAGGGCGACTTTAGGGCGTTTCACTGGTTTACACCGTCTGGAAAGTGACTGTAAGTATGGCAGGCTTAGTCAGTGCGACAAAGTGCCTGATCCCAATGGCGGTTTTGCCGATCTTCATGAAAAAAAGAAGAAGAAAACCTTGCATTTTTGAGGTGCACTGTGCCCCCCTAGACCTAACCCTTTCACAGTTACATACCAAACCCTAGCCACGTAGTACAACCAGTCATGATAAGAACTTATCACCAGCCACGTAGTACAACCAGTTGTCAGGAAATTAATACTTACCTATTAATATATGTCCTTTCACATGAGACGACAACTGAGCCTTCAATCTCAACTAGTAAACGCAAATTTACCTATCAATGAGAGTTTTACCTCAGTTACTAATCCCAGCTTGTTACCACCTTGTACAATCTCCATGCTACTACTGTTGCTACATGGGTAGGGTTCCTTTGTGTCACAGTTTCAAACTCAACTAGTAAGATCATCAATTTTACCTATCAAAGAGAGTTTAGCTTGATTAGTTACGAATCTCAGCTTGTTACCATCTTGTATAAGCCCCATCTAATGTTGCTACTTGGGTAGTAGAGTTCCTTGATTTGTGCCACAATCATGACTTTTATTTGCTTAATATGACCATATGTTATTCTGGTATTTGATCAGAGTATTGAGATCTAACAATCAACATGATGCATATAAAAGATAGCCATACTAATGAGGTATTGTTTTCTATCATCCAGCTGGAATCTTGGTTGTGCATGAACAAGTCCTGCACTTAAGTCTTCTCTACTTCATCTTCAGTGTCTGGTAGACCTCCTAACTAGTTCATAGTTCTCTCATCCAACTTGCTATATCTCAATGTCCTAACTAGGGCGTAGTTCTCGCACCCAACTGGCATCATGATTTCATGGTTCTTAACAAATACCGGTGATATTTTGATACTATCCTGATTTTTATTGATATTTAGAAACGGACAAAATCATATCAAAATCGTGACATATTAAAAAAATATCATGTGATACCAATATTTTAATTTTTGTGTTTTCTATTTTTTAAAATTTAAGTCTTATATAGGCTGATTTTTAAGAAATTAAACAACAAAATTTAATCATTTCGAGATTCCTGGAGGAGATAAAAAGATGTTTGACACTGCGTAATATCATTTTACATCTCTCTCTCTCTCTCTCTGCAGATTTTGTTTTTTTGGAATAAACTAAATAAACTAAATGCTGAATCGTCGGTAAGGTAGATGTTTCTGTTAAAAGTGAGACGTGAAGAATGGCATTGATGGATCCCACATCATAAATTAAGGCAAAACAAGTCAAAAGTGAAGCAAGGTCTTAATGTTTTGGGTTTGGGGTATCTTGGTTTGGTAGACAGTTCTTTTGTTTTTTAACTGTTCATCTATGGAGGATGACAACTCACACAAGCCAACCTTTCTTGAATGAACATCTCACCTAATACCTCTACACCCATCCATCCTATTAAAACCCTTGGTAGCACATGCACTTTTGGCCATGCAATTTGCTAGCTTTATGTTATCACAATACAATTTTTATTAGAATCACTATGCAAATTGGCAGCTTTATGTTATTTCAATACTATTTTGTAAGAATTATTATGCCAATTTGCTAGCTTTGTGATATTAGTTTATTAATTGTTTGTGAGGGTTATTGTCTGGTGTATCTTTACATATCACACATCTTTTTCATGCATGATGATTAGTCTAGAAAAGGGGGGGATGTGTCCTTGTTCTTTTACTTGGTTAATGGATGTGCTTTTTAAACAAAAAACATATCATGAAAATTAAAGATGTCAACTATTATATATATTAATTTAGAAGACATTGTGTGCTGTTGCTTTCATTCTAAACTAAAACAAGTTTTGACTGGGGCTGCAATCAATGTGACACCTCTTGGCGTGTAATGGGGGTCTGCCTAACCCCAGCTTGCCTATCTTAAAAAAAAAAACCCAAGGACTTTGCGTCATAAAATGATAAAAAATTCTCTGAATGGTTTACTTCGTCAAGCTATATCTGTACTAGAAGCAAGGCTGGTAAACAAGCTTTATTAGGGTTTGGCTTGTCTAGCTCATGCAAGCCGAGCTGAGCCAAAGCTTGAGCCAAGGAAGGCGAACTGAGCTGGCCTGTTAAAAAAAACTTATTTTTCAGTACATAATGAAAATCAAATTCATGACCATCCAACGAGTTGAGCTCCTTTTTTTTTTTGACGTTTAATATCAACCTTAGATGAACTCATTTAAACATGCCCATATGAGCTGAGTCGAGAGGAACACCCATTGCTCTTACTCAGCTCAGTTACACTACATGAGCTGCTTGTAGCTCGGCTCTCGCTTACACTACATGACCATCCAACCAGTTGAGCTTCTTTTTTTTTTTTTTTTTTACGTTTAATATCAACCTTAGATGAACTTAAACGAGTCTATATGAGCAGAGCCGAGACGAACACCCAGCTCTCACTCATCTCTCCTGCAATGCATGATCGGCTTGTAGCTCGATCGGCTGTCGAACCCATCTTACGAATGAATTTTGGGCAAGCCAAATCAAGTAAAGCCACACGCAGCCGAGTTCATTTAACCAGACCTATCTAGAAGTTTAAACTGTTGAATACAAGATATGTTGCTCATTTTGAAAATCTTTGAGTCATGTTGAAAGCATTAATGATTCTGGTAAATTAACAGTTTTATTTGCATCTATTATTAGGCTATTTAGGCCTGTTTAGAGTTAGAATAAGATATATATTTTTAGAATATTCATCTAAATTTTCTAAAGAATAGATAAAAACTAATCTTCATTATTTTGGGCATTGTAAAACATGACCAAGTTCAAGAACTCTAAATAACACTGCCATCATGAAAATAAAAAGCAACCAAGATAGGCATTTGAATAATTTTATTCAAAGTGAAACATTTTAATGCCTTCCTCCCTGAAAATGTTCTCTGGTATCCTTTGCCTCTCCATTTTTTTCGCCCACCCATGAATAGTTTAGGGCAAGTGGCAATAGTTTAGGGCAAGTGGCAGTGGCCATCTTTATTTACTTTGGTAATGAATATGCTTTGGGAAACAAACAAATATATCAGCTAAAATTAAGGGTGCTGGCACTAAGGAGTAGAATAGTTTGATGATATTAAATAGTGTTGCTTTCATTCTAAACTAACACGTTTGCACTGTTGAAATTATTTTTCATTAGAAAATGACATAGATGCTCTTGGGTGCTTTACTTGATCAAGCTCTCCTCACAATAGAAAGTTTAAATTGTCAATTACAAGGCATAGGGCTATATTCAAATCTACTTTGTGTTTTCTTGAAAACAGGAAACAAAATGAGATTCCTCTTGTACAAGGAGGAAAGACTAGTGCTGCATTTCAGCCTTGTAGGAAGTTTTAGGAATGTTGGTAAATTTGTTCCATGGAAATGTTTTGCTCCAAGCATGTTTACAGTTGGACTATGTTATGACCATATAATCTCAATATCTATATTTTCCCAAGAAATAGGTCATAAAAATTCACTGGTGTTTCCGTTATGTTTGGTATTGTTGAAAACATGACCAGGTTGAAACCAAGGTGTGCCCTTCAATATTGTATCAAAGTGAAACATTTTAATGCCATTTCCCTTGAAAACATTTTATATTGTTGCATGGGAGGTGGAAATTTTCCACATGTAAGTCTTCATCAAATGCCTAGGAATTGTCCACTTGCAAATGTTAAATTTGGAGAAGATGCAATCTGTTATCTAATGTTGCTAATTATCTTCACTATCAAGTTTTTTGTTTTTTGAAATGCAAGCTGGGATTAGTCCAACCCCTACCAGATATCAATTAAAAGGGAATCAAGAGTATTACAGTGACTGATTATACATCTTGCCTTGTGGGGAGCCAATCCGGGGGTGATCTTGTTGGGTTTTGAATACCCTAATTGATGCAACAGAATATGGCTATGGCCACAAGAAATAAGGCTGAGAAGAAGAAAAACTTAAATGTTTTTCTCACACTTACACACAAATGCACTAAAAAAAATATTAAGCAAATAAGATGAGAATGCATGTCAAACACAAGAAGGATGATGGCTTTATATAGAGCCCAAAAAGAAACATACCATGTCCCATCAAAGGGTTGCACCTTTTTAAAAAAAAACTTATTCCCTTCTGGTAAATTTCAAAGAGACATAAAGTTGCATCCTTTCATCAAGCAAGGTGTCTCTTTGGAAATCTAAGACACATCTTCCCTTCACTTTTGGATTTGGATATTACAAATTACTAATTTTGACATCCCCCTTTAATTTGTAATTCTTAAAGAGGATCTAAAATTTTTGAACTTATCTATAGGCAAAGGCTTGGTGAACATCTCTACAACTTGCTTATTGCTTGGCATGAATTTCAGCATGATTTTTTTTCAACTAATTGTCTGATGAAATGATGATGAATCTCAATGTGCTTTAAGCGGCTATGAAAGACTGAATTTTTCGTCATCGCAATGGCAGACTTGTTGCCACAATTGATAATGGTCGGTCCTTCAAGCTTTTGTTGTAAATCTAAAAGAATTCTTCTAATTAGCCAAATTGCTTCACTTGTTGTTGTGGTAGTTGAGATATATTCTGCAGTCGACAATGCAATTGTATTTTGCTTCTTTGATGACTAAGAAATAATTTTGGATCTCAGGCAAAAGACATATCCTGAAGTACTTTTTCGATCATCAACTGACCATGCCCAATCACTATCCGTATAGCCCACAAGTTGAATGTTGTTTTCAACAACATATTTGATTCCAAATTTTTTTGTACCTTGTAAATATTTCAAAATTCTTTTGGTTGCTGCAAGATAGAGTTTGTCTAGATCACTCGTAAACCTAGATACAAGACTAACAATATTTGCAATGTCAGGTTTTGTGTTAGTAAGATAAATCAATGATCCGACCAAGCTTCTATACATAGAAGCATCTACCCTTTTAGCACCATCATTTTTTGTCAGATTCTCGTTGACACTTATTGGAGTGCTCACTGGCTTACAATTTAACATGTTAAATTTTTTCAGCAACTCTTCAAGATATTTTTCTTGAGAAATAATTTTTTTTCCTTTCTTCAACTTGACCTGTATTCCAAGAAAATATTTCACAATTCCTAAATTTGTCATCGCATACTCCTTAATTATGTCCTCTTTAAACTTGATAACCATTTTTGTATTTGATCCAACATAGATCAAATCATCCATATATAAGCAAACAACTAGAAAATTTTCTCCATCTCTCTTTACATATAGAGATGGTTCACTTGGGCTTCTTTGAAATTTTTTCTTTTAAAAATATTGGTCTACTTTCATATTTCAAGCTCGCGGTGCTTACTTTAAGCCATATAAGACTTTCTTTAACCTTTAAACTTTTTCTTTATGTCCTTCCTTCTTAAAGCCAAGAGGTTGCTCAACATAGATCTCTTTTTTGAGTTCTCCATTAAAAAAGGTAGATTTTACATCCAACTGATATACCAAAACTTTCAACTTGATGGACATGTTTAGCACAACTCAAATTGTTTCCATTCTCACAACTAGAGCAAAAGTTTCATTAAAGTCTACTCTAAATTTTTGGGAATAGCCTTTTGCTACAAGTCGGGCTTTGTGCTTTTGAATTGAGCCATCTTCATTGAATTTGGTTTTAAAAATTCATTTTAGACCAACTATATCTTTTTCTTTTGGCCTGTTTACCAATTCACATATATGAATTTTCTCAATTGCAGAAATCTCTTCATTCATGACAGTTTTCCAAATATCATTTTTGATGGCTTCTTCATAATTTTGAGGCTCAAATAAAAACAATGACATATGACAAGAAGCATATATATCTGCAAGAGATCTAACATTTCTATGAGGAGTATCTAATTTTGAATCACTTGAGTTCATATGTTCTTTGCTTATAGAAATGTCTGGCATAGTCAAATTTGTATCTCTTTGAGGTGCTTCTACGGAGCGTGTTCCTCAGTCTCATTCACTTTTTTCAGAAAAAATTACATCTCTTGAGATAACCAACTCCTTTGTATTTGGGTTAACAAGGCGAAAGGCTTTTAAAGTATCACTATAACCAGCAAATATGAACTTTTTCCCCTTCTTATCAAAATTTTCTCTATTTTGAGAATGAATTTTGCTATAAGCAACATAATTAAAAACTTTAAAATGACTTAATTTTGGTTTGTGCTTGTACCATGTCTCATACATAGTTTTGCTATAAATAGACTTGGTGGGAGCCTTATTCAAAATATATACTGTTGTGTTCACGGCTTCGGCCCAAAAATAGTTTGGAAGATTCTTTCCTTTTAACATGGTCATTGCCAATTCAACAATAGTGTGGTTTCGTCGCTCTATGATACCATTTTGTTATGACATTTTTGTTGCACTTAGTTGCCTTTTGATGCCTTGGATTTTGCAATAGTTTTGAAATTCATTGGATGTAAATTCTCCTCTGTGGTCAATCCTTAATCTTTTCAATTTAAACTCACTCTCCTTTTCTGCATAGGTTTTAAATTCTTTAAAAATGGAGAATGCTTCTGACTTTTGTTAGAAAAAGTATATCTACATCATTCTACTAAAGTCGTCAACGAAGAGTAAAAAATACTTTCTTTCATTGTGAGATTTTGTCTGCATCGGTCCACAAATGTCTGCATGAACCAATTCAAGAGGACGCTTCACCTTCTAACATGAATTTGGTAAAGAAAGTCTATGAAATTTGCCATATATACAACCTTCACATAATTTATTTTCTCTATCAATATAAGGAAGCCCAATTACCATGTTTTTTTGCTTCAACAATTTCAAACTTTGATAATTTAAATATTCAAATCTTAAATGACAAAGATTTGATACATCTAAAATTTTAACATTTAGTACTTGTCCTTCACATGAACTCATAGTCAAGAGAAAGGCCTTACTTGTAGCTATCTTCACTTTGGCTATTGTTTGTTGACTATTTTTATCAATAATATCACATTGATCATTATTGAAGTTTACTAAGTACTCATTTTTATCAGTTGACCAACACTTAACAAGTTCTGTGCTAAATCGGGTATATAAGAAACATCATGAATGTGTTTGATCTGACTTGATTTAGTTTTAATTGTTATGACTCTGTTGCCTTGAAAATTTTAAGATTTTTCATCTCTCATTCTTACTTTGAAGGTGATAGTTTCATCAAGTTTGACGAAATAATTTTTATTTTCAGTCATGTGGTTGCTACAACCACTATCTACATACCATATATCACTTGGTTCTTGCTCAACGTTCATGCAAGAGAAGACAATTTGATCATTCTCATCTTCATTTTTTGAGAAATTGGCTTCATGCTTTTCTTGAAATTAAGTCTTTTTTAGAGTGATTTGGTATTCAGCATCTTGTACATTTGAATCAGCATTCTCTATACTCATGCTCAGATTTTTTATAGACATGACAACATTTTTCTGATTGCTTAAACTACCTTGGTTGACTAGAATAATTTTTTCCTTTGCTGCAACCTTTGAGGAACTTTTAATTTCTTCATTTTGAAAATTGAGATCTTCTTTTGAAGCCTTCTTTTTCTTCATCTATATTGAGCTTTTGTTTGGAGTGCATGCTCAATCACTTACGATTCAGTCCTTGCAATCCGCTTCTCATATGCCTTGGGATCCCATCAAGTCTTGTAATGATAGAGTTGATAGATTTTTTGACTTTTCTATGGCTGCTACGACATAATTGTACTTCAGTGGCAAACTTCTTAAAAAAAATCAACTATTTTTTTCTCTTTAATTTTGTCATCATAGCTCCTTATTTGATTGATAATCCCAACAACTCTATTAAAAAACTTTTGAATGGATTCATTGTCTTTCATAGACAATGTATCAAAATCTCTCCACAATGCTTAAAGTTTGATGTGGATAATATTCTTCGAGCCTTGGAATTCATCTTTAAAATATTTCAGGCTTCTTTGGACAAAGTTGTATTCATGATTTGGGAAAAAATAGCATTGTTTATCCCAAGTTGGATATATAGAAGTGCTTTTGCATCCTTCTTCTTGTTATTCTTAAATTCTTTTTGTTTTGAAGTGGTTCATGATGCAAGAATTGCATCATTAGTTGATTCTTCATAACCGCCATCGACAATCTCCCAAAGCTCTTGTGAGGCAAATAGAGTCTTCATTTTAAGACTCCAAAAATCATAGCCTTCACCATCAAACACAGACACTTAGAGTTGGGAAAGATTGGTGACAGGGTTATTCAAATTTTCTGCCATGATTTTGATGTAAGTGTGATCTCCTTCAATCTGGATCTTGATACCACTTGTTGGATTTTGAATACCCTAATTGATACAACAGAGTATGGCTATGGCCACAAAAAATAAGGTTGAGAAGAAGAGGAACTTAAAAGTTTTTCTCACACTTACAAATGCACCAAAAAAGAAATAATATTTTATTGAGCAAATGAGATGAGATTGCATGTCCAACACAAGAAGGATGAGGGCTTTATATAGAGCCCAAAAAGAAACATGCCATGTCCCTTCAAAAGGTTACACCTTTTCAAAAGAAACCTAATACCTTTGGTAAATTTCAAAGAGACATAAAGTTGCATCCGTTCATCAAGCAAGGTGTCTCATTGGAAATCAAAGACACCTCTTTTCTTTACTTTTAGATTTGGATATTACAAATTACTATTTTTGACAGATCTTTGTAGGATTTTTGGATTCTCACCATCGCGATTTTTGTGAGTTGTATTACATTTTTTCTCAATGTTTTTACATGTTTTTACATGTTTTTATATGTATTACATTTTGATCCTGATAAGCCTTTCTATATGATAAGATATCTCTAACTTTTTCCTTATTATCTGGATATTTAATCTCTCTCTCTCTCTCTTCTAGCCTATCTCTTTGACAAATATGATTATTCATATCATTGAGGGACTGAACAAACTCTTGCTATTCACGACAAATATGGTTAGCATTATCTTGAATAGATAAATCATGTTGTTGACAATCTCTATCTTGAATAGATCAACCATGTTGTTCATGACAAATGCGGATAACAAATCTGGATCTGCCAAATCCGATAATACCTCCTTCAAATTGGGCAGTGGTGCAGTCCAAAGGCCGAGTTTGGGTCTAAGAGAACGAAAGTCGACCTTAGTCAGTGGCTTGGTAAATATATCAGCAACTTGGAGATATGAAGGGATAAAGGTTGTAATAAGATGACGTTGAGAAATCTTCTCATGCACGAAGTGGTAGTCGATCTCGATATGCTTAGAGCAATTGTGAAATAGGGATTCACAATCATATGCATTGCAAAGAGGTTATCACAAAATATTGTAAGAGCTTGGAAAATATAAAGGCCAAGATCATGAAGGATAAACGTGATCCAAGTGAGTTCAGCAATGGCAGAGGCTAAATAGAAATATTCAACCTCAATGCTCAAGCGGGTGACCATGGGTTGCTTCTTTGCAGACCATGAAATATAGTTGCCTCTAAGATAAGCACAATAGCTAGAGGTAGACTGATGGATGTTTGGACAACTGGCCCAGTCAGCATCTAAAAACCCATAGAAAACAAAAGGATTATGCGCAAGGAGGTGGATGCCAAAATGGATGATGTCTTTGATGTACCAGAAAATGTGCTTGACGAACCAAAAATAAAACTTTGTAGGAGCATGCACATATTGACAAATATAATTAACACTGTAAGAGATGTCCAGACGTGCGAAAGTAAGATATTGGAGGCTCCCAACTAAACTATGGTAATAGCAAACATCAACATAAGGATGAGAAGCAAGAGGCTATGGCGGGTGGCCGACCATAGGGATGAAAATAGGGCAGTAGTCCTTCATTTGAGCCTTGTCAAAAATCTCATAAGCGTAGCGGGTTTGATTAAGGAAAAGACCTACATCAAATCGTTGGACTTGAACTCCTAAAAAATGGTGAAGATCCCTAAGATCTCTTGTGGCAAACTCTTTTCTCAACTACTAAATAACATCGAACAAGAAAGCAGTATTACTCCCAGTGATAATGATGTCATCGATATATAATAATAAAAAGATGCACCGTGAGCATGTTGACATATGAAAAGAGACGAATTAGCAATACTGCAAAAGAAACCCATGCCCAACAAAAAGATGCTGAAGCGATCAAACCATATGTGAGAGGATTGTCGTAACCCATATAAGGCATGGTGAAGTTTACACACATGGGTAGGCTTGGAAGTATCATGAAATTCAAGCAGTTGGTCCATGAAGACAGGTTCATCAAGAGTGTGTAAAGGAAGATATTTTTAATGTCAAGTTGGTAAATGAGCCAAGAAGAATCTAAGGCAATGGAGAGGACAATGTGAATAGTAGTGAGTTTGATAACAAGGAAGAAAGTCTCAAGAAAATCGACTCTGAAAAGTTATGTGAAATCCTTGGTGACCAAGCAAGCTTTTAGTCAATCTAAGGAGATATCAACATGAAGCTTGGTCTTGAAGACCCATTTGCAAGCGACTATGTTCATGTCAGGGGTCTTAGAAATAAGTTTCCAAGTTTTCGCGTGGGAAAGAGCGTTCATTTCTTCCTGCATGGCACGAAGACAACCAGGGTAAGTGAGAGCCACTTTAATGGTTTTGGGTTCAAGAGGGATGTCTAGCTTGGTTAAAAAATATTTCAGGTTGGGTTTGATGATGTCGGCCTTAGCGCGAGAATATAGGATGAGCAATACTAAGGAGGACCAGAAAACAAAAGAAGGAATTGATGAAGGAGGAGGAGTGACAAGTGAGTTTGGGGTAATAGAGGAATCGGTGTGGGAAGACGCCATGGGCAACGTATGTTGAGACTCATCCGGGTTGAGACTAATAGCAGTGTTCTCTAGATGATCCGGATCGACAAGGATGGCGTTTTAATTTCGGTTGTTAAAGTGTATTGTTGTACTCTTTTTTACTTGCTCCCAACGAAAAAGATCATGACCATTATACAAAATGCCTTTGAAAGATAAGCAACTTTCATAAAAAACCACATGGCGACTGATGTAAACTTGACCAGTATCAACATAAAGGCAGCAATATAATTATCAATGTAGAGACCGTGGAGAAAATTTATTCTTAGCATAATTATGCAAATACAAAAAATACATAGACCCAAAAGCATGAAGGTATTCATATTCAGGCCTCTTGCAAAATGGCTTCTCATATGAAGACATCATCTTTAATGACGAGCTAGTTAAGCGGTTGATTAACCAAACTGCTATGAGAAATGCTTTCACTCAAACTTTTGTAGGTAAAGTAGCATAAAACATCATGGCAAGACTTAGTTCGACAATACTATGATATTTTCTTTGCGCACGTCCATTTTGTTCGAGCATATGGGGACAAGAAATATTATGATGAATTTCATTGTCTCTTAAGTATTGTTGAAATTCATGCCCTATGAATTCTCTGTCACCACCATTAGATTGAAAGATTTTAACAGAGGCATTGAATCTGTTTAAAATCAACTTATAAAATCGATTAAGAAGATCATATTTCAACTTTAATGGGTATATCCAAACATATCTGGAGAAGTTTTCGACCATAATGACATAATATTTGAAATACTTAGTGAGAAACTTCGAGTGCTGACTTCTAAATATCGCAATGTATCTTTTCAATTGGTTTACTAGAAGATACTTTAGAACTATTAAATGGGAGTCGACTTGACTTGGCCATTATGCAACTTTCATAAATGGTTTTATTTTTATTTGCTGAAAAAGAAATCAATCTTTTATTTTGCAAAAAATCAACTATCTCCATACTCAGGTATCCCAACCAGCGATGTCATTCATTCTTGCTCATATTGCATTATTTATTAAAAAATAAAGTCTCTTTATTCATAGGTTTTAGGATGTAGAGGTTATCACTTCTATGCTCTGAAGTTATCTGTCTCTTGGTCACGTTGTTCTTTATAAGAAACTGATCATTATAGAACTCAAAAAATAAATGTTGATCATATGTTAATTACCTAACAGAAATCATTTTTTTCTTCATATCAGGAACAACTAGAACATTATCAAGTTTAACTTTTTCTTAACCTATGTGAAGGTCGATTGAGCCAACATGGGTTATAGGGACTTTTTCTTTATTTTCAACCATTATCTTTTCTCAACCGAAGTAGGGATTTTAAGCTTATGAAGAATAACTGGGTTGACTGTGATATGAGAGCTTGCACCCATGTCAGGGAACTAAGCATGATCTTTATTATCTGAAACTGTCATAGCTACCAATGCTTGAGAAATGTCATCAACTTGGTACATTTGATTGAACCTGTGGTAACACTTTTATTTAGTGTGATTCAACTTTGAACAAATTTGACATATTACATGCTTATCATTCTGTTGATTGCCTTGCATATTTTTGCAGTTTTGATTGTTTTAGAATTGTTGATTCATTTGGCACGATGATTGATTTTTTATTTGAGAGAAACCTCGACCTTGAGACAAAAAAAGGTTTAAAAACCTTATCTCTTGTTGTTTTGATTTTTATCTTGACGCTGACTTATAAATGCCACATTTTGATTAGGGTGATGATCCTGATCCGGCATCTGGAGAGTTTTAAAAGTCTCATGAGACTGAAGCAAAGAAATTGGCTTTTAATGTGTACGAACTGGCAGTTTCATCATGGATATGGTAAATACTTCATATTCATATTTAAGACCATTCAAAAGCGAGAACACTTTGTTCTTGTCATCAGCATGTTTGCCAATAGTGGCAAGCTCATCACATGTATTTTTGAAGGAAGCTATGTATTCGGTGAGAAAAAATGCTATATTTTTTAAATGACTGAAGCTTTTGCAGCAAATCGCATTCACACTTTTAAGAGTTAAGAGAAAATGCCTCTTCAAGGGTCGACCACACTTGTGCAGCTGTGTCAAGCCCAACAATGAATCCAAGAACTTCCTCAGATAAGGTGCCGATTATCCATCCACGTAGTAGCCGATCTGATTTCCTCCATGCAATAAAATCTGGATTTTTGGCACGAGCTCCATTGTCATCAACTAAAAATTGCATGGGATATGGGATTCATGGCTTATAAATCCCTAGAGATTGACTTTCTATCAACCCCAATAATTGTGTCCTTCAGAGTAGATAGTGTGTATCAATTTTAGTGATACGAAATTAGCAACATTCAATGTTGGTGGATATGAGAACTTTGTTGAGGAAGAAATTGCAGCTGTGAAAATGAATCGTATGAACTCACGATTCTAGCTCTAATACCATAAACAAATTGGGAAGCTAACTATAAAATGAAAAATATGATATGATAGAGTGAGAGGGAGTGAGAGAAATGGATACAAAAGATATATGTGGTTCGACAATGGTGTCTACATCCACAGGCTGATAATATGAACTTCTTTATTATTCCTTAACGTTTTTACACGTGTTTATATGTATTACATTTTGATCCAGATAAGCCTTTCTATAAGATAAGATATGCTTCTTATCATCTCTAACTTTTTTTTATTATCAGGATATTTAATTTCTCTCTCTTCTAGTCTATGTCCTTAGCAAATGTGATTATTCATATCATAGAGAGATTGAACGGACTGTGTTCACAACAAATGTGGTTAGCATTATCTTGAATAGATCAACTATGGTGTTGCCGATCTCTATCCTAAATAGATGAAACATGTTGTTCACAACAAATGCAGATAACAGATCTGGATCTGCTAGATCCGATAATAAGGAGGACATTACCCTTGCCTCAGTGGATTGCCTAAGGGCGGCCATCCTCCAGGATCTGCTCCTCTTTTTTCATTGCATTATGCTTCTCCCTCACCTTCCTCCATCTTCACTATCAAGTTGTGTTAATTAAAAACATCTAGGAGGTTCTATTAATGGTTGACGACCCTGACCTTCCTTTGAGAGCAGATTAGGTGCAATCACATTGAACACAAAGAGCGATCGAGCCGCTGCACTTGACCACCCTTATATCTGAGATACCACCTGTCTAGCCCAACAATAAGATGGAGGGTGGTCCAGTGAAGCGACACACTTTTTTGAGTGAAGTGATCGCACCTGATCCCCTCCTTTCTTCTGCACTGTTCACGGGCTTGGCGCAACTCAGTGCCAACAACTACAACTTTTTTTTTATTTATGGATGATCAGGGAGAAAACTGCCGGGTTTTTTTTGTCATAGACAGAAACTAGACACCCTTCCCACCATGTAATTAGGAACGTATCCCCTAGGTATCGAACTCGTGACATCTTTTCGACTTGAGACCAGTGTTGTGAGAGGCGTACGCCTCAGTACCTGAAGCGTACGCCTCAGAGGCGAGGCGCACACTCAAGGTACTGAGGCGTTGCTGTGATGCGCCCCTCATCAACCTCCGACCAGTTGTGACCACCGACCACCGGAGTTGCTGTGCTGCAGCTGCTGCTCAGTCTTCTCCGACCACCGGACGACCGGCATATCCCTCGCTTCCGTACCAGCTGGGCGGGTGGTCCTTCTCTTACTGCCTCCCCTCCCATAGCTTCACTTCCATTCCACTTGTGAGAGGCGTACGCCTCAGTACCTGAGGCGTACGCCTCAGAGGCGAAGCGCAGGCTCAACGCCTCGCTTGGCCTCATCGCATTTAACAACCTTGCTTGAGACCAATGTTGACAGTATCGGTATCGGCCCTGAATCGTTGGGCCACCTATTCAGCTGCATGGGCCCGATATTGATACCTAACTGAATCGTTCTGTATCGGCCCAAAAATAATAAAAATTTATTAAGTGTCAATAATAAGGTGACAGGTGTTAAAATCATTAGAATAATATTGAAAAAATATTTTTTTGATATTTTTATATTTATTAAAAAGTAGCTGATTCAGGCCTGCAGCGTATTGAATTTTTGCAGATACGCACTGATACTGATAACATTGCTTGAGACATTCAAGCCAATCCCCTAACCAATTAGAGTGTGGAGACCTCGTGGGAAACTTAATCAACTCTTAATCACGGGAAAAGGTTAATAATCATTTCACTAAGTAGCAATTATATATGATGGGTACACTAATACTATATATATATATATATATATATATATATGTGTGGATGGGGATGTGGAAATGTTCAAAGAAATCAAAGTCTATCAAAAGTGGGGCCCTCTTAGTAATGACAGTGTTCCACGCTGTCCCTCAAGGTACCAATTACCAACTACATAAAAGTAGTTAGAATTGACCCCATTGTCGGTGAAGTGATGAAGTAAACACAAAGAAATGTCATGTCCAAAACAAACCCTCAATTATGTGAAATTTTGACAATCACACTCTCAATCTCAAAAGCCAATGCCAACTGCTTCCCGTTGAGTGGTTAAACAAATCAAGCGTGTTGATCCAAAACAATCATTTTTTTAAAAACACTTGCATGTTTGGGTTGGTTACAGGTGAGATCAATCCTGTAACCAACTTAAATTCACAAGATTAAGGCAAAAACAATCCCAATTAACTTGCTCGCGCTTTTCTTGTTTCATTTAACCTTGAGAAAGTGTTGTTATTGTGATTTATATCCAAATCCAAGAATCACGGGGCATTGCAAACATTGCACTTTCTGCGTGCCAAAGAATTTCTCTGACAAATCACAATACTTTTCCTTGCCTTCATAAATTGTCAGAGGCGAAATTCATGCTACCATGGGTTGGACCCTGATCCAAGTCTAGTTGGTGAGACCAAAAGCCTATTTGGACCTGTGAGGAGTTCTGGGGTGAGTCGGATGGAGAAAAGGGCTCTGAACGTGTTGAGCTGCAGTAGATTCTATATTTGGATAAATACCGACCATGCTGAACTTTATTGACTTGGATATCATTCTTTGGGTGGTTCCCAGCTTAATATGGATTCGTTTGGAAAATATATAGAAATCAGGACTTGACCCGGATCCTGTTTCAATGCACTTATAACCTAAACATGAGTAACAGACCTCCCACATCGAACCAATTGCATGAATGTTGGTATGGTGGCTAGAGCCCTTTCGATCCTGTGTTGAACAGGACCCGGCCAGTAGAGTATATCTGATCGGAACCCAACATGTTGATGGCTCTAGCTGATCCGGTTTTGTTGTGCCTGAAGCAGTTTGGGTCTGATCAAGATGACACTTGTGGCTGATTTCACATATACAAATTCCAGGAGAGAAGCCCATATATGTTAGATCATACCAAACATAGAACCCAGGCCCCCAATTTAGTCTTCAATGGAAATGGTAGTGGTTGTAGTAAACCAATTCCCTAGGAAAAACTTTTTGTGTGATTATGAAGAAGTGGGTCCCACAAAGATCAGATTTTTAACAAGAAAATGATACAATAACAGGAGCAAGTATAGGTAAAATAAAGAAAAAGAAGCATGCAACAATTTGAAAGAGAGCAGGTGAGCCCTGCTCTAACTCCCCCCCCACTGGCTCATTCATCTATTGTTTAGCACAGAGTTGACAAATTTGATATTGCTATCATTTTGCCAAAGTAATGCCCAACACACCCTTGTCGTTCACCCACTTCTCCCTCACTGTCTAGTCTCTATCTCACTAAAAAAATAAGTAGTTACTGTTGAGATTTATTTTACATCAAACTAGCTCCCAAAAAAGACCGGGCCCTCATGATAGGATCTATTAGTTAGGCAATATATATCAGAAAGTGTCGTTTCTTTATCTGACTTTACATATTTTGGACATATCCTCCATGGGCTTTAAAAAGTCCCAACTAACCATGTCCACGTATGGTGCAACTTAAACTGGATTCGAAGGACTTGGTCTCACAGCACCGAGTATGGTCTAGATCTGCCAGAAGGTCATGGTTCTTGGACCACCAACTTACACACATTCTATCTGAACCAGGTTCAGCTGATACAGCTTAGCTCGGCTAGTCGTGGGTCGAATTGCACATTATGCGATTAAACGACTCCTAAAAGAACCCATCAACTAGGCCCAGTCTTAATTTGTATCCTTCTTTTGACCTGGCTAAACACATAATTTAACTTATAAACAAGCTTGTTTGAGTTTGGTTGCCAACCATCTCTTCCTAAGATGCCAAGACAAGTGAGCCTAGCACTAAACTCCAAGTTCAAATCAGCCTAGTCAACCATGCATTTTATCTGAGACCTAAAATTTCTATCCTTAACTAACCCTTTTTAACTCTTTAGACACAAAGTCATTTTGGATCATGTTCAACAAAAAAAAAAGGAAAAAGAAAAGAAAAAGTGAATGTGATCAACCATTTGATAAAAGCACAATGGTATCCCAAGTTATATACTTTTTCTTTATACAATAGTGTGGCAGCTACAACCGCTATTCATTACATTTCAGAGTAATTAATTCCCCAAATTGTCCTCCTTTTCATTATATATACGTCTTCGGTCTAACTTGGCTCTCACTACCAAGGAGCTAAGCTTTCACACACAAGAAAACATGGAGAGATCATTGGTGCCTCCACGCTTCTTCTTCTTCTTCTTGTGCTTTATGCCATGCTTGCTGACTGTGTGCTCTTGGCCAACCAATGGCTATGGCTATCTCTACCCTCAATTCTATGACGAATCATGCCCCAAGGTTCAAGAGATAGTCAAGTCTCTCGTCGCCCGGGCCGTGGCTAAGGAGACCAGGATGGCTGCGTCCTTGCTCAGGCTCCATTTCCATGACTGCTTTGTCAAGGTGAGGTCATTGCTTTTCAATCTATATTTTGAGTTTCCTAACTTGAGTTTAGAGATGAACTTAGAGGGTTTAGTCCTTTTCGGGACTCGGTAATCGTGAATTCTGTTAGAAAACTATTGCATTAGAATCTTTACTTTGATGGTTTTACAAAGAAAGAGTTTTGCTTTTGGAGAAAGGTTGTTATTAATTTGTTTACTTGGCAACATTGTAGTTGAGTGATGAACTGACAGCTTAATTTACCTTTACATTCTCATAATTCATGCACTATATTTCTCTTATAATGATCTTTGATTTTCCTTTTAATGCAAAGTAAGTTAAGGAAGATGATGAGAAAAATGCATTTGATGACAGGTAGGCTTAGTCAAAACTTCTAGAAATATGTGATCACACTGGGGCCCGGATGGGATAGCTTTAGCTGGATAATCCGGATCTCATTCACTTGTTCTGCAAGAGTCCAATTGTTGATTGGGTATCTTGGACTAATTAATTTTGCATGGCTTATGGTGATGTCATCAAGTCAAGCCTAGTTACTCCAAACTGGTCCAATTTTGACTTGAAAAGGGTAGCACCTGCTAACCAGTGTTTCATCTGAGAACGTGAAGATTTTAAACTTTATCTTAATATCTTATTTATTTATTTATTGTTCATAGAACCGAAGTCTTTTTTTTTTGTATCTTTAAATATAGAACCAAAGTATATTTTTCACTTTCTAATTACTGTGACGAATTTGTGGTTGGTATAGTAGCAGCCATTGCCAGTTACCAATCTCTCTCTCTCTCTCTCTCTCTCTCTCTCTCTCTCTCTCTCTCTCTTTCTCTCACCTGCATGATTTATAAAATATGCAGGGCTGTGATGCATCAATTTTGTTGGATAGCAGTGGCAGCATAATTACTGAGAAAAACTCAAACCCAAACAGGAACTCTGCCAGAGGGTTCGAAGTAATTGATGAGATCAAAGCTGAAGTTGAGAAGGCATGCCCCGGTGTTGTGTCTTGTGCAGACATTCTCACCCTTGCTGCAAGGGACTCCACGGTTATTGTATGCCTCATTTCCGCATCATCTCTCTCTCTCTCTCTCTCTCTATATATATATATATATATATATATATTTATGAACAAGGGTACATATATCACAAAATGAACAAGTGTGATGCAACATTCATTTGAGGGGGTGCAGTTTGGATGGCACCTACTTATCCGGAAAAGCAAGACAAGTTCAGAAATTCCATTCTGGAGCACAATGCAAATCTTCAATTCATACTTGCTTTTTCAGATAAGTGACTGCATCCAAACGCACCCTTGGCATAAATGGCTAAAATAGCATCATTGAGTATGTTTGTCATCATGGAAAATGCAGTGAATTCGTGAACTTCAAATTTTCCACTATCTGCATCCGCCTGAAGGCTTTAAGTTGATGGACTCTGATGTCTCTGTCGCTGGTATAATCAAATTCATGAACTCCGACTGTTTCTGTGTTGGAGTTTGTGAACTTGTGTAACATGAAATATAAAGCTCAAACAGAGTCTTAGATAGGCCAAAGTAACAGTCCACAATCATTTTCCTGCTTTTGTCTTTGTCTCAGTCTGGTGGGCCCAGTTGGGAAGTGCCATTGGGAAGGAGAGACTCGCTTGGGGCAAGCTTGAGTGGATCAAATTACAACATCCCAGCTCCAAACAGCACCATTCAAACTCTCATTACAAAATTCAAGCTCAAGGGCCTTAATCTCGTCGATTTGGTCGCTCTTTCCGGTAATTTCTATCTTGTTGCTTCTTCTTTTTTCAGTAAGGGGTTGGCGTAGTGGGGTGGGGCCTTGGCTGCTGGACGAGCAGTCAAGGTTTGATTCCCATGGGTGTCGCCCCTCTGCACAAGCCAACGCCTAACATAGGCCCCGGGCTTGGGGCAAGGGTCCTAGCCTCGGAGTTTTATGCTGTCGGCATGACAACCGTAGGTATAGCAGGCTGAGCCAGCGTGAACAGGTCTTTGTGCCGGTTACGGTTTCTTCGGGTTATAAATCTAAAAAATATATGTATTTTGTCATATTAAAACATTAAAAAAACAGTTTTTATTGACTAACAAAAATCGTGTCCTCGTGCCCTAATTTTGCAAAAAAAATACGAACTTGTGACATACTGTGTCCCATTCATGTCACCAATGACTGGCAGCCAAAATGGTGTGTCCCTATGACATAGTTGTAGACCAATTGCACCTTCATCCATACGAGTAATGCATGTTTCACCAATGCTCATTTATGCCTTTGTCCATGCAGGAAGCCACACAATTGGGTTCTCTAGGTGCACAAGCTTCAGGCAAAGGCTCTACAACCAAACAGGCAATGGGCTGCCTGATTATACACTTGATCAATCCTATGCATCACATCTCAGATCAGGCTGCCCTAGATCAGGTGGTGACAACAACCTCTTACCACTGGACTATGTCACTGTGGCCAAGTTCGATAATTACTACTTCAAGAACATCCTTGCGTCGAAAGGGTTGCTTAGCACTGATCAGATCCTCTTTACGAAGAACGAGAAGACCATGGAGCTTGTTGAGCTTTATGCCAAGGACAATCAGAAGTTCTTTGAGCAGTTTGCCAAGTCCATGATCAATATGGGAAACATCACCCCCTTAACTGGGTCAAAGGGAGAGATAAGGAAGAACTGCAGGAGACTCAACTCTACATAGATTGTTATAGTGGATCGTGGTTTAGCTTGGTGTGTGCCGTTGATATAGGAATAATGCATCATTAGTTGCAGGGAGGGAGGATTGCTAGTTGGGTCTTTACTTCTTTTGTTGTTGATGGTGTTGTCTAGTGTTTGATGTTTGATGGAAGTGAGGATTTTTCCTTGCCTCTTAATTTGTGTAATGCATAATTTGGTTGCAATTAATTAGTGATCAAAATGAGGAGAGATTTGCAGATGGTAATGGTGATTATGACCGGTAACAAAGATTTTATTGTGTTTGATCTTTGATAATGGTTGATTTCTTACTGATAGCTTACAAAACACTTCTGTTGACATGAGCAAATTCGTAGTTACATACAAAATTTTATCAGAAGGAAACAATGCCACACTGTATGTTGTATCAATGTGGTCAAAATATGCAGATAATCATTAATGTAACAAATTGATTGATTAAGACAGTTCATGTCAGCATATTTAAGGACTCGCCATTACTCAAATTAGGTCCATTAAATGCTTCACTGCCACACCAAGTCTCAAACAGGTCTTACAGTGTTGGCGGAATGGCTCTGCCTAACTTGACCCTATCACCCTACCGACAAGGACGACCCGTCGAGCCTAAACTTGTTAGGCTTGGGTTTGATTGGCTTTGACTTTATCAAGTGCAAGCCTAGACACTACCTACCCATGGTTAAGTTCAGTTTTTTTTTTTGTATGACAAATTTACTAAAAGATTTTTTTTTGGGCAAATTACAAAGAACCAACCATCTTGTAGAATACTAAAAAAATTACAGAAAGTTTTTGGCCCTTGGCCTCACAAGATCACCCAGTTGGTAAGGAGGAGCATCAGGTTGTCTGCACCAATGTCGTCAGTATAGGTATCTGCCCTGAATCGTTTGGCCAACGATTCAGCTGTATCGGGCCGACACCTATAGTCAAGTGAATCATTCTGTATCGGCCAAAAAATAATAAAAAAACATGGTGTGTCAATCAGAACGTGACATGTGTTAAAACCATTAAAAAATATTAAAAAATACTATTCTTTAAGTATTTTTTTACATTTATTAAAAAATAGCCGATTCAGGGGTGATGCGTATCCATTTTCTGCCGATACAATAATATCGGCCTATACAAGCCGATACACACCGATACTCACAACATTACAGGTCCCAGAAGTCAATAGTTCGATTCCTTTCACTTTCTACTTTCATACAAAATCAAGATCCAATGAATATGATTCAAGACCCATAAGTAAGAGCCCTTAGCAAACATGTGTTTTTTCTTTCTTTCTTACTTCTTGGTGGGGGTGGAGGGTGGTTGTTGGGACGGGTTTGTGTGATGAGGAACCCACCTAGGATCAAACCACATTGGGCACCACCCTGGTTGAGATGTCAATGGATGGGATATATCTGATATCCAACCAAATTCTGAATCCGATTAGTGGTTAAGAAAACTGAATTAGACTAGTAATTAATTGGATTCAAATTCGGCTTAAGGATTTCATGACCAATTCCAACAGATATCCAAATCCGATTGCATGTATTTTTTTTCAAGTTCGATCTGAATCTGAATTTGAATCCATGTCCAATTAGCCAATATCAGATTAGTTGAATTTGGTATTGGCTACATCCTACCCAAATCCGAACCGTTTACAAACTTAACCCTGGGTGGTAAACCCCCGCATTGAAATTGGCCCCACATTTGCACTCCTTGTGGTTTGACCTCGGAACATCCAAGACCTTTGGACTCTGAACCCTACCCACTTACCCAGGATTACCTCAACCACAAGGGCACAAACATGGGCATTACTGGTACTCCAAATGCAGAGTTATACGGTCCCCATTTTTTAGGTGTGTTTTTGCAAACCCCCATGATTTATCCTAACGTCTAGATAACATGGAAAGTGTCTCTTAAATGGGGTGCAATGCAATTTTAGCAGGCTTGCACATCCGTGCTCCTTGTGGCTAGGGGTGTCAATGGGTCAGGTTCGACCCAGACCCGACTCTTACCAAACTCAAAGGGTCCAATTAATATATAGAGCCGGTTATGGTTTGTGAAATTTCATACCAGACCTGGACCCGGCCCAAGTTTCAACTAAGATCTACAATTTCTAATATAAAAAAGATTAAAATTTTATTATTTTACTGGGTCTGGTTCATGTAATCCTTATAGAGTCCAGGTTTGGCTTTTCTTATGTAGGTCCGATTGAACTCTGGTCCAGACCCGGTATCAGTATCTAAAATCAGATCTGGGTTTGACTCCACCTGGGTCCAAACCAATCCCAACCAATTGAGACCCCTACTTCTGGCCCTCCAAGTACTCGGTTATGCACTCTCTTTGTTCTTGCTAGTGAGCAACAATGCCGTGCAGAGCAAGACAAAGCATCTTAATACATATGAATGGTACTTTTCGTTAAATAAGACCCACGAATAGCTGCCATGCATGTACTTGAATGTTCTACTTCAAAGCTTTTGAGATAGGATCAGGTAGGAGGCACCTCTTAGAGATTATAATCATATTACCAAATCAGAAAAATACAATCAAAAGTTTGATTCATAGCAAATTAACAATCTATGCTGAACACATCTCTGTGGTTAAATTGAGTTGATACAGCTTGAACTTATGACTTTCAGATCATTTTTTGACGATTTTCCTTTTTTTTTAAATCTAACTATACAGATCTAATCTACATGGTTTTGTAGGAGCCAACTCTTGGATCATCTGATTATGACTCATGAGCAAGTGTTGTTAAATATTTATATTTTTCATCAAAAAAATACCATTCTTGTAAAATGCAGATGGGCTAGATTTATGAAAAAAAAAAGTGTTGTAGGTGTGAAATGATAGGTGCTAAATGAGTTTTTCAAGGTTTTTTCATTTTATTTTTAAATTTTAACCGTAAAGATGTGATCTATGTACTTGATTTTATAGGGATCAGCTCTTGAAGTGTTGGATTCTGATACATTAGTGGGTTTTTATAAGGTTTGAAAAATTGACGGTAAAAAATCTTTGTAAAATTTTGAGGCTCAAAAATATCATTTTTTCATCGAAAACACGTGATCCAGGTCTAGATTCTTCTTAAATAGACCATGCCCAACACATTTAGGGGGTCGAAGCTGCAAAAAAATACTGAAAGGGCAGAAAAATCCATTTAACAAGTCTCTCTCTCTCTCTCTCTCTCTCTCTCTCTCTCTCTCTATATATATATATATATATATATATATATATATATATATATATATATATATATATAGGGTGCCTAATACCTACTTAATAAAAGCTTTAGATTTTCAAGTTTTTTGAATTTTTTTTTGCTGATCAGACCCTAAAGATATGATCTATAAGCATTATTTAGTAGAAAACAAGTTTAAATCATGTGATTATAGCATATATACATGTTTTTTAAGACCTAAAAAAATCAACGGCTCACAATGTATAAAAAATTCATGACCTCAAAATAAAATTTTAAAAAGAATTAATGTGAAACTAGCGGTCAATTTTCAAGTTTACAAGAGAAGGATTCATATATATATATATATATATATATATATATATATATATATATATATATATATATATATAGAGAGAGAGAGAGAGAGAGAGAGAGAGAGAGAGAGAGAGAGAGAGAGAGAGAGAGAGCAGTTTTCCCTCCAAAAGAGGCTCAAACAGATTTACTTTTAATCAAAGCATCCAAGTCCTGAGGACTAAAAAGCCTCAAACCATCTTAAGAAGAAGAGGAAGAAGGTTGAAAGTAACATGGAGAGGAAGAACATGAAGAGCAACAAATAGAAAACACCCTTCTATTCTTTGGTGCAGGTGGGCACTCCAAAACCTCTGGCTTTGATTCTTTTCTGGTCAGCGTCAACGTGTTCACTGGTCTAGGAGGGGTCTTAAATGGGATTCCATCTATCCCCCCACATACTTCCTTCATCTTGTATGGCTTTCATTTCCTTCTTCTCCTGCTCTAGTGTCTCCATCTCTAGCAACTAAAGATTTTGGTTGTTGGTGGGAAGGGAGAAAAGAGATAAAAGATGTGAGAATTTAAAGATGGGACATAATGGTGGGTTGAACATGATGAAAAAAAAGAAGAGAACAAACCAGAGTTGTCGGTTGAGGATGCAGGAGCCAGAGGCTATTTGAAAAGCGGAAGAGGTAAGAGAGGGTACTTCCAAAATTTCAAAGGAGCGGAAAGCACGCAACAACTTAAAAGCAAACTGAAAAGCATCTCAGAAGCGAGAAGGAAAGCAAACCAGAAGCTAAGAGAAAACGACGAGAGAAGCAACTTTGGATTCAAGTGAGAAACAATTAGGAATAAAGTTTTCTCAATATTGAGCAAAAAAAATTTGTTAAAAGCTTCAAACCCCAAAAAAAAACTCAATTTCTGCCATTAGAAAGCGAGTGAGAAACTAGCAAAAAAGCAAGCGAGAAGCGAGTTTTTCAATAATGAGAAGTGTGATTTCCCATAAATGGGAAGTGAGCTTTCCATTTAAAGGGGTTGTTTTTCCATGCATTTTGGAAGTGACACGTTTTGTGCTTCTAAAATGCATTTTGGGGAAATGTGCTGTCTCAAGTCCTATAACATTTCCAATAACCTTAAAACAAACCGGTGAATTATATATATATATATATATATATATAAAGAGAGAAATAGTCGCATTGTAGATTCCTACCAGGAATTTGAAGAGTTGAAGGCTCTTTTCTCTTCTTTTTCTAGCTAAGTTATAATTTCATTTGTACATGTCATTTTAAGAATTTTGTGATGAGGATTGCTGAAGTTATTCCAATTCATAGATTGAAAAAATTGTGGCCACTTACATTGCAGGAAGGATCCTATCCTCTGACAGAGGATCCTATGTCGATCTTAACCATCTAACTGATCGGGATGGCTAGCATCGGTGTACATGCCGGTAAAACTGTGGACTAATCCTAACCATTGGTTGGATGGTTAGGGTTGAATGTAGGATGGACCTCATGATATTTTAGATAATGGAATTGGTTCTCCATTGGGTTGCTGATGGATTGGTTAGTACTTGCCTAAACCTGCAAGAGTGGAGCGATACATATAATTAGGTTCACATTTTTCATTGGATCAGAACATTGGATTTTAGTAATTGATTAGTTGATTTATGACTTGGTTCAGATATAGTAGTTTAGGTTTCTTGGGATTAAGATTTTTTTCATATAAATATAGGAGAGGCTTAGAAAAGTTGATATTTTAGAGAGTTCAAAATTCAGAGTTATTGTCAATATTCTATTATTTTAATTTGCAGTTAAACTTTTTGCAATTTTTTGTTTTTTTATTTTTTTCTTGTGTTTTATCAATTTATGTGCATAAGAATAGCATAACATAGATTTTCTCATAAATCAAGTCATTCTCCATTTATATCAATTTGGTAGCAGAGAAACTTTCTCATAAATCAAGCCTCATCCATTTACATCAATATGAATGTCATGGTCAAATCCATGTCCATTTTCAAATATATGGATATACTACGGTAGCAACTATATAAAAATGGTATATCAACTACAAGTTAACATGGGTTGGTTACATGTGAAACCACATCCATTGTCAAAATATATGGATACCACACTAATAGGATTAAAAAAAACTAATGTATTGAATATGGTTCCTTACAGGCACTTTGCATTTTGCCTGTAACGCCTTTAGCAACAGTCTGATTCAGCTCAGATTCAGCACAAATTGGGCGATTATGCTCAATTTGGCTGATTTGGGATTGAATCGGCCACTCTTTTAATATGGGCCGATTCAACCCTGAAGTGAATCGATTTGGGGTCAATTCCATTTGATTCTGATAACATTGCTTCAAATTCAAGGAACTATCCATCTTGTGATGAATGCATACATTTCTTATAGTTTTATTCATTCTGTTGCATTTTCAACTTGTATGCAACTTGAGATGGATGGGGGATAGAGAAGCAGGCAGTAACGTTCTTTTATTTTTCCTGTCAAATCAAAAGCAATAATGTAGTGGCATCCAATGAATGCACCTTAAACAGTGTTTGATATGGAAATTTTGGAAAAATCATTGAACATCCATTTGAATTCCTGGCTCCCACCAAATGCAGTATGTGTCAGGCACACGAGGAAGGGTGACAGAAAGCTATGTCCTTTTTATCAAACTTTTTGTGCCAACCAACTTATCCACGCCAAAAGTTGTGACATAGATTTCAAAAATACTAATCAGTTTTCAGGCATATTCTATCAACCTGATGCTGTTTGAAACTTGGACTTGGATTCACCCACACACCCAGAGGAAGTGGTAGTCTGGAAGTAGGGCTGGTCCATGGTCTACTGACCTGGCCTGCCTAGTCAACGGCTTGGATGGTCAAATAACAAGTCAGGCCTCGGCCCTGTTCAAGCCAACATTCTGCCTGATGCCTGGCCCATGGCCCTAACTAAAGTGCCCCGCTTATATATATATATATATATATATATATATATATATATGTGTGTGTGTGTGTGTGAAAAATATTTGCTACTAATGACAGTAAGGAACTAATGAGCTAAAAATCATAAGTGCAAGTTGTATTGACTCAATTCAACCACATAGATGTGTTCAACATAGTTTGTTTGCTAAGGATTGTGCTTTTCTCATATAAAAATGTGACATTTTGAGTTATGAAATTTTGTCATATTGTAGGTCGTTAATTTTAGGACCCCTTTATAAACCTAATTACTTGTCATAATTGCATGATTCAAAATAAGTTTTTTACTAAACAAGCCATGAAGATCACATCCGCAACATTTGATTTAAAAAAATTAGAAATTTTTGAAGAAAAAAATTGAATTCTATTCATTAGTTTCTTGACTTCATTAATAGCCAATAGTTATATATATATATATATATATATATATATATATATGTGTGTGTGTGTGTGTGTACCATGATATTATACTGTGGTACACACTCTTATTTGTATAAATCCCGCCACCAAATGGTAGATCTAACCCTATATATGCATGGCTTATTTATTATATTACAAGGTTTTATTATATCTAATGCATCATAATAACTTATTTTTTAGACAGTGAAAATCACAAACCCACGATTCATGAAAATAGGGGTGGCTTAAAAGTGGTATAAAACATCACATTTCAATCAACTTTAATAAACACACACACATCTAGAGAGAGAGATGGGTTTTTCAAAAAAAAAATGTTTTATTTTAAAATTTTGATCATACAAACGTGATCTACTTACTTGATTTTATATGGATCACAGATTCCCATATATAGGTGGATTTTGTATGGTCCAAAAATTAATGATCTATAATTCTTTGTAAATTTTCAAGACTCCAAATATCATTTTTTCATCAACACATAATCCTGATGTCAATTCTTAGTAAATTGACCATGTCAAACACATCCATGGGATCAAAATTGCAAAAAAAATACTGAAAAAGATGAAAACCCCCACTTAGCATATGTCACTTTTTTATGAGGGATTTCAATTGTTTATTATCTATTCATGACTCTAATAACCTCGTCATTCCTAATTTCTTTATGCAAAAATTTTAAGCATTTATTCATCGGCATCTTTTATACCCTATCTTTCTAACCGGTGAACGCTTTTTTGGTCGAATAGGCGGTCTCACCCGTGTTGTGGGATCTTTGTCACTCCTAATTTACTAAACCGCATTCCCGATGTTAAGTGTGCATTGCTTTCTTTCTCAATCTTGGACCTTAGGCAAATCATCACTCATTGAGAGGATGGTTTTAAATCCACCAGAAGCTTTGCGTTTGAAGAATTGTGGCTCCAGAAGCCAGATTTTTTCACGCTGAGCGGCTCTCCGGGTTCAAAAAAAACTTTCTCGTCTAGCTAAGGATAGCAAGGCATGGCTTCATAGTCGTAATGTGGAGACATTTCAGCAAATGGTTGCATGGGATTGTGCAATTTCTGCATTTTATCAGTCTATGTCTTCCCCCAACTCTCTCTAATTTGCAATTTTTCAGTTTTCAAACCAGATCCTTAAAGTTAACTATGCTCTTCAAAAATTGGAGGGTCAAGGAGGAAATTCGTTAGAAGCAGAGGTCTATGGTGAAATGGCTTGCGGCTGGTGATGGCAACACTAAATTTTTTAACTCATATGCTTCCCATCGTCATAGAAAGAATGTCATAACTTCTATCTCTATTGGGGGTGTTTCATATCTCAATCAGCACGTTAATTCGACAGTCACACTATATTTTAAGGCTTTATATTCTGTTTTGTTTGCTGCAGAGGGTGTCATTGGTAATGTCCTAGTTGGGTTGATTCAACATAATCAAGCCATATCTATGTAAATGAGGTTATCTGAAGATGAGATTTTTATGGCCATTAAGGATTTGTTGGGTTGGAAAGCACCCAGTATTGATGGGTTTCATGTTGACTTTTCAGAATCTTTTGAGACTGTGTTAAGTCAAACATGGTGAGCATGTTTGACGAGTTCTATCGTAACTCCAAACCGTCTTATCATTTTCATTTAGCTATTATTTCTCGTATTTTAAAAGATGGTGAGGCCACTGATATTTCTCGGTTTCGCCTGATCTCGGTTATAAATGCTCTCTATCAAATGTTTGCCAAGGTTTTGGTTAATAGGCTGAAATCGGTGGCTCACCAGATTTTTTAGACTCTCAGTTTGCCTTCATCTGTAATAAGACGGTTCAACACTCGTTCATCATGGCATCCGAGGTTGTTCATTCCTTGCAGCATAGCGGTCGGCCTTATTTTGTCCTTAAATTAGATTTTCAGAAAACTTTTGATTTCGTGCATTGGATCTTCTTATTTCACATGTTATCAAATTTTAGGATTGATCATCATTTTTCTGGTTGGGTGTGGGAGCTGGTCTCAAATGTCCAGGCCTTGTTAAATATCAATGGTATTAGTGGAGACAATTCAAGGTGGGGCGGGGTCTGCGGCAAGGGTGCCCTCTCTCGCCTTTGTTGTTCAATGTGGTTGTTGAGGGTCTTGTGGTCTTGCTTAAGCGAGATACGGCATCATAATTCATTAATCATTTGCAGGTTACGGACTTTCCAAGTCATATTTTTACTTATGTTGATGATATGATCATTTTTTGTCATGCAAATGTTCAGCATATGCTTAGGTTCAAGTTTATCCTTCAGTTCTTCATTTCTCAATCCGGATGAGAACAAATGCTCTTTTACTATGTTCAATGTTCAGTCCACTATGCTTGCAGCTGAGAAGAGGATTTTTAATTGCATTATTTTTGAGTTGTATATAATGTACATGGGCTTACTTTTACAAGTGAAGTGCCTCTCTTTTGCTGCATGGGCTCCAACGCTTAAAAAAGTGAAGCACAAATTACTATCATGGCAATCATCTTATCTCTCCATAGTTAGTCATCTGACTTTAGTCAGACATGTTTTTTCCACTATTTCAAAATGTTTTGTGTCTGTTTGTGATGCTTGTGAGAGTGGAAAAGCAGCTAACAGGTTTCCTATGGTCTAGGTGTCAACTCAAGGGTAAGCGTCACTTGATTGGTTGGCGTTCGGTGGTCTTACTTCGGCGTATAACTGACTTAGGTGTTCTTGCACCCAGACTACAGAGCATTGTACTTGTCGTCAAGCAATGTTGACTGGCCTACCAACCAGATAACCCTTGTGATCGTTTGCTTCTTTCTAAATATGGGGCTTTTTCTTTTATCCTGGTTCGCCTGAGAACCTGGGGTTTGGGGTTCTCACATTTGCGTAAATCGTTGTTGAGGGCTTTAGCCTTCTTTAGAGACCATTTGGAGGACTCTGAAAATTTTGGTCAGTGGTTGCATTGAACGCTTGCGCCAAGCAGAGAGTTTCTCACCTCCAAAGTCTATAGATTGTTGCTCTCCCAGGGGGCTGATTGGTTGACTGAGAGTGTGCTTTGGGCTAAGGGCTCTTCTCCCCATTCTCTGGTCCTGGCTTGGTTAATTTTGTATGATAGGATTCAAACCTATAGTAATTTAAAGAAGTGGGGGCCTTCAGCTTTTGAGTTGGTGTGTGCTTTGTCAGGATGCGAAAGAATCTATGTTTCACTTGTTCTGGTCTTGCCCAATATTTGTGAAACTCTTTAACAAGACCTGGAGGCATCCAAAAGTGTTTGTTAAGGAGGAGTCTTTTGCGTTAGATCTAATCTTTGGCCCAGTTTGTATTAAGTGTAGCACGAGGTGGAGGTTGATCTGGCGGACGTGGTTGCTTATCTCTTGGTGGTATGTTTGGATGGCGTACAATGATACTCATTTCTGTCAAATTTCGGTTAACATTCATAATCTGATGCATAAAATCTTGATGGATGTTTATGTGTTCCTGTGTATGCATCTTAGTGATCTCCCGCTCCTTCTTGCTCACGCTCTCCCTCTTTTGCCACCCTCTGATCCAGCGGCTCCTGCGTGAGCCCGTTTTGTATGTCTGATGTTCTTTTTTTCTTCTGCTTTTTTTTATTTGTTTTGGCTTTTGCTCTTGTTCAGTTCATGGGTTCAACATTTTGTTGATCTTCATGAGTGATAATGTTGTATTTCTTTGGGCTCTCTCTGTGTATATGTGTGTACCAGAAGTTACTCCCACAATATGAAGGGTTGGAAAAAGAGGCAATATGGGATTCCCTTACCAAAAGGAACTGGCCAGTTCCTTTTCCATCTTTTTGAAAAGTAAGAATTGGATGAGACGTAGCAACAGAGAATCAAGGATTGACTTGTTTGGGGGCAAAGGGGTAGATGACAATGTGAAATAAGATACGTTCTCCAATTCTATTCAATTTGTTATTTTGGATTTCTTCAAAGTGAGAAGATAATTGCTAAATCTTTTCGTGCCTTTTTTCTTAACCTATGGGTAGGTCGGACAGACAAGAGGGTTTCTTTCAATTTTTTCTCTATTGGATTCCTCCCGCGCTGTCAACAAGTCGGAACTACACTTGACATCGGCAGGTCCAGACCAAAATCCAAGCCTGGATTGCTGGTTTGTCCGGCCAAACCTAGCATATGCAAAACTATACCCACGTCCAAAATATCGACAGCATAAACCAGAACTTGGAAAATATTATTTTTTTATGCTACATTAAAAAATGCACATTTTAATTGAAAGTAGGCTTGGACCTGGATCTGACAGGAATTTTCATAAACCATACTCAAGTCCACAAACTACTTGGACCAGGTACGACTTGAATAATTAACGACACTTATTTCACTACTACTGGACCTGGGTTCTTCCTCTGTTCGGTGCCAACTCTCATTCTTGAGAGACGCTTTCATTTCTTAAGGGCATGTTTTGTTTCATGCAATTTTCATGAAAAATTGCTGGGCTGGCATTCCTTTCCTACCATAAGTAAAATAGTTGTGTAACTGATAGGGGTCTGTCTAACCCCAGCTTTCTCTGTAAAAATTAAATAAATAAACATCAAATCATCATGGTAGAAAAACGTCATACCCAAACAAGTCGATCCTAATTTTTCTCACAACCTATCATTTTTCTTGTTCCAATACTTTCATGCCTCCTCCTATATGAAAGCATTCTCACGGAAGGGCTGAGCTGACAAGATTTTTTTAGAAATACATGCCCTTTCTCATGAAACCCTTTCTCATGAAAGACCTTTCTCTTTTCATTGGAATGATATAAACGCGCCCTAAGATCTGGATGAGTATTACCTTCTCAGTGGATGTTTCAAACACCGTGCGTGATTTTTTGAGTTCCCAATTGTGAGGGAATTGCATCAGTGTAACATCAAACTTAGAAAAGAAAGTTCCACAGTAATTCCAATTCCAATGTATCCAAACACCCCCCCCCAAAGTAGGTTCCTTATCATTGTTGTTAATCTTTTCTAAAGCAAACGACTAAGTGATGCACATCCCATTGAAGCTTGGCGTGGGATTGCATCCACATTCAGTTTTGGGATCTCATTAAGTCGCAACAAGCATCCAAAAGAGCTGCTATGTGAAAAGACTATGAACTCTTTTTCTTTTTCTCAAAAAAAAAAAAGTTGTTTTGTTTGCAAACCTTTAAATTTCTCAAGAGCTTGACAGCGTGTACGTTTCTTCATGTTCTTGATAGCTATTGTGTCATTTTTGATAGCAATGGGTATCTTATCTTCATCTATCAAAGCGGAGGCTAGGGTTAATATTTGTCAGCATAAGGCTGTTGATAAGACCAAACAACAACAACAACAACGCCTTCATCCCAAACAATTGGGGTCGGCGATATGAACCAAAAAGAAAATCATTTTGGGTCCTCCACGTGAATCCTTCTCCTCCAATCATTTCTATCCAATGTCATGTCCTCGGTGAGGTTCAAAGCATTCATATCCTTTCTTATCATCTCCATCCAAGTCTTCTTAGGCCTACCCCGACCTCTTTTAGCTAATATATTTTCCCATTTCTCCATCCTTCTAACCGGAGCATCATTAGGCATTCGCCGAATATGCCCAAATGTTGATTATTTATCAACCAACCTATTATGAAAAAGCAAAGCAAATTCGTCATCACTCGTCTCAATGCATTGTTTCCTGCTTAGTCATAGACTCATAATGCATCATTTCCTTATTAAAAAATGCACCACCATTAGTTTAAAGCATATTTTATAACTGATTGGACCTGTTCGTGATCACCATTACTGTACTGTTGCGCCGAAGGTCAAGAACTGTTACGAAGATTTCTGGTAGGAAATTAGACTTTTTGACGGTCAGAAAATACAGAATTTTGTTGATAGTCACCTTCCCTACTACTAGTTAAGAATGCACTCTGCTGGAAAGCGTTAAAGGGGGCATCTTGGAATTCAATTTTTAGTAATCTGAATCGTGTTTCCAAACATATTCTCTCCCTCTATAAGGAACACCCTTCTTTTGTGTGAATTTGAAACATGATATCTTTTAGGGTTTCAAGAAAACACTACTTTGCTTTGCCAAAATCCAGAATCTTCTAATTGTTGTGGCATCTAAATATAAATCTTGCTTCTTTTTATGATTTATAGAACTTCTCCTTTTCACCTTTTAAACTTGCAACAACATGGTTCCATCCTTTGAGTTCGATGGGACCTCTCTCTCTCTCTCTCTCTCTCACACACACACACACACACACACACACAAAGAACTTCATCCTTATGTTCAACGATTGAGGATTACGCTTGAGAACAATGAGGTAATTATGAGACTAGGATGGACTAATTCACAGCATAATCAAGAGTTTGAAACTGTTAAAAGAATTCAAAGTTTGATCAGACATCACCACTGGTCTTCTAAAATAGATGGCTGAGATGACATAATAGTGAAAGGAATCATCAAGACATTGACAAGTGTTTAGATATGCCATGCTGGCTATGATGTGATCATATGATTCCCTGGAACCACCACATTGTTTTCAAATTGGCCAACTCGCACCAACATCCAGAGCTCATACATATGAAGCTTATTCTTCCCCACCATGTGCCTCCAAACCGCCCATGCCACCGCCCCTCCCCCCCCCCCACCCCCACCTATACACCTTTCAGTCATATGTAGGACTAATGTCTAAGTTCATTCACTAATTGGGATCAAATCTTATAATAACTATAAAGTGAATTCACATGATCTTCATAGCTGTCCATGTGAGCCTCCAGTGCTTCTCTTACAACTTTCTAAAACACTGCAAATATCCCTGTCTTGTGCTTTTTCTAATAATATTCTATAAAAATCCTACTTTCGTCTTTTCAGTTTTTATGATGTTTGGCCTAATGTGGTCCAAAGATCCCAACATTGTTTTTGAAATGAATGAATGAATGAATGAGAGAGGTGTGAGGGGGCTCAATTTGAGAATGACTTGGTTTAAGAAGGAATCTCACCTAGGAGGAGCATGCAAGGAGTCTAATACAATGTCATCAAAATAGATTTTAATCGATTCAGATCGAATCGGGCACTTAACAAAATAAAATAGTAGAGGTTGGGGGCTGCTGTTGCTTTATTATATATTGTTGGGGCACATAAGGTTGGGTGCTCGTGTCCTCAACTCGGAGTTTTACCTTGCAGGGAGGCAGACCCATTAAGTGACCTGGTTCTCGTTGAGGATTTCTTCATCATAAAAAAATGATAGAGGCCGATTCGGCCAATTTTTTTGCTGAATCGGGTGTTCGGATAGGGCAGCTGTTAATCCAATAATGAAAAAGGTGGGTTGGCTTTCTCATCTTGTTTGTATACCAAGCAACTTGCACCTGACTTGTTCGTGTGTGGGGGCCAAGGGGCGGCCTTGTATTTTTATCCCAAATTCTTCTGCTAAGAACGGGCGGGGGAAACAAGACAAAGACATAACGCTTGTGCACTCTCTCTCTCTCTCTCTCTCTCTCTCTCTCTCTCTATATATATATATATATATATATATATATATATAGTTCATAGATGTGAGTTGTTTCGACTCATTCTGACACTGAGGATGTGTTAAGATTGGTCTAATTATCAAGGATAGCCCTTGGATTGTGGCTTTTCAACAAAAAAAAAACATTTTTTAATTAAAATATTTACAACCGTTTATTTTTGGAATTGCCAGAAATACATTTTAACACATCAGAATCCAGTAATCCAAGGGTTGATCCTCACTAAACAAAACATGTAGATCACACTTATAGTGTCAGATTGAGTCAAAACAACTCGCACCTAAAGTTTCAACCCATTGACACTGTAAGCACACCAAAACGGTGTACATGTATATCACTTGCCAGTCAGACTCAGACATGCTTAGTGGGACTAATTCTAGCCAAAACGCCATGTCCCAGGTGAAGCCAAACAATACCACTCTGAAAAAATTTAATTTCTTCAGTGATTGCGTCATTACAATAGACAGTTCACCTTAAAATTTCCTGTTCACAGGAAATCGCCATAACACTGATGTGTTCTCAATTATGTATTTTGGTGTCCCATGCTACTATAACCACTGAGTTGCCCTGCTCCTGACCCGCAGTAACATGATCAGATAGATATTAAAGGCATGAAACCAGAGTATAGATATCCATAAGCAAACCTAATCCTGGTTCAAACTTGATGTATAGAAATCAGTGGATGCACACTTACACAATACTCTTGAGCCTTATCAAGATATCCTAACTTGAGAAAATCACCAAAAATCTAAGGCCGTACGTTCTGCCAGGCAGGCAATTGTGGTCGCTACTGACTCAGCAGAGGCCCCACTTGAGCTTTATTGGATGCACCTGAGCCAGGTAACATGTTTAAAGGATTTCATGGAGCGAACATGTAGACCATGCATCAGAGGGACAGTTTGGTCATTTCCAAAGGTTTGGAAGAAATATTCTGATATAGCGGTCATCTAGGTACTTAATTAAAAACAAATGGGTATTTGAATAACATAAGAACATGGGTATTGTTGTAAAATATCAGCAATAATAATATAATGCAAACACCTTGTGAGAAATGAAAAGAATAACAGCTCTTTTTACATGAAAACTATAATATGCGTCCAGTCTTGTCTTCGCAGTATTATTCTAGCAGCTATCAATGTTGTATTCTATGTTAGATGAGCTTCCATCTCTTGAAATGACATGAAAAATAGTCAGCCTGAGCCACGGCTGCTTTTCTCTTGAAGTTCAAGTCTCTTTCTACTTTGAAGAAGACTCAGCAACTTATTTCAGTGTACTGATCTGAAGAACTGCGGCATAAGTCATGGAAGCTGAAACAGTGGTTCCAGAAATCATTCCTCAAACGGTAAGCAAAATCATCATTTGTTTTGCTTTCATGGATGTGAAAAATCATTTGTTTTGCTTTCATGGATGTGAAAAATCTATTCCATGTTTATAGATATGTCTGGTTAGTTAATTTTAGCGTAAGAGTACTTAACATACAGAATTAAGAAGTTAGTTTTTTCCAGCATTCCTTGGACAAAAAATTTAAAAGAAAGAAACTGAAACCATAATATTTTCTATCATGCAATCAGAACACATTGCTTCCAGATTAAATTACACTGTTGTTAAAGAACTTGTCATCTCGTATAGCAGTCACTGGAATAAAATGAAAGTTGAACGGAAAATTGTTAAATTTCAGAATTTAATTGCTTTCACTTTGCATATATCACATATTTCTCCGGATTCAGAATGAACAGGAAGAAGAAAATGGTGTACACACAATTTGCTTCTATTCATGAGGCAAATTAAAACACTGCTGCTATGGTTGTTATCGATTACTGTATACAGTGCAAAACAATCAATATTTATTAGTTCCCTAGGTGTAGACATCATGGTTAATGACATGAACTCTTCAGACTGTATAATGGAACAGAAGTTCAGAATTGGTCACTTTCATGTTTGCTCTCAAGAACTGCTGAAAGAGAAGTGGAAATTGAAGTACTTAATCTGCCTCTTCCATGCCTCCTGATAGGTTTCTATGTACCATTAGTGGATTTGCTTTGCATATCCTTTAAGAGATATTTTCATGTAATTTACACTTCAGAAACATTGTGAACTCTTCCAATTATATAATAGAACAGATACTGCTTTCCTCATTTCTTCCCTTCCATCAAAATATCTGAAGAATGCATGGACTACAGAGTTCTGATTAAACCAACAAATACCCAAAAGGAAGTAAAATAAGCATCTCCTGTTCTTTTAGCATGTTGAGCTTTCAAATTAGTGGTATATACACTCATGAATATCACAGATGCTTTCAATTATTTGCGAGAAACAAATTAAAACCTTTTTTTCTTTTTGTAAGCAAGCTGGGGAGATAACCCCTGTGAGGTGTGAACCCTAGACCACTTGGTTTTGATACTGCAACCTAACAGTCCAGCCATTAAGGGTGCCAAGAGATCGGACCTCTGCCAGAATCTGGTGGGTCTAGACCCTGATCCAACTAAGAGGTGCTGGTACTGGGTCCAGGCCCAGGTCCAACCAGATCTTCCATAGGAAAAACAATACCCAGGTCTCATAAGGATTACATAAGCCAGCCCTGATCCATACCCAGTAAAATAATACTTTTTATGTTTGCATATCTTAATTGGAACTTGGGTCGGACTTGGGTTTGGTATGAAATTTTATAAACCATACCGGGCAGCTCCATATGCTAACCGGACTTCATGGATCCAACCCAGATAGTTAAGTGGACCCTTTAATTTGTTACCAAACCCTGATCCTACCAGATCCAGTACAGGTACCAGCTATTTCATTTGACCACAGACACAAAACAAAAATTAGTTGTAGAAGTTTAGCAGGAAATATTTTGAATTATTTTAATCTAGTTTGCAGAAGTTTACCAGGAAATATTTTGAATTATCTGAATCTAGTTCGCAGAAATTTACCACGAAATGTTATCACTTAACTGAATCTTCATGAATATCATGAACACTTCCAATCATTATGAGAAACAGATTGCAAGATCATATCGTCAGTGAACAATCCTCTAAAGGTGTGCACTGGAAGCCACTTGGTCCTTCAATAGTAGTATTTCTGTTTTCTTCCCATATGTACGATGATTTCAGCATATTTTTCTAGATTAATGTTATTATCCCATGGTACAAAGAAGAGAAACATTAGGTTCCATTTTCGCTTGTAATCTTCATTTTTTGGCCAGTTTCTGTTTTTCCAAGATGGAAAATGAAATTAAATGGGACTTATTAGTTGTTTTCCATAGCTTCAGTTGCTACTGATATATGTACAGTTTCTACAATATATTTCATGTTTCTGAAGGTAAAAATATCGTTTTCAATTACACAATCTTTTTTGGCAGAAAAATGAAGAAAAACCGACTCATAAAGACTCAGCTTGTGAGAAGTTCCATGAAATGCTTTCAGATCCAAGATCAGCAGTAACAACAGAAAATCCAGACAAGAAAATCAAGAACTTTCCACCTAATAAAAGTGATTCCATTGACTTAGCTTCTGTTGCAGAAACTGCTGAAGGAATCATCAATTTGAAAGAGGTACAAGTTGAGACGAATGAAAAAGTAATGGCAGCAGAAACTTTGATCAGTACAGGAGTATTTAGAAATGAAGGAGACAAAAAAAATTTTGAAGGTGATGATTTTTATAAAACACCTTCAAAAGCAAAATTGGTTTCTGTTGTAGGTGCTGATGAATGTGATCCATCAGAAACTCTGGATATAAACTTGGAAGAAACTAAAGAAGAAGAAATTCATGTCTCCGTGTTAGCCACTAAGCAGGCACCAGGAACAGAGGCCCAAATACAAAAAGATCAGAAGGAACCTGGAGCAGATATATCTGAGATCTCAGCGGATGGATTTCCACAGATTGCAGGGATGCAAGATGAGAAACTCAGCAGTTTAGTTGTCAAAGGGACCTCAATGGAGAAGGGCCAGTGGGCAACAGCAGAAGATGACAACCTTGTGGAGCCCTCTGACCTGACATATAGAAAGCAAAATGACAGTGAGATCAGAAAAGAAGAGGGCCCAAAAGAAATATTTGAGGAAAATATCAGTTCATTATCCTTCCAACAGGATTCAGTGGATCCAATAAACTTACTGCAAAATATGAAAAGAGATGAAGGATCTGAGGAGAAATATTCTGGAGTTGACACCAGTCAGAAAATCGAACAGATGAATTTGGAAGACGAGAAACTGAAGGATGTTGGGCCTTCCAGTCCAGATGCAACAGCAGAGTCCAGATTACATGAAGAACAAAATTATTACAAAGAAATTAGTTTGGTGTCTGAGAATCCCACACTAGAAAAACAAGATGAAAGAGAGAACATGGACACAGACGACTCATCTTCTTTGCAAAACCTGAAGTGGGTGAGCCAAGAAAAGTGTGAAATAGAAGATGATGAGACAAACAAAGCTTCTGACATGGTGTTTAATAAACAGCCTCTTGAAGACAGCAGAAGAGTAGCAGATGAAGGGATGGGCAAACCTTTAAAAAAACTGCAACAACACATTTTTGAAACATCAGATCCTGGCTTACATGCAGTGAAACCAAAAGACACAGAATTCAACAACAGTAGTGAATCTGTGTCTGAAGAGGAGAATGTTGAAACAATCAATCAGGGTAAGATCCTTACTGAAGAGGAAATTCCAGTCATCAGAGACAAGATGGAAAATGAGAAGCTCGACACTGCATTCTATACAGAGGATAAAGAAGAGAAGAGCTTACAAGATGCTGAAGCAGAAGGTGAGTACTTTGAGGAACCACATAATTCTTCATTTGAATATTCAAGTTGCAAAAACATACAGAACCTTGAAAATGTGATTGATAGCTGCATGTCCTCTGATAGAGGTGAGAACAGAGAAACTCGCGAAAGTGAAGAAGCAGCAGAAGTTTGCTCATCTGCCTTACCAGATGCAACACACAAGGAATCACCTTTACAGAAAGATCAAATTCAGGAGACTGGTGCAGAAACATATGATGTTGCAGAAAAAGGGTTGCCACAGGTCCATGAGAATTTAGACAAGGAAATTGATGATTTTTGCCTCCAACAGCCATCAACAGAGACAAGCCTACAAAAGATGATCATACAAGATGGACAGTTGGAGAAAGCCTTAGAAACTGAGTGTGTAGAGGAGAATGTCAAAACTAGTGATATACACAAAAACCTCAATGAGGAAGAAGCACAATCCATATCTGCCTTACCAGATGCAACATCACACAAGGAATCACCTTTACAGAAAGATCAAATTCAGGAGACTGGTGCAGAAACATATGATGTTGCAGAAAAAGAGTTGACAAAGGTCGATAAGAATTTAGACAAGGAAATTGATGATTTTTGCCTCCAACAGCCATCAACAGAGACAAGCCTACAAAAGATGAGCATACAAGATGGACAGTTGAAGAAAGCCTTAGAAACTGAGTGTGTAGAGGAGAATGTCAAAACTAGTGATATACACAAAAACCTCAACGAGGAAGAAGCACAATCTATCAAAGAAAATCCAACCAGTCAAAATACTGACGATCTTCCAACGGAAGGGACTGACACACAAAAAGATGAAGCAACATGCAAAAGGAATTTAGAAGCATCAGGATTTGCATATGAAGAACAGACACCTCAAGAACTTCAAAAGCAATATAACATAGAGAGTGTGGCTCACAATGAGGAAACCTCCAAAGTAATTACAGACATTCTAAGGCCAGAAACAATTGATGAAAACAAGAACATGGTAGGAAGCCTGGAAATAGAAAAAGAAAGAACCAATGGTGACCTGGATGTTGCATCTGTTGAAGACACAACAGAAGACAGTGTCAAGCAAAAAGAAACAAGTTTTTTCAAAGAATCTGCTGGAACCATCAGTTCAGTACCAAAAGAATATGACTCAGGAGAAGCTGGCATGAGAGAGAAAGAAGTTCTCACTGAACAGGGTACCTTGCAAACTGGACTACAAGCTATTGATGAAGAAAGTTTGAAGAAAAATGGAATAGATTGCAAAGAAATTCCATATCAACCAGTGCCTCAGAACACTGACAAAAGCTCTGAAAAAATCATCATTTTACCTGTCCAAGAGAAAACAGTCGAGATTATAATAGAGAGTGATGAAAAAGATGGTGAATTACAGGAGAGAGAGCAGAATTTGGATACTGAAGAACAGGTTCTTGAAATGACAATGTCACATGATGGAAATCTCCAACAAAATCTTCAATCTTCAGAAACAGAACTATCTATTAAAAAGTTTAGCAACTGTAGGGATGCTGACAATGAGGCAGATGAGGTCAACTTGTCAGCCATTCAGGCTTCAACAAGAGAGGTGGTAGACAAGGAAAAACAGGAAGAAGATGAACATTGTGTGCTAATTTCCAATGAGAAGGCTCTGGAAACAATTCCCAGAACCAGTGCAAGCATGGAAGATGAGGTCCTAGAGAAAAACGAAAAGCAAGGGAATGAGCAAGATGCATCATATGCAACTCTTCCAACAGAAGAGGCACCATCACATCAAGAGGAAGCAGAAATCAAGAAGTTTGACAATGTTGCTGAAGCAGCAGCTGAGGAGCAGACACAAATTACGACTGATGACAGATACATATGCAAGGAGAGATCCCTGAAAAATGAAAATGAAGACAACATTGTTACTCAGGCTCTTGAAGAAGAAAGCTTACATAAAGCTGAAAAGGATGATGGTAATCCTGTTTCCCCACCCTCTATGGGAAACAATTTGCATGAAGATGGAACAAGCTGTCAAATGGATGAAGAAAATTCTAACTTCGTATCTGACAAAAACAAACTTGAAAATATTGATGACAGTGAGATCCCTGCAGATGACTTCACAGGAGAAGAGGGTCAGACTGATTATAACAATGATGGAGGACACATTAAACAAGAAGCTGAAGAAGAAAGCACCCAGAAAGCAGAAAATGATTATGAGAAGCTAAAAGTAGAAATGCTCTTGATGGTACCTGAGGAGCAAAACAATGGAGCTGGTTCTCTAAATGATAGCATAAAACAGGAGAGCCAAGATAAAAAAGATATTCAAGATGAAAGGATTCCTGTTGAATCAGTTACACAGGCACAAACTGAGCAAGACTTTCATCTGCCTCAAGAAGACAGTGGAAAACTAGAGTTGGAAGAGAAAAACCTTGAAATTGTCATCAAGAACTGTGAAAGCTCTGCACTTGATAACATGCAGAATCCAAACAAAGAAGACATGAGGGTCGAGACAATTCAGGCTCAATCTGAGCTGCAAGTGCAGGATGAGCAAGATTTGAATCTTGTTGAAGTTAGTGAAAAAACAAAGGATGCCTCTGAGTTAGTGTCTGAAAAACAGGATCCCGGAAGTAGCACCCAGAACTACAATACCAGCTCTGTAAATGATAGCATGAAGTGTATGAGTCCAAATGAAGGAGGCATCCTAGATGAAGTAGTTCATGTTGAATCTATTATACATGTGAAAAGTGAACAAAACTTGCAAGTTGTTGAAGAAGACAGCAGACAACCTCCAGTCTCCTCTGAGCCAGCATCTGAAGAAAAGAATCTTCAAAGTCGCATTGAGGACTATGAAATTAGCTCTATAAATGATACCACACAGTGCGTGAATCCAAATGAAGCAGATTTCAAGGACATAACTATTTATGCTGAATCTGTTATTCAGGCACAAACTAAGAAAGAGCTGCATCTCGTCAAAGACAATGAAAAACCTAAGGATGACTCTGAGGCAGTGCCTGAAGAAGAGAAATCAGCAAATGTTCAAAGTCGTTTAATTTCTTACATGGATGAGCACAGAGAAATACATACTCTGGAAGATGAAGTGCCATCTGAAACCAACTCTCCTGCTTTACCTGCTACACAAATATCTGTATCACAAGGCACAGATTCTGAGAAAATGTATACACCCACAGTCAAGGAGGAGAAAATTGAATCAATTGTTACCAGCACTTCTGATGAACAAGAAATTGCAATTTTGGTTAACAAGGCAGAAATATACAGCACTTTACATGAAGAAGAAAAGGTCAATGAAGACCTTGATGAGAGAAATAGGACAGTGTATAAAGAGAATAGCAATGAGGAGACGAACAATACAGAAGAAGTTTCCATTGAACAAGAGACATCATATGGTGCATCACAATATTTTATTGAAGAATCCCAGCATAAAGATGAAATAACAGGTGAGGAAGCCACGACTGTTCCTGAATTGATGCCTGTAGATCAGAGCTTTGAAACAGATGTGACTTGTCATGATAAAAATGAAAAAACTGAAATTGTCTATGACAGTGCACTCATTACATTGGAGACAATAGAAAGCAGCACAGAAAATAAAGGAATAGAATGTTTCAAACAGGAGAAGGCTCTTAAATTGGACACCGAAGAATGGAATCATGAAGCAAAAAGTCCAAATGAAGAAAGCACAAAACTGAAGTTTGATGCATTATCCATCACTCAAGAAAGACAAGAATCCCTTGAAAACGCTAGCAGCATAGACGGTGACAACACAGAGGAAGCTATACCCTTGAATTGTATAAGCACTGCTGTTTCCCAAATTTCTCAAGATTCAAATGAAGTGGCTGGCAAAGATGAATTAGGTGGAGATCTCACAAGAAATGCATTGAAGGAAACTACAGGTTTAGGTATGGGGTTCTCACAAGAAATTGAAGAGAAACTAGAAGAGTCCCTTAACCTGGTTCTCGAAGAGAAGATTCCAGAAGTGTCTTCAATTCAAGACATCCCATTAGTGGAATCCAAGAAGCAAGAGAGTTTCATAGTGGAAGTAATGCAGAAAGAAAGCAGTGAGAAGCTTGTCAAGAAGGAAAGCATAGATATTGGTATCCCGTCTGCTATTCAAGATTTGGTTGGAGAGGGACCACAAGAACCTATGGAGAAACTAGCAGCAGACTCTAACTTGGAGATCCAGAAGAAGATTCAACATGAGATTGATTCAACTCAAGATATTTCACTAGTAGAAGTTTGCAATCAAGAGGATTCAACTGAAGTATTAGACAAAGAAAACAGTGAGAAGTTTGTCAAGAAAGACAATTCATCTGCTACCTGTGATTCAGCTGGGGAGATATTACAAGAGCAAGTGAAGAAGCTAGAAGATTGCTCTAAACTGGAGCTTAAAAAGGAGATTCTAGAAGAGACTACTACTGTTCAAGACATCCCACAAGTGGAAGTTGACAATAAAGAGGATTCAATTTCAGAAGTAATAAATAAAGAAAGCAATGAGAAGCTGGTTGAGAAGGAGAGCACTGTCGGCATCTCATCTGCTATCCAAGATTCAGTTGAAGAGACATCACAAGAACATGTGGAGAAACTAGCAGAAGCCTATAAACTGGAGCTTCAAGAGCAAATTCTAGAAAAGAGTCAAAAGACTGATTCAGGTCAAGAAATCCTACAAGCGAAAGCACAGAAAGAAATTGGTGAAGAGTTTGTCAAGAACACTGCAGATATTTCATCTGCTACCCATGATTCACTTGGAGTTATCTCACAGGAACATGTGAAGAAGCCAGCAGCTTCTTCTAACCTAGAGCTTGAAGAGGAGATTCCAACAGAGATATTTCACGATCTCCAGCAATTGGAAGACAAGAGGCAAGATGACCCAAGTAAAAAAACATTATACAAAAAAAGTCATCAGGAGCTTATCAAGAAGAAGACAACAGATGTGGGTGTTTCACCTACCATCCAGGATCAAGTTGGAGAAATCTCACAAGAACACATGGAAGAGCTAGAGCACTCACACTTGGAGCTACAAAAGGAGATTCTAGAAGAGACAACTGCAGATGAAGACATACCACATGTGGAAGATGAGAAACAAGAAGATTCAACTATCAAAGTACTAAAAATAGTGAGTACTGATAATCTCATTAAGGAGGATATGGCAGATATTAGTGTTTCATCGGCTACCCTAGCTTCAGCTGAAGATATTCTACAACACAGGGAGAAGACAAGCAAGTCTTCTAGTTGGGAGCTTCAAGAGGAGAATCCAAAAGAGAAGGCCTCAATTGAAGAAATCAGCAAAGTGGATATTGGAAAGCAAAGGGATTTAATTGAAGAAACATTACAAAAAGAAGACAAACAGAATGTTTCATCTACTACCCAAGATTTGGTTGGAGAGACCTTAGAAGAGTATATAGGTTTGCTAGAAGAGTCCTCTAAGCAGGAGCTTATTCTAGAAATGACAGCTTCAAGTCAAGACATCCTACAAGTTGCAGAACAGAAGAAAAAGGACTCTTACTTAGCACCTAAGGAGGTTCAAGAGGAGGATCTGGGACATGACCATCCAAAACATGAAGTGCCCCAAGAAGTGTCATGCTTCATGATAGCAACAGAAGAGGAAAGCATACATGGTGAAAGAGCAGACATGGATCATGAGGAGCAAGCAAAATCTTCAGAACTAGATGCTGAAGAAGAAACTTCTGAAATAGTCAAGACTTTCAGAAACATGCAGATAGAAGCCCAAAAAGAAAGAGAAAGCAATCTGTTAGCAACTCAAGCTTCTTTGAAAGCAGGTTTAAAAATAAATGAAATTGAAAGAAAAGTCAGAGAAAAGGAACTCGAGGCAGATGCAATGGGACAGAGTCTTCAAACAACTGATGATAGTGAAGACCATGACAAAAAATTCCTAAAAGAGGGACTCACGCCAGAGAATGTTGAAGAAGGCACACAGAATGACAAAAGCAAAAGAGAAGAGCTCGAAGAGCCTGCAACAGACCTGGTATGCAATGGTTAATAAACAATAAAAAGATCAAGTTATTTAAAGAAAACCCTGTTCAACCTCACTTCGCTGAGTCCCATGTGCAAAATAATTTCAGATGTTGGGGACATAGTCCAACCTGGTTCATTATCAAACCAACTTGGACTCAAGTCACTCAACCCAAACAAAGTGGGGTTACACCAACATTAATTGCTATAAAGAGCCATATTGGATTAGGTGGGCTATGACCTGATTTCCTTCATGGTCTGAACCAGGAGAATCAGCCATTCCTTCCCAGTTCAGTACAAAACTGGGAAGGATCTAAAATCCTAGCACGTTGTCAACTGATTTGGAGTCTGGAGTCTGGACATTCCAACTCATTCCCAGTTCCATGGCCTATGGACTATTTATTGCATTAGTGCAACTCGAACTAGAATCTACTCTCAAGCAATCAAAGTCAAATTGGGCCATTTTTATTCTTTTATTTCTTTTCGTTGGATTATTTATCATCAAATAATAAACATATTTATGGCCTTGGATCTAGCAACATAAGACCATCAGAAGGCTGATGCACAAGACATAGTGCAGTCATGTATAGTGCTTAACTGGTGGCACAACCATAACAAGTCAACAGCCACTTGTGTGAGGGACTTAAGAGAAAATAGTCATTGGGTTATGTCCAATATGGCCTTTTCTTTGTCACTAATAAAAATCTTTGATATTTCTCTCATCTTTTGAGGAATGCTGATACATTTGATATACTTGTCAAACAGGTTCAACTTGAAACAAGTTCATTTCATGAAAAAATACAAGATGAGAAAATTGATAATTCTTCAATCCTAGTGTCTAAAGAACAAATCAAGGACACAGGTACCAATGACAAGCTAGGTGAACTTTTGAATGAAAGTGAAAAAATTCATGGGACTTTCAAGGATGGTGAAGCTTTGTTATCATTGAAACAAGAAGCAACAATGTCATTAAGTGACTCTGAGTTCAAATTGGAAGATCAACAGCTTCGACATGTGCCTATCATAGTGCACGATGAGAAGATTCAAAAACTAGCTGGTCCAGTGGAGAAAATAGAAATTGAAGTATTGAATGACGAAGAAAACCCAAGAAAGAACATTGACGGTTTATCTCCCAAACATGATTTGATTGAAGAACTTTCCCTGAGAGAAAGCACAAAGATTTTGGCAGAAGCCTATGATTTGGCATCTAAAAGGGAGATTCCAAGAGAAGCCGCAGACAGTGAGACCCTTAAGCATGAGAACATGGATAGTGAAGCTAAAGACACATCAGCCACCACAAAAGAAACTGCAGAAAAAGAAGATGCGACAGATGGGCTGGAGCTTGAGAATACTTCAAGCTTAAAGCTCAAAGAAAAGGTTCAGGAGACGCAAGATAAAATTGAGAATAAAGAAACTAAAACAGCAGAAGGAACAGATAAAGAAAACATTGAACAACACCCAAGTGTTTCTTCTGACAATCCAAATTCAGTTCAAGAGATCTCACAAGAACAATGCACAGAGAAACGAGAAGAAACCTTAGACTTGAATTTTGAAGAGCAAACTCAAGAAAAGGAAATCACACAGACTAAGCTTGACCTTGTACCTCTTTCACAGGCTTCAGTTCAAATCACCCAACAAACAGAAATTGTGAAGCCAAAGGAAGCCTCTGATTTTATTGCCAAAGCAGAGACTGATCAAGATACAGATGATAACAAGAAAAGAACCATATCTGAAGAAAGAAAAGACACTGATAGAGAAAAGCTAGAAAAAGCTCCAGAATTTGGGACTGGTAGGATGTTTTCCAAAATGAGTGATGAAAATAAGAATAAAGACATGGAAACTACAAAAGAAAGTAACTTAATTAACTATGAAAGCTCACTAATCTCTCAAGCTTTTGTGAATGTAGGCTTGCAGATGGATGAAATAGGACATGAGGATCTTGATCAATCCACTGTGGAATCCACAGAGCAAAGTCTAGAAATGGTTAATAATATTGTGAATAGTGAGAAGAACATTCCAACCAAAAAGGAAGATAATACCAAATTTATTGAAGAATGCTCAAAGAAAAACGCAAGTAGAGATGGAAACCACAAAGAACCATCATCTGAATTGGTATTGCATGACCCTATCTACATAGTAAAGTGTAAATGATAGCACCTTTGCTTGAAGACGAACCAAGCCATCCTAACTTGGCTGGTTCCTATTATTAAAAGCAGAAAAAAGTGAGGACTTATTCCTAAATAGAACTATTTGACCGACTCGGATGAGGCAGGGATTGCAAACCTCTAATGTATGCAGCCCTTGCTCAGGCCAGATTCATTCGTCAAAATCAACTGAATCAATTATGTTATTTTTACTTCCTTGCCAATGACCATGAATAGTTGGCACTTCCTAATTTGCTTACTTTGCACAGGTTGAGCTTGAACAAGGTCAAATAGAAAAAGAGTTACATGCACAAGCCAGAGAAGTGATGGAGAAGGTAAAAGCAGATGACTCACTCTCATGAACATTACAAGGAAAGCATGCAAATACACTACAAATAGATGAATACTTGCTTTTTTATGACATCAAAAGCCTATGGTTGAACAAAGCACACATCTTGATAAAAAAGGAAAGTCAGCCATGGCCACAAGTGAGTCCAGTGAAGGTCCAGGTAGAAAAAAGAGTGGACTCGCTCTTATAAATGGGGTTATGTTGCTACCATACATCACCAAATGTGATGTCAGGAAAAGTTTAGTGCTTGTTTCCTGAAGGAATTACTTGGTTTTTCATATCTATTAAATAAAAAACAACATTATTTGCATGAGCACTTATTAATGCATAAAATTCATGGTCTGCAGGCTCAACTTGAACAACAGATACAAGGTGAGAGAACTAAAGATGAGGTAGAAGCAGAACTGCAAGCAGAAATATTCAAAGAGGTAAAAGATGTGGATGTGTATGGCCTATAGTGAATATGAAGTTAGTAATGCCCATGGTCTTTATTAATGGCTAAAAAATTGACCATGTTTGATCACCTCAAACAAACTTCTACTATATGTAACAGTGGTTTATATAGGTTAGAAATAGAAAGGGTAAGTACAAATCTATAAAATTCATATCTCTCTTTTAATTAGAAAATCTTTCTCGAAAAAGTGCTTCATATTATTGTAAATTCAAAAGTAACATGTGAATCTGCAGTTATGTTAGAAAGCAAGATACCAAAGTTGTTTGCTTCCGTGTGTAAAAACTGAGGCAGATTATTCCAATGTCTCCGTCTTTTATATTGAACTAACACATGGTAGCATATTTAGTTCCCTTGCAAATTTGTGTAAGCACCATAAGCAGTGACTTCCAATACAAGGCAATGAATTGGAAATCTATAAATGTATAGAATATATGAGTGTTTGTCGTTACCATGATTTTTGCCATATGCCATTAGAAAAATTAAGTGCCCCTTTCTTAAAAGAGTGAAGAGGAACTTTTATCATTTTTCACCACAAAATTCACCCTGACATCAATAAAATTACTAATGGATAGATATACATGTCACACAGGCTCAACTTGCAGAACAGCATTTTGAGAGAGATAAAGTTAAACCGCAAGAACTACAGGAGGAACAACAAGCAGAAGCAACAAAGGAGGTTAAAAACAATATTGTGAGAACATTGTTCTATTATTTTCTCTCTTCTCTTTTCTTTCTTAGCTAGTCTAGAAAAAATTACAGAAAAAACATCTATATAGCCCAAGGATGTTCCCTCTTTCTCAATGAAGATTGCAGAACAGCTAGGCATAAAATTTTCTCTTTCACTCAGCTGCTGTGGATGATTCCTTTAGCAAAAGATAGGAGGGCTCTTCTTTTCTCTTATTACCTACCTATGCATGGTGAAAACAGCCCATAGTAGGATGGAAAAAAAAAAAAAAACCAAAATATTGGTTCAATGTGATAGCCTGGATTAGTTGAAATTACATTTTTTTTTTTTTTTGGGGGGGGGGGGGGGGGGGGGGTTGCTGCAATGGGTTCTCAGCCAAAGACTCTTGGTTAGGCAATATCTCTGTCTCCCTCTTTTATTTTTTGCACAGGCAAACAACTACTAAACAAAACTTGATGACGACCATTAAATGAAAATATATTGAAATGCCCTTGCCGAGGTGAGGCGTTCAGACAAAGTCCCAGAAAGATGCCTTTGTTCATCTATTCCATGAAGAATATGTGTGTGTATACATATACACATACATACATACATAGATACATTTATTCATTTGCGTGTGCTTGTGATATTTTACAAATTCATAGAAGTCCTGATCCTACAGGCTCAAATTGGACAAGGAGTATATAGTGATGGAATGGAGTATGAGCTAGGAGGAAGATTGGAAGCAGAAACTAGAGAAGAGGTAAAATGAAAATTTGCAAATGTTTGCACAATCATTGAGGTAAAAATGCAGCATAGAGATTTGATGTCACTCTAGATAATAGAAATATATGAAATTTTAGGTTTTTTAACATTTCAGCCACTTTACATCACTTAACATCTAAAAATAATTTAAATATATTGAACTTTAAAAAGTTAATATTTTATTATTATTTGTGCATACTTCTTTATTTAATTGATATACATTACTGCAAGGAAATAACAGATTTAATACAATCAACCAAAATATTAAAAACAGCAAAATTTATTGTTAGTTTTTTTTCTTCCAAAGTGATTAGCTGCAAAAGACAAGCAGGAATATCATAACAGGCACTAAAAAAGAACCTGGATATGCATATGTGTATGCATATGTGTGCATAGCCCTTACAAGCAATCCCCCAAATGTTTTGCTCGTACATCTGCAATCTAAAGAGCCTGCATGCAGAAACCTGAATTTCAAATGATGCCCAACCACAGAAGGTTAATACTTCTCTCTATGTATCTACCAAGATATAGAAAGTGTATGCTCCTGTTCATTTTATCTAATGCATTCCATCCTATATGGAAGCATAATCAGGTAGTCATTTTCATAAAATGCAGATTTTTCCTGTCCTCGATAGAAGCCAACATTTAGAGTTGTAAACAAGAATGCATAGACTAGATATAATGACAACTCAAACAAATCCTTGATGTTTTATTTTAACAGCAGCCAGTTAAACATAAGGCATCAAACCATCTCATATTCATCCACTAACCATGATTTACTTGATGTTATCTCACAGGAACATGTAAAGAAGCAAGCAGCTTCTTCTAGCCTAGAGCTTGAAGAGGAGATCCCAACAGAGGCAGTTCATGATCTCCAACAGTTGGAAGACAAGAGACAAGATGATACAAGAGAACAAACATTAAATAAAGAAAGTAGTAAGGAGCTTCTCAAGAAGAAAACAATAGATGTGGGTGTTTCATCTGCCGTACAAGATTCAATCAGAGAGATCTTACAAGGACACATGGAAAAGCTAGAGCGCTCACACTTAAAGCTACAAAAGGAGATTTCAGAAGAGACAACTGCAGTTGAAGACATACCACACGAGGAAGATGAGAAGCAAGAAGATTCAATTATCAAAGAAGTAAAAATAAAGAGTGTTGAAAATCTTGTCGAGAGGGATATCACAGATGTTAGTGTTTCATCTGCTGCCCCAGCTTCAGTTGAAGATATCTTACAAGAACACATGGACAAGCCAAGCAAGTCTTCTAGTTTGGAGCTTCAAGAGGAGATTCTGGAAGAAAAAGCTTCAATTCAGGAAGTCACTCAAGCAGAAATTGAAAAGCAAACAGATTTAATAAAAGAAACATTAGAACAAGAAGATAATGAGAATGTTTCATCAACCACCAAACATGAGACCTTGCAAGAACAGGTAGGTTTGCTAGAAGGGTCCTCTAAACTGGAGCTTATGCAAGAGGAGAAGGTTTCAGTTCAAGACACCTTGCAAGTGGCAGAACAGAAGCAAGAAAACTCTTATTTAGCATCCAAAATGGAGGTTCAAGAGGATCTACAACATGACAATCCAAAACATGAAGTGCCCCAAGAGGTGTCATGCTTCACAATAGCAGCAGAAGAGGGAAGCATACATCATGAAATAGTAGAAGATCGTGAGGAGCAAGTAAAATCTTCAGAACTAGATGCTGAAGAAGAAACTTCTGAAATAATCAAGACTACCAGAAACACAGAGATAGAAGCCCAAAAAGAAGAAGAAAATAATCTGTTAGCAACTCAAGCTTCTATGGATACAGGCTTAAAAATAAATGAAGCTGAAAGAGGAGTCCAAAAAAAGAAACTTAAGGAAGATGCAATGGGACAGAACCTTAAAACAACTGATGATAGTGAAAACCATGATAAAAAAATCCTGCAAGAGGAACTCATTCTTGAGAATGTTGAAGAAGCAAGCACACAGAATGACAAAAGCAAAATGGAAGAGTCCAAAAAGCCTGCAGTAGACCTGGTATGCAATCGTTAATAAACAATACAAAGATCATGTAAGTTGTTTAAAGAAAGACCTATTCAACTTCACATGGCTGAGTCCCATGTTTAAAATAATTTCTGATGTTCAGACATAGTCTGACCTGGTTCAATATCGAACCAACTTGGACTTAGCCCAAACAAAGTGGGGTTGCACCAAAATTAATTGATTTAAAGAGATGCTTTTATTCCTTTCATGGCCTGAACCAAGAGATCAACAGTTCCTTCCCAATTTAATACAAAACTGGGAAGGATTTGAATCCAGAAAGAGTCTAAACTAATTGAATATTCCAACTCATTCCGGATTTGATGATTTATAAACTATGTATTACACATTTACACTTATGCAACTCAAGCTTGAAGCAACTCTACTTATTTTATAATCAAATATGACAAACAATAAACATATTAATGATCCAGGATCAAGCAACGTAAGAAAATTATAAGGGTGGTGCTCAAGACATAATGTGGCCATCTATAGTGCTTATCTGGATGCACTAGGGTGTTGAGCAAATACTGTTATGAGGTTACATCCAATATGACCTGTTTTTTGTCACTCGTAAAATTCTTTAATATCTCTCTCATCTTTTGAGGAATACTGAGTCATTTGATGTACATGTCAAACAGGTTCAATTTGAAAGAAGTCCATCTCATGACAAAATAGAAGATGAGAAAATTGATAATTACACAACTCTGGTGTCTGAAGAACCAAAAGATAAAATCCATGATGCAAGTGAAAGCAGAGAAATCGAGACTATAAGTATCGATGACAAGTCAAGTGATGTCCTTCTAAGACAGGATTCAGCAGTAGAAATCTTGCCAGAAGACAAGCAAATTGAAGCACCTCTATCAGCATCTGAGGAGAAGAGTCATGAATCTGAAAGTGTTGGTTCACTGGATGTCTTTACCGACAAAGCACAACTTGAAAGAGGTGTATCTAGTGATAAAACAGAAAATAAAAAGCTTGACAACTCTATCCTAGCGTTTCCAGAGTCAGACTATGAAATCCTTGATGCAAGCAACAACATAGATATTGAGCCTATTGATAGAAAGGGAAAAACAGATGAAATCCTCTTGACACAAGAATCAGTTGGTGAAATCATCACAGAAAACAAGAAAACTGAATTAGCATGGCTATCATTGCTTGAAGAGCAGAATCATGAATTTTTTAGTGCAAGCAAAAAATATCATGAAACTTTCAAGGATGATGAAGATGTGTTATCATTGAAACAGGAAACAGCAGAGTTAGTAAGTGACTCTGAGCTCAAAGTGGAAGATCAGCAACTTCAGCATGTGCCCAACTTGGTGCAGGATGAGAAGATTCAGGAACCAACTGTTCCAGTGGAGAAAACGGAAGAAGTGCCAAATGATGAAGAAAACTCAAGGAACATTGAAGCTTTATCTTCCAAACAACATTTGATTGAAGAAGTTTCCCAGATACAAGGCACAAAGATTCTAACAGAAGCCCGTGATTTGGCATCTAAAAGGGAGATTCTAGGAGAAGTTGCAGAAATTGAGACACTTAAACATGAAAATATGGATAGGGAAACCAAAGACACATTATCTGCCACAAAGGAAACTATAGAAAAAGAAGAGGACATGGATGGTCAGGAGCTCGAGAACACTTCAAACTTGATGCTCATAGGGAAGGTTCATGAGATACAAGATGTAACAGGGAACCTAGAAACTAAAACAGTAGAAGGAACAGAGAAGGGAAACATTGAGCAACATGCAAGTGTTTTTTCTACAAGTCCAAACTCAGTTCAAGAGATCTTACAAGAAAAATACACAGAGAAACCAGCAGAAGCCTTAGGATTGGATTCTGAAAGGCAATCTCAAGAAAAGGAAACTACAAAACCTAACCTTGACTACTCTCTTTCAGAGACTTCAATTCAAATCATCCAACAAACAGAAGTTGTAAGGCCAAAAGAAGTCACCGACTTTGTTGTCAAAGCAAAGATCCAGCAAGATATAGATGATGACAAAATTTTAGAGCATGTTACTGCAAAGGATGATGCAAATGAAAATATGTATGATGAAAAGGAAACAACTGTATCTGAAGAAAAACAAGATACTGATAGTGAAAATCTAGAAAAAGCTCCAGAGTTTGGGACTGGTAGGATGCCTTCTGAAATTAGTGATGAGAGCAAGAAAAAAAAGGTGGATACTACAAAAGATGGAAACTTGATTAACCATGACTCACTAATCTCTCAAACTTCTGTGGATGCAAGCTCGCAGATGGACGAAACAGGACATGAAAGTCTCCAGCAGTCATTTGCTGTGGAGCCCACAAAACAAAGCCTTGAACCAGTTAATCGTAGTGTGAACATTGAGAAGACCATTACCACAGAAAAGGAAGAGATTCTCAAAAATGCTGAAGAATATTTAGAGAAAAATGAAAGCAGAGATGACAACCACAAGGAATCAGCATCTGAATTGGTATTGCATGACTCCATCCTCACAACAATAATGTAAAACATTATCACTTTTGCCTTGAAGACTGACCAAACCATCCAGAGATGGCTGGTCTTATTACAAAAACCAAAACAATATTGGAACCTATTTCTAAATGGAACTATTTGACCGACTCAGACCAGGCAGGGATTGCTAACCTGCAGCGTATGCAGACCTGGCTCAGATCAAATTTAGTAATTAGAATCAACTAAACCAAATCACTTTATGTTATTTTTAGTTCTCCACATATAGGCTTGAATATTTGGCACTTACTAATTTTCTTACATCACTGCAGGTTGAGCTTGGACAAGATCAAACAGAAATCAAGTTACAAGCACAAGTGAGAGAAGTGATGGAGGAGGTCAAAGCAGAGAGTTCACAAGCACAAGTGAGAAAAGTGATGGAGGAGGTAAGCAGAGAACTCTCTCATAAATAGGGCTGCTATGTTGCTCCCATTAGGGGTGAACATGAGCCAGGCTCGAGCCTAGCTTAGGCTCAAAAAGCTCGGCTCGTTAAAAAAAGTATGTGTTCAAGCTCGACTCGAACTCGAGCCGAGCTTGAACATCCAATGTACAAAATCGGCTCAGCTCAAATTAGAGCTTAACTCGGCTCAGCTCGAGCAGAGATGATTTGTTTCAAAAAGTGTTTTTCAAACAAGCCTAAATAGCAGCATTCGAACACCAGGCCTCACGCACAAGTGAACAGAGGCCTAACCACTTGGGTGAAACCACTTTTTGTGTCTTTTACGAAACAAAAATTATACATATTCTAATATTTGTCATTATACAACTACAAACCGAGCTTAATCGGGTTTTAATGGTTGATCAAAGTCGGCTCATTTATGTTTAACGATCCTGAGCTTTTGTTTAGGCTCAGCTCGTTTACTTACCCAGACGAGTCCGAGCCGAGTTTAATCGAGCCCGAGCCAAGCTCGGGCTAGCTCGGCTCGTTGTGCACCCCTAGCTCCCATGCATCATGGAATCGGATGTTAGCAATTCAGTGCTTGTTTCCTGAAGGGACACTTGATTTTTCATACAACATACAACAATACTGGCATGGGCACAATTAATGCATAAAAATCTTGACATAGGCTCAACTTGAACAACAGATACAAGTTGACAGAACTGAAGGTGATGTAGAAGCAAGACTGCAAGCAGAAATAGCTAAAGAGGTAAAAGATATGCAGGTGTATGAATGTGCACATATGAAGTTAGAAGGATCATGGTCTTTAGCAGTGGCTCAAAATTTGACCAAGTCTGGTCACCCTCAATAAACTTAACAGTATTTATATAGGTTAGCAATGAAAGAAATTAACTTTAGCAGCTCCATAAACTTCATAGACCTCTCTCTATCTAGAAAATTATTTTCAAAAAAGCGTCATATTATTCTAAATTCAAAAATTATCTATGAATCTGCAGCTAATTTGGAAAGGAAGGTCCTAAAGTTTTCTGTTTCCATGTGTAAAAATTGAAGCAGATTATTCCAATGTCTCCATCTTTTTTATTAATTTGACATGTGGAAGCATAGTGATTTTTTTGCTCGACTTTTAGACATTAGTTGCATTACCCTTATAAATTTATGTAAGCGCCATAGACATGACTTCTAATACAAGGCAACAAATTGTAAACCTAAAAATGCATAGCATATATTTATGTGCTTCAGTTACCGTGTGTTATGTAATATGACATTATCAAAATTCACCACCCCCTTAAAGATAGGCATTGTACCTTTTTTTACCACAAAATGCAGTGCTGACATCAATAAAATTACTAATGCATAGATATACATGTCACACAGGCTCAACTTGAACAACCACATTTTGAGAGAAATAATGTTGAACTGCAAGAATTACAAGAGGAACAAGAAGCAGAAACCGCAGACGAGGTTAGAAACAATATCATAAGAGTATCGTTTTATGATTTGCTCTCCTCTTTCTTTCCTTTCTCTACATTATGTCTATGAGTGCCTAGCTTCTGAACTTGACAATAGTTAAGTCAGTTGACTCTGCCAACAAATAGGCCTTAGAAATTGTTGGCTATGATTGATCTAGCCCCACAAAAATACTGAAAGAGAAACATCTGACATATCCCAAGGGTGTTACCTCTTTCTCAATGAAGGTTGTACAACAGCTGGGCTGAAAAAGCTGCTGGGGATGATTTCCATATATAAAAATAGGACTTTTCCTTTCTCTTATTACCTAGGGTGGTGAAAACAGCCCTCAACAGTGGGATGGGGGAAAAACCAAAATATGGATTCAGCATGATAGTATGGATTGGTAGAATCAGATTAACTTAACTGTGGGGAGTTCTCAGTTTTGAGTCCCAACAGGGGCTATCCCTCAGCTTTCCTATCAAGAAAGGAAAAATACAATAAAGATAAGAGATAAATACCCTTAGTCACGCAAAATTTCTTTATCTTCAGTGTTATTGAAAGGAAAACAACTACTAAAAACGTGATAACCACCACTAAACAAAAAGATATTGAAGAGCCCCTGCCCAGGCCAAAGGTGTTCAGACAAAGTCCTAGAAGAGATGCTTTGTGTTCATTTGTACCATGCAGAATATGTGTGTGTTCATGTGCATAAATGTGTGCTTGTGATACTTTAAAAATACATAGAAGTCCTGATCATACAGGCTCAAATTAGACAAGGAGTACATGATGATGGAATGGAGAATGAGCTAGGAGGAAGATTGGAAGCGGAAACTAGAGAAGAGGTAAAAGAAAAAAAAGAAAAAGTACTGCAATTGTTTCTACACTCAATGTAAGCATGCAGTCATAAACATTTAAAAATAATTTAAATATATTTACCTTTACTTTTTAGTTTATTTTTGCATGATTCTTTGTTTAAGTGATATACACTACTGCAAGCAAATAACAGTTTTTAACAAAATCAACCAAAATATAAACATCAGCCAAATTACTTGTTTAGCATTTTTTTTTGTGGGGTGGGGGGGTAGCTACAAAACACAAGGATACATATAATAACAGGCACTAAAAATGTATATGGGTATTTATCTTCAGTGTAGTCCTTGCAATCTCCAAACTGCTTTCTCGTACATTTGCATTCTCAAAGAGCCTCCATGCAACAACCTTAACTTCAAATGTTGCCCAACCACAAATGGTCAACATCTCTCTCTGTGTAACAAAAAAAGATTGGGAAAGTGTATCCTCATGTTCATTTTCCTATTGCACTCCCACCCATATGAAAACATAGCTTAGTCGAGTTTGCAAAGAATTTAACAGGAATTGGCTTATAATAACCTGTGCTTCATGGTTCAGGTCAGATCATTATTTTCATAAAATGAAGATTTGTTCCTGTTTTCAACAAATCTAGTATACATTCATAAGAAAGAATATATAGACTAAATCTAATGACAGTTCAAACAAATCCTTGATGCTTTATTTAACAATACAATGACACTCAAACAAATCCTTGATGCTTTATTTAACAGGAGCCAGTTGTGGAAGTCATGTCAAAAGAATATTGCAACATCAAGCAAGCACCAAACTCAATGTCTGCGGAGCAGATTCATCACATCATAGATGTAGAAGAACATAAAATTTCGAAAGTTGATGAAATACCAGCTGTGGTATGTTTGGCACAGGAAGCAGCAGAGACAACACAAGATTCAGGAAATGAGTTACAGAGCAAGGATCTTGACAGTGCTGCTGATTTAACCAAAGAGAAGAGTCAGAGTGATTCAGGTTCAATAAAGAGCATAGATATCAGTCATCTAGACAAGGAGGAGAATCCAGATAGCCATCTGAATGTTATGCCAGTTACACATGCTTCAACTAAAGAAATATCTCATGAAGAACTTCATGAGGTGCTAGAAAGCCCCTCTAATCTAGCTCTTGAAGAAGTAATTCATGAACCTAATGGTGCAAATGATGGCACCAATATCAGGTCTAAGATCCCAAAGGATGAGGAAAGCAGCGATTTGCCACCAGAAAAGTATGAAATGGACGTGCAAAGCCTGAGCAAGGACATAACAGAAGAGGTTGCAAGTGAAGAGCAGGTCGGAGATATGGTTAAAGAAATCATGAAACTGAAATATGAAGAAACTATAGAAAGGCACCTTGATGTGGAGATGCTCACCAAGAGTTCATGTGTAGAAAAAGTTGCAGAAAAGCCTATGAAAGATGAAGAAGCTGTAGAAAGGAACCTCGGCAAGGAGATACTCACCAAGAGTTCAACTGTAGAAAAAGTTGCAGAAAAACCCAGCTTGGAGTCTAACAAACAGATACAGGAAAGAACCAAGGTGAATAGCAATGTTGAATCCAAGTCCTCAATAGGTGAGGAAAGCTCCAGTTACTTATTTTCCCCCGAGTCCCAAATGAAGTCACAAATTAATGACAACAAAAACAATGAGACACTTCAAGAAGGTTCTCTTTCAGTAAATGAAGAATATTGTAGTGAAAGGATTGGAGTAAGCAAGAATGTAGAAATTCAAGGTTCGCAAAATGATGAAACATTGTATATGCCTGCCACACAGTCCCCAGTTCAACAGACCTTGCAAATAGAAACTGAGAAGCAGCGGGAAGTTTCAGACTTGGTGACTGAAATACAGTATCATGAAAAAGTGGAATATGACACTCCACAGGATGATAAATCGCAGATTCCATCACCAATAATGCAGGCAACAACTCACAGTGGCAGTCAAGAAGGGAAAGCAAAGGATGTAAATATTCTAGAAGCTTCTCATTTACCAGCTGAAATCAAGAGTCTCCATTCAACTAATGAAGAGTTTCTTGATTTGACAACTTCTAGGGAAGAAAAAACATCAGATGACAGAAGCAACCTGAAAGATGTAGAAGATGAGATGCCACCTGGAGTTCTGCCTGAGCCTGAAATGCAAAGTCAAAGTGAACACATCAAAACTGGTCTCCAAAGTGAAGTCAATATACAGAGGGAAATTGTGACAACTGTGGAGAATGATGAAACAGGCGACCAGAAGCTTGACATGCACTCTGAAGCATTGACAAAAAATCTTGAAACAGGTGATGCAATTGAGGAACTAAAAATTAAGTCTCGAATATCAGAAGAAACAAAATGCACACAGACAGATGCTTCATCTGTTACGAAAATAGAAAAATCATTCCAAAAGTCTGATAAAATAAGAGAAGAAAAGCTTCACTCAACCCCTGACTTGGCATATGATGAGAACATTCGAGGAACACCAGGTGCAGACAGCAGCTTCAGGATCAACATTTTGGAAAAAGAAGAAACTGCAGTTGAAGGACCAGGTCTTGTACAAGCCATTGTTAAAGACACAGAACAAGAAGATGCACCAGAAGTTAAGAAGCCTGGAGAAACTGCGCAAACTATTACAGATGGAACAGATGTAGAAAATGAACAAGAAAATCAATTTAATAATGCTGAGAAGGAGACCGAAACCAAGGCTGCAACGGAAGAACTGAAAATTGTAGGTAATGTGTCAGAACAAACACAAACATCAAATTTACAGATGACATCAGGGGAAGAAAACATGCAGATGGAAGAACACTTCATCAAAGAAAAACATTCATCAGATGTTGAAAATGATTCTTCAGATGACAAGATGGCTTCAGTTCAAAGAGATTTTGTGCATAGACAGAAAGATGCAGAAGAAAGAGATGAGGAAGAACATAAACACGAGGAAACAGGTTCTGATGCACCAGTTATAGTAGAAGCCTCAAAGGATACAGAGCACAAGCCAGCACATAAGAAACACAACATTTTGTCAACTGTTGGGTCAAAGGTGAAGCACTCAATTGGGAAAGTGAAAAAGGCCATCACTGGTAAGTCTTCACACCACAAGTCACAGTTACCAGAACAAGCAAAAGAATGATGATCAAACAGATGGAAATCGGAAAGCTACCATGATCAGAGATGATTTGCATGCTAGATTCTGTTTAGACAGTACATCTTGGTTTGTTTGGTCATCAGTTTGACATTTCATAAGTACTATGGATATGAATGCCTCCTGTTTATTTGTACAAAATAATTATGGATTGTGAGATTGCAGTACTGCATATTCACATGGGTGGATTGATTTTCCAATATGTGATTATTCATGATTTCTACCATGGTATTACTATACTGATTGATAACTTTGTCCACGTCTATTAGTAGGCAATGATTTTATGGAGTGAATAGAAGGAATCTCAAATATAAACCAAAGTTGCCAATCGAGGAAGCGGGAGAGGGAAGCGAGGCACTTTCAAAATTTTAGGAAGTGGGAAGCGTGGGATGACTTAAAAGCGAACCAGGAATCGTATCAGAAGCAACCTAGGAAGTGAACCGGAAGCGACCTAGTAAGCGAGGGAGAAACGAAAAAAAAATACAAAAAAAAAGAGAAGAGAGGGGGAAGCGTGCTTCCCCTAAATGGGAAGCGCACTTCCCAATTTTTTTTTGCGCTTCCCAGGACATTTCGGAAGCACGACGTTTTGAGCTTCCGAAACGCATTTCGGGAAAGCGCGCTTCCCCATTCTCTATGGCACTTCCGATAATTTTGATATAAACAGATAAACTGAAATGATCTAAGAAGATTCATTCTTAGACAAAACATGCAATGGAAACAAGCATTCAACTATTTTCTGAAAGTTCAACAAAAGCAGCAACATAAATTTGACCTCAAAACAACTGGGCATGAATTTCAATATCATGGCAAAGTTAATATGGAGTCACTTCATTTGAACTCTCCACATTACTGCAGGTATTTAGCATTCCATATTAGGATTTATTCTCAAAACTTCCAGAATAACCAACCCGAATTCCTGAACCTTTTTTTTCCTCATTTCTAAAGTAGGATTGTGATAAAGGAAGCACCAACACTGTAAGACATCTTGGTTCATATATACCATGCTTTTTCACCCTCAATTTTGAAAATCTAGGTGGAAGTTTCGGCTCATACAGTTCCCAGCCAGCAAAGCTGTTAGCCTTCCTCTAGAAGGAATGGACTTTAATAGACCTCTCACTTATAAATATTATCCTTTGAAATGCCAGTTATAGTTTATGTATCAAATATAGTGCACATTTTTTAATTTACAATGCATAATTACCACCACAATCTGTGAAGTTGATACTGCACATAGTCAATAATATGGCTGCATGTTGCCGCTATACTTAAATTGTAGTGCAAGCTGATAGCACCAAGAGCACACGTTTGTCATATTATCAGTTGTGATTTCTTGGGGTCCACCTAAAAGAGCATGATTCGCAAAAGTCAATATATATTTGTTGGAGATACTCTTGCGCAATACAAACTGATGAAATCCAGGTCCCGGTTTGATTAGCCAATGGAAAAAAATCACCTTTTAAGTACATGGCATGGTACACTTTCTTTTGGTTCTTAACTTGCTGAAGTGTTAGCTTGACAACTGCTACTAGAAATTCAGTCACCTTTTAACTGATCACTAGAAATTCATATTCAGTTCAAATCATCAATGGAAAGTCATCTGATGTCATAAGCTATGTCACATTGGTGCGGGTGCAGGTGTGCAGCACTTTCAAAAACCTTGGGTGCGGGGGTGCGGCAAAATAAAAAATAATATATATATAGAAGGGGGGTCTGCGTTTTTTTTTTAAATTCCGCAGCCCATTTCATAGGGCAAAAAAATTTTAAAAAAAAAATCCAAAAAATGGACCAAAATGACCCTGGGTGCGTTGACCGCACCCATGGTCGGGTTGGCCTCACCCGCGTCGCGTCGCGTCGACGCGGGTGCGGCACCTGTCTGGCCAAATCCCTGTGGCATAGGTCATAAGTATTTTCAATTTAAATGTGAAACAAAAGTTGATAAAGATTAACTCGGAAAGCTAACTACAAGATCATTATTTGCATGTGAAACATGGAACCCATAAGGCCCCACTGGATAGACCAAAAGACCAGGCCTAAGCCTGGTGTGCCCTTGCAGGCTATCTCATGAGGCCTAGGTTTGGTCCGACCAAGCTAAGGCCCACAAAACTGAGTACAAGCTCAGTCCAGCATCCACTTCTGGGTTTGAAGATCACATGCTGTCACGCAATGACTGATTTTAATTTCTCTTTTGAACACATGGCTAGGGTCAGATCTGGCGTGGATTGGTTCATTGCAGTTAGGGCAATATCAGCTGAAGTTGTACTGATTTAGTTTCTCTTTTATATATATGCATATACATATACATATAACATTTTTTACATCATATATCATCCTGTCTTGGAAGAATGCAGGTCAAAATATACATTATCTCAGTTAGGATTTTGCAAGTGCACTGCAAACAAAAGAAGTTCAAGGATGAAATTATAATATTCCCTTTTAGAATGCTTTGTAAAACGGGATTTCTTTGGTAGCCTATTTTAGAATAACTAGTAGTTTTATGTGTACCATAGATCTCATGTCTTGGCAAAAATATTTTCCCATGAAAAATACATTCAATAAATTGCTCCACTAAAAGGACTTCATGCACTTGGTTCTTTAAGTAATTTGCATGTTCACATCAATTTACATTTTCTCCACTAAAGAAATTTTCTGTAAGAAAGCAAAGTTTTTCATCTCTACAGTCCTCACAAAGTACCATTGACATTAGATGCTTTGAAACTTATACACACACTCACACACATATACATATACATATGTGTGTACTGTGTGTACTATGTACGTATGCATATATAAACAAGGATGACACACATTTAGAATTTAAATATTCATGTAGATTATAAGACTTACATAGTTGGATTGAGTCATCACTCAGCCCCAACATGCCTTTAATTTTAAGCAATTCCAGTTAATCCTCAGATACAATTATCTTTTAACATGAAGGTTTACAATAGTAGTAGGTCAAAGCCAATAAACGCAGCCTTAAGAAGCACCCCTAGAAAAGGATACTTGAAACTGCACAAGTTCTACAGCATCCAAGACATGAAAGAAACCGTAAATTGTAACATTTATCATGAAAAACACACATATCTCCAGAATTCAAACTTATCAACACTTGACAATGCCGCAGCAAGCTATGTCACTTGTTTATCAGTAGCATATATGAGAAAAGTACAAGACTCTTCTATCCGAGAAAAAGAACAAAAGTAGGACTCATATTTGAGGTACAACAAAAAATTCCAAGCATGAACTTAGAGGTATTTAAAGAGCAACCCTCCATGTGCAGCAAAGAATGGCGCAAACACCAATGACTCAACTGCCATGAGCTTGATCAAAATATTGAGAGAAGGACCAGAAGTATCCTTTAACGGATCACCAACCGTGTCACCAATAACTGCAGCTTTGTGTGGATCAGATCCCTTTGGGCCCAAAGATCTAGCATGCTCAGTTGAACCAACCTGGACATAAAAAACCAAGAATCATTATTGTTAGAAAATGAGTTGGAATACATTGGGTTCAATAATGAACCCATACTTATGCACGTGAAGTGCAAATATACCCATTAAAAGGAAACAACACAAGCACATAATGTGCTAACCCATAAAACCCATAAAAAGGGAAAAATATGACATAAAGTCATAAGTTGCATATCATTGAAGAAATAATGGACAAGGGGTAAAAACCCCATTACAATGAAGCATAAGCTCCCTCAAGGATGAGAAAATACAAAGGGGGAGACCCCTATTTATAACACAAGAAAGGAGCCACTTAGGGGGCTCCCAAAGGAGTCGTTGGGAGCCCCTAACGGTCACATTTGTGACCGTTGGGGGCTCCCCAACGACTCTTTGGGGAGCCACCCTAGGTTGCGCAAACCACGAAAAAGGAAAAAATAAAAAATAAAATAAAAGATAAAATTACAAACATATTCCAAATGGAATATGCGTAAAACTGGAAATGTCTAAACTACCCCTATGCCTATAAATAGAGACATATATATTTTATATATATAATTAGGATAATACATATGCATATATACCATATATGAATATGTATTATACTTTATATATATAAAATATATATAATATTACAAATGTTGAATGATACATTTTAACACCCCCCCTCAAGCTTTGCGTGGGGGAACGAAAAGGTTGAAGACGGCAAGAAGAAGAATCTCAAAGCTTCAAGAGCCTTCAGAACGAATGCCATTGTAAATATCTTCCTCCAATGTCTTTATCGATGAGCACCTTCTATCCAAGGGACTTCCTTTTCTCTTATCTTCAAGATCCTGAGAAAAGAAACCAACAAAGAACAAGTAAAAAATACCTTTGCACTTTACTTAAAAAGGAACATTCCTAACAAGGTGCAAAATTTATGTATAATATGATAATTACTTTAGCATGAAACGAAAAATTTAGAAAACCAAAGTTTCTAAATCATACATTATGTTAAAACAAAAAAATGAGCGAAAGCACATTATGCAAAAATAAATTGCAAGAATGCATAATGCATTCATAAGGTCCAACATTGGACAAATATAACCCCATAATGAGGAATAACAAAAAGATCCACGAAGGGATACCACAAGAAGCCTACGAAGAGGCATAAAATACATATGTTTTATTGAATGAGGGCCCAAAAAGGCCATAAAGAGCATATACTTATCATGAAATGAATTAATACTCAAAGAACTCATTAATGAACATGCTTCAAATATGTAATGAAGTGACAAACAAGAGAAACAAAGTCTCCAAGCATACTTTAGGCAAAATAAACCCAAGAGTTCACAAGGTTTTAAAATCATTTATGAAAGACATACTTAATACACATTTTGCATATAAGGGTGGAAAAAACCATAAGCACTTAATATATAGATTAAATGCTAAGAAACCAACATGACATGCATATCAAAAATATGATTTGCTTGAAAAACACAAGTCATGAATGAAATTTTGCAAATTTCAACAATAGTTTATCCATTACAAACATCTTCCTCATTAGTCCTCCAAAACTCATAAATCAAGTGTATAATCTACTAGATCAAGAATATAAAGCCATTAAAGGCTAAAGACACACACAAAGGTGTGTAAAAGAACCTCTTGTCTACATATAATAATACTTAAAATAAGTGCATCTACGACAAGAACAAGAAAATACATGCCAACATGGACTAAAAAGTATCTCTTGTCTACGTAAAAAATACACTTAAAACCAAGTATGTTCAGCTACTAGAACAAGAGTAATAAGCCAACCATGGGCTTAACACATAATACATCTCTTGTCTACATATGATAGCACTTGAGATGAGTGAAATAAGCCAACCATGGGCATACATCTTAAGCGACTAGAACAAGGACACAAACGCCAACATAGGCTAAAAATCACACACCATGGTGTGAATCAACGTGCCTTATCTACATATAAAAACACTCAAGACAAGTGTGTTCAGCTACTAGACCAAGAGAGCAAAAGCCAACAAAGGGCTAAAAACACACGAAGGTGTAATAAAATTCTTGTCTACATATGATGACACTTAGATAATGGGCATAAAAGGAAAAGACTTTTGAGGCAATAAACTTGTAATGAAAATAATACCTCGAATAAAACAATACTCCTTTTAAAATGAATTCTCATAACAATAACATGCATGTAAAAAATATCTTCAACAAGATACTATAATCGATAAAATAAAATTCTTGAGAACAAATGTGTGAACATACACACACCAAGAACACTTAGAATACTTGCGCAAAATCACAAGAACACATGTGCACAACGAGCACCACATACGGAATCACAAATGTGCAAATGCACTCATAAGATTCATAAACAAATAAAAGGTTGGGCTATAATCCCAAAACATCTTGATTTTAAAAGTACCTTAAAACATTTAAGGTTTCAAATACCATATGTCCATCACATTTACTTAGAAGCATCCATAATATCAATGGCACAAGAACAAACTAGTGACACACTCATATATCAAATCATTCTAGAGTCCCAAGGTGCCCATAACTCACCTCAACCACCATCTATAATATGGTAAGTGGACAATCTAAAAAGACATAACAACGAGTGTCACACTCATAATTAGAGATCATATACCAAATCATTCTAGAGTCCCAAGGTGCCCATAACTCACCTCAACCACCATCTATAATATGGCAATTTGGACAATCTAAAATGATATAACACGAGGTGCCCATAACTCACCTCAACAAACATCTCTAATAAAACAATAATAAGGCCAAAACAATGATGCATTAAATAACATGTGATGGACAAACATAAATACCACAAGAAGGGCAATAAACACATAAGGAATCATTTTCCAAATAAAAAAATTTTACAAAGAGGACCGATTAACAAATTGAATCAAAGGTCCAATATAATCCATCAAAACAATTTTGCATAACCACAAATTATGCTTAATCTTCAAAAGAAGTCTTGTACACCAAAAAGGCTTATTATGCAACAAACATAACATGAAATATTAAGCAACATCATGTGTACGAACCGATTTGGAACAAACAAGCCTTAACTATGAAAGATATAAGGTGCAATTAAGCGGTGAAGTTGGTGAAGTTCGAAAATAACAAACTTAGGCCAATATAGGCATTCATAAAGATGGTGAAGTTCAAAAAACTTATGAAATCTACTATTGCAACTTAAAAATGATACTCATAAACAATCATGAGATCTACATAAAAGAGTATATACTCACAAGAAGATTATAAGGACCGAAAGGCTCCTTAAGGAGAGCTTAAACACAAATAAAACTCCCAACGAAGGGGAAAACTCCATTAAAGTGGAAGAAATCCCAACAAAATAGATTCATTAACAAAACCTTATGATAAAATAAGATTGTACTATGGCATAAATAAAAATTAAACATTTATTGAGGGAAAAATTAAAAAACTCTTAGTTTTATCAAAAAACATGACTTAATAGATTCTTACCTACTCCTAATGAAATAAGTACGCAATAAACATTAGGGAAGACCATAACTTTTATAATGAAAATATGCCGAAAAGCAAGGAGTGCATTAAGCACTTACAACATTCACTAATGAACAAACAAAAGGGCAAACACCCAAACCCACAAGAGACAATACAACATAAAAATATAAATATCTCTAATTGAAAAGAGAGAGAGCTCTCTAAATGTTGAAAACATCCTTAAGAGTGTAAAGATGAAAAGAAAATCACCATATTCCATAAGACCATTTTAAAACTTAATTCAACCGGTATTATATATACAAAAAAAACTTTCTTAATTAAATGTTGCTCATATAAAACGGACACATTGGGTAAGAGAACATAATATGGAATTTTTCATATATGACACAATTTTCAAAAAAGCTACATTTAACAAACATTTTAAACTTAACATACCTTTCTTTAAAGACTAAACATTCATATAAAGGTATTCTCATAAACAAGGTTAGGTTTAAAAAGTAGATTCAAAGTTCCAAAGGGCATAATTTTTTACCGACCGATTAAATCAAGTTTTGAGCAATCATATATCTAATTTTTCGCAAAACAAGTTATCATTTAAAACTTTTCAAAGAAAAACATACGAAAAAGATTCAATGGAGTAGCAAGTAACTCAAATTTTTATAAAAGGACTTAATGACAAAGAGCACACATAAAAAACAAAGAACATATTAAATTCTTCATACAATACATCAAAGAAATAGAATGCATACCGAATAACTATATGAAAAACAATAGAGAGAAATGAATACTTCACCATTTTTCTTTAAAATTCTTGAACACCACGCTTCCCGATGCACCAAAGAGCAACTCGATCTCAACCGGGCTCTGATACCATGTTAGAAAATGAGTTGGAATACATTGGGTTCAATAATGAACCCATACTTATGCACGTGAAGTGCAAATATACCCATTAAAGGGAAACAACACAAGCACATAATGTGCTAACCCATAAAAAGGGAAAAATATGACATAAAGTCATAAGTTGCATATCATTGAAGAAATAATGGACAAGGGGTAAAAACCCCATTACAATGGAGCATAAGCTCCCTCAAGGATGAGAAAATACAAAGGGGGAGACCCCTATTTATAACACAAGAAAGGAGCCACTTAGGGGGCTCCCAAAGGAGTCGTTGGGAGCCCCCAACGGTCACATTTGTGACCGTTGGGGGCTCCCCAACGACTCTTTGGGGAGCCACCCTAGGTTGCGCAAACCACGAAAAAGGAAAAAATAAAAAATAAAATAAAAGATAAAATTACAAACATATTCCAAATGGAATATGCGTAAAACTGAAAATGTCTAAACTACCCCTATGCCTATAAATAGAGAAATATATATTTTATATATATAATTAGGATAATACATATCATATATACCATATATGAATATGTATTATACTTTATATATATAAAATATATATAATATTACAAATGTTGAATGATACATTTTAACAATTATCTCATAGAATTTTTCAGCAAGAAACAGAAAAAAGAAGAAAATTATTAGCATAGAAAGCTAGGACAAAGCAAAGAAGCATTTCAATTTGCAACTATTAGAGTTTAGTGTTAAAATGTATCATTCAACCTATGTAATCTTATATATATTTTATATATATAAAAGATAATACATATTCATATATGGTATATATGCATATGTATTATCCTAATTATATATATAAAATATATATTTTTCTATTTATAGGCATAGGGGTAGTTTAGTCATTTCACAATTTTACGCATATTCCATTTGGAATATGTTTGTAATTTTTACTTTTATTTTTCTTTTTTATTTTTCTCTTTTTTAGTGGTTTGCGCCACCTAGGGAGGCTCCCCAAAGAGTCGTTGGGGAGCCCCCAACGGTCACAAATGTGACCGTTGGGGGCTCCCAACGACTCCTTTAGGAGCCCCCTAAGTGGCTCCTCTCTTGTATTATAAATAGGGGTTTTCCCCTTGTAATTTCTTCACTCCTTGGAGGAGCTTATGCTCCATTGTATAAGGTTTTTACCCTCTTCTTCCTATTTCTTCAATAATATTCAACTTATGACTTTAAGTCATATTTATCCCTTTTATGGGTTTGTGTATTAGCACTTGATGTGCTTGTGTTGTTCCCTTAAGAGGGTATATTCGCACTTAATGTGCATGTGTATGGGTTCATTATCGAACCTAAAATATTCCAAGTCACTTTCTAACATGGTATCAAAGCAAGGTTGAGATCGAGTTGCTCTTTGGTGCATCGGGAAGCGTGGTATTCAAGAAAGTTTTAAAGAAAAATGGTGAAGTATTCATTTCTCTCTCTTTTCTAAAAGTTATTCGGTATGCATTCTATTTCTTTAAGTATTGTATGAAGAATTTAATATGTTCTTTTTTTTTATGTGTACTCTTTGTCATTATGTCTTTTTATAAAAATTTGAGTTACTTGATACTCTATTGAATCTTTTTCATCTACATACTTTTTCGTATGTTTTTCTTTGAAAATTTTTAAAATGATAACTTGTTTGGCAAAAAAAATTAGATACATGATTGCTCAAAACTTAATGGGTCGGTAAAGATTTATGACCATTGGAGCCTTGAATTTATATTTTAAACCTATCTTTGTTTATAAGAATACCTTTTATATATGGTAAGTCTTTAAAGAAAGGTATGTTAAGATTAAAATGTTTGTGAGATGTAGTTTTTCGAAAAATGCTTGGCATATATGAAAAATTCCTTAATAAGTTTTGATTCACTTACCTAATGTGTCCTTTTTATACGAGCAACATTTAATTAAGAAAGTTTTTTTTATATATATAATTTCGGTTGAATTAAGTCATGTTTTTTGATAAAACTTAAGAGCTTTTTGAATTTTTCCTCAATAAATGTTTAATTTTATAGATTTATGTCATAGTACAATCTTACTTTATCATAAGGTTTTTTAACAAATCTATTATTCTTCTTTGTTGGGATTTCTCTCACTTTAGTGGAGTTTCCCCCTTCTTTGGGAATTTTGTGTGTTTTGAGCTCTCTTTAAGGAGCCTTTTGGTCCTTATAATCTTCTTGTGAGTATATGCTCTTTTATGAAGATTTCATGGTTGTTGTGAGAAGATTGGTTGTGAGCATCATTTTTTAAGTTACAATAGTGGATTTCATAAGATTTTCAAACTTCACCATCTTTATGAATGCCTATATTGACCTAAATTTGTTATTTGCTCATTCAAGATTATTGTCATTTAAAAATCTTGCATTGCATAAAAGTGCATCTATTATCTTCTGATATGCATTTGATTGCACTTTATATCTATCATAGTTGAGGCTTGTTTTTGACTTTTTGATTATTCCAAATCGGTTCTTACGCATGATGTTGCTTAATATTTCATAATTGTGTTAGTTGCATAATAAGTCTTTTTTGTATAAATGACTTCTTTTGAAGATTAAGCATAATTCAAATTGTTGTTATAAAACATATTATTGTGATTGATTATATTGGACCTTTGATTCAATTTTTAATCGGTCCTCTTTTCTTTGAAAAATAATTCTTAAAGTGTTTATTGCCTTTTTGTGGCATTTATATTTGTCCATCACATGTTTTTTTAATGCATCATTGTTTTGGCCTTATTTTTATATTAGAGATGTTTGTTGAGGTAAGTTAAGGGCACCTTGTGTTATGTCATTTTAGATTGTCCAAATTGCCATATTATAGATAGTGGTTGAGGTGAGTTATGGGCACCTTCGGACTCTAGAATGATTTGGTATATGATCTCTAATTATGAGTGTGTCACTCGTTGTTATGTCATTTTAGATTGTCCACTTACCATATTATAGATGGTGGTTGAGGTGAGTTATGGGCACCTTGGGACTCTAGAATGATTTGGTATATGAGTGTGTCACTAGTTTGATGTTGGTCAATGATCTTATGGATGCTCTTATTTATATATAAATGTGATGGATATATGATGTTTGAAACCTTAAAATGTTTTAAGGTATATTAAAATCAAGGTTTTAGGGATTATTGTCCAACCTTTTATTGTTTATGAAAATTATGAGTGCATTTGCACATTTGTGATTTCGTGCTTTTGTGTACGTGTTCCATATGTTCTTGGTGTGCGTATGTTCACACATTTATTTTCAAAAATATTGTTCTATCGGTTGTTGTATCTTGTTGAAGATACTTTTACATAATTTATTCCAAAATATTATTTTTATGGGTATTCTTTTTGAAGAATATTGTTCTATTGATTCAAGGTTTGATTTATATATATGTTTGTCATTACAAGTTTTATTACCTCAAAAGTCTTCTCCTTTTATAACTCTTATCTAAGTGTCATCATATGTAGACAAGAATTTTATTACACCTTCGTGTGTTGGTAGCCCTTTGTTGGCTTTTGCTCTCTTGGTCTAGTAGCTGAGCACACTTGTCTTGAGTGTTATTATATGTAGACAAGGCACGTTGATTCACACCATGGCGTGTGATTTTAGCCTATGTTGGCTTTTGTGTCCTTGTTCTAGTCGCTGAGATGTTTGCCCATGGTTGGCTTATTTCACTCATTTCAAGTGTCATCTTATGTAGACAAGAGATGTATTGTGTTTTAGCCCATGGTTGGTTTGTTACTCTTGTTCTAGTAGCTGAACATACTTAGTTTTGAGTGTATTTTTACGTAGACAAGATATGCTCTTGGTCCATGTTGGCGTGTATTGTCTTGCTCTTGTCGTAGATGCACTCATTTCAAGTATTATTATATGTAGACAAGAGGTTCTTTTGCACACCTTTGTGTGTGTTATTTGGCCTTTAATGGCATTATATTTATATTCTTGATCTAGTAGTTTATACACTTGATTTGTGGGTTTTGGAGGACTAATGAGGTAGTTGCTTGTAGTGGATAAACTATTTTTGAAAAATTGCAAAATTTCTCTCATAACTTGTATTTTTAGATACAAGGGAATCATATCTATGATATGGTTTTAAATCAAATTGATTTTTTAGCATTTAATCTATATATTAAGTGCTTACAGTTTTTCGGCCACTTTTTGCATTTGATATGCAAAATGAGTCTTTTGTCTCAAATGATATTCATTTTTGTATCTTGGGTGGATGCTTTAATATATTTAGTCAAATCATGCTTCTTATATATGACATTTGTTTGACATAGATCTTCTCCCTAAAGATGTGAAAAACTCTATTGTTGATCTATGCGTGTTAAAGCCCCTTGAAGTTCATATTCATCATGCTTTTGAACATTTGCATCCGTGTTCATTTTGACTAAAGTATGTTTGGAGCATGTTCATTAATGATTTTCTTTAAGTGTTAATTCATTTCATGATAGTACATGCATATGCTCACTATGACCTTTTAGGCCCTCGTTCAATAAAGCATATATAGCTTATGCCTCTTCATAGGCTTATTGTGGTGTCCCTTAGTGGACCATTTTGTTATTCTCCATTATGGAGTTATGTTTGTCCAATGTTGGACCTTATGAATGCATTATGCATTCTTGCAATTCATTTCCGCATAATTTGCTTCCGCTCACTCTTTAACATGATGTATGATTTTGAAACTTAGGTTTTCTAAATTTACTTTTCATGCTAAAATAATTATCCTATCATGTGCTTCAAATTTCTATGCATAAGTTATATTTTTGCACCATTGTTTTGCGGATGTGTCATCCGATATGGTTTCAATTAAGTTTGTTAGAAATGTTCCAATTGAGTAAAGTGCAAAGATATGTTTTACTTGTTTCTTTGTTGTTGTTCCACAGGATCTTGAAGATAAGAGGAAAAGAAGTACCTTGGATAGATCATGGAAGGTGCTCATCGTTAAAGACGTTGGAGGAAGACATTTGCAATGGCATTCGTACGGAAGGCTCTTGAAGCCTTGAGAGTCTTCCTCCTGCTTTCTTCAATCTTTTTGTTCCCCCACACAAAGTTTGAGGGGGGTGTTAAAATGTATCATTCAACCTATGTAATCTTATATATATTTTATATATATAAAAGATAATACATATTCATATATGGTATATATGCATATGTATTATCCTAATTATATATATATAATATATATTTTTCTATTTATAGGCATAGGGGTAGTTTAGTCATTTCACAGTTTTACGCATATTCCATTTGGAATATGTTTGTAATTTTTACTTTTATTTTTCTTTTTTATTTTTCTCTTTTTTAGTGGTTTGCGCCACCTAGGGAGGCTCCCCAAAGAGTCGTTGGGGAGCCCCCAACGGTCATAAATGTGACCGTTGGGGGCTCCCAACGACTCTTTTGGGAGCCCCCTAAGTGGCTCCTCTCTTGTATTATAAATAGGGGTTTTCCCCTTGTAATTTCTTCACTCCTTGGAGGAGCTTATGCTCCATTGTATAAGGTTTTTACCCTCTTCTTCCTATTTCTTCAATAATATTCAACTTATGACTTTAAGTCATATTTATCCCTTTTATGGGTTTGTGTATTAGCACTTGATGTGCTTGTGTTGTTCCCTTAAGAGGGTATATTCGCACTTAATGTGCATGTGTATGGGTTCATTATCGAACCTAAAATATTCCAAGTCACTTTCTAACATTTAGAGGCCCTAGGAATTAAAAACATGAGACATAAGAAGCATATGGGTTATACTAAGAAACTCCAAAAAACTAAAACCTGGGGAGGTACTACCTGTTAATGACTTTGTTGCAGAATAGATCTTCAAGTAACATTTGTTTTGGGAAAGTTTACCATGGTGCAATGTAAGCATGTGAGATGCATAAAGCAACATTAAAAGGAAAGCAATGTCAATATGGAGATGGTGGATGAACAATTTGGAGTACTAAGAATGAAAAAGAATACATTTATGATGCATTGCCGTAAACACATAAATACTCTTCTAAAAGCCAAAAAAGTGCAGAACTGGAAGTCTGTTGGAAAAAAAAATACGTCTCCTCAGGCAAACCAGATCTCTATTATAGAGGGAAGAAGTCAGGTAGACCTGATTCATGATGCCAGAATCCATATAAGGAGCAATTAAAGGGTTTAGTTACCTCTATATATTTCTTAGCGTTATCCCAGGCACCACCTGTGTTGGAAGCTGATATGGCAACCTGCATTGGTAAATAAGACAATATTTTTGCCTCAAAATTTATAAAAAAAGACCCAAAATACAATGTGCTAAAAGAAGGTAACAACAACACTGTTTTCTGCATTGTATCTATCACTTCTATTTCATAACCTGTCCCTGTGAAGAACTTGTGACCTACATATCAATCTAGCGAGAAAATAAATTCCAGCAACTCCTTTGCAGAAGCTTTCATGATAAAATCAAATTTTTGCTGGTATTGATCCAGATTTCTCCTGGACTAATAAGAAAAACAAAGACTTCGCCTGGAACTAATTAAAAGAAAACAAACACGAGAGAGAGAGAGTGTGTGTGTGTGTGTGTAATGCTAAAAAAGGAGAGGAAAAATTAAACGGAAAAGGATATTGTTAAAAAATCTTGGAATGTTACACAATATCCGAAAATATATTCATTTCATGACTTCTATAATCTCAAAAACAACACATGCATTTGTACCTGCACACCAGAGACAAGGGCACCAGCCAAAAGTCCAGATAGAGTTTCCACTCCAAAGAAAGTACCAGCAATCAGTGGTGAGAGCAAAACCAGTGCACCTGGTGGCAACATTTCTCTAAGTGAAGCATCAGTAGAAATCTTCACACAATTTGCATAGTCAGGCTTCACACGGCCTTCCATTAACCCTGGAGTAGTGTTAAACTGTCTGCGAACTTCTTCAACCATTTTCAGAGCAGCACTTCCAACACTTTTCATTGTCATCGATGAGAACCAGTAGGGAAGCATAGCACCCACAATTAAACCAATGAAAACCTTAGCAGATAGTAGGTCAACAGTCTTTAAACTGGCTCGACTGACAAAGGCTCCAAATAGAGAAAGGGATACAAGTGCAGCTGATCCAATAGCAAAACCCTGAACTCATAAAGCACACCCTCTATTATTATGTTGAAAACTGCAGATTCTATGCTGGTTTAATCGTAGAAAGATTAACAAAGAAAAGAAAACAAGTGTATGGATGTTTTAAAAGTTTCACTGAAGCATTCAAATGCTCACCTTTCCAATGGCAGCAGTGGTGTTCCCAGCTGCATCAAGTGCATCAGTACGTTTGCGGATTTCCCGGCTCATTCCAGCCATTTCTGCTATCCCACCAGCATTGTCACTTATTGGACCATATGCATCTATTGTGAGCCCAATAGCAATCGTGCTAAGCATGCCTAAAGCAGCCATAGCAACTCCATACATTGCAGCCAAAGTGAAACTAACATAAATTGCAACTGCAATTGAAAAAATTGGAATTATTACTGATTTGTAACCCAGAGCCAGCCCAAAGATTACATTTGTTGCAGCTCCAGTTCGGCAGGAATCAGCCACATCACGCACAGGCCTGAAAGATTTTGTTGACAATTGGGTTGTTAAATGACAAACACAGCAACACAGAATTCCAAACATAAATTAATTTGACATATATATATGTGATAAAATGAGGTCAATCTAGAATCAAGGAAGGTCATGACAGGCATGTGAAGGCAAAGGGAGACAGCATTCTACAACTTGACATCCCAGGAGAATTCATATTCAGTCCCTCCCTCCCTCTCAAACACCATTAGTAATTAGCTTTAGCCTTGCATTATTAGGTGAACTGGGTAGAATACCATTTTGGAAAGTCAACAACTTGCATTCTTTTAACCTATGTAGAGATTAATTCCCCAAAAAGTGAGATGTCACCTAGTCTCTTGAGAATTTCATACATATTTTCTATATTTATAGGCAGAAAACTGGCTGACTAAATATAGTATTTCAATGGATTTGGTTTGGTTTAGATACCAAACCAACAAATAAACATTTAACCAGATATGTGAGCCTCTTCCAGATCCAGTGTTCCAGTTAGCTACACTGTCAGATCTGTTTTGGAGGGTTTTGTGCATGAATTCAGAGAAAATCAGGATTCAATGAAGATCCAAATCTTTCTATTTGAAGTCATAAACAATAGGAGTTAACATTTACTTGGGTTACATATCTGTTAAAGGCTTTCTTCCTGTGATGAAATTCAAGCTAACAAACCTAATTTGGCAATGTCAAATTATTTAGGACTCAGTGATGCCCGCATCTGAGCCACTCCCAACACGTTTGCATCCTTACCTAAATAGGCAAGAAAAGTACATAGTAGTCTTTACCTGTAAGCATTGCTTGTGAAGTACTCCGTAATATACCCAATGATCAGACCCATCCATAGTCCAATGGAAACAGAGAAGAAAAGGTGCCTGTAAACCATGGGAAAAAAGGCAATAGTTATGATGCCTCTATTAAAACTATCTTTGTCAAATTTGAAAATAGAAAACGTTCACCCAAAAGGTACCAGTTCTTCACAGTCTTCTTTGCTCCAAGATCAAATAATTCAAAACTTGATGGTAGAGCAACAAGACAAACAATGGCAATGGCAACAGTCATCAGTATGGTGGATATGATGAGCTGACGCTTCAGCATAGGTTCAATTTCTTTCTCGGTCTTTATCTCAAAGATCTGTGTCGTTAACAATGTAGTGATCATGCAAACCAGGATACCCATAGAGCTGATGAGAAGGGGAAAGGACATAGCAGTGAAGTCATGGTCAACACCAAATGATGAGATTGAAGCAACAAAAAGGGCAGCACAAGAGGACTCTGCGTAAGAGCCAAACAGATCTGAACCCATCCCTGCAATGTCTCCAACATTGTCACCAACATTGTCTGCAATAACCTACATACAGCCAGTAAAAGCAGTAACTTAAATATAAATATAGATATTTCTATTTCTATTTATATATTTAAATTTATATGTACAGACATGCCCAAAAATGGAAATGCAGATACTGGACAGATCTAAGATATGCTGAAGACAAAAGTGAAGAAAGCAATGGGAGGAATTGTTCCCTGCATCACAATTATTAGTGTTGCTCTCAGAAGAGCTTTTCTTTTCATAAATAACTATAAATAGAATATACAGAGGTATAAAAATAAAAATTGAACTGATAAGCCCATAAGTTGAAAATGTATGTATGAGTAAAACGGACTCTAGCAAGAAATCCATCCATGAACTCTTATCAACCATCAATTCTGTTTCCTTATGGGTAAAGAAACAAAAAAGACTCCAGGAAAACTTACAGCTGGATTTCGTGGATCATCTTCAGGAATGTTTTTCTCTACCTTCCCAACAAGATCAGCACCAACATCTGCAGCTTTAGTATATATTCCTCCCCCTACTCTCCCAAAAAGAGCCATAGAAGAACCCCCAAGGCCATAGCCGGTAATTGATTCATAAAGCCCCTCCCAGTCATCCCCAAAGTACAATTTAAACAAATAGATTGCAACAAAGAGAACCAACAATCCATTAGCAGCAAGCAAGAAACCCATAACAGAACCAGACCTGAAGGCCACAACGAAAGCTCTATTAACCCCCTTTCTTGCCTCTAAAGTTGTCCTTGCATTTGCATATGTTGCAATTTTCATGCCAAGAAAACCAGAGAACACAGAAGTTAAAGCCCCCAGAAGGAAAGCAACGGTGCTGAATACAGCATTTGCAAGAGCAGGCTTGCACAACTTCTGTTTGTCGTAGGCGCATGGTTCAGACCGTGTACTGAACCCTTTGACTGAACCCAGGAACAAGAATATAATTGCACAAAAAACAACCGTGAAAACACCCAGATACTTGTACTGGGTGAACAAGAAGGAGGTCGCTCCTACAAATAGAAGAGAAAAGCTAATCTCAGAAACTGTTGAAGAACTCCTAAGCAGTCAAGCATTTCACACTATACCTTCTACCAGATGAACAATGATAGAAAACTAATTTGTGCATTAGCAAACATTTAGTTACCAATTAAAAAATAACTGAATTGCATGGAAAATTTTTGTCAGAGTTGATTATAGTAATCTATATATGCCAAGTTCAGAATGGGATTTGTATACATTCTAACTCTGCTTGGAGATCTAAAGGTTGGAAGCTTGCTGTCCAAGTTGAGTTTCCACAATCAATTCATGTATGGACATGAGATGAAAAAACAAGTCTTGAAATTTCTCAAGGATCACCTACAAACAAACACTTTCAAGAAACTAGAAACTATAGACACACAGTGTTCATCCTAGAGCTATCATGTGATATACATGTCATCATCTCTATGTTCCAGCCCACCAAGAGTGTTGCCCATAGAAAAGAAAAACAGGGAATGAAGATCACAAGGAAGAAAGACTTTAAACTCTGCAACAGTAATTAGCAGGAGACTAGTTGAAGGCCGGCTTAAGCTCAACAAAGTTAACAGCATTTAACAGGAAATTATGGTTGTTGTTCTCTGTTTCCCTTCCTTATATGGTATATTCCATTAAAAGCCTCGTATAATCTAGCAGCAATCACAGAACCATATCTTGTGATTGCCAGTAAGAAAAAAGGGCTATCCATTGATGCCAATGAAAGATATTTATAAAAGTTAACAACATATAATACAAGTAAAACAAGAAATTCATCGCTAGAAACTCCAAAAACATTGATGGAGATCGCTATACTACTGTAAGAACTAAGCGACGAACACTCAAATTTCTCGTCGACATGATGGCAAACATACTTGAAAAAAGAAAGAGGAGAGAAAAGGGGGAGTGTACTGAAGAATTCTGCAGAACTTGGCTCATTATACCAATTTGAATTCATGGCCTAACACCTAACAAAGAACATGCTAACCATTGAAGAAGTGAACAAAGGGCCCTTGAAAAACCTAATCTCCAATAGATACAAGCTAAAATTTTCATACCTATAGAGATGGCATTCTGAATCTCGCAACACTTAGACACAACCACTTTGTCATCGACACCCTCTTCTGCTTCGTGTTCCAACAGGCCCTCCGAAGGCCCGCCATCCGACGGATGGTGGGAAGAAAGCCTAATTTGAGACACCAGGAACCACTGGTACAGAGCAAACACAATTCCGATAACCGCAGTCACCGGAATGAAGATATACGTAAACAATTCGCCGACTAGAGAAGAACCCATTTTCCCAAACACCAAAAATCAATCAAAGCAATCACGAAACGCAATACCCACATCGTAGAATTTATAGAGCTCGCACAGAATGTCAATTGTCTACGCAAAGGATGATTCAATCTGAACTAACTTAGTGACCAACGACGAAATCAGAAGAGGCAGAAAGAGAAAATCAGGAGGAATATAATCTGTGTGCGATTGAATTTGACTTACTTTATCAATTTTGAGGTGGGTGCCCTGCATTAGTAAAAAAACATGAGTTTTTAAGTAGAAATTTTGTATAAGAAAAAAAGAGAAAAAGAAAATAGGAAGATGGGTTACCTCAGATAGTCGAAATCTTGCTTCAATATAGGATCCATTTGGGATAGGGCTTAAGAGGAGTGGCCAAAATGGAGAAGAGAAGCCATTGAATTAAGAAGAGAAAACGAGAAGGCGGGAAATGCCCCTCGCAACAAATATCTCATGAGCAAAGCTTGTCACAGGGACACGAACCTTGATACGTCCACTAGTTTTCTAATAATGTAATCGTATTTTAATAAAATTTAATTATTAATATTAATATACTAGAAAATAGTTTATTCATTAAAATTAAAACATCCGTGTCCTTGTGTCTTATTTTTCAAAAAAACTTCCAAGCCTGCGACTCTGTGAGTCGAACCAATATAGGGTGCCGCTCGCGTCTTTGTGACAAAAGAGCCAAGAAAACATTAATTAGATAAATATATCTATCTCTATTAATTAAGTATTGATCAGATAATTATTTAAGTCACTTGATTATATTATGTGATTCTTTAACTACTAGTATATGAGAATATGAGATAAGCAAGGTGTTAATGGAACAGGAAATGGCGTGTCTATTTCGGGGTGTCAACGGGAAACCAGACCCAGAGCTGATTTGAGATCTGGTATCGGATCCAGATCCGGGTTCAGTCAGACCCACCATACGAGATAAGGGTAACATGAACCAGATACAGAGCATACCCGGTAAAATAATATCTTTTTCCTTTTTACATTGAATAATTACTAATCATAGTAGAAACACGGGTCGGGGCCCGGGCCTGGTATGAAATTTCACAAATCATACCTGGCTGCATATATTAATCGGACCCTTCAGGTCCGACCTGGAGTGTAATCAGACCTTCTTGCCTATCACCAAACTCTGCCCCTATATGGTTTGGTAAGGGTTGGGTTAGGATCAAACCTGACCATTGACAACCCTATGTCTATTGAGTCAGGCTTGCTACCTATTTATTCTTCTTGTTGAGAACTGATCCAATGCCTACCAATTTCCAAGATTCAAGCTGTTATCCAGGATGAAAACGGGATGGATCCAGTCCGGGTCCATGTAAAACATAATTTGACCTATCAAGTATCAATCATGTCCGTTCGGGTTTGGGACTGGTCTCGGATTGCGAAATAGGTCCAACCCAAAGGAGGCGGACCCATTAAGTGACCCGGTTTTTAGTGTGGGTTCCTTGTTACAAAAAAAAAAAATCAACCAAAGGGATTCTGGACCAGCGATTGGAGCAATGCCACGGATCTCAGTTCTCAGGAAAATCTCCAAATACATCGAAAAAAAAAACTTGGTTTTTCTATTGGCTGTTGAAAAATGTGACATTTTAAGTTTATTGCAGGCATTTGTTATTTTTAGATCAATGAGTTAAAACTTGAGCAAGTAGGCTCGAGCCTTACGCATGAAACCGTAGATCAAGCAGTTGAAACTGAACCTGCTTGCGTATAGAAATTTTCTTGTATGTTCTGTTTTTCGTTTCATTTTATATACATGGGGTTTTGAACCGTGGTGGCCTCTACCAAAATCTTGAAGTACACGGCATTGCTATCGGAAGTTCACAGTAATGGCCTTCATAAAACAAGGGTTGGTTTTACACTTTGGTTAAAAGATTGCCATGTTGCTAGGTGATGAAATTGTGTTGCTAGGTGATGAAATTGTGTGTAACTAGGGCTGGTAAACTAGTTGAACAAACTGATCAGAGCATGTTCAGGCTTGGCTCGTTTATCAGTGGAATGAGCTCGCGATTCAGCTTCTCTTCGTGTTTGCCCGAGCCAAGCTCTAGTTCGACTCATCCCTGAATGATATGAGCTGAACAAGAGCTGGCTCATGTAAACAAAAGTTCATGTTATTTATGCATGAAATATACTATATTTTATATATTATACTTAATAGTTTACTTTTTATGTATATATTTTCTATGCATCATTCTCTTTGTGTATATATATATATATTATCTATGTGTTTGAGCTGGACTTGTTCAAGCTAAACAAGCCACTCATGGCTCCGCTAAACAGCTATATGAACAGATCACTAACGAGTTCATGGTGAGCCGAACTGAACTGGGCTAGCTAACCATGGTGAACCTGTCCGGATTAAGGTAGGCGGATGTTTGAGATTTATTTTGTTAATTAGGCTGCTATTTGTAAAAACAAAAATGTTAGGCAGGTATTTATAATTAAGTCAAAAGGTATGCGTGTATTTGTAAATTTGTCAAAAGTTACTAATTCAAGTTTTGATCCTGAGGATATCTTTGTCGTGTAAGGTTGAGATGAGAGAAGGAGGCCACAGCCATCCAATCGTGTGCAGTGAATCACAACTAGAATATTCTTCAATAGCACCAGAGAATGTGCTTTCATGTTCGTTTTCAGCACCTTCCAACATTTATTATATTCCCGATCTCATGACAAAGCGTGAACTAATATATATGTATGTACATGGGGAAGGGTACCGTCTAACCAAAGTGGACCTTCCTCCAATTCCTTTGTTTAGACTGTCCACTTTCATATATATATATATATATATATATATATATATATATATATATATATATATATAGGCAGGTTGTCAAATGAAATGATATTAGATTTTGGGTATTTTTCAAATTTCATCTATATGTTTGTTTTTATATGAATTACTTCTTGGAGCATTTGATTCATAGATATGTTTTATAAGCTTTCAAAACTCAATGGTTCACAATTTTTATAAATTTTGAAGCTCCAGATACCATTTTTTTCATCCAAAATACATGATCCAAATGCCAATTTCTAGTAAATCAATCGTGTTGAACATGTCTATGCTGTCAAAATTTTGAAAAAAGTATCAGAAATCCAATATCATGTTTCATTTAGCACGGTGCCCATTTTGTAGTTTTCTATTTTTTTTTATATATATATTGGGATGCCCAGATAATGGACAGAACAGTCGGACGAACCCCCACCATTGATCACATGTGTGATCAACAAGCAGATTTTTTTTCCATTGAAATAATCTTTAGTGACGTTTGTGACCAACGCTCAAGGTCAAACAATTATAATTGTGAGGCCTTTAGCGTGGTCACAAACGCCACTAAAGGCCTTTTTTTGCAGAGTGCATGTGCCCTTGATCACTTACGCAATCAAGAGTGCACGCTTGTCTGACCAGAAGGGCGTTTGACAATACCCCTTTCCTTTTGTATATATATATATATATATATATATATATATATATATATATATATGCTTTACCAAATCTTCTTTTTTCTTTGCTTTTATTCATGGCCATTTAAAATAAAAATGTTAGCATGTATAGGTTGGCATTATCATTGTCCCTTGAAAAATCATATTTTTCATCCAAAAAACATGATCCAATGATTGATTTCTAGCAAATTCACCATGCCAAGCACATCACATGGTTGGATTTGCAAAAAAAAAATGTTGGAAATGCCCATATTTTTATTTCTCATATTCTAATTACTATAAGTATATATATGTGATGAAAAAGAAGCTCCTAAACAATTCAACGGTTGATTTTATATTGAAGAAGAAAACTTATCTTAGGGTATTTTTTTTCAATCATGACGCATGGAATATGAAGAAAAGGAAGTGCAACTACCAACATGCCTACCAGTCCAAAGATATTACAAGGCCCGACTATTTCACCTTATTACTTTCTTTGTTTGGTAGGTATGATAATTGAGTTGAATTTTTTATTGGTTTTGAAGAGGCCTTGATCTATGAGAGGAAGGTGAATATATTAGAATGGATTTGATTTTTGAGCATTTGGTTGAAGAGGATGAATGGGATTTGAAATTTCTGTTGATGGATGTGCGCTTGGATTAAGGTGTTCCATATAAAGGGGCCCATGCTTTCGTATAGAAATCCGCTCGTGATCAGAAGGCAGTGAACTTGGCTCAAATGGCCCGAGTTCTTGCAGCATTGAGAAAGTTGGAAAAGTAATATATAGTTTGGGGCACAATTGTGGAGGAAATGATACATCATGACCATAAGCATCTAAAAAATGTAGTGTATAACTAAGATCAGGTAACCAAACAATGTTGAAAGTATATAAAATAAATACATACAGAAAATCTCAACTCATAAGCACATCCAAACCGTGAAGTTCAAGTTGAGTATATCAAATCAAATTCATGGAAAACTTTAGCAAGATTAAAAAGCTGACAATCAACTGGTTGATTTTTATTCGGCATTGATGCATTTTGTTGGTTGGACCGGCGTCTGAACGAATAAGGCATCCAATAGCATCGCAGCCAGATATTAACAAAGGTGCATATTCAAGTTCACGTCATCATAGAGGTAGGTATGGAGTATGGAACAGGTTTGTGCAAACCAACTTTTAAATAAGTGCCGGCCTAAGTCGGCTAGTTTTCAAGCAGGGGATGGCATGAGTCAGTAAAACAGTAAAATAAGATTTAAAATATTAACATTATTAAAAAACTACTCTTGACAAATTTTAAACAATTTTGAAAAATAAGCCAAATCAGCCCTGTTTCTTATTGATTTTGGGTTCTAAACCGCTGGTAAAAAGTTTCCTTGCAAATCATGCAGCGGAGGGTTGGGGTTTCATGTGAATTCCCTTTCTGTCCCATATATTTCACGTGAATAGTATGTAGAACTGGAGCTTGGCTCGTAAACTTGACAAGCTCAGTTCAACATCACGAGTTAGAGGAGCCAACTTTAAATGGTTCGGTGTAGTTACCAACCATAACCCATAGTATAGACGTGACATTTACATTGTTAACATATCTTGTTACTAGATAAAATCCTAGTTTTCATAAGTGGTCCTGTTATTATGATCATTAATTATGGTAGGCTTTGCAGCCTTGGCCAAGGTAACCCTGTATCATGTTGTGCACAATACTTTATCAAGACTTGTCATGGCTTTGAATACGACGCAATCACCCAATATGCCACCGCACTTGGTAGAATGAGAAAACCTCAGCAAACAAATCTTGCGGCATTTTTTTTAAAGAAGCTCAAGAAAATATCAGAATAAATAAAAATTTATATATATATATATATAATTATAAAAAATAAATTGATAAATACAGCACTTGTTTGGCAAAACAAGAAAAGCTTGTAGCAGAAAAGAGTTGCCCACATAATCTCAGGCTTGTGAATAGCGAGCTTTCCCCCTATTGCATTAATGCCACACCTTAGAACCATTCTCATTAATCAAGCAGTATCTCTAACTTCCAAGTAACAGTAACGCCCTTTATGCTAAAAACTCTAGGCCAACCTGAGTAACTCATGGGCAACCTCGTCAAAATTTTGAAGTTGAAAAAGGAAAAAAAAAACTCAGAACAAAATTTTAAGAGAGAGAAAGAGAGACTTCCTTGGAATTGCTTCCTCTACTCTTCAACCTTTGCCCGCTCTGTGTAATGATTAACAAACAAACATCAGGAAGACCAAGTTATCTCATCCCTTCTTGTTGGCTTCCTTTGCTTTCCTTTTCCTCTCTTCATAAAGATTAACCTTCGCCTGTTTCCTCTCCTTGCCGATCTACAAGAAAGGAAGGAATTAATAAGAAACTGCAGCTACCACTTCTCATGCACATTAACTTTTATAAAATTATGAATTCCGATAACTCTCTTCTTTCCACGAAAAAAAAGAAACTTTTAAGATGAAACAAGCCATCATTTCTCATCACACATAAAAACATGCAAGCATACAGAAAGATTGCAGTCAAGTGCATCAAAGAACAACATTTGTATAGTAATTGCTAAAATTTCCTAGTAACTTGTAAAAGTAATTACCTTCATGGCCTCAAGAAGCTTCCTCCTTTTCCGAGGCATCATAACCTCTTCCAAATTGCTAGCAACCTCAACAGTTTGCTCAGAAGCTGAGGATTTCTGTTGGTTGGCTTCAATGTCATCGTTCCCAGAGGCCTGCATTTTCTTTGCTGATAAAGATGCAGAATAGGTAATGCCTTGTAGTTCCATTTTAAGTTCATCATGGTACTGCTTCTCAAGCTTTAACATCTAACAACGTGATCAACATAGACGCTATTATTAATTCATTCACCATTTTCTCTTTGACAAAGACAACCAAAAACACATATCTGGTTCTACCTCTTTTTTCTTCTCAGCTGCTTCATTGGCTTCACTCCTGTCAGCAACGCCCTCCATCAGTAGACTTTGTGGATCATACAAGTCTCTGTCATCAGTGTCCGGCAGGGGTAGGACTTGTTTGGCAGCAGCTTGCAACTGCTTGATGATCTGTGCATCAGTGTCCGGCAGGGGTACGACTTGTTTGGCAGCAGCTTGCAACTGCTTGATGATCTGTGCATACTCGGGCACATAGCCTTCGGCTTCATTATCAACAAAATTGTGTCAATATGGAACCTACAGTTTGAACCAGAAAATGCCACACCATGACAACTTGACAGAAGAATTAAAGAATAACTGCAGCAATTATGCCACAGCACAGAACCAAACAAGCAGTGTAGAAATAAACAGAAGCATAATGGGTTAAAAACTCTGGTCAATAGTAGTAACTGATGTCACCTACGTTGCATGAGTTCCCTATGAAGCCCAAGAAAACAAGAAAATGAAACCTTGTAAGAACAACAGGTTCCAAATGCAACAGTAAAAATAAAATAGAACCAAGAAAACAAACAGAAAGCTGTTGAGTGTCTATATCAGTTTCATTTCAAGGTAAAACCTAATACCCAATATCTTATGCGTTTTGGCATCCAATTTTGCTTGACAAAATGAAGGGAAAAAAAGAGTAAGCAAATTGCAGCTCAAAGCTGGAGCAAGTGAAAATTTCAAACATTTTGTCAAATTACTAAATTTTACAGCATATACTGCAGACCCATATCTAGGATCATAGTCCTAGCTACCAAAATCTATGTGCAAGATATCCACATTTCATATTTGTAACTTGCAAGCAAGTACCTTCCGACCAAATAGCCTTCCGTTGGTAAAATAAGCCGAGCATTTACACAGTCATACACCCACTGTGGTTGAACATATTCTCTAGAAAGGAACATGTGGCCTTGGCTTGGTCTATCCACTATCTGCATTTAAGCACCAATAGGTTACATAATCCATCAATGAGAAAACAGAACATGCACATATGTATCTCGAATATTCCAACAGAGAATGAGCAACTAAAAAATTTTCGCTGCATTGATTGTATTACAGCTAACTATGACCATCTTTGAAGAAAGAGCCTGAAATAGGCTGACCTTCATAGCTCTTGTGACAAGGTTGCTTAACCAGAAAAACAATATTGAAAAAAAAATTGTTTAAGCTACACCAGTTATAGCTGGATGTTTAAGAGACCTTGTCATGTATTCCCATTCAGGCGCCTAATCTCTGGACACAGTTGCTAAACATTGGACTTCATTGAAATTTAACTATTTTTAGGGGCAGCTTGTTTCACCTTAAATGATGGGAAGGAAGCCCACTTTCAGGTGAAAGTGGGGCCACCTTCTCTCTTGGGGTGAAACAAATACCCTAGTGAAAAAGAAGCCATGGGGCCCACAAATTCATGGCAGGCCATCTTGCCAGCAAAATCAAGCCACAACCCTGGCTTATTGAAACAAACGACCCCTTAGGGTTATTTGTGCACAATAGTTTGATGGATGCTAGATGAATGAAATGGCATTCATTCACAGCCTTTAAAATTAAGAAAAACTTATGAGATCAGAGACAATTATAAAACTTCAAGTATTTGCACCATGCTGAATAGGGAACTATGGCATACATATTGGTATAGATTCCATTTTGAGAAATCCTGAATAAAGCTTCTGCTTGCTCGGTGAATAAACAAGAAATTTCTTACCTGCCCAATTTCTAATTGATCACGGTATTCATTCATTGCAATATAAATGATTATTTATTCTTCCACCATGAGAGGGGATGATTAGTCTCCCTTCTCAACCTTATTTTATACAACAGAGTTACATATAAATGGAAACAAAAATATTTTCTACATCCAAGAACCACATGGTGACAAAAGACATGCACCATAAATATTTTCAGTGGCAACAAGAAATAATTCTAAATTAGAACACAACAATTTGTGGACTATCAGAAGATATAAACTAATATTAGTTGAATCACAACTCAATTACAAGTTTATTGAAAACAAAAGGTATACCTGATGGGTAATGCTCTCACCAGTTTCATTAAAAGGAGAGGCTTCACCATCCCATGAAACAACACCTCCAAAAGCAGGAATTACAAAAGGCAAGGACTCCCTAGGTACCTACATATTTGAATAATAAGTAAATTAGCAATAAGAAAGTCAAAAACTAAGAAAGAATGAAGACAAAAGTGAATTAATCGAGTGCTACAGATTTATAGGAAATCATAAGGTAGCACGACCTTTTTCTTATCAAGAAAAAAATGTGGGGCACAACTATGAAACTAAGACAAATTTATTAACCTCCCCGGCTTAGGAAAAATTTTAGATTCTTGAAGAGTGTTTTGCACTCTTTTCTATCCATGTCATCACCCTCATCCTCATTAGCAGTTTCCTCCATGAGATGTGACAATGCTCCAGGTCCATTGGCAGGAAGCTGATTTTGAAGCATGGCCAACCTTAGCTCGGATTCACTAGTTTCTGGTTGCTTTTCACTGGCCTCAGATTGCTCTGAGGATGCAATTCTTGAACTAGCAGAAAAGTACCTAGATAATGCATACAGGTCTACAGAATATTTCAAACAGAACAACAATTAATTTGAGTTACATAAACTGTAAATTGACCATAGGATAAAAAAAATGGAGAGGAGATAACTATGAGAAAGGGCAGCAATCATTTGTGATAGTCACAAGTAACTAACGAATCAGAAAACCTTGCCTGAAGAAATTCTATACCTTCTGCTAAAGCCTCCAGTTGGGGGTCAAGAAGTGGTGGATACTTCATATTTATGGAATGATAAAGCTTAAAATTAACAAATGCAAGAAGCGTCTGCAAAGAAAGGAACCAAACAATAAGATGATAGTTCGGCACACAAACATGCAAACAATTCAGTTCAGAAATATGCAAAGATGCCCACAAAAATATGCCATAAAGAGATCACAGCAGGTTGAATCCATGAATTCAGAGTAATAAGTTATGCAAAAGGTGCACATGAAACAACATCTGGATGAGTCTACTGAGAGTTGAAATTAGGAGTAATTAAAGTTCAGTTGCAACAGAAGCAGAAAACATGTCATGAAATGCATCTGGTCTAGAAAATCATTCAATGATAATAGAAAAAAGCATTGTATGGTAAATTTTGTCATTTTCTCTGTTGTATGGGGTTCCATAAAGAAAAAGCTCTGGCCTTCTGAATAGTTTCATAAAATGCATACATCTAATCCCATCAAGTTACCATGTGCTGGCAGTGTTCTTTAACCCTGACGACATATCATCATGTGAACAAACCTAGATCTCCATCATGTGCCATTCATTACTTGAGATCACTTCGAAAAAAAAAAAAACAGTGCACCTCATAGTACCACTTGTATCTGAAATTAGTTTGCCTTACATAAAGTATAAGGTTACAACTATGTATACCATGAATACTTCTATGTCAACAAACTAGACCCTCTAATTTCATAAAGCTGAAGCTGTTTGAGACACCCCAAGTCTTACACAGCTACATGGTTGGCCACAGTATTAAATCAGATGAAGACATTGAAAAACAGAGATGACAGTTTCAAGTAACATATTGGCAAGTGGCTGATTCAGGAAAGTGCGATGACAAACAATTTTCACCAATAAGTGGCCAAAGTCATTACAATCTCAAAGGATAAAAAATGAGCTCCTTGTCTCAGGAATGAATCATCTGACAGACAGACAGACATTAGTAACCTAGATGCACAAAAGGTGGCCAATTTTTCCTTCAAAATGGACTAAAATGTATACCCGCATTCTATTTGTCTTGTTACTCCTTGACGGCCAATTAGAATTTGGAAATTCTTATTCGTGATGGTTGTCACCACTTTAGGATTTTCTATTCCCCTCCAACCTTCATGGCTTCATAATATTTTTCTCTCATTTATTGCTAAAATAAGTTCACAACACTTAGCAAAAATTAGAATTCATAATCAACCTTTTCCCTTGAATAAGTTCACACCACTTAACAAAAAAATTAGAATTCCAATCATGAATTGAGAAACAAAAATTAATGCACTTTTCACATCTAATTCACAACCTCGTAAAATTCCAAAAAGGTGAGCATAACTTTGAAGTCCACATCATCTGTCAAAACTTGCTGGAGTGCATGAGGAGTAAGCCATGTTATCTTCTGACCTTCAACCTCAGCCTGTTGAGTGGTACATATCACATATGGTTAGGGATATAATAAATTAACTTTTCAGATAGATTCGCTAAGGGATGCCAATGCCATAAACATTAAAACATGCAGATGATGAAGAATCACCTGATAGTATATGCCTTTCACAGAGATGAAAGTCTTCCTCAAACTATGAGTTCGAGAGACATATGCCTGTCACTCATGACTCAACCTAAATAAAATGAAAGGTCGTACTTCCGAAATAGTTATGCAATGAATTACAAAATAGCTTTCTGAAAAAGCACTGAAACTAAAAAGAATCGATGTAGAAGCTGAGATGCCTACATATTGTTGAAAGCAAGGCAAATGCCCTTGGGTTAACAGAAATGCAGGATAGCAGCGCGAAAATGCAAATTACGATTACAATTAATGCTTCAAACCACAACCCAACTAGCACACCAAAAATGAATAACATTCAAGCATCAGAGTAAAGCTATCAGCACATAACACTCCTCTTATATTGGACATATTGCACCATCTATTAATTTTATTAGTGTTATTTGCATGGGGTGCACCATGCAGTAATGCACACAATGCATAACCCAAACATTCAGGTCCCCTCCTTCGAGATCCATCTAACAAGGATTAGCAGGTTAAGCATATTCAGTACATGTTCTTTTCATCCTCTAGAGATCAGTATTTAAGAAAAAAGCAATAGTATTGGTATATGGATGTAAGACTTAGCTTGGTACTTCTGAACTAAGTAGCTAGAATCACACCTAGGGCCCCACCTAGGATTCCCAGGCACAAACCTACTGCCTATGTGGGGAGGCATATTTTATAATTTTTATAGTTCAAAGCATTAAAATCATGTTTTATTTGTGCATTCTGAAACACTTAAGTTTTTCAATTTCTTATTCTTATGATTTTTTTCTTTCTTTAAATAATTATATTCTTTTGTGGGTTTTTAGGAGATGCAGCTCAACAAATATTTTTAGATGGATAAAATGTTAGAAATGTAATTATATTTTGATTGTTTAGCTTCATTCATGATTTGTGTGCTTTTTATTTTAGTTGTTTAGCTTCATAAATTGTGTTGAATATGTATTTTATATTATTTTCAAGGGTTTATTGTAATTTTTTATTTTTATTTTTCCCCTTTTTTGGTCTCAATTAAGCCAACTAGTCCCGCTTAGGCCCCAACTAAGCCTTTTAGGGGACCAGCCTGATGCCTTTGACTACATAACTTTTTAAGGCAACCAAGAGAAAGACAAGTGGATCTTGCTTGTAAGTTTTACATTGTTATCAGCAATGCAAACATAAGACATCACAATATCTCCTCAATTTCTGCAAGAACTCATAAGCTAACTTTGTCACACCAATGCATTAAAAAGGTCATCGCACCCGCATCGATGCAACATGGGTGCGGTCAACCTGCACCCAGGGATATATTTGTCCAATTTAAAAAAAATGAATTTCTTTTTGGGTGGGTGGGGAGTGTTAGGGCACGATCGTGCCACCCCACCCCAAATCCTCTTCCTCCCTCTCCCCTCCCCAATTCCTCATCTTCGGACAGCGGCGACGAGGTGAAATAGGTATGTCTCTCTCTCTCTCCTCCTACTCTCTTTCTTCTTTTTCTTCCTTCTCCTCCTTTTGTCTTTCTTCCTCCTCTTCCTCTCTTCTTCTTCTTCCTTCTCTTTCTCCTCATGTCTTTCTTCCTCTTCCTTCTCCTTCCTTCGTCATTGCCTCCTCTCTTTCATATTATTCCATCTCCTCCTCTCTTCTTTTTCTTCCTTCTCTTTCCTTAATTCACTTACCGTAGCCATAATATATTTAGGTTGATTTAATTGTGGTATTATTTTTTATTGATGAGGAATAATAATTAAAGAATGTTAATTTGATTTATTGCATGAATTTATGCATGATGAATTGATGATATGATAATTATTTTTATTTCATTAGTATTAACTTAAAACTGTTAAAAATTATATATATAGTGTCATCCGCACGCACACCCACACCTGCATCTATGTGACATAGAGCTAGCTCAACTATGTGTATGTGGGTATTTACTGGGTATCATGATTATCATCTACAGGATTGCTGAAAAGCATGCAAAATTGGATGATCAATACCCTTCACATGTTTTTTTATGATGGAATACTTTTAATATTGAACACCACAAGAATACAAAATCTAAATACTAGGCATTGACGAAGTTTATGGAAGCCACCTTCGACAGTTGTGAATGCGCTTTACTTCAATGTGTTCAGACTCTGATGCAGGCAAGACATCAAACAGATGGACCATTGTGAGACAATCATCCAAGTCACGGAGTGCATCAATAAAAGTAGGATATCTGCATGAATACTTATGAGATTAGATAGAGGTATAATTCACGCTTTTTTGAAGAGAATTGAACATTCAAGAAGCATAGTAACATAAACAAAAGGAAATCAGCACCTTTCCTTTAATAGCCCATCAAGGTTGTATGTCGGCTTGTGTATGATGAGCCGATCTGCTAGATTCTTGTTCTTTTTTGCCATAGCTTTTCTGACTTTCTTGCCATATGCCCTGATTTGTCTGCAACATTGGGAAGGGAAAAGCTATTTAGCATATATTGGAAGTCAGACCATCTCAAAGAGGGTAAACTGACAAACCAAACAAGCAGATAGGATCCAACTTTGAAGGCTTGTGTGTGGAGGCAAAATTTACATGTAATTAACCCAAAAAGCAAAAAACAATTTCTTAAACAAAAGCCAAAGTTTAGCAAGCTAATACATGAAGGTTTACAAAACTACCCAGCCCAACTACAGATTGAAGAACAAGGCCCCACCAAATTGTTACATCTTATTCCAAGCACATAACTATCAGTGAAAAAGTGGAACAACAATCAAACTTCAAGACTTTAAATGTGTCATTCTTCAAAGCTCCCAGAAAGACAGAAAGAAAGGCATGATGTTTAAAAGAATACAGCCATTTCGTTAGGATCCTGCCTGTACAAAACATAACACGTGAAAATATTGTTGCAAAGAGAATGAATAAGTGCAAATGATCACTACTAATATTAAGAAACAGGTCTCTTTATCGGTAAATAGTAAAATGCTATGCTGTCCAATTATTATATAAGATTGCTTTTGTTGGTTCTTTTAATATTTTATTCCTTATGCTCAAAAGAACCCCTCCTTAAATTCCTTGTGAGTGAAGATGAAGCAACAAAAATTACACAGATCAAGCACTATATCTAGTTCAATAAAGCTCAAAGCTCTTCAATGCCAAACAGGGATAGACTAATTTACAAGCAGTACAATGCCCCTAACTCCTTTAAAAATCCCATCATGGGTCATTAAATCTACTGCAAAACCTAAAAATCAAAATTCCCTTTCGTCTAGCACATCCAAATTATACTGCCACAACTATCATATGTCTAGATGACCAACTTTGAACAACTACAAGCTGGCAATCCTGCAATCAGCTCAATATCACAAATCTAGCAAAGAATCCTCAACACCACCCGTTGATAAACAGCTTCAACTATCAATAGAACAGTTCCAATATAGTTGAGCTATAACTGTTTACAGTAAATTAAGCATTACATTCAGACAACAAAAAACTCACCTGAATTTCTCCCGAAGCGGTTCATGAACAAGAAACAGTATATCCTTCATATGATAGTAGGTCTTGTGGTTCCCTTCCGTTTTCTTCTTCGGCTCCCTTGGGAAAATTCCTTTGAGTATGCATAGCCGCCTTCAAAAGGTAAAGAGTAAATAGTAAATATGTTGAACATGAATATAAGAAAAACAAATGGTGAAAATACTAGTCGAATGAATAAAAGTAACACCTAAAAAAAAAGTTGACGACAAAGCAAATGCGTCAACTAGAACAAGAAAAATTCGAAATCCCTCCAAATAATAGCCTATCAGATAACCGCAACTACAGCAGAACCGAATAAATTTAAAGAACATAATATACCAATAGGGATAAATAGTGGAGAAAATAAAGACCAAATACCATAATATAACAAAGGGGATGAGATAGTCATCAGAAATGATAACCAGGATAACCAATGAATAGAAAAATAAAAATAAAGAAGGAAATTTGCATAACCAATACAGTTTTAAGATCAAACTGAACCATACACCGTGAAAAATACATAAAAACCATAAAATAATCACCTTCAACAATCTCACTAAAAGAATACGAAAAATGAAACGAATTCTTGCACTGAAATAAGTAAAAAAAAAACAAATTTCGACTAAATTCCGTATATAAGCAGACCGAGCATACCCAATTCAAATTAAGCCCTAAAACACTAAATGGGAAAGACACACACATCGCTCAGGAACCATGAGATACGACCATCAGAAACCAACAACTTAAACAGCAACGAACCTCTTAAACTCCCTAGAACCAAAAGTCACTCAGAAAACAACCAACAAACTTAAAACCGTAAACCCTAACAAGACCCATGGAACCATGAGACACAACCTTCAGAATCCTACACTAAGAGGCGATAAAACCCACCAAAACCCTAAACCACATTAAAAAAAAGTGAGAGGGGACAGACCTGAAATTGGAGAGGCTGGTCTACAGGAATTTGACGGCCTTCGACCTGGTGATGTACTTCGCCGCATTCCCCTCCTTCTTCCCCTGAAATAGAAACCGCCATCGATCCGACCCATTAAGAATTTGCAGAACTCACTCTATACGAAAAAAATCAGAACAAATTCACGGAAAAACGATAAAAGAACGGAGAAATTACCGGTGGTCTGTAGTGCTTCGGCATCCCTCTCTCTCTCTCCGTGCGTAAGAGGGAAACGAAGCAGAAAGGATGGAGCACAACCAGGGAGGGAGCAAGGATAGGGCAACCGGAGGGAATAGGAAACGTCAGAAATGCCCTTAGTTTATTGTATTATAAAAATATCAATTTCTCGTATTTAGATAGTATAACAAGAGTCAGATGAACAGAGTTGTAAAATCCTGAAAAACATGGAAAAAGTATTTAAGGATTTGTGAAAACTAGAACAAATTTTATTTGAAAATTTTTGTTTTGAATTTTCATATATTTATATATATGTTAATATTTGGTGTTATTAAAAGCTCAGAAGTATAGAACTATTGATTATCAATCACCTTGTTTTCACGGTCACTTGGCACTCGCCGTCTCTAACTAAGGGCTGTTTGCTTGTCACGAAAAGTGAGACCGAGAAGCCCATCCTCTGTTTTAAACCCACCTTCCTCTTTGAAAAGAACTATTAGAGACTATTTTATTGCTACTTCCTGAAAATTGGGTGCTCCATCAATTTATTAGAGACAAACTGTCATCTCTGCTGCTGCAAGCAAATTCTTTAGAGGACGCCAGTATGGTGAAGATCTTTTGATGAAATTTCACCAAAAGCAACAGATGTTTTGACTGGCGGATGAGTTCATTGGTGGTGGAGTTTGGGGAAAACAGTATGCATACTGACATCAAAATTCCCTTTCTATTCACATGGATACTGCAGCCCATACTGGAATATGGCCATTTTTGTGAAGTTTTCAAGATGATTAGTATATTGAGGGAAATTGAACGAGAATCAAAATGTAGTATCTGAGTGATATACTTCATTCACCTCAGATTCATTTTTTCTTCTTTTTATTTTCTTTTACTCTCTCTGTCACATAATATGAGAAGTGTAATTTGATTCATCGATGTGTTCAAGAAACTAAGAGTTGTATACCAAGTAAATCTTTTAAATAAATCAATATTTTTTCACAGAAGGCATTCATCATTGTTACCTAACACTTATTTGTCCATATAACTGGGAACCTGTCTCCGCTTCCATGAAAGTGATTGATTGTAAAATCTTAAGGCAAGTTTATGGACCCATGACTTGCATTCTCACCTGGGAAACTAGGCTACTACTCAATTGAGTGTTTCATAACATGTGAGTTGCTTTCTCATGAAAAAAAAAAACAGAATCTGTTACTCAGGAAGCATTTTTATGAAACTGCTTTTGTCCTAGGGAAATGATTCACAATTTACTCCGATTAAGAAAGTGGCTTGCAGGTTTACAAACATGCCCTTGGATTTGGACTTTGAGTTGTGTTATCTTTTCCACATTAATGAGCATTGTTGTCTGACCGTTTCAATGAACCATCTTGTTTTAATGAAATCGTTTTATGCCTTTATTGATATTCTTCAATGAAAAAATGGACATATATGGAAGCCATAAGGTTTCTCATGGCAAAGAAACACCAAACTCTCATTAATAATTTGGAAAATCAAATTGTTTTGGATATGGGGAAAGATTCATACGTCAATGACTTAAGGGATTATTTATCCAGATAATCCAGATATCACACCAATCAGACCTCAAAAGCCCCATCCCAGTTAATTCAAAGAACCATATTATCAATGTACGTTTGTGGTAATTAGTATCTGGATAATTATAGCATGACTTTCCTATAATTATCCACAAACTAAAGCAACACTAGAAAAACAAAAAGGAAAACATATTGGGATATCTAATGTCTGGCTTCACCGACTCCTGAAAAGTGGTGGCCCTGCGTAAAGACAGAAAACACAGAGCAAAAATACAGGGGACACATACCTGATCCGGCAATTTGGATGTTGTGGTTACCGAAAATGGAGGTCGCCGGAGGTTCTCTGCTCAGTCGGGCTGCTGCCACCACAAGCGCAGGCTTCCCAAGGCAGCCGGTGAGTAGACCTATAATTTCTCATCCACAGGGTCGCTCATGATACCCTGTATTTATAAAGCATAGGGTGGGAACGGTTTGCGTAACCGTTCTCCCTTATCGTATGCTGATTTATCGGATGGATCATCCCTGATGTAGGGATGTATCCACATCGTGGATAACCACCACGTCAATCATGATGGTTAATCCAACATTCTCCCACTTGATCCGACGATAAATCTTTTAACCAGAAATCCTTATGGGAATAACTTGATGAATAGAATGACATTTTTATTCTATTCTATAGGTTTTTAGTTGAATCTCTAATCCTTATGAGATTAACAACAACCATAATGAGAATAAAAAACTGAAAGTGATCACTTTATTTATGTGCATATGTTAAAAAAGAGTTTAACAATCTCATCTTCATCACATGTTCAGAATATAATCTCGGTGCTAGCCCTTTAGTAAGAGGATTAACGATCATCTCTTTGGTACCAATATTAACAATATGCACTAAATGATTCTCTGTCCTTTCTTTAACAACAAAATACTTCAATTCCATATGCTTGCACGACGTAGTACTTTTGTTGTTGTTAGAAAATGACACTGCAACTTCATTATCACAGTAGACCTTCAGTGGCTTTCCAATGAAATCGACCACATTTAACTGTGATATGTAGTTCTTTAACCATATAGCCTGTGAAGTAGTCTCGTACAATGCTATGAATTTTGCCTCCATGGTGTGGGCAGCAGTGGTCATCTGCTTTCCACTCATCCAAGAGATCGCACCCCCAACAAGTAAAAACACGTACCTAGTAGTAGACTTTCTACTATCAAGGCATCCTCCTAAATTCACATCTGAGTAGCCAATGACCTCGAGGTGATCAACTTTATGATACGTCAACATATAGTCTTTTGTCCCTTACAAGTACTGCATGACTTTCTTCGCAACCTTCCAATGGGGGTAAACCTGGGTTAGACTGAAATCTGCCAAGCACCCCTACTGCAAAATAAATATTTGGTCGAGAACATGTCTGCGCATACTGCAAGCTGCCAACAACTGATGCATATAGATAAGCATTCATCTGTGTTTTGTCAATATCGTTATGTGGACAATCCTTTAGGCTCAGCTTGTCATCTTTTGATATGGGAGTTGAACTAGGAGAACAATTATTCATCTCATATCGCTTTAACACCTTATCTATATAGGATCTATGCGAGAGGCCTAGAAAACCTTTTGCTCTGTCTCGACGAATCTCAATGCCAAGAACATAAGCAGCCTCACCCATATCTTTCATATCAAAATGTGATGCAATAAATTGTTTTGTCTCTGAAAGCAACTTTATATAGTTGGTTGCAAGTAAGATGTCATCCACATACAACATCAATATAATGAACTTACTCCCACTTTCCTTAAGGTATATACATTGATTAATAATGTTTTCTATAAACTCGAAAGTCACAATGACTTGGAAAAATTTAATATACCACTGTCAGGAGGCCTGTTTAAGTTCATATATTGATTTGTTAAACTTGCAAACCAAACGATCATCTTCAGAGAAACCAAGAGATTGTTCTATATATAGCTCTTCATTCAGATCCCCGTTGAGGAATGTTGTTTTCACATCCATCTGATGTAGCTCTAAGTCATAATGAGCTACGAGGGTCAAAATTATCCTCATTAACTCCTTAGTTGAGACAGGAGAAAATGTCTCATTATAGTCAATGCCCTCCATCTGGGTGAATCCTTTAGCAACCAATCTTGTTTTATGTCTCTTTATGTTACCTTTGGAGTCATTCTTGGTCTTAAAGACCCATTTACACCCTACGAGTTTTACTCCTTTAGGTAATATGACAAGATTCCACACTTGATTTTTAGTCATAGAGTCCAACTCTTCTTTTATGCCTTTTATCCAGTGCGAAAATTATTTGCTTTCAACAACTTCCATAAAAGTCAATGGGTCATCATCCATATCTATAAAATCACCAGGCTCCTGAAGGTACACCACATAATCAGGATGTATGACAGATCTCTTAATCCTTGTGGATCTCCAAACAGGTCGTTCTTCAGGTTCAAATTGAACCTGATCATCCTGTTTATGCTCTTCTGCATTGTCTACAATAAGTTCACTTTGGATTTATGCATTAACAACCGAATGATTAACCACATCATCATTAGGAATAATAATGTGGTATCTTTCGATGTTTTCCTTAACAGGTGATAAAACTGGATCTTGTACTTTCTCAAAACCAAGGCTTTGAAGTACACTAATCCTACTGAACCATCTTCTAGGAATTTTGTCTTATCCATTTCAACAATCTGTAGTGAGTGAGATGGGCAATAAAACATATACCCTTTTGATCTTTCTGGATAACCGATGAAATATCCACTAGTTGTTCTTGGATCAAAGGCTTTGATGTGGGGGTTATACAATTTAGCCTCTGTAGAACATCCCCATATGTGCATATAAGACAGTGATGGTTTTCTACCTGTCCACAGTTCGTAAGGAGTTTTAGGTACAGATTTCGTAGGAACCTTATTCAAAATATGTACAATAGTCCTTAAGGCTTCACCCCACAACTTTATGGGAAGTGTTGAATAATTCAACATAGCTCTGACCATTTCCTTAAGCGTACGATTTCTCCTTTCAGCTACACCATTCTGATAGGCACTATCAGGCATGGTATATTGAAGCATAATGCCTTCCTCTTTGAGAAATCACGCTAATGGTCCTTCCCTTTGCCCCATCTCAGTAAATCAACCATAATATTCACCACCTTTATCAAACCTGACTATCTTAATAACCTTATCAGTTTGTTTCTCTACTGCTTTCTTAAAGTTCTTAAACATCTGAAAAACATCAGATTTTTTAAAGATTAGGTAGAAATACATATACCAAGAATAGTCATCAATAAAGGTGACAAATTATTTTTCGCATGTGTAACAGGGGGAAAACAGTTCACATATATCTGTATGGACTATCTCCAATATTTCACTGCTGCGTTTGACACCTTCTTTATATGTGTTTGTATACTTAGCCTTTATGCAATCAACACATGAGTCATTGTCGGTAAAATCTAGAGATTTCAAGATCCCTTCATTTACGAGTCTCTTTATTCTCTTTTCAGAGATATGACCCAACCTTCGATGTCAAAGGATGTAAGATTTATCATTTATCAAGCTACGTTTATTTCCAACCAATGCGTATTCAGAAGTCAGAGACTTCTGAATTTGAATCTTCACATTCAATCTATATAAACCATCATAAACTGATACTGAACCAATTTCAATTGAATTTCTGAATATGAACAATTTGAAATTTTCAAACTTAAAAAAAATATCCAAATTTATCCAACTTTCAAATTGAAATTAAGTTTCTACTATACGATGGAATATAAAAGACTTCATGAAGATCTAAAACTACGCCTGTATCTAGAGTAATCCTGCAGGTTCTAACACCCTTCATATGTGAACACGTCTTGTTTCCCGAATAGATGTTCTTCTCATGCATTGTTGGTTCCCTTCTGCTCAGGAACAATTATAGACAATTGAAAATATGAACAGTAGCACCAGAATCAATCCACCATCTATTTTCAGGAATTTGTAATAAATTATATTCATGAGAAACAAATGACAAATTACCTCCATTTTCCAACCACTTCTTATACTTTATGCAATCTGCCTTCCTATGTCGCTTTTTCTTGCAAAAGAAGCACCTTATGGGACTAGAGTAAGATTGCTTGTCTTGGACTTATCCCCAGTTGGCTTCTTCCTAACATTTCTCTTAAATACATTCTTCCTTTGTCTTACCTTGGATATATGAGAAGCCAAATGTGCACTCTACACCTTCTCTCCTTTCAACCTCTCTTCTTCTTCAACACACTTGGATATAAGTTCATTGAATGTCCATTCATCATTATGTGTGTTGTAAGAGATTTTGAAAGGTCTGTATTTCAAAGGTAAGGACGTTAGAACGAAATGCACTAGGAAAGAATCAAAGATGGTGAGTTTCATGTCATTTAGCTGAGACGCAATGTTCCTCATCTCCAAAATGTGTTGACGAATGTTTCCCCCTCCAGTATATTTCATAAATATGAGTTTAGACATCAGGGTACTGGCTCTGACCTTGTTTGAACTCACAAACTGTGCCTCAATGGCATTCAGAAATTCTTTCACTGTTCTGCATTATGGGATAGCACTACGAATATTCTTAGCTACTTTAGATTGTAAAAGCAACAAGCTAAGCCTATTCGAGCGCTCCCACTTCTCAAAAGCAATCTTTTGATCAGCAGTGCTTTGATCAGTGAGAGCAGCGGGTTCATCTATCCTTAAGGCCAGATCTAAATCCATATACCCTAATGTAAAAAGAATAGTTTCTTTCCAATCACTAAAGTTAGATCTATCAAGAAAAGGTATTGAGCTAGTGCCATCTAAAATCACAGAACTAGAAATTGCATGACAAAAGACACGTATCAAAAGCATTCGTACGAGACTAAAACTTTAATGGAAAAAGCAAAAGAATAAAGGCCCTTAATATGCTTATTTCCTGGCGAGTGAAGGAGGTCATCAGAGTCCTACTTTGGTAAGAGCTCTGACACACGAAACCACTTCTCCTACCGACCATATTCGGTAAAACTAAGGTTCTTGTGAAGTTAGACCATCGACACAAGGTACTTTTGGATACACATGTGTGATGTATCTCAACACATTTACTTTATTTTACCCTACTTAAATTTCAAACACAATAAAACAACATTTAGGTCGTTTATCGTTTCATTAATCTAAGTACAACAATAATATTGGCTAAAACCGTATAATAGTACAAAATTTTGACAACATACATGTATTTAGTCACTTTGGTAACATGAATACACTAAGTTATCTAACTATCCTTGATGTCAATATTTAAACAATGCCTTAAAATGGTTCAAAACTGAATAAACCTATCATATGAACCATGAACCAGTCTGAAAACTGGATGAACCGGTCATATAACCCATTAACCGGTCTGAAAACTATATGAACCAGTTATAAAGACCCACAAACCAGTCCTAATACCGTATGAACCAGTTATAAGACCCTTGAACCGGTCTGAAAACTGTATAAACCAGTCATAAAAACCCTTAAACCGGTCTTAAAACGTATGAACCGGTTATAAGACCCTTGAACCAGTCTGAAAATTGTATGAACCGGTCATAAAGACCCTCAAAACGGTCATAAGATCCTTGAATCAGGTCTGTAACAGACCGAACCGGTCTCAGAAACCCTAAACCGGGTCCAGTTGATTAAGAACTGGTTCTTGAATGGCCTGAACCGATTCAGAAACCTAGTGAAACGGTTGAACTGATTCACTGTTACTGTTACAGTGCAGTGGATCTAGTTCTTTCAGGTTTGCCAGATCCAAAACCATATAAACTGGTTCAACCGGATTGTGGATCTAACAAAAATAGAACTGAATCCAGTTACCAAAATCTGATTCAGGGACATTTGGACTCGGGTACCGTGATCCGAAGCCCTGTATTCAGATCCAACCCAACAACTTTATGGGTTGGTACGGGTCCGCAGATCTGTATCTAAAGCAATGATCTGATCCAGTGAAATCGAATGGATCGGGTATCGATCCAGAGTTCAATTTGAGTTCCTTAAAACCCAAACCAACCATGATGTTTTTGTCGATAGCCAGAAAAACGGCAAAAATCCGCCGCGATCCAGCCATGCCAGGAGAGCCAAAACCAGGTGGCAACAACGAGCCGATGACCCAACCCACCGGTGGATCTTCACTGCCAGTGAAGACCGAGCGATTGTATCCACAAAGGCCGTTAGTTGACGGTGGTCCTAGAAGGCTCTAGTTGCAGAAAAAAAGAGGATCCGACCGACTGAAGAAAAGAAAGGGAAAAAGAGTTTCGATGGCGACCGACTGCAGAATCGCCCCACGACAACCTCCATGGCCGATACGACCAGAGCACACCCCGCACAACGGATGCGGGGTGTGGGCCCATAACCCATTATTGGGATATCTACTGTCCGGCTTCGCCAACTCCTGAAAAGTGGTGGCCCTGCGTAAAGACAAAAAACACAAAGCAAAAATACAGGGGACGAATACCTGATCCGGCCATTTGGATGCTGTGGTTACCAGAAATGGAGGTCGCTGGAGGTTCCCTGCTCAGCCGGGCTGCTTCCACCACAAGCGCAAGCTTCCTCAGGCAGCCGGTGAGTAGACTGATCATGCATATAATTCAGGGTTTATTAACATTTAAATATGCATGATTTTATAAAATAATGTTTCAAAAACCCAATTTTATGTTAGTTTTTGAGTAAATGTGCTAAAATGATTTAAAATTAGAAAATGCATGAAAAATAGTTTTACTTTACATTCTTATAACTATTTTAGTTTTTGTAGTTGGTTTTTGTTTTTATTAAAAGAAAAAAATATAGTAGATTAGTTTTTGAAGTTTCTTTTATAAATAGTTTTGTTTTTGAAAATTTTCATAATAAACCGATTCATACGGTTTTCTTTACTTTTGAAAAAAATAAAAAAATTAATAATAATAAAAACAAACCATTTTGTGGTTTGTAATTTTTGAAATTAATGGAAAACTAAAAAAAAAATTATATATATAAATAATAATACAAACCGGTTGGAACCAGTTTGTATTTCTAAAAAGAAGAAAATTGAAAACCAAACCGGCTGGAACCGGTTTGGAAGTTTTGAAACTGAATACTTGCTGTTACAAACCGGTTCCAACCGGTTTGAACCCTTTTAAAAACCCCAAAAACAGAATCGATCCGTGCTTTTCATTTTGTGCGCCAAAATTTCCTCTTCTCCTTCTGATTTTCTTTCTTTACCCCCTTTCTCTTAGTTGCCGGATTTCTTCATCTCACTTCTTCTTCTTCCAGCAGCCGATCTTCATCATCCGGTGGCAAGGAGTTCTTCAATCGATGGCAGCGCACGAGGTGGAAGCCACCTCTTCCTTCAATTCCTGGTAAGTCATCTACTTCTTCTTCTTCTTCTTCTTCTACTTCTTCTTCTTCTTCTTCGGTTTAATTCTTTCTGAATCATAAGGTTTGAATATTGATGTGGAAAATATAAAAAAAAAAACAAGAAAACATAAAAAAAAAGAAAAAAATGTCTGAAGAGAAATTCCGGCGATAGACAAGGATCTACCGGAATAGTGTTTTTGATCTTGCATAAGTTTTTTGATTAAAATTTTGATCGGAACCTGCTGGAGTAATGTCCGTATGATGACAATCTGAATCAACATTAGAAGAAGACAAATTTTCTATTCAGAATTTTGTTGATAGTCACGAATGGAAAAGGAATTCCGGCGAGTGAAGCTGAGCATGAATGGACCTTCCGGTGCTTGATTGCTGGAATTTGATTAATTTTAGTCTGTCAAAATTATGTAATGTCTGGTTTAAATGAAGATTTGTGAACGTTAGAGTGATTACTTCAATAATCAACTATATGAGTGTTGATCAACTGATTGATTAATGTTTTCCAGCAATGATCTGAATCAATTGAACATCCGGCGATTGTTTTGTCCAAAGTCCATCGGCTGGATTAATTTTCTGTAGTAATCTGAGAGATAAATACAGTCCAGCTGATTGAAAGCTTCTGATTCACTGCACACAAAGAAGAAACAGGAAATTTCATTCTTTAACCACCGTGAAATTCAGTTCATGGTTTACTGTTTCTTTAGATTTTTGATTTCCAGTAACTCTGGTGGCTGTTGGAAGTTTCCAGTGTAAATTTTTTGGTTATCTGAAATTCCAGCAGGTATTTTTGAAAAAAAAAATTTATATTCAATCGGATGTCTGAATCTGATATGAATATTGATAGCAACTGACTGTTGAAGCAGTGATCTATTGCTTTCTGATAAAAACAATGGGAGCATTGTATCTTCATTGATTTCAAGAAAAAAAAAGAATGTTCTTTGACAGCCGGTTGAAGGCTATATCTGGTTTTGTTTAGAAAATTTTTCTGAACGAATTGCTATACGGTTGCTGTCAATGATTCAGAGGATTTCAATGATTGTTGAATATGCTGTCTCAAATTGATTCATTGTCTACCGAATTTGTGTAACAGTTAATCAACCCTGTGTAACAATGAAATTGGAGTAATGCTATTAGTTAAATAAGCTGTTAGATATTAGCTTAGTACTTAGTTAGTGGTGATTTGCATTATAATTAGAAGATTTAATTACTGTTCCATTAGTAGATAGTTAGTTCTTCTTGCATAATTGCTTTTGTAATTAGCATTTATCTAGTTTAGTATATTTTTAGTTTCTATATTTCCCTTGTGCTGCTCGTGTCCTTTTGACTTGTGCAGGATTGCACAGGAGTGGAGCGGAAGTGATTACACGACACGCGGAGTACGAAGAATAAAGCTTCTTTTTACGTTTTAGTTTAGAATTAGAAATTTAATTGGGGTTGTAAATATTGCACTTTACGCCCTCTGCGAAGGGTATTCATTTGTTGTAATAGCTAGTTGTTTTTACTTTTCTGAACATTTTATAATTCGGCAATAAAGATTAGTTTAGACTTGTGTACTTGAATACGATATATTCCCGTTCCCTGAGTTCGACCCGGTCTCATCCACTAGTGAGAACCGGTTTTTATTATTTGATGTCTGGTTTTCACATGTTTTTCATATAAAAATCTTTTCAAAATTACAATGATTTAAAAGAAGACATCATAGACTTATAATTCCTCGTCCATAGGGTCGCTCATGATACCCTATATTTATAAAGCATAGGGTGAGAACAGTTTGTGTAATTGTTCCATCGTATCGTATGCTGATTTATCGGATGGATCATCCTTGATGTGGGTATGTATCCACATCATGGATAACCACCACGTCAATCATGGTGGTTAATCCTACAAAACAGCCTTGTTAACATGGTGTTGAAGGAACATGGCTTCCTCAGAACAAAGCAGAATGAAGCCTCTCATAAATCAGCCCCCGCACGAGCAGAACCTCCCATGAATTTGAAACGCGTTGGAACTGCAAGCACAGGTATGCGAGATGGCCCTCCATCATGAAGTCGAACTATAGGAGCAACAAAAGTCTGAGAGTCTGCACCGACTGCTCGACTGTTTGAGCAAGATATAGCATGTTGCTTCCTGTAGTTAGCAGGAAACAAGCAAGTACAACACCCAGAGAAGGAGAAGCTGAGTCGAGTCTGGGTAAGTATAGAATAGTGCCGAGCAAAGCAATGAAGATTACCATTACAAACACAACAACGCATATCTACTCACATGCACACCCCATGCACCCACACACACCCACACACACCCACACAGTCTACAGAACCAAGCTGAAATCAGTAATTGAAGCCCTCCACCCCAGCGCCATAACCACCAATTCTTAACATAAAATCTGATTGTGGCCAACCCATGCGATAGATTCATCCAACCATTTTCTATGGGCTCTATAAGTAGGCTCCCAACGCAATAGATGCAGCAGATGATCCAGTCCCTTGCATTGATCCTGGAGGATTCGGTTGTTGTGCTCTGGCCAAACCAATGTCCAAGCCTTTAAAACCCATACACGCCACAAAAAGTTCATTTGTTTCCCATGGAGACGACTAGCTATGAGGATCGAAATAGGAAAGCGGATGTTGTCCCAACCCAATCCAAAATCACAACAGCAAATATCTGATGAACTCACACTCTTAAAACAAATGTTGCCTTGATTCCTCATGATGGCAACATAAAGAACATCTACTGCAAAGCTGAAATCCCAATTTCTTAAGCTTGCAAACCGTTTTAATTTTCCCATGCATGATAAATCATATTGTTAAGGAGCCTCCCAATGGTAAACAACCTCCCCAAAATGCCTTAGTTAGAAGCCATTGCAGGAAAGAAATAGAGCTCTCCACATCGAGGCAGATGAGTAGACACCATTACTATTTAATGTCCAACTCAGACTATTTTGGGCTGGTGAGAAAGAAATGCTCTCCAAATCATTCATTAGTAGAGACCATTGTTGGAGCACACTTTCCTTAGAATCTCTTCTTAACACAATGTCTCTTTCATTTAAGTCATCCAACCAACATTCTTTTAACACAACAATACTTCCTTCTAACAAGTCGGTAAAGGTTGGGAGAGACAAGTTTAAGTGGCTGGTCATGCAATCACACATCATGCCAAAATATGGAGACAACCCAATCACCTACCACACTTGAAAAAACAAAATAAATCATTGATAACTGTCATCCATCCCTTCCATAACCTGAAACTCAAATTTCATTTATAGGATTTTGAAAAATTCTAAGGCCAACCATGAAGCCCATACTTTTTCGAGAACACAATAGCCAAGACTCCATCATTGGTGCATATTCGTCAAACCCATTTAGCTAAAAGTGCCTTGTTAAAATGATCCAAGTGGTGTATGCCGAGACCTCCCAAATCAACATGTTGAGCCATAACCTCCCAACGTACCAAGAGCCATGTCCTTCACTCCTCTCCTCCATTTTAAATTTTTTTTGAAAAATAGTAACAAACATCTTTTTCACTTTTTTTAGTAAGCCAAAAATTTGTGAAAAATGATTGACCATAATAAAAATATTATGTGTCACCAATTGAATACAACCTGCTTTTGATAAGACCTAGGTCGTACAAGTTGGACATGACTTCTGTTTTCCACTCTTCGTTAATGTAACTGGTGAGAGACCCTCAGATGTAGTGGGAGGCCCAAATACATAAACAGAAAAGAGCCAATACCACAATAAAAAATATTGGAAGCCCTTGATTGTTAAAATACTGAGGCATCATTTAGGACAAGGACTTAGACTCTTTGCACCATTCATACGATGCCTTTAAATCTCTCCAAAGCCATCGTAGAATGGTCTATAATTGTCACATGTTATCCTCAGTAGCTTCACCAGATGCTAATACTATTGGAGAGCCGACAACCTCCAAAAATACCAGCACTTTCGGCCAAAGTAATCATGATCTATAGTGCTTTCATGGCCAAAATAAATAAATAGAGAGAGAGGATCTCATTGCCCAAGACACAAGTGGGTCCCCACTTTCACCTAATTTGCTAGTCTTGCTGTTTCTTTTATAAAATTGAACATTGCTAAGCTTTTAGGTATTGATGAGCATAAATTGTGATGGAAAGTAGAATCCCATGCAAAATGTATCATGCTTTTTTTTAAATTTATTTTTTTTCACATGAAGATGTGATCCACATGTTTGACTTAGTAGAACTTTGGCCCTTAGATCATGTTTTACCAATGTGTAAGTGGAAATTTTGCTTGGTTGAAAAATAAATGGCTTATATTGCGGCGAATTTTAAAAATCTAATTTTGCTTTGAAAAAAAATATGATTGATTCAAGTGTCTACAACTTGGTACCATACTTTAACACATCCATGAAGCCAGATTTTGGCCAAAACAACCTCACCCATTGAGTTTCTGTTGGTGCATGTGGCCATGCGCTGCACGTTGTGCTTATCCATGAGTAGGCCAATCATGTATAAGCTAAGTCCATTTTATAAATCAACCTTTTTATTTAAAATACAAACTCTAGTTTATCAAATACATTGGACTCACCGATATTCTCTCAACCGTCTGATGAGCCGAGAGAGAGAATTTGAAGGCTATATAAACACGAGACTCGACTCCTATGAAAAAATGGAATACAGCACACCGTGAAGCCTTCGAAGCAAACCTCTAAGCTTCAAACTAACCTCTGCTCTTTCTTTTCCCTCTTCAGTCTCTGTTGCCGCACCTTAACCTCTATGCTGCCACTACAAGAAAAATGCTAATTAACGACGGACATTTGTGATGGATTAGCGAGAGAAAACTATCTGTCGCTAACATTCAAAATATTTACGAAATTAACAACAAAACCTTTTCTCTCACTAATTTCGTCGCTAATGAGCGACAAATTAGCGATGAATTTTTTCTGTCACCAAGCACTATAAGAAAAATGCTAATTAGCGAGGGAATATTTTTGCCATGAATCTATCGCTAATTAGCGACAAAATTAGCGAGTGATTTTTTTCATCTCTAATCCATCCCTAATTAGCAACGAATTAACGACGATAAAATTCTGTAGCTATTTTTCGATTTAAACCAACCCATCTAAGGCGCAAAATTTTCCCTCTCTCCCCGTGCGAAATTTAAACTGACTATTTTGTGGAGGGCCTCCTTGACTTCTCGAACGAGGACGACCTCGTGGTAGAGGAACGCGAGGAAGAAGAGGAGTCGAAGTCGCCTGCCGGTGCTAGAGGACCAGGCCGACCCGACCTCTCTGTTCCGGTAAGTGGTTTTCTTTTCCGAGCATGGCTTTTCGTTCTCGGCCTAACGATTCTGTTGGGGGTTTTGGTTTCAGGTCGATAGACAAGCAAGGGAACCAGGTTGGGAGGGCACCAGAGAGCGCACTAGTTCGGAGGTGCAACCACTGCGTTATGCAGAACACCTCGTAGTGGCAGGCCAGGCCGGACAAGCAAGAAACCAGGTCAAGAGGGCGCTGGATAGTGTGCATGAGAGTGCACCGGTTCAGAGGTGCACTCTCTTGCGTTGTGCAAAAGACCCTGCAATGGTAGGCTCGATCGAAAAAGCAGGAAACCAGGTCAGGAGGGCATTGGAGAGCATGCTGGTTTTGTGCAAAAGACCCCGCAGTGGTGGGCTGGGCCGCTCGGGTGCAACACTTGTGTGGTGTGGTACAAGTCTAGCCTATTGCTGCCGGAATACCTTCCGTCAGAGAGCAAAATTTTTTTATTAATTTTTTTTAAATTTAGCGATGGATTAACGACAGATATTATCTATCGCTAAGTTAAAATAGTGACAGACTCGCGATGGATATTATCCGTCGCTAATTTAAAATAGCGATGGACTCACAATAGATCATGTCTGTCGCTAATCTGTCACAAATTAGCGATGAAAGTAGCGACAAATCATTTCTGTCACTAATTAGCGACGAGAAATATGCGACAAACGCTATTCGTCGTTAATCCATTGCTAAGTTGTTTAGCGATGGATAGCGTTTGTCTCTAATCCATGTTTTTCTTATAGTGTGCCGTCACCACCTGAGGACCTTCCGTTGTGCCACCTTAACAGTGGTATCAGAGCTAAGGTTTGAAGACGCTCACCAATCCATGCGGCCTTCAACCTGCAAAGAAAGAAAAAAAATAGGAAGAAGCTTTAATCAGGTAAGAGCTATTGCTCTCATTTCTTTTTATGCGCTTCCTGCTTGTCTCTGAAAACCCAAACCGGGAAACAAAGACCCGATTTTCTTTACTATGTCTGCCTCTAAAAATCCAAATCGAAAATCAGAGTCTTAGCCTTCTTTCCGAAAGAGGTGATCCTTTCTTACATGTTCGTTTGTGCAAACACAAAAAAAAGGAAAACAGAGAGACATACCAAAGAAAAAAAAAACATAGAAGAGGTTCTATCGTCGGAAAAGGTTTCGGTCACCTGTCAATTTTTTTCGGCAGCACCGATCAAACAAGGTTTAAAGGCCTCCGGCCTTTTTTTATCGCTCCTTGTCTGAAAAAGAAAATTACACAAAAACACAAAATAAAAAAAAAACAGAAAACAAAAAAGGGAAAAACCCAAAGCTACCGGGAAAACCGGTTTTAGGCCACTGTTTGGCCTTGGGTTTGCGTGTAAGGGAAGCCTGCGTCAAGAGAAACAAACCCAAATAGAAAGTCGGCCCATCGACGCAGGAGAATGGCCAATTTTTTTTTCGATTGTTTCATCTTCCAAGGAAGCTCTACCGTAGAAAGAGGCCTCAGACCCGTGTCAGAGGGAGCCTGCAACAAAAACATCAAACCCAACCACAAAGTTGGGCTATTGCCGCTGAAGATCGACCAGAAAATCGGTTTCTCATTTTTCTGGTAGCTCCGGCAAAAGAGCGACTGTAAGTTTCCTGTTAGAGGGAGCCTCCACTGAGAGGGTAAAACCCAACCATAATACAGGTCATCGCCGTCGAAAATTGACCAAAAATCGTTGTTGTTGTTTCTGATCGGTTTGGAGCTCCTGCGAAGAAGAGAGAAAACTCAACGCCCTTTTGAGTCAGTTTGAACCTGTTCAGGGCTTAAATAGCTCAAGGGATAAAAAGACTCCTTTCTCCTTGGATGTTTTACGTATTTTAAAAAGAGGGTTAAAATAAAATATTTTATAATCTTCATACCTTTCTAAAGGTATTTGCTAAAAAGGGTCTGCGACTTTGAAATTTCTGAAAAATTAACAGAAATAGTTATATTTCCCATTTAATACTCAGAATATTTTTTTTTAATTTAAAAAAAAAAACCTTGCTCCTGTTAAATTAAAAAAAATACTCGTTTAAATTCTATTTAAGACCAAAACTAGGTCTATCTAAAATAAAGAAACCTGTTTAGTCTGACAAGATCTTCCTTTGTTTTTTATTGTTTCCTTGTGCTAGCTTGCCATAAATAAATTAAATTAAAATTAGTTAGTATAAAATGGCTAATCGTGTCTGTGCCTCTGAATTAGCAAAAACAAACAAGCTAAATGGGACCAACTTTCTTGTCTTAAAAAGGCGGATCTCTTTAGCTCTAACTCTGCAAAGACTGGAATATGTCCTTAGTATGTCTATAGAAAGACTGAATGACAAATCATCTTAAGAAGAAGTAATCAAATTTAGAAAATTTCAAAAAGACGATCTGATGGCAAGAACCATCATGCTCACCTACATGGATGATGATCTGATCGGAGTCTTTGAAGATTATAAAACCGCTAAGGAAATGATGGAGGCTATCACCACCAAGTTTGATACCACATCACAAGTCCGCATTCAATTGTTACTCGAACAATATAACACATATAGGATGAAAGAGAGTGACAGTGTGGTAGATCACGTTAATAGGATGTTGGTCATGGCTAAAGACCTAGCCATTGCTGGAAATATAATTCCAGATAGAATGCAAGTATCAATCATACTGAATAGCCTTCTACATTCGTAGAAGATGGTGACCACTGCGTTAAGATTAAATTCAAAAAATTTAAACTTGACTGAGCTGCCCCTGCAATTAGCCATAGAACAAGAACACATGGCTAAGGAGAAGAAGTCTAAATTGATGGTGGTTTAAGACACACCATCTCATAGCCAAGTACTCGTTAAGCAAAATAACTTTAAAAAGAAAGGTAATGACAAGTTCTATAAAGGAAAAAATGCAGGTTTCAAACCTCAATGCCAAAAAGGCTCACAAGTCAAGTGCTTCAAGTGCGGCAAGATGTGACACATCCAGAAGAACTGTAGGACAAAATTTCCCAATACCAGGAGCAACTGAAATGGTGGGAGATACAACAACAATTCAATCAAAAAGCATAATGGAAAAGAAGTCATATGTGTTGTATCTGAATGTCACTTTGCGAATGAAGAACTCTCAGGGTGGTGGGTGGACTCTGTGGCTACTCGACATATAGCCAAATCTACCAATGGAGTTATGGATCTCAAAGAGCTAGGATCGGACGAGCACAAGGTCTTCATGGGCAACAACTCCTATAGTGATGCTATAGGAGTTGAGTCCTACATACTCAATGTGGGAGGGACAAGTGTGTTACTGAAAGATGTACTTTATGTCCCTTTAATGAGGAGGAATCTGGTGTCTGTACCAGCTTTGTCTGAGAAATGTTTCGAGGTTCGGTTTGTCTCTGGGAAGGTCACTATGGAGAAACATGATAGAATCCTGTTTGAGGGTAAATTTGACAAAGAACATGGGATATTTAAATTATATGAAAATAAAAAAAACTTTTTCTCGTATATTGATTGTGCCTTAGTGATTGATGTAAATGCATGACATAAAAGACTTGGGCATATAATCCTAAAGAAAATGAAAAATCTGGCACAACAAGGACTAATCCCTAACTTCAATGAATTTCACTTTGAAAAATGTGAATATTGTATTTTTGGAAAGTTGGCAAGAAAACCCTTTCCACATAATGTTATTCGAGCCACTGAAGTTGAAAGACAACTTGGTAGAAACATTAAAATTATGAGATCTGATTGAGGTGATGAATACACCTCAAATGAGTTCAGCAGTTATTGCAAAGATCTTGGTATTAATAGGCAAAAAACCATACCAAGGACACCACAAAAAATGGTGTTGCTGAAAGGTGTAACATAACTTTCCTAAACATGGTAAGATCCATATTAGCATGTGCTCATCTACCCAAAGTTTTTTGGGGTGAAGCTGTAAATACAACTATGTATACATTAAATAGAGTGCCTTGTAAGGTTGTCCCAAAGACTTCATATGAAAGATAGACTGGTATGAAACCAGTCTTAAATCATCTAAGAAGATGGAGATCTGTAGCTCATGTAAAAATCTTAGATCCAACTATGAATAAATTGGATAACAGATCAGCTAGATGTATTATTATTGATTATCCAAAAGGATTAAAAAGATACGGATTGTATCACTAGAGACTGAGACTGATAGAGGGTAGAGATGTTGAGTTTCTGAAAAATATCAACAATGAATCCGATGATCCAGCTGAGGATCCCTTTGATTTGCTAGATGATCAAAATAAACAGTTAGGTAATGAAGCAACTGTAGAACAATTAGGTAATTAACCAACTGTGGAACAGTTAGGCAATGAACCAACTGATTCTGAACCCTCTACCTCTCAAGGACTAAGTGGTCGTAAAAGATCTAGAGTTCCTCCATCCTACTTGGATGACTATTATGTGTATTTATGTGAGGAAATCTGCTATTTTGTAGATCTTGATGAGTTGACCGATAATCTCTCATATGCTGATGCAATTAATTCAAAAGAGACATTAGAATGGAAAAGAGCCATGGATGAAGAAATTGAATCCATTGAAAAGAACCAAGTCTGGGACTTAACTGATCTTACTGAGGAAAGAAAACCAGTTGATTGTAAATGAGTTCTTAAGAAAAAATATAAAGCTGATGGATCTATAAATAAATTTAAAGCAAAGCTAGTAGCGAAAGTTTTTTCCCAAAAGAAGAGAATCGATTATATGGAAACCTATTCGCTAGTTGCTAAATTTACGTCCATCAGGATAATATTATCTATAGCTGCTCATCATGACCTGGACATATGACAAATGGATGTAAAGACTGCCTTACTAAACGGTGACCTAAAAGAATATATATATATATATATATATATATATATATATATATATATATATATATATATATATATATATATATATATATATATATATATATATATATATATATGACTCAGCCAAAAGGTTATGCGATAAATGATGATAAAGTGTACAAGTTGAAAAAAATCCTTGTACAGATTAAAACAATTGCCAAGACAATGGTATTTGGCCTTTCACAAAGCCATAGCAAAGATTGAATATGAACCAAATCAGTTAGACCACTGTGTATATGTATGGAAAAGTGAGAGTCTTTTCTGTATCTTGTCATTATATGTTGATGACATTCTGCTGATTGAGAATGATAATGAAAAGATAGTCAATATAAAGAAATGATTATATACTGACTTTGAAATGAAAGATATAGGTGAAGCTTCCTATATTTTAGGAATTAAAATCACCTGAAACAGAGATTCAAGGACTCTCTGTTTAAGCCAAGAAAGGTACACTGACTATATTCTTAAGAGATATAGAATGCATGACTCCAAACTTATTGGAACTCCTGTTGCAAAAAGAGTAAACTTAAGCAAAAGTGATTGTCTTGGTGATGGCCAACCAAATCTTGAAATTCCTTATGCTCAGATTGTTGGAAGCCTAATATATGTGATGCTATGCACAAGATCTGACATAAGCTTCGTCGTAGGTCTTGTTAGCAGATATCAAAGTAATCTAGGATGGCCTCACTAGCAAGCCGTAAAAAGAATTTTTCAATACCTAAATGGTTCTAAAGGCTTGCAACTTAGCTTTCAAGCTGACAACCTTGATTTGATTGGATACTCTGATGTTGACTTTGCAGGGTGCAAAGATGACAACAAATCTACTTCTGGCTACATCTTTCTCTTTGGAGGAAGAGCTGTTGCGTGGTCCTGTAAGAAACATGATTGTGTGGCTCAACATACTCAAGAGGCTGAGTATATCATGTGTAATGCAACTGCGACATTTGCAGTATGGATCAACATCTTCATTAAAGATTTAAAGATAGAAATATTATGTAAGCCTATACAGATATACTGTGATAATCAAGTTGCTATTGCTCTAATAAAAAGTGCAGTTGATAGCTCCAATAGCAAGCATATAATAGTGAAATACCACTACATACATGATATGATTGAAAACAATAAAATAATTGTAGACTATCTTCCTACATTGGATATGGTAGCGGATCCCTTAACTAAGGGTATTGCAGAAGACTTGTTTACCAAGCATGTTGCCCGAATGGGATTAAGATATATATGATTACGAAGGAAATTCTTAACGAAAAATTTGTAATCAATTCAAGGAAGCCTACAATAGTGTGAGCAAACTAAGCAGTCTCATGTCTAAGTTGGAGATGTTGGTGCGTGTGGCCATGCGCTGCATGTTGTGCTTATCCATGATTAGGCCTGCTCATGGATAAGTTAAGTCTGTTTTACAAAACAACTTTTTTATTTAAAATACAAACTCTAGTTTATCAAATACATTAGACTCATCGATATTCTCTCAACCGTCTGCTGACCCGAGAGGGGGAATCCAAAGGCTATATAAACACGGGACTCGACCCCTATGAAAAAATGCAATACAACACACCATGAAGCCTTCGAAGCAAACCTCCAAGCTTCAAACTAACCTCTGCTCTTTCTTTTCCCTCTTCACTCACTACTGCCGCACCTCAACCTCTCTGCTGCCACCACTACCTGAAGACCTTCCATTGCGCCACCTCAACAGTTTCAACCTGGGGGTTTGGAACCCACCAAGGTAGACATCATTTCCCTCATATGAAGTATCACTTTTGAACCATGATAACCTGAGATACTCCAACTTTGTTATCTATTTGTCGAAATGCTCTTTAAGAAACATGATCATCCTTTTTCTAGATGGCATTTTCACTAAAATTGTGGGTTGTATTTGCTAAACTCTCTAGCGGGACCGATTTTCGGATTTCAGATTTCAGATCCTAGGGGCATTACTAAACATGTCTATTGCAATGATGGCCTACTATAATGGATCCAGAGAGCGGCTCTGTGCCATGGCTAAGTGCCATAGCCAATTTCATGTGGGGTCAACACTCTGTAACTGTGGGCCCATGAAATGCTGTCATGTAACTTACTATGGCACTTAGCCATGTCACACAACCTCTCCTCTGATCTCAATCCACCATAATGTAGGATGACCCTAATAATCGACAAGTTTAGCAAGCAGTGTCACGAAATCTTTCATCTTTGCCTTCAGACACATGAAAATGACTTGCAAACTTTATTGCAACCATCCCCATTGGCTGTCCACGGGTCCCATTGTCAAGATCATCTGTTTAAAAAAACAAGAGAGAAATCCAAGAATTTCTTGGGAATTCTGTAGGATCAATTTGTTCCATTTTTTCTCACTTGGCTTTGAATTCTACTGAAATGTTCACTAGTGATGAGAAATCATTGAAGAAATAATAAGATGTTTTTTCTTTTGTACTTTCCAAGCCACGAGAAAACTCTACCTGTGTATAACTGTTTAGTTATACATTGCCGGTCCCAAGCCCATTTAAAGGAGGAGGGTTGCGGTAGGCCTGTGACAGTCAGCATAAAAACTTAGTCATACCCTATGAATATGAACCAATATGAGAATTTCGTTGGGGCATTCCCTACTGAGCGACACATTGCACTCTATAGGTCCGGAGGCAGTGATAAATGGGCAAGGGTTGCTAGGTCGTCGCCCGGAAGCAACGCGTCACACCGGCGCCCGGGTGTGGTGTCAAATAGGCAAGGGTTCCTAGGTCGTCGCCCGGAAGCAACGCGTCACACCGGCGCCCGGGTGTGGTGTCAAATAGGCAAGGGTTCCTAGGTCGTCGCCCGGAAGCAACGCGTCACACCGGCGCCCGGGTGTGGTGACAAATAGGCAAGGGTTCCCTCACTTTGTTGGACGGGTGGGGGTAAAGAAGTTAGTCCAAGACTATAAAATTAGGTTAGCCACTTGGAACATAGGATCTTTAACTGGTAAGTTGGTTGAGTTAGTAGATGTTATGTGTAGGAGAAAGATTGATATTTTATGTCTACAAGAGACCAAATGGGTAGGTAAGAAAGCAAAAGTGATAGAACCTTTGAGATATAAGATTTGGTATACAGAAATAAATAGGAATAGGAATGAAGTAGGGATTGTTATGAGTCATGAGTTTATAAATAATGTAGTTGAGGTCCGTAGGAAGGGTGATAGGATTTTACTTATTAAATTAATATTAGGTTTGGATATTATTAATATTATTAGTGTTTATGCACCTCAAGTAGGTTTAGATGATTCAATTAAACGTCAATTTTGGGAAGATTTTGATGGAGTAGTACAAGGGATATCTTATGGAGAAAGACTTTTTATCGGCGGTGACCTTAATGGGCATGTAGGCATTAGTAGGGATGAATTTGAGAGTATCCATGGAGGCTATGGTATAAGAGAAAGAAACGAAAGTGGAGAAAGGATTTTAGATTTTGGTTTGTCCTATGATATGATCTTAGCAAACACTTGATTTAGGAAGAGAGAGTCTCACCTAGTAACATTTAAAAGTGGGATTAATACGAGTCAGATAGATTTTTTTCTACTTAGAAAGAGAGATAGGGGTTGTTGCATCGATTGTAAGGTTATACCGGGAGAAAGTGTAGCTACACAACATAGAGTCTTAATTTTAGATCTTAGAATTAGACAATGCCGCAAAAGAGATAGACATATGATAGATCCTAGAATTAAGTGGTGGGCACTGAAAGGAGCTAAACAAGGAATGTTTGTAGAGCAAGTAGTTAAGAAAGTTGATTGGTGTCTCGAGGAGGATTCAAAATCAATGTGGAATAAGATAGCGGGTGGCATGAGAAAGGTGGCTAAGGAGGTATTAGGTGAGTCTAAAGGCGGTGCACCTCTAGGTAAGAATACATCATGGTGGAACGAGGATGTCAAATTAGCTATTAAGGTTAAAAGAGAGTGTTATAGAAATCTAAGTAAGAGTCGTGATAATGAGAATTTGGAGAAGTATATGATAGCAAAGAAGGAAGCTAAAAAAGTAGTTCAGAACGCAAGGGATAAGGTATATAAGGAGGTTTATGACAAGTTGAATACCAAAGAAGGCGAGAAAGATATGTATAGGCTTGCAAAGATGAGAGATAGGAAATCAAGAGATCTGGGTATGGTTAGATGTATCAAAGATGAAATGCAAAGGGTTTTAGTCAAAGATGAGGAGATTAAGAAGAGATGGAAAGATTATTTTGATAAGCTATTTAATAAAAGTCATGCTCAAGATCTTGGAGACTTCTCCATTCCTTTTCATGAAATGAATTGTGACTTCATGCGCAAGATTCAAAAGAAAGAAATTGGAGAGGCTTTAAAGAAAATGAAATCAAGAAGGGCAGTTGGCCCAGATGGTATACCTATCGAGGCTTGGAAATGCTTGAAAGAGAAAGGTTTAGAATAGTTGACAAATTTTTGTTAACAAGATTTGGCGGACAAATAAGATGCCTAATGAGTGGAGGAGGAATACTTTGGTGCCTCTATATAAGAATAAGGGTGATATACAAGATTGTACAAACTATCGTGGTATAAAACTCATAAGTCATACTATGAAACTTTGGGAGAGGGTGATTGAGTCTAGGTTGATGAAGGTTGTTATGATATCGGAGAATCAATTTGGTTTTATGCCTGGAAGATCAACTATGGAAGCTATACATCTTCTTAGACAACTTATTGAGAGAAATAGAGAGAGGAACAAAGATTTGCATATGGTTTTTATTGATTTGGAGAAGGCATACGATAGAGTACCTAGGGACGTTCTCTGGTGGATAATGATGAAGAAAGGTGTTTCTCTCAAGTACATTAGTATAATTAAGGATATGTATGAAGGAGTAGTAACCAATGTCCGCACTTGTGAAGGGGTGCCAACCAATTTTCCTATAACGGTTGGGTTACATCAAGGATCTGCTTTAAGCCCTTTCCTATTTGCTATAGTGATAGATGAGCTTACGAGATTGATTCAAGAAAATGTACCATGGTGTATGTTGTTTGCTGATGATATTGTTTTGATTGATGAGTCTAGAGTTGGGGTTAATGCTAAGTTAGAATTATGAAGACAAACATTGGACGCAAGAGGTTTTAAGTTGAGTAAGAGTAAGACAGAATACATGGAATGTCAGTTTAGTAAGCAACGAAGTAGTGATGGGAGTGTAGTGAAGCTTGGTGAGCAAGAAATACCGGTGGATGATTGTTTCAAATATTTGGGATCTATCATTCAAAAGTATAGAGAAATTGATGGAGATGTAAATCATAGGATAAAGGTTGGGTGGATGAAATGGAAAAGTGCAACTGAAGTGTTGTGCGATCGTAGAATGGCATTGTGGTTGAAGGAAAAGTTTTATAGGATGACTATTAGGCCCACTTTACTATATGGTACGGAATGTTGGGTTGCCAAGAGACATCATATTCAAAAAATGAGTGTAGCTGAGATGCGTATGCTGAGATGGATGTGTGGAAATACAATAAAAGATAAGATTCAGAACGAGGTGATACGTAAGAAGGTAGGCGTTGCAGCCATTGAAAATAAGATGAGAGAGAATCGTTTACGGTGGTTTGGACATATTCGGTGAAGGCCTAATGATGCTTCGGTTAGAAGGATGGAGAAATGGGAAAATATATTAGTTAAAAGAGGTCGGGGTAGGCCTAGGAAGACATGGATGGAGGTGATAGGAAAGGATATGAATGCTTTGAACCTCACTGAGGACATGGCATTGGATAGAAATGATTGGAGGAGAAGGATTCATGTGGAAGACCCAGAATGATTTTCTTTTTTGGTTCATATCGCTGACCCCAATTGTTTTAGGATGAAGGCGTAGTTGTTGTTGTTGTTGTACTTTCCAAGCCATGGGAAAAGAAATTCTATTTTGAGTTCTATCGGGTTAGTACTAGTGTGACAAATATCGTTTTAGAAAATTTTCAAAGAAAACATGAGAACATGACAAAACATTTTAAAAGGCAATTTCTTATTCTTTTTTTTTTTTGGTAAAAATGTAAATATCATGTTATGTTTTTAATGGCTATTTTTCATGAAAATGCATCAATTTCACACATTTTTGCTTTTGTTTTTTCACAGCTATTGTTCGAAAATTTAATTTATTATTATTTATGATTATTTTACCAACAAATGTGAGATTTATAGAAAAATTTCGGTCCCTATGGTCGATACATGGGTCGGAACGGGATGGGGATGGTCAAGCAGCCATGCCACAATTTATCACTATGGTCGGTACATGAGCCAAACCAATTATCAACATCACTTAGAATAAGAATCCATTCAATTTTGTGTTAACTTAATTTAAACCAAATTTATTCACAGAGTCCACACGCTTTGGTGACTTGAACCCACGGCATTTGCTCCACGAGTAAAATGTTTAAGTTACTTTAGCTACTCACTCTGGCCTAACCTCCTGGGAATTAGCATACCGACAAATTAATTTGAATTACCTAATTGGACCAACAAAAAAGAAAGAAAGAATGAGCTAATTACAGTGTAACGCAATATCATTTAGCATTTGATTGTGGTGTTTTATTTATAATTGTACAAAAAAAAAAAAAAGAAAAAAAATCTGAAAAGCATGGGTCCCACAAATTTTTTGTTACTTGATTTCAGGACAATAGAGCATCTTTTTTTTTTTATGACCAGGAACTCTCCCTGGTGGGGCCCTACTACACCCTGCTTTGGCCCACTTTTGAAAGCTACGGACACATCTGTGCGCCAATAGGGTTTGATCCAGGGCCTTCATCGCATCATAAAGGCATATTAGGCTGAGGATAATTAAACATGGATTCCACTGGATCCACGTTTCAAAGCCAGTGGATCAAACCCACTTGATAGTGACTGATGCAACTGCTCTCCCTCCAAAATCATCATATATCAGTTATTTTTTGGGTAAAAAATAAAACAAAAAAGATCACATTTTTTTCAATCTTCAATGACCTCGCCTACAAGGACTTCTACTTGTGAATGTCACCAAGTTAATGGGACGATGTCATAAGTTTAAAACCCACGGATATATAGCGTCCGTTGCCGCAAGGTTGAACTCGCATATCTCTTGTTCTTATATGGGAATAAGAAAAACAGTCACTATGGGTCCTAATCTGACTGAGAGCCACATCAGATTACTGTGTTTGTTAAAATTTAATTCCTTATTCAACAAGTCCTACAATATTTGCAGCTAGATTCAACCCTAATTTGGAAAAGGTTACATATATCCTTAAATGCGGCCATATGTGATGACTAGGGTTGGAGCTGTAAACCTTGTGGCTCAATAGCGACCACACAAAAAAGTCACCGCTATTGTTGGAGTTGATTGCCGCAATAAAGGAGACTTTATGTATCATCTTGTTATAGATATATCTATAACGACGACTTTATATATTGCCGTTAAAGATATGTATCTAATGACGATTAATAAATGTCGCCATTATAGATTGTCGTTAAATATTACCGTTAAGACACCATTAAATTTTGCCGTTATTGATCAATAACGACAACATTATGGCATTGCCGTTATAGGATTTTACTCTATAACAATGACCTTGTATGTCACCATGTGTCATTAACGGCTGTTATTAACGACAACATGTGCAGCCGTTAAATATAGCCGTTAAATCACTTTTAAGATTATATTTAATGGCCACTAAATGCTGCTGTTATAGGGTTTATAATTAGGGCCCAACATCCTGCGCTAATTCTATTTTTTTCTCTCTCCCTCTAAGATCTCTTTGTTGCGGGACCGCCTCCTCCCTTCCTGCTCGAGTGACACCGCCTGATCGTCGCTGGACCAAGGATCGATCCTCTATCTCTCTAGGATTTCTTTGGGTGACACAACAAGCCACCACCTTTGATCTCTGCGCAGGGTCACACCGCCTGATTGCCGCCGAAGTATATCCTCTCTCTTTCTTTGCAATTTCTCTGGGTGACACCGCCAACCACCACCTCTGATTCCTGCTCGGGTGACACTGCTGGTCCTCTATTCTTCTCTCTGTCTCTACGATCTCTCTCCTCTTTGCTCAGGCGACACTCCCCGATGAGCCTCTCTCTGTCCTTTGCGAGCATGCATATCTCTCTCTGTTTGTTCAATCTATTCTTTTTAAGATTTTTGTGAAACGCTCTCTGCACTCTCCGATCTACATGGAACTTTAAAAGTAATATGGCTTGTTGTAAAGATAGGTGTGAATCTTGGTATGCTCCTGAATCTTGAGTTTTTTTTTTTATTATTACTACTATTATTATTATTATGATTTTTTCTATTACATTCCACAAAGATGTAGGAAAAATTCTTGTTTTTCTTTATAGATCAATACATATTTATGTTTGTTTTTTTTGTTTAATAGATTTGTTGAAGTTTGTTTATGATACAAATAGTTTTCAGCAGCTAGCAGTGATTGAATACTATATACATATTCTGTAAATTCAATGAAAAAGGCATGTTCTTACACCATATGGCTTTGATTCCTTTAGAAGCTTTGCTTTCCTTAATGAGAACTCAAGATCATGGTTTTGGGATCTATATGGCAATTTGCTTTATGAATAACATGCAAATCTAACTTATACCTGGGTGGGCATCGAGTTTGATAGTGATAAATGTATATATAGAAACATTAGGTAGTGAATCATCTAGTAAACTATTAGTGAGAGTGTCGGGCTTAGGCTACAAGATTACTGGGAAATAACTGAGAGAAGAAACTATGTGTTGGTAAGGTGAACCACTGTAATAAGGTTGAGATCTTAGAAACTGACCATTCACGTCAATGATAGCTCCCGGTATGTAGGGGTTGAACAGGTTGTAAGTAGACTGTGCATATACATAATTAGGTGGATAATATATATAAGGCAAACTTTTAGCTTGCAAAGCCTGCAAAAAGAAACACAAAACATTAGCTTTAATGAAGTGAAAAACCAAAAAAAATAAATCACAAGAATTAAGAAAGGAGGCCTGCACAATCTTTGAGTTAAGTATGATCATATGCCTCTGTGAATCTTAAGCAACAACATAAATGAATCATGACTCACAAATTGACTAACAATTCTAAATATTTGAAAAAAGAGAGGGCATGCACACCATACAAAATACAACATTGAAAAAGATTATAGAGTATTGGAGATCTGGGCCATCAAATCCTAAAACTCTAGTGTGGTCCTCCCAATCTCTAACATTTTCAATACCCAATGGAGAATGAAAATAAAAATTATAAAATTGAAGAAAAACACCTGAAAAGAATTTTTTTGACAAAAACCACAAGAAAGAATGTTACATGTACCATAATACCCATAATAGCAATTAGTTGCAGGGTAGTATAGTTCCTGGTCTACTATGACTACAAGTGCTGCTTCATTATCCATAGCATTTATTTCTAATGGAGTTGCAAAAACTTTGCCACCAGGTGGATTCGACTTAGCACCCTTTTTCTTAAGGAGAATGAACGACATAAGTCACTGTACTTAAACAAATAACAATAAAAGATTGATAAAATTGATAAAGAGAAAATCTTAGATTGATAAAGACATAAATTCTTAGTTCTTACCAAATAGGCTTTCTTTTTTTAGATACAGCGCCATCACGTCTTTTCACATCAAAGAACTATTACTACTAAACAAAAAAACCACTATAGAGCCATCACGTCTTTACTGTTAAAAGAAAATCTAATGGAGTTCTACTTGGTGAAAACTTGAGAAACCCAAGCTCAAGTTCACTTAAGACTATCTGAAAACAACCTAACATGAAGGCTCAACATTGTTCAAGCTTGATCTCATAAATGTGTATATAGAAATTTATATGTATATGCTTGCTAGACTTATTTTTCATATAAAATACTAGGATTATATCCTGCAATGCTTTTCTCTGTTTAATTGATTGCATGTCTGGATATTGCTATGCATTTTTACCTATTATCTAACTTTGGTATAAAACATGACAGTGACAGAGATGGCAGTAGTAGTCGTAGCAGTTTTAGGTGGAGTGGCAAAGGAATGTTTAAAAATCTACAACTATATATATATATATATATATAGTAATGGGTCCGTAGTAAACAAAATGTGCTTTCATATTTATAAGTTACTTGTCATCTTGAAAAATAATTAAGTGTAAAATACTGTTACTTAATTTGAGAATAAAACTGTTTTTTTAAATACTCTTATTTACTTATTTATTTTTTGTAGCATTCTTGTGTAGCCGGTAAATGAGCCACATTTCTCTCAGGGCATGTTTAACTTTGACTACAAGGTAAGCCTTTATTAAGTGCTTTGTTGGTATATCATAAATTTTTATTAATGTATAGCAAGTGGATAATATTTTGGTGTGTTTTCCTTTTCTTTTGGCACCACAAAATTTTATCTTTGAGACAATAAAACATCGAAGCCTCACATTTACTTGAGTGTTTATGATTTTGAACATTATGTTCTTAAAAGTTGTCATAGGTATTAACATGCTGTTTTATTTTTTTATAGCAAAGAAGCAAAGAGAAGTAGAATTAGTTCGTTGGCACATGAAGCTGATTGGTTGATTAATTCACTATTGAGTGATTCCATTGGACCAGTGATGAACGAGATTTTAGCTAATCATGTCAATGATTCGACAATTTGAACTTTTGTTTCTGTTAATGAATATTAAAAGCTATCATATACTTTCATTTGACCGTGTAATTGTTATTGTTATTGTTTGAGTGATTTTATTTGCATTGTTATTGTTTGAATTTTGTTAAATATAATATTTAAAGTTGAATGCATGTTTCATATGCATATTTTGTAATTTATTTTTAAAATTAACATAAAAATTTATTTGTGCAAGTTTAAGGCCTATAACAAAGATATTCTTGTGTCATCGTTATAGGTCTTAACCTTGTTAAAGCCTACAACTACGACTTCATGCTTGCTGTTATAGGCTATAACAAAATTTAATTCTCTCAATTATCTCTTATAATAGTAACTATAAAGTCACTGTTAAAGGCTAATCACCGTTATAGGTTAAGTCTCCACCACTGGGATGTATCCTTTAACGACAACCTATAATTGTAGTTGTTATCACTTAACAACGGCCAAAACTAGATGACAACTTTTTGTCACCTTTTTAGGTTGATATTAGTGACAAAGAGAGCAATAGCAGTGACTTTCGTCGCCGCTATTGACCCTCATCCTTATAGTGTGAGGGTGTTGAGATGAAGGCACCAGATCAAACCCTGTTGGTGCATATGAGTGTGTCCATAGGTTTTAGAGGTGGGCCATATAACGTAAGGTGATAGTGGGACTGTATAGATGTGATCTATGTACTTGATTTTATAGGGATCAACGGTTGAAGCATTTGATTCAGACACAGGTGGGTTTTTAAAAGGTTCAAAAAATCAATGGTCCAAAATATTTATAAATTTTTGAGACTCCAAATATCAAAATTTTCATCAAAAATGCATGATCTAGACATGAATTACTCATAAATCGACCATGCCCAATACATTTATGAGGTCAAAATTGCAAAAAAAACACCGAAAGAGCAAAAAAAACCCATCATGCATATATCACAAGCACCTAATGTTCAAGAACCGACGCTCTACTATATATATATTGAATTTATAATGGGAAGAAACCACAGAGAACATGAATATATATATATATATATATATATATATATATATATATATATATATATATATATATATATATATATATATATATATATATGAGAAGAGGGATGATTCACCCACTAAATGGTCCACTGCTTGTTATCTCCTTCAAGGTTTTGTTTGGAACCTGTAGATGGGATGGGCGTTTATAGAGATTATGCATTCAAATAAGTAGCAGCTGTGCCAAATCCATTCTTCAGTGTAAATACAAAGGAGAAAGGGCCTCACTTCCCATTCTAAATGCATAAATTCCCATCCCATCTGCTAGATTCCTAACGGGACCACCAAGGTAGTTTGACAAAGATTTTACCTTGGGAACAGCAGATGCATAAACGCCCATCCCAGCTACCAAATTCCAAACAGGCCCCAAAATTTGTTTGTTAAATGTTTTTTTTTTATAGGCAAGCTGGGATAGACCGCCCTCCCACTAGTTATACAGCCATACCATTGGGATTTGAACTTGCAACATCCCAAAACAAGGTGACGTGCACTCACTGATCCTATGGATCCCCTATTGATGTGTTAAGTATGTTTTTTTGGCAAATTTGACTTTATAGATCTGATTTTCATGGTTGAAAACATATTATTAGACTCTTGGATCAAAGTTTTTTGATGTGTAGATTAAATTTCATGACAAAAATGTTTAAAATTTTTAAAACCATTGATTTTTTGATCCTCAAAAAATCCTATCTATACATTAAAAAGTTTGATCCAAGAGTTTGCTCATACGTTTTCAACTATGGATAAGATCACATTCACACTGTTAAATTCGCTAAAAGACATATTTAACTTACAAATTCTCTCTCTCTCTCTCTCTCTCTCTCTATATATATATATATATATATATATATATATATATATATATATATAAAGAGAGAGAGAGAGAGAAAGCTGCTCATATGTTAGGTGCTAAATGAGTGTGTTAAATGGATTTTTCAGTATTTTTTTTATTTTATTTATAAATTCTGACCATACAGATGTGATCTATGTACTTGATTTTATAGGGATCAGCTCTTGAACCTTTCAATTTGGACACATGGGTGGCTTTTTATAAGGTTAAAAAAATCAATGGTCCAAAATCTTTGTAAATTTTCAAGGCTCTAGATATCAATTTTTTCATAAAAAACACATGATCCAGGTGTGAATTCTTCGTAAATCGATCAAAAACGTATCATTTAGCATATGACGTCTCAGCAACTACCAATTTCTCTCTATGAGTGGTTGGTAGCTGCGCACATGTTAGGTGCTAAATTTTTGAGGCTCCAAATATCATTTTTTAATCGAAAACACATGATCCAGGGTGGATTCCTCGTAAATCAACCAGGTGAACACATTTATGAGATCAGTACAACAAAAAAAACAACAACTATTTAACACCTAACATCGTAGCAGCTACCAATTTCTCTCTCTATATATAGGGTAAAAGTTTGCTACAATTGTTTGTAAGTAAAAACAACTCTATGAGCTTTATTTTTTTGTCCAAATGACCCCACAAGTGTTCTACATATTTTTTAGTAGAAAATGTCTTTTAAATAGCCAAAATCTGACCTGTGTATATATTCGACAATTATAACCATACCAATTTTTTCTTACTAAAAAACAGGTTTTTTTATAAAAAAAAAAAACATGACCCAAAAGCTATTTCCCCGCTAAATCAACCATGTTGAACATATCTACAAGGTTAAATAGGGTCAAAACAACTTGCATCGTGAGATTCTAACTAGATTGTACCAACAATCGTGACTGTATATGTTTGAGTATGTCACTAGTCAACAAGATAAGTTGAGCCTAAAGTAATAGTGGGAATCAAGCTGTTTCACAGCGATCTGGTGTCTGTTTGGGTCCAAAATGCCCGACCCTAGTGACTCAAGCCCACCAGAAATTCTACCAGACTCTTGGAAGGTTTTGGCCGGACTTGGGTCTTAATTATCTGGCTGAGTTTCATGTGTGCTAAGTCAGATCCTTTAAACCCAGCTAGCAACTAGGCTGGGTTTCTTTGAAAGACCATTTTAGCAGTATCTATACCCAGTGTGTTTGGTAATCAGGCCGGGTAGCGGCTGACATTTAAGAGGCTTCATCATGCACAAAACAGCCTAGACCAGGCATAATCGACAAAAAATGATCGTACTATGCGGGTAATTTAATGTGCTACCTTAAAAAAACCCTACAATTTTTTATATTTTTCTTATATCCAAAATTACAAATATTTGGATGTAAAAGAACCTTTTTACCTTCACACATGCGAACTTCCTCCCAAATATATGACTGTTTTTTATAAAACAATCTTTGTTCTCATATATGTATCTCTTCAATCAATATCGAAAACTCATATTTTTATAGTCTTTGGAAAGCTGAGACACATAATGTTGCACATTGACAAAAATGACATAAAGGGGAAAGTTCTAATGTGCTGTACAATTATAAGGAAACATTAGAGAATATTTCAAAGTTCTTCAATCTTGACTTTGACAATCAACAAGGCCATTATTTAGAGCAACAAAAAAGTGAAAATCCTTGTCATTTCTTTATATATAGGCATGTAATTAAAGCTGAGGTATAAGCAACCTATATCAGCAAAATTTGCACATATTTAATCATGCTTATGAACTTGAAAAAAGAAAGCATTTAAAGTTATAGGATAAAAAACCAAAAAAAGATAAAAAGGGGCCAAAACCAACGGCTGTTCAATGGGATCTAGCAGTTTTTCTCCAATTATTTCTTGGTGCATGGTGCTTTATTTTCTTTGATTGATCATCTTTCATTGATACATTAGAAAAAGATGGTTGAACGAGCTGATGGACTATCATCTGCATTAATTGGTAATTGATTGATCAACAGACAAAGAAGTCAATTTTGAGAAGGCAAGGTCAGTTCCCCTTGAGTATTCAAATGACCTAAGGCTTGCCATTTATAAGAAATACCATGTATAAACGAAAGCATGACACTACAGTTATGTACAACTATAACTGTTCCATAGAGTCCCCTATTCAAATGACTTGAGCTGTTCCCCATTTATAACAAGTATTGTGCTTAGACGAAACTGTTACAAAAGAATGTTGATGATGATAACAGACCAGAATAATGTGTCATGTAATGCCACTTGACATTCTCCTTCCACCCTCTCTTTATCATTCTTAAAGTGATGGAATATGGAGACCTCTTTCCTGTGCTTGTCATTCTTAGTTATACTTATTTAATTTGTTAAATTTTCTTTTGTTTTTCTACAATGGTTGAGAGAGAGATGTCACAATTATTATTGAAAATATCACTTTTTTAAGATGATATTTTTTTGTAGTCAATATTTTACTGAAAATAACAAGATATTTTGAAAATAATGTCTGTATTGAGAATATCGTGTTTTAACATTGTTTGCACTATTTTTGCGTTATCATACATTTACTGTAATTTATATTTTGATATTACCAATTTTTTTTAAAGATTTTTCTACAAAAAACTGTCATTAAAAATATCAAGAGATTTGCACTCACCGAGATTTTATCAAGAACGGGATTTGTAATGGGCCTGGGAAATGAATTGCATATGGGCTGGATCCTGCGTGATCAAAACATGAATCTGAATGTTGTGCATTTGATCCAAATCGGAACCCAAATCCAAAAAGATCGGTTGTTGTAAGATTGAATCTGCATCCAGACCATGCCTAGCAATACTGGACCTATATCCAAAACATGCTCTATACATGTAACAAATGCAATTGGATTGGATTTGATCCGAATCCTAATTAGATTCTGCCTAAAATACTAATCTACTTAAGTCCAGCCCTAATCAAAAAATAATCTCACAAGTGTAATCTGAATGCGCCCTAAGGGCTAACTTTAAAGATCTAATATAAAATAGGGTTTTTACAAATCCGGAAAGCTAACAGTTGTTAACCTCAAGAATTGATCTGCAAGAGTTAATGAAAAGGCAGGGACCGATTTATAAGATGGCATAAAGCATGCACCATTTTGCAAATAGCTTATAACGCAGGGACCAATTTGCAGAAAAACCCTTAGAAATAATATGCCAGATTCATATTGGATATGTGATTTTATTTGATGGGGTAATTTTTTTTTCTTAAGGTCTAGGTGTAAACACCCCGAATTTTCCTCAAACATTTTAAGATACCCCTCCTCTTGCAGATGCCAATTCCTGTAGGTCAGTATAGGAGTCTAACCCTAAGTATGTCCTAGTGCAGATGTCATTTCACCCTTTTTGTCAGTAAGATTTATCATTTTACCCCTAGAACACCTTAGATCTCAGTCAGTCAGAGTCAACCAAGCTCATTTTTAAGTTCAAAACAGTTAGAATGTCTGTCATTTCTAGCTCACATGAGCAAATCTTTTTCATTTCTGACCATTTCAGCTAAAATGAGTTCAATTTTTGAAAAATGAGCTCATTTGTAGTTCAAATTGTAGCAAATTGTCTCTGAGTCAGTCAATCCCAGTTAATCATGTTTTTCTAAGTCTAACTTGAGCTCACCAGAAGTTCAAGTACTCTGGTTTCAGTTCAAATCTATTTTTTATAGTGTCAAAGCCCATTTTAGCCAATTTTAGCTTAAATTGAGAAAAAATCAGTCTGTTGAGCTAGTGTTGAGCTCTGAAATTAGTTCACCTCAGTATTTTTGACCTTTGTTCCAGCACAAACACAATACATTTCTATCACCCACTTCATTCCAGTGGTCATTTCTCTAAGAATTGTGCCATTCCTCGGTCATTTAGCCTAAGAGCTGAGTTGAGTCAGTGTCATTTTAGTTCACCTGAGTTTAGAAATCCTAGAATTTAGTGTAAACCAATTGAGACTAGTTTAAACCCTGTTTCCAGTGTCACTCCATGCCCTATAGGGGCAAAATCATTCCTCAAATCATTCTGTCAAAAACTTCATTTTATCATTCTCATAGCTGGTACAACCACTAATTGAAGCTCGGATCAGTTCCCTTGTTCAAAATTTTAGTTATATCTGAGACTCAATTCATATTTGGATCGGATTCAGTGTCGGATCTAAATCCAATTATCAATTCTCATCCTCTAACAAGAATTCTCAATTCCTTGTCTCTGCCAGGGGGTCTGGGACTTCAAATCCCTCATCCAGGGTCAGCATTTGGTATATTATTTCATGATATTTTATATCATTTCATGTCATTTCATTGCATTTCATGTCATTGCATATTCATTCACGAGATCTAGAACTCTCATTTTTAAAATATTAATTCCAGACTCGATTTTAAAACTTTTACTTTAAAATCAATTTCTAAAACCTGGGTTTTAAATTGATATTTGCCATTTGGCCAACTCCCCAGGGCTTTATATTCATTTATTTGAAAGTATTTTCCATTAAAAAATGATCTCGATTAGTTTTGAACTCGCTTTTTAAACCAATTTCCAATTTTGTCAAATTTCTTCAAGTGGGGTCCATCCTGCAGGGGTGCAAACCCTAATTTTTCCATCTTTATTTGATATCATTCCATTTTCATGTCCTACATATTTCAAAAATACAAAAATATTAGTGACTCTAGGTGTCCTTTTAAAGTTTTTTGAAAAAAAATAATTTTAACCCCTTTATTTTCAAGTTTTTAAAATCATTTTCTAAAAAATCAATTGTGGCCCATAGTAGGAGGCACCACATTTGAAGGTGTTTAGGTAAGTTTTGGTTTAGTTAGTGTTCTACCTAAATTAGAAGTTTGAAAGAGTCAAAATTGATTTTAAAGCATCACCTTTATTTTGGTATTTTAAAACTTTGATTTTAACTTTTAATTACGGTTTTAAAAAAACCAAATGTGGGCCCACCTAGGTGGCGCCACATTCGAGTTTTTTCAAAGTTAATTAGGGTTAGTTAATTAGTGCTTGTTTTAGGTTAAAAGTCTATGGAAAATCACCTCCCATTTGATTTATCTCTTAAGCAATTAAGAGAGTTTCGATAAAATCGAATCTCTCTAATTAAACCTTATTTAAGCCTTTTTGAAAAACTATAAAAAGAGGCCATAGGGGGGTCGACCAACCCATGATCTCTCCTCTCCTCTATCTCCCTCAAGCTCCTCCAACAGCTCCTTCCTCCATTGAAGCCATAAGGTAAGGTTTTCCTCTCTGCTTTTGTTAATTTTTTAATTTATTTTATCATTAAAACCCCGTTGCCGCCTTTTTTTTTGAAGTTTTTCTTCTATTTTCGTTCAAAGAACCGTAAAAATGATTCAGGATGATAATCTACTGACCATCCATGATGTTTTACACATTTTTGATCCGTTGGAATCATTGGCAAATCATTTATTATGTTGAATGCTCGAAAAAGATCAATATTCGACCTTTTTATAGGTTGAATCCCTCTTTTAATGGTTAAATCAAAATTTCAACCATGCTTCCCTGATTTTTTTTATTCATTTCATCATATTCATGTTTATTTTAGTTGTTCATGCATTAATTCATGTTTCATATCATTGTTTACACGTTTTTCTATATTTTTAGCATGATTAATCAATTTTATTTTAATCTAGGGTTTTAAGTTTCGTATTTGCGATTCTTGCCGTCTGTTAATGCAATTATTTTATAGTAGGTATTTGTTAATAAAATATAAATTTTTTATGGTGAAATCATGCATGTGCCTACCGTTTGCAATAAAAAAATAAGATTTTTTGATGTCTGTAACCCTGTGTTCAAAAATCAAAGTCGGAACCTGTTTTTTGAGTCAGGAAAACGCTGTGAAAATTTAGAAGCATATTTCTGAGGTCATATCTCCCTCGTCAGAGATCATATCGATGATTCGTAAAAAGCAGCGTACTTATCATGATGTCTACTTTAATCTGTGAAAGTTTTATAAATTTCTACTGTAGATTTATATTTTTCTTTGACCCAACACTAGCACATGTACTTCTTGAACTGATAGACTCGATTCACGACAATGGTCAACTTGCCAGGATAATTTCTTCCCAACCGCAGATCGTATCGATGATCCGTAAATAGCCACTGATTCTTCATGATGTCTATTTTTTGTGGTATGTTTTTTATAAATTTTCACCATGTATTTCTATTTTCTTGAAGCTCACATTTAGAACCTATATTTCTTGAGTGAAAATCTTGATTCGAATAATGGTTCAACTTGCCAGAAAGATTTTTCCCTCACCAAAGATTGGTTTTCTGATCTGTAAAATGGTTTCTTCTCGTTATGATTTCTAGTTTGTTTCTGTAAAATTTTATAAATTTTGATGATAGTCTATTATATTTGTCTGAGCTTGAAACCGAGTTTGTTGTTTTACTTCGTTACGTATAGACCAAAATTAGGTACGTATTGCCGAAGGCGTATCTCCCTAACCGAAGATCATATTCCAGATCTATAAAAAGTGTAATCTGAATTAGTATGTCTAGTTAACTCTGTCAAAGTTTATAAATTTTTATGGTTGTTTGATATCCGATTTGAGCCTAACACTGTGACAAGTACATGATTGTAGGTAAAATCATATATTTCTATCTTTTTATTTAATTTTTATATCAAAATAATCCACAAAATTATATTTTTCGATTGCATTTTAATTTTAGGGTTATTAAAAGTGTCTATGTTAATTTTTATGAATTTTGGAATTCATTTGATGCATTATTTAGATATTTCTTAAAAATAGGATGCTCGCGGAGTTCTGATTCAACTAAAATACGGGCAAAAATTGATTTCTTTTCAACATTTGCTTTTTTTTTTTTATGAAAAGTTTCATATTTTTAAAATTTGATCATGTTCATAATCATACCAGGGTGCTCTCCACCCGATTTCACAATGTTTTGAATCCGTTTGATCCCCTGATTAAGCGTTTTACAAAAATCTTTTTTAAAAAACCCTGTTCTTAACCCTGTTTTGCAATAAAGGTCAATTTTCAAGGGTATTTTCGCTATTTTTCTCTAAATTTTGAATTTCAAAGTTGTTTATTTTTATTATTTATTTAGTTCTGCATCCCCCTTTATTGTGTTTATTTTAAGGAAGAATGAAAAAGGCTTATATCCGAATAAATCCCTCAATTTCAGATATTGTTAGATAAATCCTGAAAAGCTAACATTAGTCCATTAACAAGTTTGCTAATTTTGTAGGGACACCCATGATTGTATTTTCTTTGTTTTATTTCATTTTTTTGAATTTAAGTATTGATGTAAATTATAACATTGAAATAAGAATTTACTTTTCTACTTAGATTAGGGTTGAATTTATATATAGTTTACTTTTAATATTATTCGTGTGATGGATGATGATTCATGCATATTTCAAATCCATAATGGTTAACACGAATGACACGTACACCTGCTTCTAAGAAGTAAATAAACTCAGTGGAGTTCATATTTGTGACCATAGTCAGAATACGAACGATACCAAATTTATCATCTTCTTCTAAGTTACAAACAACCTACACTCTTAGGCTATCTTCATAAAATATTGCACATTTTAAAAACTTTTCTAAGTATTTTCCCTTTTATAATCGAAATAAGATATATTCAATACATATTCGTGGCCATAGTTAGGGATATGTGGTGAGTTTATTTCATCTAAAATTCTGGAAGGCACAAAAATTCTTTTTTCTAATAATTTCTCTCAAATTCTTTAGAAAATATTTTCACAAACTGCATTCATACATCATCTAGGTTAGATTGCATCATGAAAAGAATTTCAGAGGGCCACACGCCCATCCCTCTTTGATATTTTTCAAATCAATCTCAGAAAAATTGATTTTCTCAAAGTTACTCTAAGTCTTTTTCCTCAAAATTGATTTTCAAGGTTTTTTCCTTTTCCAAATACTTTTCTGAGTCCAATTCACGATTTTATTTTCTTCAGAAATATTTCTCAATTGTGGTTCACGATTTTTAAAGTGTCCCTTTTTTCAAGAATTTTTAAATATTTGAAGCATATATCATGTTTTCAGTCAAATTTTTTTAAAGATTATAGCACATGTCTGATTCTTTGTGCATTTTAGAAATAAAATATCGATTTAGACAGTTGAGCAAAACAAAGCATATGATTGATCTTTGGTTCGATTATCCCTGGTTATGGCACCAGACATGCGAGTCCCATTCCTCAGAATTTTCTCACATTTTAAAACAAAAGTGAGTCATTTTTAAAACTTTTTCAAACGTCGGTTTAACTTACAAAAATAAAATTTTGCAATGATAACACTAGGTCAAAGAAACTCTTGCCCCACTCCTCTCCTCCCTCCCCCCCCCCCCCCCCCCCCACCCCCCCCCCACCACACACACACACACCAAATAAATAAATAAACAACTCACTTAAAGTGCAAATTGGCAGGCCCTCAGTTAGGATAACCTAGTAAAATGATGCAAATAAAATGCTAAAAAAATATTCTCTCAAAACAAAAATGCTAAAAAATAGTTTAAGCTCCCCACTCCCCCTAATTAAAAAAAAAACCACCAACCGTAAATTGGCAAACCCTCACTTAGCAGAACTTATTATTTTTTTTTTGAAAGGCTAGCTAGACCCCTACCAGTTACACAACATACCATTGGGTTTTGAACTTTCAACCTCCCAACACATGGTGACGTGCACTAACAGCTCCTACCAAACAAGTGGAGCCCCCTTGGTCAGAACCTAATACAATGGTACAAATAAAATGTACTAAAAATAGTTTTAACTGGCTACAAAACTCCGCCTTCTTGGTTAGAGGCCACCGTGTTTTATTGGCCGACATGGGACGACCACAGTTACAACCAAAAGGTACGTTCCTTGCTATCAGGCCAAAGTTGGGCATGCTACCTAACGATCAAGGCGAATCTTAAAAGTTTTTTTTTTTCTGGATAACCCAAGGGAAAAACCCCCTTATGAGGGACCACAGCTAACCACTGGTTGGTAAAACCTTTGAAGTTCATCTGAACACAGGGGAGAGTACACCTAGCTTCCACCTTGTGGCAAGGAATGCCACCGTCAGTTTTGAACTTGTTATGTCCTGCAAACTTGGTGACATTCACAAGTTTTCCCTACCAGATGAGTGGAGCCCTTGTGAGCCAGAGCCAAAGACTTGCCAATTTACAGAACGTTTTTTTTTACTAGAAAAAAAAAGGTTCAAGTATGCCGTAGATTCAAGCTGGCTAGTGGGTATTTTAATGAACAGAAAGATCACATATTGATAAGTGCCCATGCATTTAAGTAGAGGTTGGTACATAAAGCAGATACAATATGGAGAAAAGATTTCAACGGACGTTGGCATTTAAGTAGTTGTGTGCAAAAACGCACTAAACACTAAGCAGCAATAATGATCCAATGTGAGGACAAGGCATCATCAATGTGCTTAAATTGCAAGCATGATCATTTATGAAAATATGCCATTCTGGCCAAGCTTTCATTAAATACATACAATCATTTAAAACTAACCAAAATGTGAGCAGAAAATCAAAGTCATGGAAGAAAAATTCTATAATTAAGAATCTAGGATTTGTAGTAAAAAATGCAATGATAGAGATACAGTAGGTGAATAGCCTAATCAAAAGTTAATTATTAAGAATACATGATGTACATCATCATAGTGGCAAATCTCAGTTCCGGGATTTTCTCAGCAATGGATGATCTTGCAATATTTCAGTGAAGTTTGTTTTTCTTAGGAAAATCTCAGCAATGGATGATCTCGGTATATTTAAGTTTTGAAAACATATAAGAAAACATAAAAAAAATAGAACAAAAAAACTGAATATACAAAAGTAAATAAAAATGTTAATATCGAGTTAATAACGCAATAATATCACAATAAAATGGTGATATTTTTGAAAATATCATGACTTTTCATAATTCTATTTGGTTTTGAAAATATCGTCATATTTTTTGAAATATCGCAGATTTTTGTTACTATGAAGTTTGGTTTGTGTGATTAATGTTAAATGAAGGGGAATATGTGAATACCAATTCAAGAAAAATACCATTTATGGTTGTATAACTGATAGGGTCTGCCTAACCCCAGCTTTCTCTGTCCAAAAAAAAACAACTATTTGTTTCTACAGGACTCTAACAACTTTATTGTAATTGGTATCCATTACCTCCAAACTAACTAGAAAAAGCTCTAGAAGTCATGATATGGGTCTATATATAGTCATGCCCAAAATCTCATCCAATCTACTTTTAATCATTGAAACTATGGTGCCAACTTACGAGACCATTTGGTTTTAGGTCCGAGCTTGGACCCATAAATATAAAACCGGAACCAGCAAGGTTGGTGGCGCCTTTTTCTCTGTCTTTGCATTTCTATAGGAGATTGCAGTTACCAAACGATTTGGACTTTGGATGAGTTGGGCTTATGGGGCTTGACCATTTTCCTTGTAGGGATAGCAGTGGGGCGGGGGACAAGGTCTCCACCCCGCCCCGCCTCAAGATTAGAACCTCCATCCCCGGCGGGGATGGATTTTAACCTCCACCCCCGCCTTCATCCCCGTTTCATGTCCTCCATCCCCGATTCAAACGGGGATGAGGCGGGGCGGGGCGGGGATATTGCAGGGACGGGTCGGGGATGAGGCAGGGATGAGGCGGGGATCGTGGCGGGGACGGGGCGGGGTGGGGCGGGGTGGGGAAAAGTGTACGTCCATCCCCGAACGGGGATGGATTTTAACCTTCGTCCCCTCCTCCATCCCCGTTTCATACCCTTCATCCCTAGTCCAAACGGGGCGAGGCAGGGCGGGGCCCCGCTTTCCCCCGGTCTACTGCCATCTAGGGGTGACAATTGGGTTGGGTTGACCCGGTGGGTTGGTGGGTCAGCATACCTCAACCCGAACTCGACCCATTTATTAAACGGGTCGACTGTGGCAAACACGAACCCGACCCGTTTATTAAACGAGTAACCCGACATGACCCGCCAACCCGTTTAATAACCGGGTTGGGTTGGGTAAATGGGTTAGCGGGCGGGTTGGCAGGTTGGTGGGCAGGTCGGGTTGACCCGCCCGCCTAACCCATTTATTAAACGGGTCAGCCGGGTTGGCATACCCCTAACACGAACCCGACCCCTTTAATAAATGGGTTAGGCGGGTCGACCCGTTTATTAAACGGGTTAGTTTAAGCCCAACCCGAACCCGCCTAAGAGGCGAGTTGGCAGGTCGTGTCAGGTTTTGCCACCCCTACTGCCTTCCCTATTTCCTTGGGTGTTGTTTTGTCATCGTTCTGATAGGATTAGGCTTATGTTTGAGTTGAAGTAGCTGGTGTAGCTGGTCCGTGTTTGTTCTAAAGCTCAATTAGTCAAAACGGTGGTATTTTCAAAATATCGTCTAATTTTTAAAATATCACATTTTTATCATGCTAAATGATAAAAGCAGTTTATCCTATCCATTTTATATTATTTATGCCCTTATTCATATTATATACCTGTGAGAAATAAGACTCTCAAGGCCGACCTTATATATTTGGGATTCATATTTTTTACACATATTCAATACATGTGAAAAATAACACTCGTGAAGCGGGCCCTACACAGTTGGGATAGGGCATGATGATGATGTTGTGTAAGTGTACACGGCATTTTCTCGAGTTTTTTCTCAGAAAAACCAAAACAGGTTCAAAATTTCTTGGTATTTTTCTCACGGGGATTTTTTTTTAGGATGAGAATTTTGACCATGTTTTTGACATGCATCACCAGGGCTTGAGACAGTGTATGATCAATCCGTATATGCAGTTTTCTGGTGAGAATACTCCGTTTTGGCGTGTGAAACTCCATATCCTTTTCATATATAGCCACACAAGAACAAAAGTATTATAAGAATGAGACATTAACAAAGTGTTGTCCAACTACGTACAACTCCAAACAACTGTGTCAGGGATGAGGAGAAAATAATTCAAGGAAGAAAATTTCATGATGAATAAAGTTAGGTCTGTGAAAAGTTATTCTCGCACGGTACGTGATCTCCAAATATAGAGCAAAAAATTTGGGGATGAATTCGGTTGAACAAACTCAAAAGCTGAGAGAGTTCAAGAGAAGAAAAGGTGGCGCATTCCACCTGATAAGTAACCAATTAAGAATAAAAAGCATATTTCGAAATTTCAATGCTGCCGATCGATGCAACAGTACTCAGCTCACCAACTCCTTAACTACCAACTTGGAAGTAGGAAGGAAAGGCAAGCTCGATGTATGGCAGAGTTAAATGAGTTAATGCTTACCATTCCAATCACAAGGTCAATCTCTCTGTCTTTATATATATATATATATATATATATATATATATATATATATATATATATATATATATATATATATATATAGAGAGAGAGAGAGAGAGAGAGAGAGAGAGAGATGGGTAGGTGCTTCACGGGCTAGCTGGCCTCTTTGATATTTGAGGCTACCGCCTAAGGCCTCAAATGAAAAAAAAAACATATATAACGCTTATATTTCACATGCCGATGGCCTCCAATGAAACATGGCACATACCTGCCCCTCATGCTGGGGCCTCCAATGAAGAAAAAATATGGAAAAATATGAGCCTCCAATGAAGTATGCTTAGGGCCTCAACTTCTCTTGAGCCGCCCATGTGCTTAATGAAATATGCTTAATTATAGGTGCTTAATGGTTTTTTTTGCTTTTCTGGTGTTTTTTTCGCAGTTCCGACCCCATATTGAGCATGATCAATTTACGAGGAACCCACAACTGAATAATGTTTTTTCGATGAAAAAAATGATATTTGGAGCCTAAAATATTTACAAAGATTTTAGACTGTTAGTTTCAAGCCTTATAAAAACCCACCCATGTGTTGGAATTGAACGCTTCAAGAGCTGATCCATATAAAATGAAGTACATTACTTCATGGTCAGAATTTAAAAATAAAACAAAAAAAAGCTGAAAACCCCATTAAGCATGTATCATTAAGCACCTACCCCTCACTCAGAGAATATATATATATATATATATATATATACATGGTAATAATAGGGTGCACCCAGGGTACCTACTCGCATATAATAGAAGCTTTAAATTTTATGAACTTTTTTGTTGATCAGACCCCATAGATATGATTCATAAGCATTGTTTAGTAGAAAACAAGTTTTGGATCATGTGATTATAGTATATATGTATATTTTTTAATACCTTTAAAAATCAATGGCTCACAATGTATCAAAATTTTATGACTTAAAAAATCCTATTTTTATGCCTAAAAAACATGATACAAAGAATGAGTCCTATCAAATAAATTATATACAACCTACAACCTTGATATGTGGGAGTATGTACTCCCTAAGCACAGTAGCGTTACTCATATATATATATATATATATATTGCTACTAATGAAGGTAAGTAACTAATGAGCTAGAAATCATATGTGCGAGTTGTATTCGCTTAAGTACATAGATCACATCTGTACGGTCAAAATTTAAAAATAAAATAAAAAAACCTTGAATAACTAGAAATCAAGAGCTGATCCCTATAAAATCAAGTACATATATAGATCAAATATGTATGGTTCTAATTTAAAAATAAAATGAAAAACCTTGAACAACTAGAAATCAAGAGCTGATCCCTATAAAATCAAGTACATAGGTTAGAATTTAAAAATAAAATGAAAAAACCTTGAAAAACCCATTTAACATGTAACATTTAACACCTAACGTGTGAGCAGCTACCTATTTCTCTCTCTCTATGTATAGAGTAATAGGTAGGCGTACATGCTAAATGAGTTTCTGTTTTTAGAGTAATTTTTTTTGCAGTTTTGACCCCATAAATATGTTGGGCATGGTCAATTTATGCAGAATCCACACCTGAATAATGTGTTTTCTATGAAAAATGACATTTGGAGCCTCAAAAATTTATAAAGATTTTGGACAGTTGTTTTTGAAAACCTTATAAAAACCTACCCATGTGTCAGAATGAACGCTTCAACGGCTGATCCCTATAAAACAAGTACATAGATCACATATGTAGTGTGAAAATTTATATATAAAATGAAAATCGTTTAGCATGCTCGCTTAACACCTATTTTGTGAGCAGCTTTCTTTATATATATATATATATATATATATATATATATATATATATATATATATATATATATATATATATATATATAAAGAAAGCTTAATTCTAAGTAGTTCACCTTATTGTGACATAAATGGTTACATCTTCTGGTTTACTCAAATCGAACATGCAAGCTCACGAAACACACATGCATATGCCAATGTACAGGCTACACTCAGACTGTACCTTACTCTCTTATCGAAACGTGAAAAGATCATAAGATGGAAGGTGATGAGGTGTTTAATGCACAATTTTTGTGCAATCATATTGCACCCGATCCTGACTCTGCATATGTTGCTTTTTAAAAGCTTTACTATAAATCAACACCATTTCTTGATGGTACGTACGATTTAAGATGAAGAGTGATCTAGAGTAAACAAACTGTATTTATATAAACATATTTTGATTGATCATATAAAGCACTCATCTATGAGCTATGCCACAAAGACATGTGGACACGAGGATGCATGATGCGGGTTGAGTCGCAAGTTTGAAATTTCTTTGAAAAAATAAGACACGACAACACAATTTTTTATTTTTTTTAATAAATAAAAAATTAATTTTTGATATTTTAATGTTAAAAATGTTTTTTTTTAAATAATTCCTTAAAACAATAAAATGGTGCATTTGGTTAGGGCTGGACAATAAGCGGGCTCGATCCATAAATTTGATGGGGTGATGGGCCAGTACTAGGCCTGGTTTGGGCCAGCTCTTTGCCGCGGATGCCTTCCCCATGGACCTTATTATGCTAGGCTGGTGTCAGCTTGGTCTAGCTGTGCGTGGCTCCATCTGTTTCCCACCTCTAAGTGCGATTGACTGTAGCTAGTAAGTTCCATGTAAAAATACAAATTAATCTAGTTTTTATCCTTTATATGAAGGTTGCTGTGTTCAAATGATTGAAACGAGTAAGCCACTTAAAAACGTAATGGCATGCATGCAAATTTTTAGAACATGTAATTTCTTTCTTTTTAAGATATGTCATGTTTTTTATTTTTATTTTTGACAGAAAGCAAAAAGTCATACACAATTTTAAACACATTGTTTTTTAGAAATAAAAAAAAAATAACAATTTTCCTGAAGTATAATTTAACCATTTTTGATAATGCAATTGTAAGAGTTTGTAGTTAGCAATCATTTTTTAAAAAAAATCTTCTTTAGTAAATCTGACCCCATGTATGTGATCTACATGTTCCTTTTAGTAGGAATCAACATTTGGCTTGCTGGATTCTGACTTTTGGTGATTGAAAAATCAACGGTCGTAAATGTATCAAAAAATTTCTGACTAAAAAACATGTATTTTCACAAGAAAAACACCATTAAAGAGTCGATTCCCAATAAATTAAGTATGTTGAATACATCTGTGACACCGGATTGAGTCACAATCATATTTCAATTAGATTATACACAAAAATAGTAGTTTCATATTTTTCTTGAACTGTCATTGTTCTACCAATGATACCTCATGGTGGCGGGTTTCCTTTTTCTATGGAAACCAATGTAATTATTAATTATAATTTGTCTTTGAGAAATTTAAAAGTTGTGAAAGGTTGATTCATTTGACCTGCAACTGCAAGGCTCCAAACAGACCGGGATTGGATTTTTTAATTATAATTTGCCATCAACTGCATGTTACATTCGAAAAGCCCCACTTGGATCCTACCACGAAGAAGACATCCCGAAGAATGGGATTGCTAATAGTATTCATCTTCTCATGCGTACTCATCACGAAAGACGCTTGCTCTCCTCTCCTTCCACGTGTGTGACATGAGTTCCTATGTTGCATTTTGACTCGTCAGGTTCAGTTTTCAAAGCCAAACATGGTTTTTCCTACGAGTTTCAAACACAAAGGTGTGGATTGTTGGGCACGTTTGTAGTTTTTTCTCTAAACAAGTGGCATTTCACCAAGATTGGCCTTATATATAGGCCCTTCCTTTTGATATTTTCCTATCACAACTCAGCTTCTTCATCTGTATCCCAAAGTTTTGGGATCTCCTCACATCCTATACTACCCAAATGGTGCTCCCAACTGCAATCTTCAAGGTGGTGGACTGGGTTCTGTACCAGTTATTGGCCAACTTTGATTACAGAGCAGCTAGAAAGATCAGGATCTGCAGTTTCCAGTCTAGGACCTCTCCTAAACCACTGCCCGCCGAAAGTTTTTCGGCATACCCATCTGTGACTAAGTGCTGTTTGGATGGTGTGGCAAACCGAACAGTGGTCTGTGACATCAATGGCTGCCTTTCGAGATCACCCTTTTTCTTCCCTTACTTCATGTTAGTTGCCTTTGAGGGAGGCAGCATCCTTAGAGCCCTTGTGCTATTGCTGGCTTACCCTTTTCTGTGCTTCTTGAACCATGACCTTGGGCTGAGGGTCATGGTCTTCATTTCCTTCTGCGGCCTAAGACTCAAGGATGTAAAGCTCGTTGCAAGGGCGGTTTTGCCAAAGTTTTTGTTGGAGAACCTCCATCTTCAAGCCTATGAGGTGTTGGCTTCCTCCAAGAGAAGGGTGGTGATAACAAGCGCGCCTAGAGTCTTGGTGGAGGGCTTCCTCAAGGAGTACTTAAACGTGGATGTTGTGGTTGGGACAGAGTTGCAACTAAGGGGAGAGCGTTTCACTGGTTTCCTAACTACCTCGGGCCTGCCCGTCAAGCACAAGGCGTTAAAGGAGATCTTTGGAGACACCAAGCCTGACATTGGTCTGGGAAGCAACAGTCTTGAAGACTTGCATTTCATGTCTCTCTGCAAGGTGCATTTCATTACTCTTCCTATTCTTCGTTTTTCTTTTGATAATGGGGGAGAAACTACCACTTTGGTTTGGTATTAACATAAAATAAAACGTGCCATTGGATTTTCGGGGTTTTTTTTTTGTTGAAAATTTGACTGCACAGATGTGATTTATATGCTTGTTTTTATAGGAGTCAGTTCTTAAAGCATTTGATTCCTATGCATGGATATGTTTTTATAAGGTTTCAAAAATCAACTTTCTACCCATTTCATAAATTTTTCAGACTTTAAATACCATTTTTTCCATCCAAAATGCATGATCCATGTATCGATTTCTAGTAAATCAATCACGCTCAACACTTCTGTACGGTCCTAACTTAAAAACAACAACAAAAATCCAATTAAATGATTCATTTACCACCGTGCAATATTTAGCACACATGTATTACCCTATATATAATCTACACAATGTTAAACTTAGGTTTCTTTTTTGTTATTTGGATTAACAGGAAGCTTATGTGGTGCACCAGAAAGGTGAAAAGAATGGAGTGTCTTCAGTCCTGCCAAGGGATAAATACCCCAAGCCGCTGGTGTTCCATGATGGGAGATTGGCGTTTTTGCCCACACCACTGGCCTCCTTATTCATGTTTCTCTGGCTCCCTCTTGGCTTCCTGCTAGCAATCATCAGGATCCTATCAGGAGCCCTCCTTCCCATCAAGTTTGCTAGGTGTGTGGCAGCCATAAATGGTGTGAGCCTAAGAGTCAAGGGGCTTGATAGACTAGAAACAAAGGGTAAAAAGAGCGTTATTTATGTATGCACACACAGGACACTGCTGGACCCTGTCATCCTCAGCAATGCACTAGGGACGCCACTAACTGCGGTAACCTACAGTGTGAGCAGACTCTCTGAGTTCCTCTCTCCCATCATAACGGTGAGGCTCACAAGAAACAGGGAGCAAGATGCAGAAACCATGAAGAGGGTGCTAAGAGAAGGGGACTTGGTGGTCTGCCCAGAGGGCACCACATGCAGGGAGCCCTACCTCCTGAGGTTCAGCTCATTGTTCGCCGAGCTGGCTGATGACATTGTTCCTGTGGCCATGAACACGTCTGTCAGCATGTTTTATGGCACAACGGCTAGTGGGCTCAAGTGTTTGGACCCATTTTTCTTTTTGATGAACCCACTTCCGGTCTATGAGGTGGAGTTCTTGGGCATGGTCCCAAAGGAATTGACATGCTTCGGTGGTAAGACAAGCTGGGAGGTGGCTAACCTAATTCAGAAGCAGCTGGCTGATGCATTGGGGTTTGAATGCACACAACTCACTAGAAGAGACAAGTATATGATATTGGCAGGAAACAACGGCGTCGTGTCTCAAAAGATGTAAAGGAATAGGACCATGGTCGTGCAAAAGAGAGAGAGAGAGAGAGATTGGCGGGGGGGGGGGGGGGGGGGGCGTTTACTGTTTAAACTTTAAACTTGAAACTGTTCTGATTCAAAATTGTTTTCTTGATGTCATATCATCATTATTGTGCAGCAGCTGGAGATTCTTTGTGATTAATTCTGGTGCTAGTGTTAGGAGGATTGCAATCAATACAAGAGTTTATGTATAAAAAGTAAAACAAAAGAATTTGTTCTTTAATTAAAGGATCAAGTTTGATATGGGATCTGTTTCATGAACTTGGTTTTCTTTTCTTTTTTTCTTTTTAAAAGTATTTTTTGCATGTTAGAACAGCGATGATGCGAGACTGACTGAACGCCAAATTACTTCCTTGTTTCTTATACCGCTACTCGATATTTTACGTCGCTACTTTTTGAATTCTTTGTTTCTTTTACTGCAACTCATATTTTGTCATCATGTAGGCAGAGGATGCCTCATTGGGGTTTGGTAAAGAATGGTGGGGGTTGTTATTAAACTTCTGACCACCCTATTGAATAGCAGATCTTTCTGCTCACGCCATATACAAGAATAGTAAATGGACCACGTTGGACATTTACCAAAAGCAAAGTGCTTAAACAGTGGAGGGAAAATCCCATTTAAATGCCAACGTTTTGTTATAATTCCAAAAGCAGGCTTCATTTTTCTGAAATTCTTGATATGCGCCAAAGTTTTGTGGGAAACTGTCAAGTAGGGACTTGAGGTCAACATCCATCGTCTTGAAAAATATAAGATTGTTTTGGTTTTCCATAGTCATTTGAAATTAAAAAATACGTGTTCATCCAAATAAAAAGGAAATGGCAAATATTTTAAACTGATAATATATAAAGGTTATCATTATCATTTGGCTTATGGTTCAACCTGTCTTATTAGACAATATTTATATATAACAAAGGTTGGTCCTCGTTTGACAGTTTTCCAAAAAAACGATTTCATATTGAAAAAAAATAAAAACATTTAGGGCCGGAATTTTAGAATTAGCGGTAAAATGTTGAGCCTTAAATGAAAAATTTCCAAGAGTAGGCACAAGTCACACCTGCACCGCACACTGTGCACATCCCTTCAATGAGCACAGTACGCCTTCAAAAATTTTAATTGTTTTTTTATTATATTTGCATGAGGAAACTACCCAGGATAGAGACCTAGCCGCGCTGACTTTGCCTGACATACTTGCAGTCGCTGTCCTGGCAGCTTAAAACTCGTTGAGCTTATTTTAATTGTCTTGAATCTTGATTATCATAAAAATCCATTTTTCTTTTCTTGGTTTGTCTTTAGCAATTATTCATACTTTTGTGTGGTCAATATGTCCCGTGCATAAACTTGTATGCCCCATCTGACTATATGAATGTGATTGCAAAGAGATTAGCTTTTGAATCATCCAATTGCTATGCATGAACAAAACCTTTTGTAAATATTTAAGTATTAAAAAATCATGTTTTTGAGTAAAAAAACATGATTCAATAGTTGATTTCTAGCAAATGGACCATTCTGAACACATCCTCAGGGATGGAATTGCTGAAAAAAGCCTAGCTGATATTCTAATTCTCACATTTCCAACTCTCAGATTCCAGGGGCCCTCCTCCCAAGCTTATAACTTTTGTGACAGAGAATTTTAACTATATATTTAGGGACTTAACGTATGGTAAATTTACTTTTTGAAATATTTAAGATCAACGCTTCACGTTCTATGAGATATTGAGAAGAATGCACGAACTACTTTTGCATGTTTGAGTAGCATGGAAGGAGGCAAGGGACGAAAATCCGCAAGGACCTTCCTTCCACAACAACCAAGTCAGACTCTTCCCCCACCTGAGAAAGCTTACCGCGAAAATGAGAGGTGGGCGGGGTGCCCAGGATTGAATCCCTCTGCTACATGGGGCGGGGTCCACCTAACCCCAGCTTACATTTAAAAAGAAAAAATCAATGTTATCAAAGTTGGTCTGAATAGACCAAACATGATTCAAAAAGGGCCGATTAAAGGTCGATTCGATTTTTTTAATATTTTAAAAGGGGTTAAAAATATAATTTTTAGTATTTTTTATTTTTTAATCAGCAATTCAATTAGCGTCGATTCAGGAATTCTTCTAAAGAACCAATTCGACCTATTGAACCAATTTTATCAACATTACTTAACAAGAACAGCTTTGGCCTTTTCTTAAGCAAATAAAATGATGGCCTTTGAGTGAACGAAGATGATGGCTTTGTTGGTTTGTGAAAAGTTGTACATGGAAATTGTGCAAGGCATTCGGTTGCTAAACTTAGCCGCATTGTACTACCGAAGCGGGTTGGTCTTGGTCGCACCCAGACCGAGACAGACTTGAAAAAAGGTTTGATTGAACCGGTTTTGATTGAACCAGTTTGGATCAACCCGGTTTAGACTGAATCAGTTCAAGTTGTGTCGGTTCAGACCTAACCAGTCCAAACCGAACCGGTTTGGATCAAACCAGGTTCGGTCTGACATAGTGTCAGATTCATTTTGATTGGATCAAACCAGGTTCGGTCTGACATAGTGTCAGGTTCGGTCTGACATAGTGTCAGAAGTTCATCATTCATAACAAGTTTAATGATATATGATATGATATAAGTCTCTACTCGATAAGAACACGTTAGTAATTAGATTATTTTGTGATTAAAAAATAGCTAGCAAACACAACAATCACAAAGACTCAAGAGCACAAGATCCTTCAGAGCTACCTGTCATAGGAAGAGAGAAGTTTGTTGTTGCAATAACGATGGTGACTGGAGTCATGGCAAACATAGCTCAAATAGTTAGAGACTTGACACCACGACCCTCTCTGATTTACATCATAGCTAGGAAAATATATACGTATTGACATGATTACATCGACATTACTTACGAGCAATAGTTACAGCCCTATGAGCGAGGGACTCACCAGTCTCACCGTCAGAAAGCTCAGTCAATATGTTGGCGAATGATGAGGGATTTGATTGCAGTTCGAGGAGTTACAGGGAGAGCATCCTCTAGCTTAAACTTTGCGTTTCGGAGAGGGTCTTGTATGACTAGTGCAAGGGGACAACATATGTCTTAAGTCATCTAGGGGACTGCCAAAAGTATAGCCAATCGAGGAGTTTTAAATTTGACCGAGGAGTTTCTTGCTGAAGAAACTAAGATAGCAAAAATTTAGGCCATAGAGATAATATAACTTACTTCATAGGCGAATGGAAGCAGCCCAAGACTAGTTCAGGGATGAGCAACATTAAGAAATTTGTGGGAGGAAGGCAAGGATGAAGATCCCACTATTGATCCCACCTACACTCTCACTTAACTCTTATACAATATGGGTATCCTTCCTATGCTTGAAGATCCCACAATTGATCCTACTTTACTCTTATATGACATGAGTGCTTCTCCTATGACCCACCCTCAACAGATGCAAAAGAGTTTAATGAGAGAACCAAGCTTTCGATGGATCAAAGAGTAACATGACGACGCATTTATGAATACTTAACTTTATTTAGTTTAGTTCAATTATTTCTTGTTTTGCTTTGTTTTCTTCTTGTTTGCTTAGTAATATTTCATTTATGTGTACTTGGAAGATTAATAAAATAAAATAAGATATTTTGAGTAAATGAGTATCATAATCGCTAACATGTGATAGCATTTTATATGAGTATAAATGAATCAAATAATGATAAGCCTTTTACTTGATAATTTTAATGTAGCACATGTATTGTTTAACTCTAGAGCTACACATAGTTTCACTATAACTTTTGGAAAGTAGTTGCATGTTGCACTTTCACGATTGAGTATTTCTTAATTAATAAAAACACTTGTTGGCAAGTCCACCATTGTTCACACGATATATATCAATTGTATAGTAAAAATAGAAAAGTGTGAGTTGCCTGCGAACTTATTACAACTCGATATAGACGTGGTTCTTGGCATTGATTGATTGTTGGACCATCATGCCACCATTGATTGCAAAAAAAAGTGTGTCAATTTTCAAATCCCCCAAACTTCAACTTTCACATATTAGGGTGTTAGAAAACTACCAAAACCAACGACCATATCTCGCCTAAAGGCCAACTAATACATCCAAGAAGGATTCATGTGATTTTTGGCCTACAATAAGATCAAAGAGAGAGAAGATCTCATCATATCTGATGTGGACATAGTTCATGAATATGCTGATATTTTTTTAGAGGAACTTTCAGGCCTCCCTCCCGATCGAGAAAATGAGTTCCAAATTAACCCTGTTCTGAAAACAACGCTCATTTTGAAGGCTCCCTATCGAATGAGATCTGCGAAACTTAAAGAACTCAAGGAGCAACTGCAAGAATTATTAGAGAAAGGCTTTATTCGACCATTAATATCTCCTTTAGGTGCTCCAATTTTGTTCGTCAAGAAGAAGAATGGATCACGGTGAATGTACATAGATTATCGACAGCTAAATGTAGTGACCATCAAGAATAGATGTCCATTACCACAAATTGATGATTTGTTCGATCAACTTCAAGGAGCTACATGTTTCTCAAAGTTGGATATGAGATCAGGTTATCATCAATTGAAAATTAAGAAAAAATATGTAGTTAAAATGACATTCAGATCAAGATATAACTATTAAGAATTTTTGGTCATGCCTTTTGGTCTGACTAATGCACCAACAACCTTCATGGATATGATGATAGAGGTTTTAGATCATATTTGGATAAGTTCGTGGCGGTATCTATTGATGACATTCTCATTTATTCTATCACGAGAGAGCAACACAACGAACATCTGAGGATAGTCTTACAGACACTCAGAGAACATCAATTCTACGCCAAATTCTCTAAGTGTACCTTTTGGTTGGAACAAGTATTCTTACTTGGACATATTGTTTCTAAAGATAGAATTATGATAGACCTTGCAAAAATTGAAGCAATCACAAATTGGTCTAGACCCAAGAATGCTATCGAGATTCACAGTTTTTTGGGATTAGCTGGGTATTACTGGTGATTCATGAAAGGATTTTTCCTATTAGCAACTCCAATGACAAAGCTCACTAACAAAGACATAAAGTTCAAGTGAAATGACAAGTGTGAGCAAAGTTTTCAGGAGATAAAGAAGCGTTTGACGACTACTCTAGTGTTGATCTTACCTTCTAGATTTGGAGGTTTCACTATTTATATCGATGCCTCTAATAAGGGATTGGGTTGCGTTTTAATACAATATGGTAAGGTGATAGGTTATGCATCTCACCAACTCAAAACACATGAAGTCAACTATCTGACTCTTGACTTGAAGCTTGCATCGATCATTTTTGCCCTCAACGTATGGAGGCACTATTTATATGGCAAGCAATTTCCATATTTGTTTCTAGGTAAGATTTGAGACGAATCTTCTTTTAAAGGGGGTAGAATTGTAACTCCCTCTTGCGAAATCGTCGGAGGGGATAAACATTAAAAAAAAAGAAAACGATAATTTTCCTTTTGGGAAAACCACATTGCTAGAGGGGGTGAGGATAAGCCTCACCCCCCAAAATCTGTGAGAGAGTGAGGTTATCCTCACCTTGTGCAACCCCCTCCACCGCACTTCAACGAGCGGCAGAGAGAGAGAGACAGTCAGAGCGGCAAAGACAGTGAGATCAGAGACTTAACAACATCGACGAGGAGGTACTCCCTCTTTTTCTTCGTTTCTCTTTTCATTCTAAACAAAAGGGGGCCCGACAACCATGGCAGCCAACGAGTTTCTGTTAAACAGAAAAAAGAAGAAGAGGGATTACGAGAGAAAGAGAGAGAGAGAGAGAGAGAGAGAGAGAGAGAGAGAGAGAGAGAGAGAGAGAGAGAGAGAGAGAGAGAGAGAGGGTCGATCGACGTCCAGTCGACGCCGACGACTGACCCATGCTTAATTGGGAGCACGGGAGAGGGTCGGCTCAAATGTCGGCCCCCTCTGCAACATAGAGGTCAGAAGGGGCTTTGCCCCTTGAGCTTTTCATAAGGTTGAGCCTGGGTGCGACCCAGACCGGACCGAGTCGCACCTAGACTGAGATAGACCTAAAAAAAAGGTTTGTTTAAACCGGTCCTGATTAAACTAGTTTGGATCAACTCGGTTCAGGTTGAGTCGGTTTCGACCAAACTAGTCTGAACTGAATCAGTTTGGATCAAACTGGATCAGACCGAACCGGTTCAGTCTGACATAGTCTCAATTCCATTTTGATTGGACCTGGATCAGACCAAATCTGGATCCAGTCAGTCTAGATAGATCCAAATTGAACCAGATCCAAAGGGATCTGAGTTTGGATCTAGATCGATTGCTCTGGATCCAGAACAAAATTGGATCCGGTTAAGATCGGTTCTGGTTCCAGATCAGATTGGATCAGTCTTGAAACCATATCAAACTGGGTCTAGATCCAGTTAGACTGCCTGGATCCAATCAGAGTATTCTGGATCTAGTCAGATTGTTCTGGATCTAGTCAGGCTGGATCCAGATGAGTAATGGATTTGGGTCTAGTTAGACAGTGTTTGATCTAGATCATAATTGGATATGGATCAGGTTGTGAGATAGTCTCAAATTGTACATAAATCTGAAATAACCAAAATACCCTTTTGGGTACTCGAGATCCATTTTGATAAAATGGACATAACTTTACACCCCAAACTCAAAATTGAGTAAGGTTTTGTGCGCTAGACTCATATCATAAAGGAGAATCTACCTATTCATTGATTTTGGTCAAATCAGTGAAAAAAGATTAAAGTTTCATGAGTCAATTCAGAAGAAGTATTTTGGTAATTCTGTAAGAGGTTTTATGCATTAATGCTAGCATGTTTGTGTAATGACCATATCATACTGTTAGAGCATCTTGAGACTTGATTGCGATTAGAGCATAATATTCATATTTTAAGTAAGAGATATTATGAGCAATTTTAGATGTAAATAAATATTTTTACGTTGCATGCTATTGTAATATTGTAAATGAATATGATTAGTATGATAATTTTTGAGTGAGACCATGATATGCATAAAATTTTCATGCTTGACATTATAAGTTGACTTCATATACATGTTAGTTGTGATATATATAGTAGTTGTGGTATATCATGCATATTAGAAAGAGATTCTAGTTTTAATAACATGTATGTGTGATTATTAATAACATGCATTGTGATGCGATTATGTTTGTATTAAAGTCCCATTTATTCTATTCATGGTGTGTGAATGGATATATTGAGATCAACATGCATAACCCCTTAAATCGTAGAAGTGTCAACCTGTGGCAAAGGCTACCTGGTTAGCGGTTAGAGTGTAGCCACTATGTAAATTGGGCCACCAGTGATTTAACGATATAAAGACACTACATCGTTGTGTGTTGAGTGAGAGATAATGTGAATCCTAATGTCATCATGAGATTAAAGAGTGAGATCCATCGTGATCAAGTTACGACATCACTCTTGAGAGAATGAGTGAATTATGAGTTTGAGAATGTGGTTCAATGTGTTGAACTTAGTTATGACTTAGAGTTACACTCACACAAAGTTTGAGACTTTGAAGGACCACGGATGGTTGATAGCCATCATGGTTAGGATGTAGCATGAATCATATCGAGATTGAGAGCCTGACCTCCCGGCTAGCTACTGATGGGGTCCCCGTGGTGGTTTCACTGTAGTGCCTGATGGTACGGGGACCACTGGGAGTGTATGATTCATTGTCTAGTCAACATGTAGAATTTGAGTATTTTATGAGGTTGCTACGCCTATAAATGACCTAGTGATAATTGTTGTGAGAGAGTGTTGAGAAAGTTAATGGAGGTAATTAAAATATACAAACTTGTGTGGTGTATCAAAAATTAAACTAAGACTAGGGGCTTAAAGCCCACTATAGTTGTAAGTTTAAGTATTTATTTGTTTATAATTATTTCTTACTGGGTTGTAGACTCACCCCCATGTTTAATTACAACTGTAGGTTCCAAGCACACTAGCATAGACATGACTTGATCAGCTTCTTCTTCGGTAGAGTAATTGGTAGTTTTTACTTTCATGTCATTGAACAATAATGTAATTGTTATTTGCTTTTGTTATGAATAATGAACATTGTAAAGAAAGTGAGTTATTGAATGATAAAGAAACAAAAAATTTAGCTATGATGCTTTGTCTGAACTTTGAACTATTTTCTTTAAGAAGTAATACCAACCGAACTCGAACTTCTGAGGTTTCAGATTGGAGTGTTACATGTAGAGAGAGAGAAGATAGTGGTTAGGCACGTTTATGAGTAAGAAAAGTGTCTTTCCATGAAGATGCACAAAGAACAGAACATTTTAACATGGCCTACCATGACAAGAAAAGCAAGGCACTCGATTTCCTTGTGAAAATTGGGTGTCATTTTCAACATGGCACCTCTCATTTGATAACATTCTTGTTAAGAGTTAACTTAGAGTTAGTGAACAAAAAGTAACTTATAAGGGGGTTATGAGTAAAGGTTTAGTAGGGGAAGAAGAGGAAAGGTTGGATCCCTCTCCCCAAGATGAAGGGTGATAATGTGCTTAATGCACAAATATTTGTGCAATCATATTGCACCTGATCTTTTAACCGAGGAAAGTGGGTGCCTTTCTTCTCTTGTAACAGGGAGCCATGCTAAAATATTCCATTATTTGTGTATCTTCAAGGAAAGCAAATTTTTCTTGATGTGAATGAGAAACTTGAGGTGTCAAAATGTTTAATTTAGGGATGATAGTGAACCAGAGGGAAACTAGGCCCTCATTTGGACCGAGGATGGAGGACATAAAACCACTAATGGACTGAGGATGAAGATTAAAATCAAACCCCGTGAGGAGATGAACTTGCTTTTGCCCCCACCTCGCCTCACCCTACCCCGTTAAGGAAAATACTATTATATATATATATATATAGTAGATAGAAACAATGCTCGTAAGGAGACCTATTGAAACCAAAAAATATAGGTCTGCCTGCCATCCACACCGGAATAGAGAGAGTTTTTCGAAAAAATCTACTAATAGAGGAATACCCCTTAGGGATAGGAGACATAGGGCTAAAGCAAGAGCCAAAAAAGGATCTTTCGTGTATAATCCTAAATAATCATGAATGTTATCAGTTCAGTACGTAGACCAAATAATACAATGCAAGCAAAAGTTCTTAGATTCACAGAAATATAGAAGATCATATAAGTTATCATTCTTGCATATCCATCACTTGAGTTATATATATATATATATATATATATATATATATATATATATATATATATATATATATATATATATATATATATATATATTCATAGCTCTAATATAAAACCTTTCTTGAATCTCATCTTATTTCTCTCCTTACTCTAAGGAACCACATAAGCTCACATTTCTCTCCTCTTCTTCCTCTAACGGCAGAAGGCGACAACGACAAAAGGTCCAAGAAAATGAAGCCCCCACGGACTTGCCCCGTTTGGACCAGGGATAAAGGACATGAAATGAGGAATGGATAGGGGATGGAGGTTAAAATAAAAAATCGTGCAGAAATGGAATAATTTTTTTTTGAAACAGAGTGGGGGTGGAGACCTTGTCCCCCGCCTCCACCCCAGTTCACTGCCATCCCTAGTTTCATTCTTAGTTCTCTCTCTCACATGAAACTTGAGGTATTTAAATATAAACTTACAATGTGCTAAATTACTTTATCAATTATGTGGATTCATTGCACTTTAACCATGGTAGGTTTATAACCTTCTCAGCAAGATAAGGATCGAAATCATGCTGAAACCATCAAGCAAGGGAATTTATGACTTAGGCAGCCAACTTGCAGCAACAACACTGCTTTTAGCTAGGGCTGGACAATGGGTGGGCCAGACTAGTCTGTCCCGGTTAATGGATGGGCTTGACCAAGCCATTGATTGGCCACGCCCGGTCAAGCCTGATCCGTTGGCCAACCAGGTTGGTCTTAAGCCTGGTTCAGGTTGAGCTCAGGTTTAATACAAAACTCGTGGTCCATGAGCCTAATTCAGGTTGGGTTACAAGTCATCTTATATTCAAGATATTCTACCTTATTTATTTAAGTGCATAGTTTTTTTAAGTAAAAAATTGAAAAATATAAGAAAATAAGTGAAACTCAAGTTGAAACCAATTCTTGAATCATATACTTGTAGACTTAAAAATCACTTTTTTATAAAAAAATATGATCCAACTAAAGTTTTCTAGCAAATCAACCATATCGAACACATCTACAAGGTCAGATTTGCGAAAAACATCCTAAAAACACTTGTCTACTCGTGATAAACCTTAAAAGTGTTAGGCATCTACTACTTTTCACACACACACACACACACACACACACACATATATATATATATATATATATATATATATATATATATATATATATGTGTGTGTGTGTGTGTGTGTGTGTGAAAAGTAGTAGATGCCTAACACTTTTAAGGTGTAAAATTCATTCCTTTAAATTTTGTGAACATGTTAACTCATTTAAACCCTTCCAATGCATCTATAAAAATCATATTATTTACATAACAATTTTTTTTTGTAAAAAATTATAGAGAATTATAACATTATAAAATGTATATTATAAATAAATTTCAATAAATTCATACATATAAAACATATAATATAAATATATATGTTATTTACAAAACATTTCATACTTTTTATGAATTAAAGTACACATCATTTCATCTCAAAATATTTCACATTTCTTCAAAAGCAGTTTCTTCATCATAAGCCTTCAGCTCTACCTGACTAGTTGTCAGAGTCACTGTCATGGTTGTCTCTAATTTTTTTTTTTTTGCATCTAAAGGTGTTCTCATTGTTTCCTTCCCTTTAGTTTTGGCCTATGCTTGGATTACCTTCTTCTTCTTCTTCAGTTTTATATTTGACCATTGTTTGACTATCGATATCCTCATGCATTTTATGTTCTCTTAAAAAGAATGCCTCAAAGAGAGAGAGAACTTTTGATAAGAAAAATTCTTTAACCACTCTAATCATAAAACTTTTTTTTTTTTTTATAAAAAATCAATACTTTTTAGAAAAAAAAATTGAAATTTTTTCTCTCATTTGAAACAGTTGAAAAAGATATACTTTTTTTTAATGCTTTAACTTTTCTTACTATTTTTTCGCTTCCAAACCTTGAAAGGTGATAATGCATCCTTGAACAAGAAGAGTGAAATTGGCAACAAATGACATGTAGAACAAAGTTTGTTGTCAAGCAAGTGCTTGAGGAGACTAAGGGAAGATGTCATATGCATAAAGAAACTTGTTGGTGGAACTAAAAAGTTTAAAATTCAATCAAGAATAATAAGGTATCATTTAAAAAATGATAAAAAGCATGATGAAAAGTCATAAAGCAAAATATGCTGCTTATGACAAAATACATACTAAGTTGGATACAAAAGAAGGTGCTGCCAAACATGACTTGAAAAATAAAAAAATTCAGCATTGCCCACCCATTATGAATGGTTAGGAAAAACCAATTATATATATAATATATATAAATAGACACGGAGAAAAAGAAACTAACTGTTTGAAGATACTTTGGATGCAACGTTGCCGTGCACGATCAATTAGTGATGCTCCGTCTGAATTTTTTTTGCTTGCTATGGACTTTTAGAGGCGGTGAGTGAAAAACTGACATTCAGTGACCGTTCAAAACCATCGCTAAAAATCTTCAAAAAAAAAATGTGAAACGTTACACTGTGCGTTCCAACGGTCGAAAGAAAAACCCGTTACAAGATACGGGTTTTCCAATATTTATATGAAGAAAAATTACTGATTTTTAAAATATACAATAGAGTTGACTAATGAGTACGAAATCGTGACATCAAAATAGAATTCAATGAAAGAAACAAGAAATGAATTGCTAGTCCACTGCCATATGAGGATGTTGGCTGCTAACAACCTCCCTTTATTGTTATTTATTCATCACTTAATTGAATAAGGGTGTATTTCGAGGAAAGTTTAGTGCAAGGGCATTTTGGTCATAAAAAAGAAAACCGCTGAATTCAGGAGGACTGGAATCTTTAAGCCATTATATTGGTGTGCCACGGTGTCTTTGGATTTGGGAAATTGGGAGAAATTCGGATCCAGTTTCCGTCAGTGCTCTTTTCCTTCTTTGTTTCACTATTGTGCATGTCAAATCTGATTTGCATTCTACAAAATCTTTGAGAATTTAATTTTCAAAATAATGAAGGGAATTCAATTGTCCAAAATCGAATTCCAGGTATATCAAATTAAAAATGTCCAGACCAACTCTAAGTCCTGATGAGATTAATCCTTAGTCAATGGAGGAGAAAAGATGCTTGGTTTGCAGAGTTTCACCTCTTTGGAAAAGGTCCAATTTCAAACCCAAAGCCGATGACTGCCAAAATCCATAGACACGAATAATATGATTTGAGTGATTTAACTTTTGAAAAATTTCAAATGCCCACCAAAAGTTTGGATCTAATTCATATGCACACCCAACTTTAGGTGGTTTTCAATTTTCTGACAATGGTTTGTCACAATTAAGCAAATGCTCCCCATTCATGTGCCACCATCAGATAGACCCTGGGCTGGTATTACTATTAACTCATGATTTCAATTACTATTTTCCCTTATAAATTGCAAATTTTATGCATGCATGGACAATTCTTTTTCTCTTGAAATGGTAAAGGGACATGGATAAATTTATCCATTTTAATGGATAATTAACATGAATTTTGATGGTAACTAACCTAAGTGTCATTTTCTTAACCAAAGCAAAAGCTTAGGCCAAAAATTTATAACACTCAAAAGTTTGATGTGCAAATGAATAAGGCTAACAGTTTTGGTACGTATTTATTGTGAATTGTTAGGCTAACTGGTTTTATGATTTTTTTTTTTGGTAAAATAATCAAATTTTCATGGTTTTTTCTTTTGAAGAAAATCCTTGAAATTTTGCCATTCAAAAACTAAGTTTTGAGACTAGGTGCCAAAAAACCAAGTTTTTTTTAACAGAAAAAATGATCAGATTTATCTAGAGGATGATAAAGAGAACATGCATGATGACTAGCAGTAACCTACCAGCAGCTACAAAATCAAACATAAAGTAAGAAGAGGAGGGAGCTTGTAGCACAGGAACTTCCCCAATCTACAACAACCAACTCAATGGAGATCTGACTTGGTCATTTTAGTTTCAGCCAATGTTGTAAAAAGCGTTGAGGCGCAGCGAGGCACTCCACCAAAAACTGAGGTGAGGCATAAAGGGCAAGCCTCAGATTTTTTTTGAAAACATAAAAAAACTATAAAAAAATCTAAAATTTTAAATAAAAAAATTCTTTATTAATGAAGCAACAACCAATAAAAAATAGAAAATCTCAAATAAATACTAAAAATTATGAGATTAACACTTGCCTTGAGGCACAGAGGGCCTCGCCTCAAGGCGCACTTTGTTTCAGCCTTTCATGCAACTCCCACCTTATTTTGTGATTGAGAGCAATAAAGGAAGAGGGGTCATCCTTGAAAATTCTGTTGTTTCTTTCGAGCCAAACACATCTCTACATGATGAGAATCTAGCAGCGCCAAATTAACTTTTATTTTTACCCAAAATGGTTGATTTTCTCAGCAACAATGAGTGGAGAGTGTTGGATTTGAATTCTGTCTTTTGTGGCTTTTTTTGTTGAGAAGTTTTAGTATATATAGAATTTTTTCAGTAATAATAATAATTAAAAAGACATGTTTTGACTTAATGGTGGCTCTTTTGGATATTGTTAAGGAAGGTTGGGGGATCAAATCCTTCCTCCACAAATTTTTTTTTGCCGACCTTGAACAAAGTGATTTTGAACCGAGCCAAGTTTGAACAGCCCAGGCTTGGCTTCGCTAGTGTGCATCCCTAGTTAATGGGGATAGGATCTTTTTTGCATCTAAACATAGCCTTGTCCCAAATGTCCTTTTTTATTAATTTTGTTGCTCTCCTTCTACAATGTTTTATGTATGTGGTGCTATCTGTGTCATGAAGTTGTGACCCTTCTTCAAGTTTGGGTTATTGATTGGTGATGAAGGTAGGCTAAGCGAGGGATGACAATCCACTACACGTATAGGAATAACATTTGGTGGAATGTAAGTTTGTATATTGTTTTTATCTTAGTATTTCATTTTTTGATTGATCTATGGTTTTTGTTTGCTATATAAATTTTTTTTATGATTCGACTTTATTCATACCATAGTTACCGAAAGCTTCTTGCTACATGGGGAAGCCTGTTTCGAAGTCAAAAATTTCTTGCTTCCACAAATGAAGGAAAAGCTTTGGGAAACTCCCTTTCGAAATATGGGAAAGTTGATTCCCCAAGTTTGCTTCCTCTTCGTTTCCTAAATTTATTCCCTTTAGCTTCCTTAATATTTCACTTTCTCTTCTTGTCACTCCCCCACTTGCTTTTCCACCACTTCATACGATTTTCACATTAGAAAATTATAATTTTTGTATAGCAAGTTTACATGTTGGTTTTATATCATTTAATATTTATGTTCACATCATTTCTTATTTGCTTCTGCCCATTCTTCATATTGCTTTCTATATTTTTTATTTTCATTTTTCATGCATTTGCATAATCGTTTTATAGTTGTATCCTAATTCTTGCTTCATTATACTTTTTAATACTCACTTCCCTGCTTTGCCTCGGCTTCACACATCACTTCTTGTATCCATTTTGTTTCCTGGTAACTATGGACAAAACAACTTGTAAAACTGCTTTTAAAAATGGGAAAACATATTGAGATAATTAAATGCTTAGACCTAAAGTTTCCATCGATAAATAAGGGTAGGATATTTTTTGCATCTAAACATAGCCTTGTCGAAATGTTCTTTTTTATTACTTTTGTTGCACTCCTACATTGTTTTGTGTATGTGGTACTATTTGTGTGTACTATTGTGGCATGACGTTGTGGCCCTTCATCAAGCTTGGATTATTGGGTGTTGAAGGTAGGCTAAATGAGGCATGACAATCTGCTATGCATATAGGAATAACATTGGACTCTAAGTCTATATTGTTTTTTTTTATTATTGTAAGTTGTCGTATATGTTGAATGATCTATGGTTTTTGTTTGCTATATAAATTTTTTATGATGATTTTAGTCAAAAGACTCAGAACACCTTGTTAAAAAACTTCTGAAAATGTGAAAACTAACATTTGGCTAGAGGTATTGTGGCAAGCAATTTTGACCCTTCATTGTGATCGACTTATTGTTTGGTGCTAAAGGTAGCCTAGTAGCGGTCATGCTGTTGGCCATCTACTGCATGCACAAGGATACGGTTTGGATTGTAGGCGTGCTTGTTATTTTTCTTCTGTATTTTAAGTTGTCATATGTTGAATGATTTATAGTTTTTGTTTGCCATATGATTTTATCAATGATGGTTTTAATTAGATTGTGTTTTCCAATAATTTCAGAAATTTTGGAAATTAATGCTGGTTCACCAATATTCTTCTGTGAAATTTTCATTGTACTAATTATCAAAATTTGCAGACTTTGTTTCCGTGATGTATTTCCTTTGCTACCAATAAATACTCTTTTTTTCTTTCAATTACTTTGCATTGCCTTCTTGGAACTTGATTTCGTTGCATTAACTACATGAGATTAGCATCATGAATTTTATTTTGCTCCACCGAGGTGATATCCCATGTGCCAAGCTGAAGGCCCAGGTTTGAATCCCTCTCCTACATGGGGCTTAAGAGATGTCTGGTAGGGGTCTGCCTAATCCCAGCTTGTCTTTCAATTTTTTTTTTATTATTTTGCTCCTATCTACAGCTACAATTCTAGTTAATTCAGTCTATGATATCTTTTTTGTAGCTTTTTTTTAAGTCTTCATTGGTCCCCCTTTTTTTTTTCAAAATTTTTAGTTGCATCTTGTCAATCTTTCTTACTAATATCATGTTAATGTTTGCATTCAACATGTTCAAACCCTATCAAATGACAGGTATTGATGTTGGTTTGCTGATGACATTTTTAGATGCGTCATAATATGCATTCAATTTAAAAAAAAAATCCTCTTTATTACTCCATGTATGCTATTGAACATACAAAGCAGGTTATATGTTCCCCCCCCCCGAACAGGGCCGGTACTCCATCTCATGTTCGGGTGTTCCCAAAGAGCGCCACGTATAAGATGCAGACCGACATGTATCACCATGTGTGTCCGCATCATATTGCATCGTAATGTGGTGCTGTCGCAAAGACTTAAGTACCCTTTATCGTCATTGTCTTCCTCTTCCTCGAACGGACATAAATGCCCTCTATCTAGAAAACTGAATCGATGGTTCGTGAAAAGGACAAAAATGCCCTTCATCGTTATCACGCCAAAACGTTCCGCAAAGTTTAAGTATGCAGCAAGCTGTATGTTGTAGGATTTAAATACTTCAAAACAATCCATTCTCGCCCTAAGCAGAAAACTCTACCGGAGCATACTTTGCTTTCATCTGTGTACAACGGAGCATCCTTTCCTTTGTTCCAGAGCATCTGTTTTCGTCTTACGCGCAGTCGCAACATCATTGCCACCTTCTGTTGCGTATTAGTTGTTACTGTTGCTTACTCTACAGTTGGAATATCCAAAATCCTATCATTTCGGTGAGTTTCGTGTAAGGTTTCGTTATTCAATCTGTAGGTTTCTTCTTATACAACGACTTGTAAATTTGAGAAATCTTACAAAGATGTGTACTTATGAACCCAAATATTGCGACGATTTGTAATCATGATGATCGTTTAATGTGTTGTGCAGGTTAGCAATGTCTGTGCCTCATCAGAGAAGATATGCCCCGTCGTTCTATGGTTTGTGTATTAGAGAAGTGATCCACCAGTCCCATCTATCTAAGGTTTTTGAAAGATACCAAAATATACTTAAGATTGAGAACGATAAAGACAGAGAAAAAACGTTGGAATTGTATTATGCGAAGGATTATCCATCAAATATCGAGGCTGCGGACCAAAGGAAGAATGCTGAAGAACGAAAGATGCAGAAGAAGGATGACGAAGAGAAGGCAAAACAAAGAAATACGAAGGAGAATGAAAAGAGAAGGCAGAGGAAGATGGCAAAGCAGAGGGAAAGGCAAAAAAAAAATGAGGAGGATTGACAAAGGTATTTTAACAAGGTAATGATGGAGTCAAGGGCGGAAATGGATAATTGGATCTTGGAGAATAAAACAATGCGAAATAAGGCAAAGCTACTGAAGGAGGCGGAGGAGAAGCAAAGGCAAATGAATAAGGAGGAGGAACAGAATAAGACTCAGGATGAGGAAGAAAAGGAAAGGCGAAGGAGGGAGAAGGAGTTTGAGGAAGGTAAGAAAATGCATAGGCAGGAGAAGGAGGATGAGGAGAAGAAGGAAAGGCAACGAAAGGAGAAGGAGGAGAAGGAACAAAATGAAAGAGAAATGAAGAAGCAGGAGGAGGAAGTGCAGGAAAGAAGGAAACAAGACTTGAAAGAGGAAGAAAGGCGGCAGAAGGAGAAGGAGGAGGAGGAAGAAAAGGAAAGAGAAAGGAAAAAGCAGGAGGAAAAAAGGCGGCAGAAGGAGAAGGAGGAGGAGGAAGAAAAGGAAAGAGAAAGGAAGAAGCAGGAGGAGGAGAAAGAAAGGCGGCGGAAGGAGAAGGAGGAGGAGGAAGAAAAGAAAAGAGAAAGGAAGAAGCAAGAGGAGGAAGTGCTGAAAAGAAGGAAACAATATTTGGAAGAGAAAGAAAGGCGACAGAAGGAGGAGGACGAGAAAAAGGAGAGAGAAAGGAAGGAGGAGGCAAAAAAGGAGAGAGAAAGGAAGGAGAAGGCGCAGAAGGAGAAGGAGGACGATGAAAGAAAGGAGAGAGAAAGGAAGGAGAAGGAGGAGGCAAAAAAGGCGAGAGAAAGGAAGGAGAAGGAGGAGGAGAGAAAGCAGAGAGAAAGGAAGGAGAGGGAGGAGAAGCGAAAGCAGAGAGAAAGGAAGGAGATGGAGGACGAGGAAATGAAGGAGAGAGAAATGAAGGAGAAGGAGCACGAGAAAAGAAAGGAGAGAATAAGGAAGGAGAAGGAGGACGAGGAAAGGAAGGAGAGAGAAAGGTAGGAGAAGGAGGAGGTGAAAAAAGCGAGAGAAAGGAAGAAGAAGGAGGAGAGAAAACAGAGAGAAAGGAAAGAGAGGGAGGAGGAGCGAAAGTAGAGAGAAAGGAAGGAGAAGGAGCACGAGAAAAGGAAGGAGAGAATAAGGAAGGAGAAAGAGGACGAGGAAAGAAGGAGAGAGAAAGGAAGGAGAATGAGCTCGAGAAAAGGAAGGAGAGAATAAGGAAGGAGAAGGAGGACGAGAAAAAGAAGGAGAGAGAAAGGAAGGCGATGGTGGAGCCGGTAGTGAAGGAAAGAGAAAGGCAGTTGGAGGCAGTGGACCCACCAGAAAGGCCTAGGTTGGAGGGAGAACAAAAGAAAAGAGCGACCAAGGTAAATAAATCTGTCCTGTTTTTGAAGATTTAATAATATGTTTAGCGATTTTGGTACAACGATTATTGTGTTAGGTATTAATATGTATAGCGATTATTGTGATAGTCTGTGTGCAACCAATATTAATTATAGTAGTTAGTAGAATAATATTTATAAGTACAAATGAAACTAATTAACAATTGGTAGGAATAATATGTTATTTTGTGTTACAGGGAGGTCACAGGAGAAGTAGAGTACCAGGTGAAAAGCTCGGAGGCCGGTGTCAATGGACTGTAGTTCTGTCATGGTATGGTCAGCTGAGTGCATATCAGAAGGACCGATTATGAAATATGCACTTCGGTGCCCTTTTGGACCAGCAATATTTTGAAACTTGCTGGAATACCATGACCCACCTGGTAAATAAGTGGAATGATAAGACTAACACATTCTAGTTTGATTCTTTTGAGATCACCATGACTCTAGAAGATGTGGCGATGATCACTGGCCTTAAGTGCGATGACAGTGCTGTCCTATTACGGCATTCAAACTATAACGCAAGGAAAGAATGCACGGCCCTTTTAGGAATGTCGATGGACGAATGGAGTCAATGTATTTCTGGTGGAATGAAGTCCACATCAATGAAAGTTTCATTTTTCCGTAATAAATGGGAAGGTCGCTCCGCTACTTGTGCATCTGAAATAGCTGACCAAGAGTTGCGCGGCTTCCTTCTTTATTTTTTTGGTCTTACATTATTTTCCGATTGTTTTGGTTCGAGAATAAGTTCCATGTGGCTGCAGTACCTGGCAGACTTAGACGAAGTCGACAACTATGCCTGGGGTGCCGCTATGCTCGCATACTTGTACAGTCAACTCTACCGTGCGAGTAATGGTATGAAAACAGTTGGGAGATTTTGGCCATTTGTTCAGGTATTTGTTGATTGCATAGTTAGTAATTGTAGACTAATTTCATTGAAGGTTGTAGTGTTACTAATAATATTGTTTTTGTTAGGCTTGAGCGTGGGAACATATTATCCCATTGCGTCCACGTGGTGCCCCTGCGAGTTGTGGTTTTCCAACGATCAGTCACTGGGCTAGAATAAATGTCACAGTGCATAATGCTAAGTCCATTTTAGATGAGCTGCAACTGAATGAGGTAAACGTTCTAAAATTGTTTACTTATCATTGAGTATTATAAATCATTGTAATGTTTAGCATTCTTAAGTAATCATCGTTGCAGGAATGTCTTCCGTAGTACATATCGTTGTCGTCATATCATGCTTAAGTAAATTATAATATATTTGTCACTCGTTATTAAAAAGAATTACCAATGTACAGGTTTTGTGGAGACCTTATTGAGATGGGGAGACCGATGACCAAGACGTTGTTGCAGAGGCTGCTAGATTGTCTGACAGCGATTTGTGGTTGTTTTACAATTATGAAGCTGAGTTGCAGTATGGTAGTCGAGTTCTCCTACAATCTGGCTTAGGGCAGTCCATCCCAAATATGCCTTTGGAAGTGAGAAGGAAGATGAATAGTGGTGAGTGAAGGAACGTGAATTGGCGCGAACGCTGCAGGGATAAATTATTCATTTGGAACTCAGGTGGTGTCCCTGCCGTATCGTATGATTCTAACGGACGACAATTTGATCCCTTCTATTTCGAAAGCTATTGGGAACCAATGCGCCAAAATCTGTCGATTGATAAAATTGGGAACCCATGCATCCCAACTGCCCCCTCTCATGTTACAGCCCAGCCTCTACAACCAAAACGTCGTCTCTCTTCTGTTACAACAACGATTCTGTCAGTTGCTACAAAAGAGCACATTGTCTCTGCCGCAAGGTTCGATCTTATGGAGAGGGAGAATAAGAAATTAAGGACAGAAGTTAGCAATATGGGGATACAATTGAACTCAGTTGTAGAGATGATGACCAACTTTTTTAGTAAGATGGACGCAACCCAGAGGCCACCCAGGATAGAGGGTCCACCAATAAAAACAGAGAGACAAGTGTATGATATTTCATCTGATTCGTCAAGTGCCTAGTAATAAACCCTGGGCATTCTTTTTTATCACGATAGTTATTTGTCATAATTGTATAATTAATTGTATAATTAATTGTCGTAACTTGACATTCTTTTATTGTTTAATTCTTTATTATTACATGTAACAGACACGTTTCGTCTATGAATCTCGTAAATAAATAAACTTTAATCGAAAATAGATGTTTGTTGTTCAGAATGCGTGGCATTGAATAAGGTCGCCATCGTTATGATAGAGCATTTCTGCCCAGCAATCGCTGTATTTGTCTTCCCCTCGAAAATACATCGCAAAAAGGATTTGCGATATAGGCCGTGAACAATATTTTAATGAGTTCTGACATCGTAAATGACATCAGTGAATAGCGATCAGAGAAGTTTGATGCTCAGAAATCGCTACTGATGATCATAAGTAAGCTGTAAGTAAATTACAATCGCGCAATAGGATGCTGGCCAGCCAAAATCGGTACAATATTGTTCTCTGTCAGAAATCGCTCATTTGCGGGACACCTTCAATTCAAACCGCGAAATAGGATTGCAATTCATGAGGTCAACAACGCAAATGGAAATGGCTTGTCCCTTTGTAAATGTTGTAAGTCAACAAGGATTTGCAGTGTTAAATGATACTAGTATAAAGCGATAATGAACGTTGTTAAAAAACCGACAACGACTAAGATATGTGGCATGAATATATCGTTGTATCCATGTTTGATAATCAATTGAGTAATCGTCAAAGATTATTCATACCTGGAAAATGGGTTTGTTCGGGTCGGGTCAATCTCTCATTCAACCATTGTTATAATATGAAGTCAAAACGATGATTTTTTAATTATTTAAAACCCAATCATTTAAGTTGCGGGTTGTCTTTGATAACGGGTGGTATTCGAAACGACAGTTTTTAATTATTTAAAACAAAATCATTTAATTAGCGGGTTGTTTTCGAAAAAGGATGGCATGGGAAAAGACGTATTTTGTATTATTTAAAACACAATCATTTAATTTGCGGGCGTTTATCAAGCAAGGGCGGCATGTGAAATGACGTATTATTAATTATTTAAAATGCAATCATCTAGTTTGCGGGCGGTTTTCGAAAAAGAGTGGCATGTTAAAGGACGTTTCTTTTATATTTGACTAACGACGTCGATTCTGTATATGCGTTGCAAAGGTGACATCGATATCTTCGTCCAGGCATGGCGCCGAAGAAGAGGACGATGAGAGCAGTACGACCAGGCATGGCGCCAAAGGAGAGGACGATTGGAGCAATACGACCAGTTATGGCGCCAAAGGAGAGCATGATGGGAGCAATACGACCAGCCACGACGCCGACGAAGAAGACAACCACTCCCACAGTACCAGCTTTAGCACTTAAGACATATATTTTTGCCTTTTCATGTCGTATTTTGTCTTTTGTTGTTTACTGTAGAAAATAATTTTAATGGCGAATTCTAAATACTACGCTCATGGTGCACTCAGTGCAACATCCACAGATAAGGGTGGGCGGCAACGCCCTAACGAGGTCCTAGATGACATCGAGAAGATGCAAGATGAATTTGCAGACGGGAACACTATCAGTAATTTTGTACGTACGCAACCACTATCATTTACTAGGTCTTCGGTTTGTATGTTTTGAAGTTTGTAAATTTTTGCAACCAGACAATGTGTGATTTTGTCAATTATATTCAAAGCAACGCAACGAGCAATACAGTACGCATCATCATCCCTTATTTCATGGTATGTCTGACCTGCCATTGTTTTATTTGCTTTTATGACTTACTGACTTTTCTTGGTGGTTAAACCTTACTATTTCATGCAACAGATGTACGTCCGACGAAAGCCATATACCAGTGGATTCGTAGATGCACTACCTTGTTAGAACAGCGGTGAAGAGTTCGTAGACTTTGCAAATTTTGATAAGGTAAGTTAACAAACCTCTTCTCCAAGGTTTAGTCATTACATCCTCATCAGGATCTATCTATGGAATTATAAATTATTGTATCGATTCGCAGATTTTACTTCCTACGCTGTGGCAAAATCCAGAACATTGGGTCTTATACGAGATGAATTTTGTAGAAAAAACAACTATGGTGCTACAACTCATTGGACTGCCACAGTGGTGTAGAACGTGACACTATGCATTTGGTAAGCTTCTGCCCATAGGTGAAGCATAGCTATTTGTGGTGGACCGGACTGTACTATATTTTCCCTTTATCACAGGCGGGATTCCTGAAGGACTATTTGGGTGTCAACATTGCTGAGTGGATGTTGCTCTGTGCTGACGATGCTCTTGTACAAAGTAATGGGGTCAATTGTGGCATATTCGTAATGAAGCACATTGAAGCAATATACAAAGGAGAAGAAGCTGTTTTCGACGTTGTATGAGCTTTGTATCCACTGTTATTGGGGATTCCTGTTATATATTGGTTTCATATTACATATTTTTGTTGCAGGAAGATATACCGGATTTACGCGAGGAAATATGCAAAAATTTGTTTGAGTTCAAAAAGAACGAGAGACAAAATATGTAATGTGAAACCTATCGATTGCTCTCTCTGTACAACCTAACGAGCTCCTCCGTCACCGTTCTCGCCCAACTACGGCGGTGCAATCGCAACATGGTAAGGAGCGGTCGGCGGAGGTGGAATTGGCTGACGTGGAGCTGTCGGCGGTGCAGTCGCAGGCACTTAATTTGCGGTCGTCAGCGGTGGCGAGGGACGTGGTCGTCGCGCCGAGGGTGGCCATCAGGAAATCCATCGCGTCCTCTTCCTCTCGCGAGGAGGAGGTTTCAGAGGAGCGGTCGTTCCGGTGATGGGGGTTCATCTAACCCGGTTCCGGTGACGGGGGTTTATCTTTTGGTAGGCAAATTTTGTAGGACTACAAATATTGTAAATCTGTCTACGTTGAAATATAATTTGACTCATTACATAAAAACATATTTTTTATATTGTGTGCCTTGTGAGTGTCCCCTTTTGTGGGATTTGTGTGTGTGTTCCTTGGAGAACACTTTCATTATTCACGCAAGTTGAATATTGGTGGACACTTGGTTCGTAATTGAAGACTTCTTGTATCTTTACATGGTATCAGAGCTTAGCTCTCTTTTTTTGCTCATTCAAGTATGCTTGTCGAACATGATCATACATCATTTGAAAAATCAAGTGCTCGTGCTCAATTCTTTTGTTTTATTCATCTCTCTTCCTTCTTTCTCTCTCTTAAGACCTTGTAAAAATGGATGACAATGATAATGTCACCGTTAAACCCATAAAACTCAATAATTTCAATTATTTAACATGAGCTTCTATCATGAAGCACCTTATTTGAGAAAAGGAATTGTGGGGACTAGTAGATAGATACCCAAGCTAGTTCTCACTAAGGTAAAGGGTGAAAAAGAAGTTCCTCTAACCGAAAATAAAAAAATTAAAGCTCTAACCACTTATGAGAAGAAGTAGAAGGAGTGGAGGATAGGACATGCCAAGATTATGTCTTGGCTTATTAATAGTGTGGATGTATCTTGCCAAATTTGAGCATGCTAAGAAGGCTTGTGATTATCTTAAGAGAATGTATTCTCTTAAAAATATTACACATATACGAGAATTGGATTTTCTAGAGTTAAAGTGGCATTGTTTCGAAGACATACAACTCTGTCAAAGACAAATAGATGTGGAACACTTTTATCAATTCATTAATATCTAAGGAAATGATGCAGATAACTCATGATTATGATCACTGATTAAAGTACGCACGACAAATTTCTCATTCGGATGTCTTCTCAAAATCATTCTCGCTTGACATCTACATCTTGATTCTGGCATGCTTCTTGTTGGATTTCCCATTGATTTCTTCCAACCTTGCTTGGAACAAACATATGTCTTTCTAACCACGACACCCTGTGCATTTTTTGACCAGGAAAACCTTCTCACACGGAAGCCAACTTTTAAGGCATAATCATTGTAAAATTTATATGCAGCTTCCTCATTATTAAACTGCATTCCTTCTACAGGAACATAGTCAAGTGTAATTTCATGTACATTCTCAGTTTCTACGCTTTTATTGTGTGTACTGACATCAAAATCTGCCTCATTATTGACTTGCATTTCTTCTACTGTAACATTCAAGTCAAATGTACTTCCATGTACATTCCCGATGCCTACACTTTTATTATGTGTATTGTCATGGTAGTCTACCTCATTATTGAATTGCATTTCTTCTACTGGAACATTCAAGTCAAGAGTGGGTCTAATGACTGCACTCTTCTTTTCATGTGCATCATTAGTGCAGATGTTCAATTCTTCGGTTGCGTCAATAGTATAGATATTCAATTCTCCAGATCTTTCGATTGATTGAGCTACATCATCTTTATTACAACCTGATGATAAGCTCAACAATGTTTTAAGCAATATATCAATCTGTGTTTGCAGCAAAATAGCAAACAAATCGATATTAACTAACAAAAATGTATCTCACAAAAATGGAAGTATGTTACTAATACAGAGGTTTGAGATATAATGCATATAATGAGTTAATGTAGGATACCTGATGGGGTAGAGGCCCTTCCTAACATTTGTAAACAAGCATTCTTGTCAATAGGTCCCAGCGTCTTACAAATATCGATAAGTTTCCAACCATCGAAAGAACAAGATCTACCTGCAATAAACAAACAATGCCTTAATGGCACACAACACGACATGCCTTCTTCCTCGATAGCATGATGAGATGGAAAGCTACTCACGCCACCTTAATGGCACTGGTTGGAATGTTTGTGAATCATTGCTTTCTTTCATAATGCCTACCAGCAACGAAAAAGAAGAGAAGATAGTGGAATGTTTTGTAAGCAATATATCAATTTGCGTTAGCAAGCATATACGTTTACTACGATTTAATCAGGATGCATATAACAACGAATACCGATAAGGTTAAGCAAGTCAAAACAACGATTTAATGAATGACAGTATCAAAGCAAGTGCGGTTTGATGTTTGCTTATACTGAGCATCGAGTTGTCGCTTACCATGCCAATTGTAATACACATGTCGTACATGTGTGTTGACGATAACGCTCTCATTACATCCACTAGGCTCAAAAGCGAGTCCAATAGAAGTCGTTGAGAGAGCAGCGACATGCTTGCGAAAATCGCCCCCCCCTACATGCAAGTAACGATGTGTTTCTGCACGCACACGTTTTCAAAGTCTGTGTACAAATATCTTAGAAATACATATTACATAACATATAATATCTTACAAATCAATATACATATCGATTTGTAAGATATTGAAAATCGATACGGCAGTTCAGCATAATAACTTACAACTCGACAATACAAAACCATACTATCTAAAAGGTCGATAAATATATCGCACAATAAATTACAAATCGATAAGAAAGAAATTGAGCATAATAGCAAACAAATCGATACAATGCATATAATAAGTTAATGTAGGATACCTGATGGGGTAGAGACCCTTCCTAGCATTTGTAAACAAGCATTCTTGTCAACAGGTCCCAACGTTATACAAATATCGATAAGTTTTCAACCATCGTAAGAACATGATCTACCTGCAATAATCAAACAATGCCTTAATAGCACACCAGACGACATGCCTTCTTCATCGATAGCATGATGAGATGAAAAGCTACTCACGATGCCTTAATGACATTGGTTGGAATGTTTGTGCATCATTGCTTTCTTCCATGATGCCTAACGACAGCAAAAATGAAGAGAAGACACAAGAATGTTTTGTAACACAAGGCAGGCATGAGAAGGCGACAATGTGCTGTAAAACAGGATAAAAAACAAGGCGAAAAACTCGACTGGAGACGAAGGCAAAGTTTGGGTTGATAATGGGAGCTACTATTACAGCAAATGGCGCAGGAGTTTAATGAATAGGGAACGTCTCCACTTTAAATAGTTAACATCAAACTTTCTGGATGGAGGACTTTTTTGTCTGTTTCTCGAACCGGAGTTTCAAAACTCTTGAATGGAGGATATTTTTGTCATTTCCTTGAACTTTCTGGATGAAGGACTTTTTTGTCCTTTTTTGTCCTTTTCTCGAACGATCGTTTCACAACTTTTGAATGGAGGATATTTTTGTCATTTCCTCGAACCGTCATTTCAGGGCAAGAAAATCAAGGGTGATTAAGTCTTTGCAACAACACCAGTCTGATGCAAAGTTATGTCAACATACACGGGCATACGAGCCCCATGTGCATGAATACGTGGCGCTCATTCGACCCCTCGAACATAGACCTGGGATTCAGTGAATCATCGGGGGCGAACATACACTACCCTCTCTTGAACATATATACCGCTACGACATGCACTTTTTTTTTGAAAGAGAATATATTAATCAATAAAAAGGTAATACAATTACACAACAAATGATGAGATATCACTTGCTGTCAATGAGTAACAGGAATGCAAAAAAACAGAGGTACAGAAAAGACAGGGAAAACAGCAGTATGAAATCAACTCTGTCAGACCACAACCTAATCTCAGCAATGCTGGTTTCCAAAGGACAGGACAACGTATATAGGTGACTCGGCCAGAGCAAGTGAGCTCCAATCTCAGCTATGCAGGTGAACTCTGCAGCACCTATAGGTGATGCAAACTTGAACAACGTCTCATCAGAGAAAACGGGAAGAAATGCACAAAGCAGTTTGCCCCATAGCTACAACAGACAAAGCACTTTAAGATAGGAAACAAAGCCCCTAAAGGAGTGACAGCTTATCGGGAAACAGTTGCAAACAACGAGCAAGAGGTGGAGCACACCAAAATGAAGGATCCACAATGAGACTGAAGTAATGCCCCAGGTCCACAATCATCACGAACACGAACCTGCTTGAGAATACAACTCACACACTCACACCTGCCGACTCACCCGACCACACACATACAGAAGAGCGTGCACACCTGCTTACACACGCTCAAACACACGTGAACTCGAAGGAATGCACACACTCCACACAATTACCCATCACACCAACCCCCACTCAAAGGCACCCACAAACCCAGTGCCACCCACACCCACACAGATGCGAAGAAGCATGCACACATACCCCAAAACGCACACACCCACTCAAACACAAACATCTACAAAGCAAGTGCAACAACAACCAGAAATAATCAGTTTGGTAGAAAAGACCATCGTTAAGAGAAGATAGTTCTGCTATCCCTAACTAGATCATGGATAGGTCTGACCATTTGAGATGAATCTGCACTTCAGTTTCCTACCTCAGCCGATAATAGAAACCTTCCAAATTCTCACACTTCCATAAAAAATGCGATGATTTCTCTCTATCCAGACCATGTGCCATGATGTCAAAAGCCAAGTTCGCCAAAGGAACACCCATTTGTGCTCCCCTAGGATTGATATGCGTCGCAATAAGACTCTCCCACGGGAAGGATATGCTGTCCCAATTCATAAAAATGTCGTTTCAAGAAAGCTGCAGAAAGGTGCAATAAAACCAGCATGTCCAAAATAAGTGCAGGCTAGCAAGGTGGAAGCCACATCGCTTGAGCTTGATGTCGATATTAATCGCATCATAACGATCTAACCAGCCCATTAGAAAAGCTCGAAGTAAGAGCTTAGCCCTCTACGAGGTATTATTAGGAAGCCAGGACATTGAAGGGTGCCCAAGATAGATGTACATTGATGAAGTGGTAAAGGTCCCATTATCGGTGAGTGACCAAGAGACCAAATCCTCACCAGGCAAAAGAGAAATATTCAATGAGGACATAAGAGCAAACCATTGTTGAAGAGCTGAGTTTGAAGGATGTCTAAGCAACACAATATCCCAAGATTTCGAAGACAAAAACCAAAAGTCACTCACTTTGCCGCATTTGGCCCTAGCAAGATCATAAACAAGAGGGTACAAGTTTCTAAGCTTGATATTCCGGAGCCAAATATCTTGCCAAAACAAGGTTTTATGACCATTTACCACTTTCACCCTAATCACCTCATTAAAAGAGTCCAATACCATGATGAGTTCCTTTCAAATACCGGATCCACGATGCCATCTTTGATTTGCTGACCAACTCTAAGGCCACCCCACCAAACCATATTTCTTCAAGAATATTCGGCTAATATCACATTCCCCACGACATACACGCCACAACCACTTAGCCAAGAGAGCACCATTGAATCTTCTTAAGCTATGAATTATCAAGCTACCTTGGTGCAAAGGTTGGGATATAGAATCCCAATGAACAACCGCTTTTGACCTCCCTTCCAACAACCCCTTCCAAATAAAGTTTTGAAACAAGAAGTTAATTCTCTTCTCCACCTACTTTGGAATTTTAAAGATTTGAAGTGAATAGCCGAACAAGAGATATTGTGATGGACAGGGTTAATCCTCCCTACCTCAGAGAGAAAACGTGAGGTACATGATTGGATTTTCTTACAAATACAGTCCTCCATCGTACTCCAATGAGATTCACTAGAGACCCTCAAGTGTAATGGTAGCCCCAAATAATTTATTGGTAGGAAATCGACTTCACAATTAAAAATGGTAGAAGCCAAATCTTGATATTGACCAAATGGGTCATTAAGAACCAATACTTGAGACTTCCCCTCATTTATGCGAAGGCCCGTAATTTCAGCAAAACATTTTAAATTAATTATAAAGTTTATAAGTTTGCCTTTGTAGCCTCCCCCAGACCAAGACCAATAAATCATCTGCAAACAAAAGGTGGGTGCTTGAGACCGAATCCGATACTTTTCAACCAATGAACTTGCCCTCTCTCTTGGCACTAGTGATCATTACTGAGAGCATCTCCATAGCAACAATGAATAAAAGATGTGACAATGGATCACCTTGCCACAACCCTTGTTTCGGTTTAAAGAACTCTCCAATTTCACCATTAATAGAAAGCGCAATAGATGTAGCGGACAACATCACCTCAATCCAAGTTTTCCATGTGCTCTAAACACCCCAATAAGAACTTTCAGTCAAGAGAATCAAAAGCCTTCTATAAGTCAATTTTTAAAATGAAGGACCTGAAAGCTTGATGGAATGAATGGTCTCATGAGCTAAGATACTTGCATCATGTAGCCTTTTATCAAGAATAAATGCACTTTGGGATGACAAAATAGTTTTTGGGATGATACACTTCATTCTTGTTGCCATAATTTTAAAGATGAGCTTGAAGAGAGAGCCCACCAATGAAATAGGTTTAAATATACCTATGTCCTCTGCATGTTGTTCTTTAAGAATAAGAATAATTAAAGATTTACCCAAGACCTTGGGAATTCGTGCTCCATCAACATAGAAGCAATTTTTCTTTTAAAGAGTCTCACATGTATTTATAGAATTTAATGGGGAAACCATCGACTCTGGGAGTCTTACCATTGGGTAAAGACCAAATAGCCATTTTGATCTCCTTCAAGGAAAAGGCACAAGAAAGGTTCTTCATTTCCAAATTATTAAGAGTATTGAAAGCCAAATGAGATAAATCATATTCCGCCGAGGTCGTATTAACAAACCAAGCCTTGAAGTAATCAGTAGCATGTGGTAGAATATGAGAACCCTCCCTTCTTACGCCATCAATGACCATAGATGTGATATCATTTATACGTCTTCTCATGGAGGCACATGGGTAAAAATAGTGGGAGTTACCTTCTTGGGATTTCAGCCAATGAGCTTTGACTCTTTGCTTCCACCTTAAACAATCTTTGATTCACCATTCACCAATACAATTAACGAGATTTTGCCTTTCTACCTTGAGATTATTTGCCACAATCATATCAAGGGTTGCCTCTTCAAGAGCTTGGAGTCCGCCTAGTCTAGCATCCCAATCATCAAGTTCCTTGAATTTTGCAAGACAATTCAACTTATTTCATTGAATCAACTTGTTTGAACACTCCAACCACCAACAAGAGGGGCCAAATTCTACCACCCATGCAATAATTCTAAGAATTCAAGCTCTCTAAACCACCACATTTCCATCTTAAAGCCGCGACTTTTGCAGGAAAATCCTTCCCCCCAAGATAGCCAAATCATTGAGTGGTCCTATACTTCAATTGGGTTCTCCGAGGCCCGTAAATCATGAAGGTGTTGTGCCATATTAAAAGAGGTCAAGAAGCGGTCCAATTTTCTCATAACCGGTGGTGCACGCTTATTAGACCATGTGAATTTGGAGCCTTGGACATGCACTTTGTCATCAAGTTGATTTTTCATTGTCCAAAACTCAACAACATATAAAAGTGTTGGTCTCACATTATTTTATGTAGGAATATTCTTTTCATCTTAAAATTATTTGCTCCGTACTCAGTACATAACATTCTACTGACTTATTTTATTTTTAAATCAGAACAATCTCTACTAGTGATATCTTTTTTAAATCTATCATCTTGTTGTATAATCAAGATTAGAAATTGAAACTTTATGAATGTTGCATTTGAAGGCATTTATCTACGCTATGACATCTTCTTCTCTAAAAATTTTACAGAAATAATCCTAAAATAGTGAAAAATATAAATAGAAGAAAAATAAATATTATATGTCTACAAGAGACAAAAAAAAAAGGTGAGAAAGCTAGAGACAAGATGGAAACAAATGTTTTGTTTGATGAATTTAGTTGTCAAAATTTAGTTAATTGAACATTCATTACTAGTAGTTTCAAATGTTGAGTCATATCTAAGATGTTGCAAAATTTATTTTGACTTTGAAAATAGCTAAAATAAAGGATGAAAAATGCACATATCAGCCTCACATTTTTTAACAAGATTTTTTTTTTTAAAATGTGGCTTTTGGCAAGAAGATTACATTTTGCTATTTTACAAAGTTTTTGTTCTCATCTAACTCTCATATTGTCTTCTTATTCATATGAGGAAAATTTCTAATTTGCGAAATTCCAAGATCCAACATAGGCTGGGCAAGCTTGCACGTTCTATCATATCAAATCAACTTGATGAAATTTGTAGATATTGCAGCTCGCATCCTATACATTGACAGTCCTAGCTCATACATTTTGTGTCATACTATTTTAAAGGTCTTGAACCATGGGTTTAACAATATCATTTTTATGGATCTTTTCTTTCCAAGCTTTCATTAGGAAACACTTTCAATTTACAAACTAAACACAAATTATAAATAGGCATTTGCTTCCCATATTATAATTCATTAGAACATGGGCTCTAAGAGAGAGAGAGAGAGAGAGAGAGAGAGAGTAAAACTATAATTTTAGACCTATTGCAGCACCAGCAAGAAAGGATGATATAATACAATTTGAAGGAAATAGGAAAAGAGTAAGACCATTAATGAAGACTTGAAAGGAAGGAGAGATTATGGATCGCCAATTTAATTTTCTCCACCTACGGTGTGCCAAAAGAAAAAAAGGTTCAACTATGCATGACAACAATGTCACATTGGTACCGGCCTATATATTTCATGTTTGGATGAACTTGACACCAATAATTGGTTTTTTCAAAATGGAGCAAAGTTGTTGATGGAGGGGTTTTAGTAAGTTTTTTTATGGGAACTGCAATCATGACAACCATCTCTTGATATTTGCAGTGCGTCGTAATCTTTTTCCAGAAACTTAGAAATAGAAAAGCAAGATGAAAATCGTAAGCTTTATAAATTAATAACAAAAATAATTCCGATATCTGTTCTTGTAGATGAACAAGCACAATGCTTTTAGAAATTCTGAAAAATATACAAAACAATTTGCTTTTAACAAGTTTGGCATCTTGACAAAAAACTGATTCCTTGTTGTGTACACATTGAAGATTCATGCATTCATAGGATAAACAAGAGAGATGTTTGTTTCAAACAAGATATATAACTCATAAACAACAATTACTATGGTCCGTAAGTAATCTTTGCATCCTTGTGGTTACATGACATACTATTCAGAAACAATGTTTACAGTGGTCCTTTTCCTTTCTTCTTATTCTTGTGCACTCACTATTGTTGGAGATCATACAACTTTTGCTGCTTGATCCTAACCTTCCACTCCTGCACCAATGAGGCAAGATGAGAATGTTTTTTTTGAGAACATGCATCTTCCCAGCATCAAGCGGCTACGATTGTTGCTCAAGGAAGGATGAGATGGCCCACATGAGAGTTGAGCAACCAGGGGCGCAACCCACCTGAAGGGATGCCTGCAAAAATTGCCCATCAGGGTGCATTCTTGGCTTGGTGATTCCAGCCTATGTTTGACGTAGGCCAAATGCAACCAAGCTCATGGGAAGCAACTGCACCACCGAAGAATTGGCATCCTCCCCCTGGCAGCAATTGATCTCATCTTGTGGACCTATGCCATCCTTAATCCACTGACATCAAATTTCCTCTGTAGGACTTCTTGAAGGCACGCAAAAGATTAAACAATCATGCCCCACAAATAATTTCGAAGATCAAGTAAGCTTTTTACATCAATTGGACACATGGAGATAGTCACATGTTTAAGAGGAATACTAGAAGGGTTGACAAGCAACGGCCAACGATAAGTATGTGTTTGTCTCAATGCATGATAAGGGAAAGCCCTTTCATGTGAAAGGATACATAGACTGAAAGTTGCTATATTGTGCGAGGAAACACTTCCCCACTGGAGAAGGTATCGACGCATTTTAATAGGAAAAGTGTCTCCTACAAAAACACGAGGCCCCAACAATGGGCCATTTGTCTCACCCAGTGTGGGAAACGCGTAGCATAATTCCCATGTTTTAGAGTGAAACGAACACACTCTAAGACTTATGGACTCCTCTCTTCGTGCATACTCAAAGAGGCATAAGCGAAACAGAAAGGAGAGTGCTTAAAAAGAGAAATGCCAAACTGAAGCTAACTGAAAGCTTCATAACAAGATGGCAAACCCCAATCTTTCTCTCTCACTGCCCTTGCACTAATGGATTACAATGTGTAAGAAAATGCCAATTTATAATTCGTGTTAAGTGTGTAAGATGGAAAGTGAATCCAAGCTAGGGCTTGGCTTGGAAAGATAAGATCCCCCAACCCCGTTCTCTCTCTCTCTCTCTCTCCACAAATACCACATATGCCTGATGGATGCGTAGATCTGTATATATTCAATTTGGAAAGTGAATGTGCCCAGGATCAGATGCTATCACATGGCACACTTTGAGTGTGCCTCTGCACCTGGCTGCCCTCCATCTGTTTTTGAGCCCCACAACTGATAGACTGTCAGCCAATGATGGAGGCAGCGTGAAGAGGCACACTCAAAGTGTGATGGCACCTGATCCTGGCTCCAAAGTGAATCCTAGCCATAGCTTGGCTTGGGAAGATAAGATTCCACCTGTGTGTGTAAAGTGAATCATAAATATAGCATGGCTTGGAAAGATAAGATTACACCTCTCTCTCTCTCTCTCTCTCTCTCTCTCTCTCTCTGGCGCGCGCGCACACACACAAACATATCACATAGACGCCATAGACATGTCAATGGTTCAGGTTTATACCTAATACCCGTCCGACCCACTTGAAATTCCCAATGGATATAAAAAGTGCCAACCCAAATAATATCTGGGTCTACCTGAACCCAACCCCAACAATATGTGGCCAGGTTTGGGTTATGATTTTTGCCATTTAACTGACCTGGATTTTTTTGCCAGATATCTGACCCAACCTGAGTGTTTTATATGTATTTTTAGTAAAACTAAACTTTCTAAATTATACGGATTTGGGTTAGAGATTTCATTTTGGTGACCTAGGAAAAACCCTGCACCTGAACCCAAATCAAATAATTTGGTCTTTGGGTGGGTTTGGGTATACCTTGACGGGTGGGGCACCCAACCCATGACAACCCTGAAACACACACTCACATCACGAATATACTTATAAAGAAATGGGTTCATGATAAATGAAATGTGCTAAATGGGTTGTTCTGCTCTTTTAATGTCGTTTTCGCAGTTCCAACCCCATAAATGTGTTGGGCATGGTCGATTTACAAGGAATCCATACCTGGATCATGTGTTTTTGATGAAAAAATGATATTTAGAGCCTTGAAAATTTACAAAGATTTTGAACGTTATAAAAACCCACCCATGTGTCGGAATCAAACACTTCAAGAGATGATCCCTATAAAATCAAATCTGCACGGTCAGAATTTAAAAATAAAATGAAAAAGACCTGAGAAACTCATTTAGCACGTTTCATTTAGCATATTTCATTTAGCATGGACTCTATACTTATATGTCTTTAATACATTCATTATTTATACAGAAAGTAGATACTTATTCTACATATTTTGATGATCGACTTTTATAATCAAGGTGTCCTATTTGAGAAGTGACACAAATGATTTAATATAAAATATATATCTTCCTAATTAGGTTTCGGCCTTCTTTGTGTTCATCCCATTCAGTTATCTGTTAGTGTGAATTGCTAATCTTTGTGTTTTGAGTTATATACATAACCTATTTAGGAAGCGAAATCCATGAATTAACATAAAAGATTTTCTCTTCATAATTTGACTCTCTGCTCTGCTTATTTGTCATCGTGAATTGCTAGTGAGCTTTAAGTTATATACTCAACCAAATTACGAAATGAGATGAATGAATTGACATAAAAAAAAACTAATGAATTGACATCAAAGAAAAAAAAAACTTCGTTTCCTCATTTGAGTCAGCCCTCTTGTTTCATTTGTTAATATACCATTATGAACTGCCACTTTATGAGTCTCGAGTACATAAAGCTATTAAAAAAATGACTTGAGAAAAGACAAACACAAAAGATTTTGTTTCCTAATACTGCACTCTCTCTTCTCATATTCATTTCTCTAACTGCCAGTATGGAATTATGAGTTATATACCCCAGCCTGTTTATGTAGTTATATAAGTATATAATTTTTTTCTTCTTCCTAATTTGGCTCACTTCCTTTTGTACTTATCCCATTCAAACACTCAAATCAATTTGGGAAGTGAAATTAATGGATTAACATAAATATTTTGCTTCCAAATTTGTGCTAGCCCTCATTGTTTTTTACCCCGGTCATTTCAATGTCTGCATGGACTGCTGGTTTACCTTTCTCCACCTAGGGTGTGCAAGTTTATGTCTTTCGTATTCATCTTTTTAATAATAATATCTCCGTTCTTGGACCCTGCCCTCTTAGCTGCTTCACCAAATTAATGAATTAACTTATTGGGTGCAGCATATGAGTGATTTAGGGTCCCAGGAAAAGGTGTCATCTTGCAGCTTAATTACTATGTCATACTGACATCAGCTTCATGCTTGGATGAACATGACACCAATAATTGGCTTTCCCAATATGATGTAATTATGAGAAGAAAATGGTCTGGGATTTCTATTCATCTCTCCACAAAATTAGTTAGTATTTGATTGGAAAAGGGAAATGGATCAGTTTTGACACTGGAATGACTCATGTAACAGATATGTTGGGACACAAGACAGCTCCGGGTCTAACCTGAACCTGCTGGCAGACCTGTCCTTTGGATAAGGAAGCAAATTCACCTTACCAACCTCAGGAACCACCAATTTGGTTTGAGGGAGGATCAGGTGCAATCACATTGTACACTTGAGTGTGCCGCTGCATCTGACTGCCCTCCATCTCTGGGAAACAGTCGGTCAGCTGTGGGGCCCAACAAAAGATGGAGGAACATAATAGCTCATATGCTCCCAAAAAGTTCCAGGACCAACCTTAACTTCAAAGGCATTCCAGTGTGGTTTCAAAAGAAGTTGGCATGGGTTTCTAAGATGTATTTCTTCACAAAGTTAACTAAATGTTAAATGACCCATGCAGACATTGAAAAATCTGATATAAGCTTATAAAAGATTAATAATAACCTAATATACATTTATATATAAAGATAACTAATAATTTCTAACAACTAGTCTGCAATTAATTCATCCATGACTCGGTCAAATAATCCTACTAAAACCTAAAGTGCTGACTATTGGTGGCATATTAATATCAATAATAAGATCGAACAAAGATTGCCTTCACAACCTAAACAAAGGCATGATGTTGAGGTTTTCCAATGTAGTTCATCACAATGATTTTGAAGTGAAATACGAAAAACAAAGATGACAGTCAAGATCCAAAGTTTTTTCACTGATTACAAACACGCAAGCATATTTTCTTGAGCTCCTGGGATTGGCTTTAAGATTTTTATGAGAAAAAGGTATTGTATACTTGTAATATGGTTTTTAAAATAAATTTCAAAAGAAATAAACATGGAATCTAATGAGCTCACATGCAAAACACCAACCATGCTATGAGATGTTATGTTTCTTAGATACTCCAAACATTGACTAGAACACACACACACACACATATGGGGATTAAATTTGGTATCCAGCTGGTATCGTGCCCTCTAGGAAAAGGACATGGTTGCAGATATTGCTTAGTCAATCAGACTCTGCAGATGCATTTGGAAGTTCTCATGACGTATTATTAATCATAGTGAATTACGATTTTTATCAATAGCGTTCAACCAGCCATGTAACCACTAGATTCACAAAATATTCAAGGCAAACATTAGAAAATCAATGGTGTTAGTAGACAATGTGGTTCCCCCTTGAGGCTACGAAAGTAAATCTGTGCATGCACACTCACATACGAGCAATACTTGCACACATACAAATTTCAGGCCAGACCTGAATAGACTTTGACATCAAACCAATTTTTATAAATCAAGTTGCTATTTATTCAATCCAGCATATTTCAAATAAGAAAGTCCAAACCAAATCATAGGAGTTCCAAGGCCCATTGTGCCAATTTATTACTAACAATGCAACTTCCACACTGAAGCTAAAATTCATCTGACTTGATAGTTCCCTACTAATTAGTCAATTAGATCCAGGAAAGATGTCCATTGCATCTGTCACTCAGCCTTGGCATCCGATCCAGGTGCATTATTTGCTGTTTCATCCGATTCAACGCTCACGCGGGACAGTCCGAGTGTCATCTCGCCATGCAGATTCAGGTCTGGAATTTCAGACTGCACCACTTCCTTCTTCACAATCTCACTCTGCAATGACAAGCAATGATCCGTGTCTTAGCAAAGATAAATCCCAAGAGAAAATACTATCTCAAACAAAGCAAAGGATTTTGATTAGATTTCAAATTCTACTAGGAGTTTGTGGACTTGTCCCAGAGTCTGAATCCAGTTTCAATAATTAATTAGTAACTTGGTCATGGGTTGGGACACACATGTAAACAATGGGTTGATTAAAACCTGATTGATTGATGCCTAAGCTCAGATGAGCGCTAGTACTGCTGCTACTGCAGATGTTTTCTAATAATAATGATCTCTGCTTGTTCTGACCCAAGGCTATACATATGTGTAGATGAACCAAGTGCTAGCCTTTGAGGCGGAATGGAAAGGCCTAGACCTGTTTTCATAAGACTAGGCTTGGGTAGGTCCACCCTAATGAACAGTCAGCACCATAGTCGTGAAGACAGTTTTTTCTTTTTCTTTTATTTTGCTATGCCAGAGAAACCCCCTTGCCCCCTCCTCATCACTGGCTGCATATTAGCATGCCCCTAGTAGGTAAAACTTTTGAGGGCCCCACTGCCCACCAGAGTACACCCAGCTTCGATCTTGCATGCAACAGATGCCTCCCATGTATTTCGAACTATGGTCATCCCATGTCAAGTGATAAACCACACCCCAGGCCACGTGGGACATGAAAAGAAAAAGAATGCGAGTGCCTTTCATTGGTGGGCTCCGTAAGGACTTGAGTATCAGTGGGAGATTACCCGCTTTGGTAGGGAACTTAGTCATCAAAAAACAAAAGTCAATTTCAAATTAACACAGTAACAAAGGGAACAGGGTGACCAAGAGTGACCTTGAACCAAAACATAAACTAGAAAGAACAAGAGAAACCCATGAATATCATACAGTATATAGCATAACAACAGATAAAAAGGAAAAGAAAACTAGCAGCAGAAGAGATCGCATATGACAGTGGAAAATAGCGAAGGTCTCAGCAGAAGCAGAGGGTCAAAAGCAGCAGGCACTCATGCCATGCACATTGGTAATGATGATGGGGAATGCTCACCTTGGTGAGAGGAGGAAGCAGGCTCTGGTCAAGAGATGCACTTGTCTCAGATGGGGTGTCCTGCTGGTCCAACACAGGCAGTGAGTTCATGTCAGGTAGCACTGGCTTTTTGCCTGAGTGGCTGCCCAGCTTCTTGGGACATGCTGCAGGTGCTGCATTGAAGGATCCTTTTGTTTGTTTCCTTCCAGTAGAAGAACATGGTCAATCAGTGGAGAGAGAGAGAGAGAGAGAGAGAGAGAGAGAGAGAGAGAGAGAGAGAGAGAGGATATACCTTAAAGGACTCCTAGATTTGGATTCAGGGGACAACTTGTCAGTGGGCTCATCGTTCTGACAGGGGAAGCTAATCTGCTTATTCTCCAAGAGACTTGGGATTTTGTTTTCTTCCAACTTTTTCTGCAACCTCATTTAGTCATTATGTGAACGCATGGGCACATATAGGAAGAACTCTTATGTCAAATGTGGATTTCAGCAAGATATTCTCATGGGGGCATCATTATTTCCATGTGTCAGAGACGAGCTCATATCTGACATAGAAGTGCTAGGTTGCTCAAATCGGTTCCACTCATCCTCTATGTCATTCCTGTCTTCATATCCCTCCTTGGATTTCATTGATGCGAGTCGTTTTGATTAAATAGGCCTGACAGATGTGATCTACATCATTCATTTAGTGAGGATCGACATTCAAATCCCTGAAATCTGACTTTGTATGCATGATTTTTTGGTGATTCAAAATCAATGGTTGAAAACACAAAATTTTTTGATTTAAAAAATCATATTGTTTTATCAAAAAATATAATCCAAAAGTTGATTCTTATTAAATCAACTATGCTGAATCCATCTTTAAGGTCAGACTTGATCAAAACAACTTGCATCATAAGATTCAAGAGGGGTAAGAAGGTGGAGGATGACATAGGGGATGAGTGGAACTGAACCTACTTCGTGCACACCATTGGTGCAAGACAGTATGAAAACCTTACAATTATTTTTTACAAAAACACACAAAGGTATTGGTAATATTAAAAAACTCACCTAAAATTTGGATATTATTAAAAACATGTCGAAATGTATGCTACGTTAATTAAAGATACATTTCTGTTAATTTAATTTGGGTTATTGCTAACTCGAGTTGATTTGTTAAATTTATTGATTTACCATCAAAACAGCCTGTTTTGTTCGTTAAGATTTTTCCACTATATTATTTCCATCCTCCATTGTTTCCCACCTATTCAACCTCTTTTATCGAAGTTGCCTTCATCAGGGACTCCTCTTTCCTTTCCCTTCAGTACCCATGCCATCATAGAAATGGCTGTTATACAAAGCGGAAAAAGGAGGATTTTTTTAATATTACTAAAAATTTAGGTGTTTTTTTTTCTAAAACACTCTTTTGAGGGGAAATGATAATTTCAGTACATATTTAACGGCAACTTTGTCAAAAAGGAAGGCCTGAACCTTTTAATTAACCATGAACATATTTAGGCGTGCTTTTAACAATAGTCAAAACTTAGATGTGTTTCTTATTGTTGCCTAAGCTTGAGGTACGTTCTTTAAAATTTTCCTTTCTTATCATACTGCTCTATACAATTCTTCCAAAACAAAAGAAGAAATTCATTGCATGCATGAGAACATTATATTATATTTGAAAAACGAGCCCCTTAATGATTTGCTGTCACATGTAAAAAAATTGTTATTTTACTTCCAACCATATCTTGAAATTTTTTTCCAAGATATCTTCTCATTTTATTAATTTCTAAAAATATCATGTCCATGTGCATATGGCAATATCCAATTGATGGCTTGAACTAATCAAGCCTATGACAACCTATTGCTACTAGAAAGGAAAAAAGGCACTCTTTGTTTCGTCATATATTTTTTGGATAGAAATTCACCAGTTTCCGGTCCAAGTGAGCAATGGAGTCAATGAGAAGTTTTTCATAGATTTCCATTTCTGCCAACGATGTTATCTTTGAGATGTCTGGCTCGAAGAATCTGAAATAAGTTTCTGCAATTAAAAATTATACAAGGCAAGCAATTTCACAAAGAGAAAATAAAAGAAATTAAGAGAATAGGAAACCTTAATTTTCTCTCTTTTTCATGGATTTCTTCCTGTACATTGGCAATTTCACGTTGGAGCCTCTACAGATAAACAAGGAAAAAAATATAAAAGCACAAAATTAGTTGACAATCATTTAGCCGTCTTCTTAATGTTATAGTAGTTAGAATAAATAAATACATATTTACCTCTGTCTCTTTCATGTTGTTCATACTGCTTGACCATTTTGGTGAAAATCCAGAAAGAAAAATTGAGACAACCACAAACATAGAATGATATACGTGAAAAAATCATAGCAAATAGTTTTCTGTTCCTAGAAGTACAAGGTATTAGGCACATAAATAAAATTGTATGAGATAGAATGAACTGAAAAGTTCATAAAATATACCAGATTTGATGTGAAGGGCAGTCACACTCCTCCCTCAATTTCTGTAAAGTGCTGGTCACAAACTGCATGGGCAGAGTGCATCGATTTAGAAAAGCAAAAAGAGAAAAAAAAAGTGGCCATATCCGAAATAATATCCTAATATCAAGAACTCTCTCACTTCCAGATCTTTAATCCTGCGAATATTCGTCATAAAAAAAAAAACGAAAAACATTAGCCATGTCACATGAGGAGCAAGATAAAACCAAATGTAATTTGAGAGCCTGACCCTTCTCTCTTGTATTTAGGCAGGCCGACATAACGTTCAAAAACATCCTCAATATTTCTGTGCCAACAAAACCAACATTCAGAATTCAATAAACAAGAGAGAGAGAGAGAGAGAGAGAGAGAGAGAGAGAGAGAGAGAGAGAGATGACCTTTTTCTACTGGAGAACAAGTGGAGTCGCCCAGATGGTGAAAACGCCATGAGGGCAAGATCAATATCGCAGAGGGTGGACAGTTCATAAGCCTTCTTCATCAAGCTACTTTTCCTTTTTGAGAATTTCACCTGCCGATCTGTGGGGTTCTCAATCTTTTTCAATTGGGTCTTGACCCTGCCCATTGTTTCATCACCTAAGGATGAGCGACAGAAGAGGTAGGCCAGAAAACAACTAAAGGAAACACAGAGAGAGGGGGGGGTGTCAGAGGGGTTGCTTTGGTGTGTAGTTATAGTCATGGAGAACAGAAATTCTCTCGCATGAGAAATCATTGCATTGATTGTGTGAATCTTTTGGAGGGAAAGGTGAAGCCAATTAAGCGAGAGCACTTAAATACAATGTCACTGTCAAGAAAAAATATTGTACTAAATTTGGTGGTGACAGTGGGCATTTGCATCATCTAGGGAAACACAAATTTGCAAAATAGAAAATGAGCGAGTAAAAGATATTGCTACACATACGACCAATAAGGTAAGGATAAAATATTTTTCTAACTTTTGGTTAGTGTAAAAATGTAAAGATATGCACTTTAAATGTAAAATGGCAATGATGTGGGAGCTTGCGTATGTGTGCATATGTGGTAAGTTAAGGTTTCTCTCCTGTCCAAACCCTAAAAACTGGATCTCTTTGGGATCTGGTAGGTCCAAGCCCTTTTATGTACGATTGTACTGTATCTTGAGTGAAAGTTGAAAGCCGCTGAATCTTACCATTTTATTATTGTTTCTCCATAGTGCTTATGTGAGTTATGCTCATGCTAAAATCGTGGCCGACCATTATATGTCTCGAATGAATGAAACGTGGTACTTAATGCTTTTTTATTTTTGTCAAGTTTTAAATGAAAAAAATGCCTGCCTTTCAGGGTGCCTCTCTCATCTCTTTTCCGTTTTTATTCTCTCGTCTCTCTCTCTTGATCGGTCTCTTCTTTCTCACCTGCTATTAACTAAGGAAGGTGGATTGGTAGTGATAGTTACCGCCATTGGCGAGTCAATGAGGGCGTCTCTCATAACGGCTAGCCATTAATGCCATGGTTGTGGTTACGACCGATGTCGTTGGAGCTCCGCTGCCAGATCCAATGAGTGCATCTTCTTTTCAGCAAGCAAGCTTCTGCAGGTAGATCAGTGGTGACAGTTACCACCAGTTTTTGGCTATGGCAGTGAGTCTAACGGTGATCTGAATGGCTGGTTTTGATGGGGACCTAAAGGAACCCAACCTTGACAGCGCCATTGGCCTTCTTATACGAGGACATGGGATTGAACGGGGAGGGTGTTGCGTGTTCTCCCCTGAAGATGCACTGTTTGTGTGTGTTCGGGGTCCGAATGAGCGCTACATATATAAGCACATGGGGCTCGTGTTCTCGTGTGTGTCGGCATCACTTAGCATCGGAGTCTGGTGCGGTTGTAAAGACTTAACTACCCTTTTTTGTCATTCTCGCCATGAAACGACAACTCAAGAAAAAAACAAAAATATCCTTCATCCAAAAAAGGGAAATGACGGTTCGAAAAAAAGACAAAAATATCTTTCATCTAGAAAGTCGAGGATGATATTAACTTTTCAAAGCCTAAACGTTCTGTTTTCGCCCTAAGCAGTAAACTTTTGCACCATTTGCTTCTGCTGTAACAGGATCTCCCTTTAACGACGCACCCTTTACCGTCGTCTGCTGCCACCGGAGAATCCTTTGTCATCATCTCGAGTCCAGGTTCTTACCTTGATTTTTAGCTTGTGTTACAACACATTGCCGCTTTCTCATTCCTACCTTGTGTTAGAAAACATTCTCAGGTTCGTTCATTGGTAGGCGTTATAGGAGCATTTGTCGGTCATCTCTTCTCTTCTTTTTCTTTTTGGTTAGGCAGTATGGAAAAAAGCAATGACGCATAAATATTTCAACAAGTGCCATTAAGGCGTCGTGAGTACATTTCCATGTCATCATGCTATTGTTGAAGAATATATATCATCGTGAGTGCCATTAAGGCATTGTTTTGTTATTGCAGGTGGATCTTGTGTTTTTGACGGTTTGAAAATTAAAGATATTTGTAAGACGCTGGGACCTGTTGACAAGAATGCTTGTTTACAGATGCGAGGAAGGGCCTCTACCCCATTCGGTATCGTTCATTCACTCAGTATATGTAATGTATCACAAATCACGGTTGTAATAACATACTACCGATTTGCGAGATATATATTGTTTTGTTTGTTAATATCGATTTGTAAAATATTATGTTGAATTTTCGTATCGATTTGTAAGATATGTATTTTGTAGTATCGATTTGTAAGCTATTATGTTGAATTGTTGTATCGATTTGTAATATATTATGTGATATGTATATCGATTTGTAAGATATTATGTATTCTCTAGTATCGATTTATAAGATATTTGAAAAAAAAAATTTAAACGTGTGCGTGCAAAAATACATTGTTACGCGCTTGCGGTGACAATTTTCATTGAAATCGCTTCACAGCATCGTAGATATAATTAAATCACTGTCACGTGAATCACTATCGTCAACACACATATACGACAAATCATTTCTTTTATTGGCATGGTAAGTAACAATCCGATGCATAGTATAAGCAAATAACAAATCGCTATTGCTTTTATACTGCGATTCATTTAATCATTTCTTTGACGTGCTTAACCTTATTGGTATCCGTTGTTATATGCATCTTAAATAAATTATAGTAAATATATGCGCTGGCTAACGCAAATTGATATCTTGCTTATGACAGTGGTGAGCTTATCATTTTGTTGCAGTGAATAAGATCTATCTCAATCATTAAAAAGTTATGGAGAAGTGAACACATCTGAAGAAGTGAACATGTTCACTAATGATGCACACGCTAAGAAGGGTGCATGCATTCAATTTACTATTGACTTGAATGTTCCAGCAGAAGAAATGCAATTCGACAATGAGGTAGACGATCATGACAGTACACTTGATAAAGGTGCAGGCACTGGGAATGTACATGATAGTACACTTGACTCTGTTCCCGTAGAAGAAATGTAGTTTAATAATGAGGAAGTTACATATAAATTTTACAATGATTATGCCTTAAAACTTGGCTTCAGTGTTAGAAGGTATTCTTGGTCAAAAAATGCACAGGGTGTCATGGTGAGAAAGTCATATGTTTATTCTAAGGAAGGTTGAAAGAAGTCAAGTGGAAATCCAACAAGGAGCAAGCCAGATTCAAGATGTAGATGTCTAGCGAGAATGGTGTTAAGAAGACTTCCGAATGAAAAATATGTAGTTCATACTTTAATCAGTGATCATAACCATGATTTAGCAGCTTCATTTATGACTCCTATGTTAAGGTCACATCGTAAAGTAACTGAAGTGCATGTTAAAATAGCTGATAGCACCGATATTGCACCAAAAAAGACATATAATTTATGTGCGCACATAGATGGTGGATGCGAGAATGTGCCATTCACACCTATGGATCTAAGAAACTACTTAAGAAGGAAGATGACAGATAATATGAAGAATAAAGAAATATGTTCTTTGGTTGATTACTTACAGAAGAAATCAAACATTGACCCTGGTTTCTTTAGTGCAATGCAACTGGATGAAGATGAATATGTTGTGAATATATTTTGGGCAGATTCAAAGTCAAGAATTGATTATGAAGGCTTCAATGATGTGCTTATTTTTTATACGATAGTGAAGATTAATACTGAACAGTAGTTATTTGCGCAATTTGTCAAAGTGAACCATCACTCCCAGAGTTGTATATTAGGCGACACTTTTTTGTATGACCAGACCAAGGAAAGCTTTGAGTGATTGTTCAGAGTATTTACATAGATAATGAATGGGAAGCAACCTGAAGTTGTACTTATAGATGATGATCATGTAATGGTGGTTGCAGTGTCTCATGTATGGTCAGATGCACATCATCGACTATGTTTATGGCATATCTTTCAAAATACAACAAAGAACATAGGACACATATTTAATCAAAAGATAGGGTTTGACAAAAAATTTACAAGGTGTGTACTTGAGAGTGTAGATGTGGTCATCTTTATGTCTGATTGGAAGAAAATGATTCAGATATACGACCTTGAAGACTGTGTGTGGTTACAAAATTTATATGCAGAAAAAGAGAAGTGGGCATTGGCATATGGAAGACAATATTTTTGTGCAGGTATGATAAGCACACAAAGAGTTGAATCTATGCATTCCACACTGAAGAAAACCTTGTATTCATATTTAACAATGTTTCACTTTATGGAACAATATAAATTATTTGTAGACGGTCTTCGACAGAATAAGCTTGAACAAAATCTGAAATGCTTCAATACACACACTGTAACTTTGGGCATTAAAATATTGATGCGAACTGCAGATCTGTATACACTAACTGTATTTGAATGAATTAAGAAGGAGGTTATACAGGTCATGAATTGCAACATAGAAGAACACGTGCAAACCGAGAATATGCACAAATACCATATTATATGGGAGGGCAAAGAGCATCTGAAAAGACAAGAAGCACATGTTATATACAATGTTGACAACGAAACAGTTGAATGTACGTGCAAAATTTATGAATTCAAAGGTATTTTATATCATCATGCATTAAAGGCACTTAATCAAAAGAAGAAACAAGAAATACCTGAGTCATATTTAATGCGAAGATGAACGAGACAAGCTAAGATTGAACTGCTAAATATATATAATGTCAGTCAATCTGGTGTTCATGAGATGTATCATATAACATCCCGTTACCAACAACTATGTAGGTCACTTATTTATGTTGCAGATTTGGTATTGAAAAGTGAAGAAGCCTATATATGCATGAGAAAAGTGTCAAGGAAGTTACTTGAAAATGTGCACTTAATTAATTCACCATCAGTTCATTGCAGTTCATGAAGACCAGACCAAGAAAATGGGAGCAAACAATGAAGGTGGAAATCATGCTTCCTTTGACACTCATGAGAAGTTGCGCTGAAGCATAAACATCATCTTCAACAAGTCAGGAGTCAACGTTATAGATTATGATAGAAAAAATCACCTAGCGAAGGGTATGCAAAGAAAACCTACCTCTGATCGTAGTCGTCGGAGGACAAAGGGTGCACTAGAATTGGTTGGTGAGAAAGGTCTAAGAAACAACCAACCTCTAAGTAAAAGCAACCAAGCCCTTCGCATGAATAGGTATGTAATACATTATATTGTTTCTCATGTAAATTGCATTAAGTGCATCTTATCAATATCTAACTTATGGAATTTCTAACATGCAACAATACCCTACAGACGTGCACTACAACGTTAGAACCTTTAATCATCCTGACTAGTTTTTCCAGAATGATGGCTTCAATTTTACAAGTCTTTTGGTATGCAATCAATGTTAAGAGGATGCTTGCATTTCTTGTGAAACTTAATGTAGTGTCTTATATTGTTTTGTTTCATGACAGACTGAGATCAATTTGAAAGTGTGCTATAGAACAAAGGAATCACATATGAATTTTGTTTAAGTCTTACCATAAAGTTAGTTATTATGCCTCTTTGCATGACCCAATTTCTACATTATCGAATTTGTAAAGAGTTTAGCAAAACAGGAGGTGAATATGCTTATACATTGGATGGTCTTATTAAGAAAGAGTTTTTGGATGAAACCATTTTCATGAATCGTGAGACACAAAAATAGAATTGTTAATATTTTTATGGATCACCATTCATGAAAATGGCTTCATCCAAAAAGCTATGGAACACAGGAATGACGTGTGAATTCTATTTAATAATATATCTTTCACATGTATAAATTATTGTAATATGTATCATTCACATGTATAAATCGTTGTCTCATCTAGACTATAGAGCTACAATTTTGATATCGTAGGTAAATCATCGTTGCTCAGTGCTTATACAATTAGAGAATCATTGTCTCATCTAACCTTCACATATACAAATCGTTATACATATATTATAGTTGAATCATTGCGCAAAATGTTGTCCTATAAATAAACTGTCTTAAAAGTAAAAAGTTGTTATATTTACTACCTGTGCATAATTGTTGTTAAATCGTTGTAGCATAATTTTTAAACCATTAGTAAATTGCCTCTATGGTAATTTATTTGCTATATAAATTGTTATACCATGTAGTGTCCTATCACGATTTACACAATGACGTTTGCGTCGACTACAACTGGATGAAAATTGCACTATGATGAGTACAAATTGCGGTAAAAGTGCACAGTCAATGTTCGTGCAAATCGTTTCAGCCATTTATCAATGTTTGTGCAAAGCATTTTAGTCATTTATCAATCATTGTGTAAATTGCGATAGAAACACAACTCTTAAAAGCAAATCAGTGGTATTTTCACAGTACACAAAAGTAAATGCTTATTCGATTTTTATTTATGAAAGTCGATCATTATGACGATTTGTTGAGTGACATTTATGCTTTACACTTATTAAAATAGATTTATACACTTATAGAATGTCATGTTACAGAAAATAATTATAAAATTACAACAAAGAATTATAGAATCCCAAAAATAATTATCAGGATGTCGATTTGTACTTATGAAGTTACCACGACAACGATATCAATATTTTGTAAAACCCTAATATCTGTGTAAACCTTAATACGAAGTTACCACAAACATAATTGTTACTTACCGCGACAACAATATCGATATGTCGATTTACTTATATCGGTTTGCAATTGTTAGTTAAATCAATTTATACTTTACCCAATCTAAACATCGTGTCAATTTGTATACACGTGCAAAAAACCTTGCAAATATAAAACCCTTATATAGATCTATGTAAAACTCTACCCGACCTGACCCGTTGTCCAGGTCTAAAACCCTAATCTATTTAACCTTTTTTCTTCTTTTCTGCAGCAGCGCAACTTCTTGTACTTTTTTTTCTCTTCTGCCTTCATCTTCTTCTTTTTCTCCACCTTCGTCTGTTGCTGTACAAATAATGTTCCTTTGGTGATGATTATGTTGCTTATCTTCTGTATATACATTTATATATTCATGACACATTCGACTGTAGCGTATTTGTCATGAAGTATATCAAATCTTACCGAAGCAACCACAAATATTTTGCATGATAGACAGGGGGTGATGCTGATGACCATCTATTTGATCTATTCCTACTGTTGGACCCTCCATCATTCGCAAACTATACATCGTAGTTGGAAAAATATCTGCCTAATCTTCGATATACTTTATGACAAATATGATGCGAGCTTAATCTTCTTCACGTGTTCGTATCTCATACATTCTGCAACTTTGTTCCTACATCATAAAAGTGATTTATCATGTAGCCCATCGGCTCCTTTAAGGGGACACTGTCTGAGCTAAAGTTTGTGAAGCATATTCGCAAGAGTACACCATTTTTAGAGTCTCTAAGAATCACATCACTATTTGGACGTGGATTGCATTAGAAACACATCACTATTTGGACGTGAATTGCATTAGAAGCATTAGAAGTACATTACTATTTGGACGTGGGTTTCATACTGGAAATGATAGTTGTTTTCTTTGATGATGATGGTCATGTATTATATCTAAGCCAAACCATTGGTCATGATGTATTGCAACTAAATACTAATATTTTTTGTATATGAATATGGTTGTAAATCGTGTAGATTTATAGTTACAAAGTTATGACGAGAACGATATGTCTTTGTTTGTCCTTATGAATGAAATTGATTTGTATTTAAGAAGTCAACTCGAATTGTATCATTGAAGTTACCTCGAATTGTATCATCCAGGACTAAAACCCTAATCTATTTAAAAAAAGAATACATTGATTAGTGGCACTAGTGTTACATCAATTTGTACTTTACTAATTCTAAACAGGACATTGATTTGTACTGTTGAAGCAGTCATTTTGTAATTTGCGATAGAAAATATCGTTGACATAGATATAGCCCATAAAATCAAATTGCGATAGCACGTAGCCTTCACACGTACAAATCATTTCAACCTTTTATCAATCATTGTGTAAATCGCAATAGCAAGACCGTAAAAGCAAATTATGATTTTCACTATGCACAACGCTAATCGCTTTTACGATTATCATTTACGAAGGCCAAACATTACAATGATTTGTTCAATGGCAGTAGTGTTTTACGCTTTTAAAAAAATAATACATTGTCCAGACTGTCCATCACTGACCCGACTCGTTTTCCAAGTTTAAAACCCTAATATATTTAACCTCTCTTCCTCTTTTCTTCGATATACTTCATGAGAAATATGCTACAGTCATGTGGGCTCCATCTTTTCTGCCTACTGGGATCCATACCTTATGCAGCTTCGTCAGCTCTGCCTCGAAGCTTTCTGCACTAGCTCGCATGCATGAATGCATGCGAAGCCTTATATGTGCTCAATCTAAAACAAACAAGGGGACCACGACTGTAGCATATTTCTCATGAAGTATATCGAAGTTTACGCAGAATATAACAATGACAAATATGCTACAATCGTGCAGTTCCAACTTATTGGCGTGTTTAGTAAAATTAAAATTTTATTTCAACCCAAAGAGATTTACATAATTTATATACACAGTCTTATAAAATTTGTATATAAAATTTGTATATATAGTCTATAAAATCTGTTAGAAGTCTTTGTACATCATATTACTCTTGGGGGGTCGCGTCGTTCATTGCCTTCTAAATATTCTTGTCAGATGAGTTTTTTTTTCTTTCGTAATTAGAAACTCCGTCAATTTTTCGCATAGTTCTTTGCGGAATCCAGGTATATCATCCTGCAACAAAAAGGTAATGTGACACCAATATATAAATTGAGTTCCCAATAATAGAGAATAATAAAACATGTTTAAGTATAGAGCATACAACATCAAAATCAGGTTCTCGTCCATTATATATTGCTTTAATATACTTTATTACAAATACGCCATAATCAATGCCATTATTTTGTAAAGAAGCATTGTATGCTGAGTGAAATGTCCACTCATCAATGTCAACACCCAAAATGTCTTTGGTGAATCCCTCATGTGGTTAATGTAGGAGCAAGTAAATTATGGGCCACCGTAGAAGATACGATACACTTATAGATGAAAACTTATCAAATGCATAACGTCACGTTGTACACCAGTGTGAAAGTCTAATGAGTTGTAGCACCATAGTTGTTTTTTTCATAAATCCATCACATATAATACCCAATGTTGAGCATTTTGCCAGAGTATAGGAATCAATATCTGCAAATTGATACAATATCTTACAAATTGATAGTACAAATTATGTTAGGATTGTTATGCCTAAACTTTGGATAAGAGGTTTCTTCACTTACCTTTTCACTTGACCAAAAGTCTCTGTAGTGATCATCGTTACTCTAGCATGGTAGTCCATCTTGAAATCCAATGGAGTATGGCATTCGGTGGACGAAACTCTGCTGAACAAAAGAGTGATAATAGTAAAGTTAAAATACGAAGCAACAAGAGTAAATCAAAAAAGAAAATAAACATATAAGAGAACCGATGTACCATGAAATAATGGGTGACGATGCGTCTAGTATTGGTTGTTGCGTTACTTTGAATATACATGACGAAATCGTATATAGTCTGTTTGCAACAAATATGCATGTGTTAACATACATACCTATGGTATACGTAAATATATAACTGATAGTGGTTTCATACATGCAAAATTACTTATAGTGTTTCCTTCTGTAAATTCATCTTACAGACGTTTAATGTTATCTTGGAGCTCTTTGCTGAGTTTTCGGGCACCAATTTTTGTGGATGTTCTACTAACATTAGCAAAATATTCAATAAACGATATTGAATTTTTTTTCTATAATACACAACATAAATTGAATTTACGTCATAAAAGAGACAAATTTTAAAGAAACTCATCATAAGGTTTAGAAAATATATGCCTTCCTCACCATCGTTGGTCATGTAGTTGTCGGCGTCTCCTTCCTCGCCATCATTGGTTGTATAGCTATCGTTGTCTCCTTTCTCGCCATCGTTGGCCGTGTAGTTGTCATTGTCTCCTTCCTTGACATCGATACCCCCTTTGCAAAATACAACTCAGGTTTTATGCTCGATTCATGGACACATCACTTATAAAGGAAACGTCAGTTCGTCTGTTCTTTAATCACAAAGCAAAGCAAAATGACACCCTCCTGAACTTGTGCGATGTGTCATTCATATATAAAGGAAACATTGTTTCACATACCGCCCATTTTTAAAAATTGCAGGCAAATAAGTTGCATTGTGCATTAATTAAATTAAAAAATGTCATTTCATCTGCCTTTTATAAAACTAATCAACGTGATAGGACGTATCAAGCAAATTACGATAGCATGTATCGTTACAGTGAAATCGATTTGCAACTAGGTCTCAATTTGTAGTTTACTAAGTCTAAACATCATGTCGATTTGTCCCATATTTTTCTTGACATATCGTTCACATTGACAAAGCTCGTGACAACAAATCGCTATAGGACAAATATTGTTATATTATGAAACTTAAGTCTTTTGATTATAAGTCGATTTATATTTATCAAGTTAACTAGATTTATAGTTTTCCAATAAACATCGTGTCGATTTATTTTTTCTTTCTCTTTTCTGTTTTTAACAGTCATTGTGTAAATCGTGATAGGACAAATCGTTACCATAGACAAAGGTCGTCAATGTAAATTGCTATATGACAAATCATTAGAGTGAAATCATTTTGCAACAATTACTTAAATCGGTATCAAGTTGTAAATCGATTTGTATTTATAAAGTTACCTCGACTTTTACTTTATCTAGTTTACATATCATCTTGATTTATAACTAAACCCTAAATTCTAAATCCGTAAACCAAAAACCCGTAAATCCCAAAATCCTTAAACCTAAAACCTAAATCCCAAAACCTAAACCCTAAACCCTATAACATAAAACCCTAAAACCTAAATTCTAAATCCCTAAACCATAAACCCGTAAATGCCAAAATCCTTAAACCTAAAACCTAAACCCCAAACCCTAAAACCATAAACCCTAATCCTTACAACATAAAACCCTAAACCCTAAATTCTAAATCCCTAAATCATAAACCCGTAAAACCCAAAATCCTTAAACCTAAAATATAAACCCTAAACCTTAAACCCCAATAACCTAAAACCTAAATCCAAAACCCTAATTCCAAAAACATAAAACCCTAAACCCTAAACCCTAAATTCTAAATCCCTAAATCCTAAACCCGTAAAACCCAACATTCTTAAACCTAAACCCTAAAACGCAAAAATCCTAAACCCTAAAACCCTAAACCCTAAACCCCAAAATCCCTAAACCGCAAACCCAAAACCCTAAACCCTAAAGCCTAAACCCCTAAAACCCTAAACCCTAACCCTAAAGCCTAAACCCTAAACCCTAAAACCTAAAACCCTAAACCATAAACCCTAAAACCTAAACCCCTAAATCTCTAAACCCTAAACCGCAAACCCAAAACCCCAAACCCTAAAGCCTAAACTATAAATCCTAAACCCTATACCCTAAACCCCAAAACCCTAAACCCTAAAGCCTAAACTATAAATCCCAAAACCTAAACCCTAAATCCCTACAACATAAAACCCTAAACCCTAAATTCTAAATCCCTATATCATAAACCCGTAAAACCCAAAATCCTTAAACTTAAACCCTAAACCCTAAACCCTAAACCCCAAAACCTACATCCTAAACCCTAATTCCAAAAACATAAAACCCTAATTTCTAAATCCCTAAATCATAAACCCGTAAAACCCAAAATTCTTAAACCTAAACCCTAAACTCCAAATCCTAAAAACCTAAACCCTAAACCCTAAAACCCAAAATCCTTAAACCTAAACCCTAAACCCTAAACCCCAAAATCCCTAAACCTCAAACCCAAAACCCTAAACCCTAAAGCCTAAAACCCTAAACCCTAAACCCTAAAGCCTAAAGCCTAAACCCTAAACCCTAAAGCCTAGACCCCTAAAATCCTAAACCCTAAAGCCTAAACCCTAAAACCTAAACCCCTAAATCTCTAAACCCTAAACCGCAAACCCAAAACCCCAAACCCTAAAGCCTAAACTATAAATCCTAAACCCTAAACCCGAAACCCTAAACCCTAAATACTAAATTCTAAAACCCTAAACACTAAACACTTAAAACCCAAAAATCTATTACCTGAAACCCCAAACCCTAAACCCTAAACCCTAAACACTAAACACTAAACACTAAACATTAAACACTAAACACTTAAAACTCGAAAACCTAAACCCTAAACCTGAAAAGCCTAAAAACCTAAACCTATCGCGATAAAACATATCATTCATATAGACATAGCCCGTAAAAGCAAATCGTGAAAGCACGTAGCCTTCATATGTATAAATCGTTTCAACTTTTTTATCAATTATTGTGTAAATCATGATAAGTAGTTCGTAAAAGCGAATACATCATTCACATAGACAAAGCTCGAATAGGTAAATCACAATAGGATATTCAAATGAATTTTGTGGGATGAGACCCATTTAGCTCTCATCAAATCCAAACACAATCTAAACTACTATGTATGTATATATATACATATATATATATATATATATATATATATATATATATATATTAAGTAGGATCCATTTAGAATTTAGATAGATGCAAAACTTAAACCCTAAACCCTAAATCCTGAATCCTAAACTATTGTGATTTACTTATATCGGTTTGCAACTGTAACTAAAATATTATGAACGAAACAGTAAAATTGATTTGCAACTGTTACTTAAATCGGTCTCAAGTTGTAAATCAATTTGTATTTACGAAGTTACCTCGATTTGTATTTACTAAGTCTATGTAAAACCCTAATATAGATCTACGTAAAATCCTATTCTATGTAAAACCCTACCCGACCCTACCCAACCCATGGTCCATGTATAAAATCCTAATCTATTCAACAACTCTTTATCTTTTCTGCAGTAGCGCAACTTCTTCTTCTTTTTCTTTTTTTTTCTCCTCCGCCTTCATCTTCCTTCTTCTTCTTCCTTGTATACATCTATTTGATATATTCCTATTATCGTACCCTTCATCGTTCAAAAATCATCCTTCACAGTTGGAAAAATATTTGTCTAATTTTTGATATACTTCATAACAAATATGCTATAGTTGTGCAAGTTTCAGCTTCTTTATTGGTTCACATAGAAAATGGAACTACAGTCGAAGCTTTCTGCACTAGCAATCAAAGCACATCACTATTTGGACGTGGAGTTGATGCTGATGATGATGTTTATTTTCTTTGATGATGATGGTTATGTATTGTATCTAAGCCAAACCATTGTTCATGATATATTGTAACTAAATACTCATATATTTTGTAAATGAATGTGGTTGTAAATCAGATCGATCTGTAGTTATGAAGTTACCGCGATAATGATATGTCTTTGTGAATGATGTTGATTTATATTTATGAAGTTACATCGATTTGTATTTATGAAGTTACCTCGATTTATAGTTTACGAAGTCTAAACATCGTGTTGATTTGTTTATTATTTTTTTCTTTTGCCAATTTGTATTTATCAAGTTAACTAGATTTGTAGTTTACCAATAAACATCGTGTCGATTTATTTTTTCTTTCTCTTTTTCATATTTTAGCAGCCATTATGTAAATCGCGTCACAACCAAATCGTTAACATAGACAAAGTTCGTCAACGCAAATCATGATAGGACAAATCGTTACAGTGAAATCGATTTGCAACTATTACTTAAATCGGTATCAAGTTGTAAATCGATTTGTATTTATGAAGTTACCTCAATTTTTACTTTATCTAGTCTAATATAGATTTGTATAAAATCCTATTTTATGCAAAACCCTACCCGACCCGACCTATTGTTCAGGTCTAAAACCTTAATCTATTTAACCTATCTTCCTCTTTTCTGCGACAGCACAACTTCTTTTTTCTCCTCCGCTTTCATCTTTTCCTTCTTCTTCTTCCTCCTTGTATTTTTCTTTCTTCTTTGTTCTTTTGTGTTCCTTCTACCTATGCTTGATAAATGGGGTTTGATGCTGATACCATAGTTATTTCACGTTATGAGGAAAGATTTGTATAATCTTTGATAATGATTATAGTGGTTATCTTCTGTAGATATATCGATATATTCTTAACACATACGACTGTAGCATATTTGTCATGAAGTATATCGAAGCTTACGCAGAATATAACGACCATAATCATCCTTAATCTTTACCGCAAGTTGGATTTCATGTCATCTTCAATCCATACCTTTACCTGTTTTCTACACTAGCAAGGTGAATTTCATGCGCACCTGGATTGCACTCGAAGCATATAACTATTTGGACGTGGGGGTGATGCTGATGAAGATGTTTGTTTTCTTTGATGATGATGGTCATGTATTGTATCTAAGCCAAACCATTGGTCATGATGTATTGTAAATAAATACTCATGTATTTTATAAATGAATGTGGTTGTAATGGTTGGCCAACATTTGTCGCATGTCATTCCTTGCAATTTGGAGAATTTTTGGTGTTCAAGTATAATGGTAATTTGGATTTTGATGTTAAGATATTTGATAGAAGTGGATGTCAAAGGGCAGCTGCATATCTTGGTAAAAGTGTCAGGATTTAAGAGTTTACCATGATCCACCCAGAGATCCTTCAAGCAGCTCTTATACGTTAGGAGGAACACATGGGAACAAGTTTATGCCTAATCAAGAGGTACAAATGTGCTGCAAAAAAAAACTTGCAAAGAGATAAAGACCTCCATTGGTAGATAGATTTGCCTTCTATCGTTCTCAGTGACTAGCGAAGGCCACTCAGTATACTGAAGGTGTGATGATGTATGTTTTAAAGCACATCACTATTTGAACGTGGGGTTGATGTTGTTGATGATGTATGTTTTCTTTGATGATGATGGTCATGTATTGTATCTAAGCCAAACCATTGGTCATAATGTATTGTAACTAAATACTCATATAAATGAATGTGGTTGTAATGTATTGTTGAAGTTAACTCGATTTATAGTTTACTAAGTCTAAACATCGTGCTGATTTGTTTATTATTTTTCCTTTTTGCCTTTTATGAATCAGTCATTGTGTAAATCACGATAGGACATATTTATACAATGACGTCTGTATCTTTGAAGTTAACTCGATTTGTTCTTTACTAAGTCTAAACATCGTGTCGATTTATTTATTTTTCTTTTCTGCCATTTATGAATCAGTCATTGTGTAAATTGCTATAGAACTATCGTTCGCTTAGACAAATCTCGATTATTTAATGGGTTTTGGTGGGATGGCTGTACAGATCGTGATGGAACACCTTTTTAAAAATCAAATCGTGATCTTTTATAGAACTGGTTGCAAGGCAATCAGAATCAAGCAATTCGTGATAGTACATAATCTTTATACGTACAAATCATTTCAGCCATAAATCAATGCATGTATAAATCGTGATATGAAGTCAGCTCGTAAAAGCAATTCATAATTTGGACAGTAACAACACTAAATGCTTCTTCGATTTTTTGTATGCAGGCCGAACATTACAACAATTCGTTGAGTGGCACTTGTGTGTTACGCTTATTAAAAATAGAATTATACATTTATAGAATGTTACTTTACAAAAAAGAATTATATAATTACAACAAAGAATTATAGAATTATAACAAATAAATATTGGGATAAAATAATCATATAATGTTTATTCAGTGGCACTTGACGACTCAGATGAACTATGACATGCAAATCGTCTCTTTTTTTTTCTTGGTGGACTCTCTTTCCTCGGTGGCCTCTTGGTTCCCTCGATCTTATTATAAACACTGATCATCATCTCTACCAGTGTATCATATTGTCTCTCAATATTTCTCACATGCTTTTGTAACTCCTTATTCTCCCTCTCCAACATCTCCAACCTTGTAGCGGAGACTACCTTCTTTTTTGTGAGTTGTGTTCACTCATCATCGTGTAATGCAACTGAGAGAATCGTTGTTGTAGCCAGAGGGACATGTGTTTGCTCCTTATCGTGTACTGCAACCGAGGGAATCATTGTTGTAGCCAGAGAAACAGGAGGGACGCATGGGTTCCTAACATTTCCACGTTGCTTATTCTTAATCTCCATATTTCGACGCATAGGTTTCCAATATTTTTTGAAATAGTTGGGGTCATATTGTCATTCTTTATAATCATACGTTATGGCACAAATACCTCCTTTGTTTCAACTATCTAATTGTTCTCTGAAGCATTTATGTCAATTCATGTTCCTTGCTCCAGCACTTTTCATCTTTCTTCTCACTTCCACAGGCTGCTTTGGGGTAGACTGTCCCAAGTCATCTTGTAGGAGAACTCGACAAACATGCTGCAACTCGGTTTCATAACTGTTAAACAACCAAATATCGCAGTCAGACAGTCTTGCAGCCTCAGCAACAACCTCTTGGTCCTCGTCCTCCCCATTTCCATACGGTCTCCACACAACATGTATATTGGAGATTATGGTTTAGGTATAGACATAATTTTTCATGCTAATGAATGCTAAATATTAAAATAATTTATAATAACGAATGCTAAATATATTACAGCAATTGTTACTAATGAGAGCTTTGTATTAAAATTATTTACACTAATGGATGTTATATATTACAACGATTTACAATAACGAATGCTAAATACTAAAACGATAACGCTTTGTACTAACGAAGAAAAAATCTTGCAACGATTATTACTTAAGAAAGCTAACGATTACAAGGATTTATTAACGATTTGTACTAAGGAATACAAAATCCTACAACGGTCATTACTTAAGAATGAAACAATTACAATGATTTACACTAATGAAAGTTAAATGCTAAAGCGATAATGATTTGTACTAAAGAATATAAAATCCTGCAATGATGATTACTTAAGAATGTTAAATATTAGAATGATTTGTACTAAGGAAAACAAAATCATGCAATGATCATTACTTACGAATGTTAACAATTACAACGATTTACACTAATGAAAGTTAAATGATAAAGAGATAACGATTTGTACTAAGGAATACAAAATCCTGCAACGCTTATTAATTAAGAATGTTAAACATTAGAACGATTTTGAAGACAAAATCCTGCAGCGATGATTACTTAAGAATGCTAAATATTTCAATGATTTATACTAATGAATGATAAATGCTGAAACGATTGTAAAGAATTTTAAACCATTTATCTCATTTAATTGCAGACCATCTAAAATGAACTTAACATTATCTTGCTTTACATTTATTCTAGCCATCCGGTCGATCTTTAGAAAACCATAAATCGCAGGGCCACACTAAGAATGTAAGGCTACAATATGCTCCCACAACCAGGCCTACAAAATCAATATATTAGTATGACTATAACCTTCAACGATCTTAGTCTACAACTACAAAATATGTAATAAATAATTACCTGGACAAATGACCAAAACTCTATGATGGTTTTTGTACCATTACTCACACGATAAAGTTGATTGTACAAGTATGCGAGTATAGCAACACCCCATGCATAGTTGTCAACTTTATCTAAGTCTTCCAAGAATTGCAGTCACAGGTAACTTATTCTCAAACCAGACAAATCAGAAAATAAAGTAAGACCAAAAAAATAAAGAAGGAAGTTGCACAACTCTTGGTCAGCTATTTCAGATGCACATGTAGCGGACCGACCTTCCTATTTATTACAAAAAGAATAAACTTTCATCGATGTGGAATTGCTTACACCAGAAATACATTACCTCTAGTCCTCCATTGACATTCCTAGAAGGGTCGTGCACTTGTCCCTTGCGGTATAGTTTGAATCTCGTAATAGGACAACACTTTCATGGCACTTAAGGCTCATAATCCGTGTCATATTTTCTAGGGTCATGGTGATCTCAAAAGAATCAAACTGGAATGTGTTCGTCTTATTATTCAACTTATTTACCAGGTGAGTCATGGTGTTCCAGCATATTTTAAAAGAATGATGGTCCAAAAGGTCATTGAAGTGCATATTTCATAATCGATCTTTCTAATATTCACTCAATTGTCCATACCACGACAGAACTACAGGTCACTAACACCAGCCTCTGAGCTTTTCACCTGGTGCTCTACTTCTCTTGTGACCTCCCTATAACACAAAATAACATATTATTCATATCGAATCAAAATTAGTCATATTTGTGCTTCTACACATCGTTGTACACAGTAATCGCCATAAATAATAATTATTGCACACTCGTTATACATAGTAATCGCTATCACAATAATCGATATACATAGTCATACCTATAATAGTAAATCGTTCATAGTAATCGCTATCACAGTAATCACTATACATAGTAATAACTATCACATTAATCGCTATACACAGTAAATCGTGACAAACAAGATCGATTTACGTACCTTGGTTATACTTTTCTCCTCTTCATCCCCTCCCTTCATCCTCTGCTTTTCAATTTCTTCCTTCATTTCCATTTTCTTCTCTTCCTCCTCCTGCTTTTTCTTTCCCTTTCCTTCTCTTCCTCCTTCTGTTTCTTCCTTTTCCTTTTCTTTTCTTCATCCTGCTTTTTCCTTTCCCTTTCCTTCTCTTCCTCTTTTTGCTTCTTCCTTTCTCTTTCCTTATCTTTCTCGTCCTTCTTCTCTTTCTTTTGCCTTTCTTTCTCTTCCTCGTCCTCTTTCTCCTTCTTTTGTCTTTCCTTCTCTTCCTCGTCCTCCTTCTTCTTCCTTTGCCTTTCCTTCTCTTCTTCATCCTGATGCTTCTTTCTTTTCCTTTCATCTTTCATCTTCATCATTTGCCTTTCCTTCTCTTCCTCCTTTTTTTTCAATTGCCTTTCCTTCTCCTTCTTATTCTTTCTTTGCCTTTCCTTCTCCTCCACCTTCTCCTTCCTTTGCCTTTCCCTCTCCTCTTCCTCCTTCTTCTTCATTTTTCTTTTCTTATTTTGCTTTTCATTCTCCTCCTTGCTTTTTCTTCTCTTTATCACCCTTCTTCTTCTTCTTCTTCTTCATCTTTAGTTCTTCCCCATACTTTTTTTGCTCTTCAGTCTCAATATTTGATGAATAATCTTTCGCATAATATAATTTCAACGCTTTGTCCTTTTCTTTATCATTCTCAATCTTCATTATATTTTAGTACCTTTCATAACACTCATATAGATGGGACTGACAGATCATTTCAGTAATAGTCATGAAATCGAATGACGCTGGATTTCTTGTCTGACAAGCTTTAAACATTACTAACCTGCACAACACATAAATTTAACCGCATCATTATATGTTATAATCGCCCCCAAAGTATATAATATTATAAATTATCCCATTCGTTAAACAATCACTAACATTATAAATCATCACAATATTTGGCTTTATAAGTAAACATCGTTGTAAGATTTAGCAAACTTAAGTACAAATCGAGGTAACTTCATAAATACACATCGCTACTGCTTTAAATGTATAAATCGTCGTTTCTTCAAACTTACAAATCATTGTAGAAATTGTACCCTTCATAAGTATATATTATTGTAACGTTTGGGCTTCATACGTAAACATTGTTGTACGATTTATCAAACTTAAGTACAAATCATGGTAATTTTATTAAATCGTTACTGCTTCAAACGTATAAATTGTTGTTGCTTCATATGAACAAATTGTGCTAACTGTTTTTTGATGCCCAGAAGGTGGATAGGTACAAATCGATTTGTTTTAGTATAAAAATAAATGTTATTTAGCATGAATAGTAAAACCAGTTGTAAGATTTAACATTCAGATTTATAAATTGATTTGTTTGTATAACAAAACCTTACACGAAACTCACTAAAACGATACGAGTTTTGGTAATCTGACAGTGAAGGAGAAACACCCAGAAGGTAGACATAGCCGATGGTGGTAACAATGTTGCCACTGTGCAGATGACGGCAAAGGGTGCTCCAACGACAGCAAATGAAGGCAAAGGTTGCTCCGACGGCAGCAGATGAAGGCAAAGGTTGCTCCGGCGACAGCAGACGACGACAAAGGCTGCTCTAGCGGCAGCAGACGACGACAAAGGCTGCTCTAGCGGTAGCAGACGATGACAAAGGGTACTCCAGTGGTAGCAGATAATGGCAAAGGGTGCTCCGATGGAAGCAGACGGTGGCAAATAAGGGTTCGATGGCAGCAGGTGACGACAAAGGGAGTTCTTGTTATAACAGATGGTGCAAAAGTTTACTGCTTAGGGAAAAAATGGAACGTTTGAACTTTGAAGAGTTAACATCATTCTTGAACCGGTGTTTCACTTTTCTAGATGGAGGATCTTGAACCGGCGTTTCATTTGTCTAGATGGAGGATCTCGAACCGTCGTTTCACTTTTCTAGATGGAGGATATTTTTGTCCTTTTCTCAAGCCATCATTTCATGGCGAGAATGGCGGGAAAGGGTACTTAAGTCTTTGCATCCACACTGGACTCCGATGCTAAGTGATGCCAACACACACGGGGATATGAGCCACACGTGCTTATATACATGGTGCTCATTCAGACCCCGAACAAGCATTGTAGCAAACAGGGGGGGGGATATAACCTACTTCGGATTGAACGAGACTTTTCTACGAGATGACTTACGGGCCAAAGCAGTAGAGGCATTTGAGTCTCGTAGATGTTGCTGGTGCGAGTTAGAGAGGCTCTTAGATTGTCGTGAGCCATGGTGGTGAGAGGGGGGATGCTTTATTTTTTAGTAGTTTTTTTCATTTAAAACTTGACAGAAACGCAACACTTAATGGAAGCGTTAAGTGCCATGTGGCATTCATCCAAGACGTGTAATGGTTGGCCACTAATTTTGCACGAGCAGAAGGCTCATGTTCAGCATGACCTGATCTGATTCAGTGCGTATGTGGTTATATGAAACAGGCGGCACCAATATTGTTTGATATTGATACAATTTGAGTAATTATATATTGATCTGTTGGAAAGCTTACTTAGTAAGAACTAAAATCATTGTAAGATCACATAGTTAGCAATGCTTTAAACGACAAAAAATCGTTTATGAACACATGATTAAAAAGGTTTAGCATTCAAAAAGATGGATGAAGAAAAAATAAAAGAACGATATACAAATTTGGCAATTAGTATATACAGGCTTAATGCAGGTTTAGCTTTACAAAACAAGGACAGCGAATGAGTGCACCTGAGGAATCTTGGGGTCCTTGGTGATGATCGTTGTTCGGAGGACAAAACCGCCTGTCTGGTTTCCCTTTTTTTTTTAATGTAAATTGATATCAGATGTTATTTGGTTGGGGTCTGCTTAAACCCAGCTTATCAATTCAACAAAGAAAAAAACAAGGACAAAAGGCAAACATATATGTGTGGAAAAAAAGTTGGAAGCATTTTATGAGAGTGACGAGATGAAACCACCATATCAAACCCTGCTGGTGCAAGGGTGTGTCCTTAGCTTTCAGAGGTGGGCCAAGTAAGGCAGGGTGACCGTGGGGCCCACGAGGGTTCTCGTCATATAAAAAAGAAAGAAAGTTGGAAGCATTCATATAAGATAGAAAGAAGCATTACTCCCTCCCTCATATTCCTGTTTATTGATCAGAAGCCTGCCCAACTCCTCGAAAACAACACTCAACTTGAAAAACACAGTAAGGTATTAGAACTTTGGGATTCAGATTTAAGATTCAATGTGATCAAAACCAAAGAGGTGTTTAAAAAGTATTTGTCCTAATGTATTTTTTTGTGTTCTATAAGATTTTTCTCAAAAATAATGGCCATTTTTGCAGATTTTTCGAAAAGGAGTGAGTTTCAAATATGATATATATTTTTAAGTTTTGCTTAAAAAGACGTGTTCTAAATAGAGTTTTTGCTAACTATCATTTACAATCACAAAACTTCTATTTCTTTCCTATTTTGGTAAATGTTTAGTCTTTTAGGAGTAATAAGCATGCCTTATTCAACCTCTGCAAATGAAGGATACTTCGATCTCAAATATGTTTGCATGTATCTCGGACCCCTTGTGGACCCACCTCAAGATCCCTAATTGTTTTGAATTTATAACTGAAGAAACCACACCCTGAAAGATGACCTGGTCGCACTGGCTCAGCCCCATATCTGTGGTCGTTGTGCCAACAGCATAAAACTTTGAGACTAGGACCCCTGTCCCCAGGGCCTATGCTATGCATTGATTTGCTCAGAGGGATGACGTCCATGCAAATTGAACTTTGACAGACCATCTAGCAGTCAAGGCCCCACCCCCACTACGCCAACCCCCTTAGGGCTCAAGATCCCTAATTAAATTTATAATCCACGACACCTTAAGTGGCCCCACCTCCCAATGCCTAATTGAATCTATAAAGTGCATGACGCTTGAAACTTTATCAATTCAATAATTTCAGAGCTGATAAGTCAAGTGAAGTTCAAGTAACATTAAAATTCACCAAACGGTGTTGATATATCTTTTTGTTTAGTGGTTAATCTAGGTACATTCAAGAGTAATTTGGAACAACTAAATCAATGGTCCGATTATTAGAAGAACAAATCAGCACATGTAACTTCAACCCCCGGAGTTCGGCTCGATCACGCAACCACGCCTCCGTAACTTTGTCTATCGGCACAAGAATTCGATGATTTGATTTCATTGGAAACAAAGAAAACTTCAACAGCCTGCTTTCATTTTTTCAAGTTTTTTAGTTCTTAGAACATCTGGTTTGGGAAAATTAGAGAGAGATTTCTCCACTCTTAAGTTTGGATCAAGAGATTATGGGCTCAGAGATTACTCTTATACCAAAGGTGCAGGATGCGATGGATGTTTCTTCATTTAGGCCTATCTCTATTATATGGATGCACCCTATCATATTCTTTCTAAGGTCCTAACCATCAGGTTACTGGGCGTCATCTCGAACATTATTAGTCCTTTACAGAAGGCTTTTATCAGGGGGAGGACAGTGCAGGACTACTGTGTGGTGCTGGCCTAAGAGGCCATTCATAACTTCTCTGGCTCACGTCAGCCATATTTTATGCCCAGAATGGATATCAGTAAAGCTTTTGACTATGTTTCGTAACCTTTTTATTGCAGTCCTTGAAGGGCATAGGGTTCGGGGACATGTGATGCGAGTGGGTGAAGGAATTAGTAGTAACTACGTGCTGTTACCATTAATGGAGAATCAGGTCAGATGTTTGATCTGTACAACGGCTTACGGCAGGGGTGCCCGCTATTCCCTCTACTCTGACATTGTGTTCGAGGGGTTGACAGCCTTGTTTCGACAAGCAGTGAGGGTTGGTTTTATCAACCCGAAGAGTTTTTTCGGATTTGACTTCACGCTACTCCAATTCATAGATGATTTCATTCTATTCAGTGAAGCCTCAATTGAGTATATGATGAGGTTCTTGTGTACCATTAAGGTGTTTGGTTTTATTTCGGGTCTTCACATCAATGAAGAAAAGAGCGAAGGCTTCGTCTTTAATACTGATACAGTCGCATATATTTGGGTGTCAGTTGGGAAAGCTACTGACTTCATACTTGGGACTCCCTCTTTTAGATGGTCTGGTTCAGGCTCCACTTTGGGTGCCGGTAGTGGTTTAGGTGCAATAGCAATTGCAAGCATGGCTAGGTAAATACCTATCCAAGGCTGGGAGGCTCGTCTTGATTAAATCGGTTTTCTCGGCTATTCCCTCCCATTTCATGTCAGTGTATAGGATGCCTGCAGGAATTGAGAGTCAAATAGAGAAAATCATGCAAAATTTCCTGTGGGGTGGTGATAATTGAGAGTCAAATAGAGAATATCTCAAGGTAGGGTTTTTGTTTGCCTAGTGTTTGTTGCTTATGTGGCATCTATGGTGAATCGACTCCTCACCTTCTCTGGATTTGTACTCTCTTTCGTACCGTGTTCTTAGCCTCCTGGCAGCAATTCTGTATTTCGGTGTGCAAGGAGTCTTTCACAACGGATCTGTTATTAATAAGGGCCTCCCACCTAAGAGTAGCAGATGGTTCTTTGTGTGGAGATGTTTTTCATGACATGGTGGGTGGTTTGGAGGGAGCAAAACTGGAGAACATTCGAGGCCCGAGCTAGACCCCCTGCAGTGCTTGCTCTTATCATTTCTGATGTCTATCACATGTTCAACTTCAAGTGGCCGACACAAGAATTGGGTTGGATAAGCTCTGAGCTACTTGTAAAACTGAGGGTCGATACCTCATCGTCCTAAGTTCTTTCTACTTAATTAATAAAACTGAGTTTACTTCCTCTCAAAAAAAAAGTTTGGATCGAGTTGGTACACGTACTCAATGCCAATAATCCAAGGAGTAACAAAAGAACCATGTTAAGAGACTAATTAAATACTGAAGGGTGTAACTCTCTCTCTCTCTCTCTCTCTCTCTCTCTCTCTCTCTCTCTCTCTCTCTCTCTCTCTCTCTCTCATGCAACAATGACAGCAAAATCAATAGCGGATAGCCAACTTGACCTCATGTCACAGTTGAATGAATCCATATAGCTTATCGAGAACATTATGCAAGCTGGTTATTTGCAGCCAAAGAAGCACCAAACGCTTACTTAGCTAGAAAGTTTTCTTAGATGTGTAATTTTAGGATGTTTCCTATTGGTTACATGGTTGAAAAATTAAATGAAAGAATTTTCACAGAATAAACCCATTTTTACTCAAAAATGAAAACGATTCTTAACTTCAAACTCAAAAGAACAACATATCAAGCTTGGGATGAAACTAGCTAGCCCAGTAGGTCAAGGGGCTGAAAGGACATCCGCTCCTCATTTTTAATTTTTAAATGTTGTACAATCCACAAAATTGGCAAGAGAATCTCATGTTTCAAACTTGGGAACACAGGTTTTGCCTAGTACAATGCACGGACAAGTCTTTGGAGACAAACCTATGCGAATGTAACAAAATCCCACTTGACTATGTACCATTTTTATCTTTCTCATCCACTATTTTATGGGAAAATATAGATTTCGATTTTTTCTTTGAACGCTTACAATATTTTCTTCAATTTGTCCTTTTAAATAAAATCAAATAGCTTTTGTATTTAGAACTCAAGTTTTTTTGCAATATCAACAAACATATGTTCCCAAGTTCAAAGATTCCTACTTTGATCTTTTTTAAGTCTAGTTTATATTATTTCCTTTGCAATATTTAATTTTTTTCTACATACACACACACACAATTGTTTATTTTTTAATTCTTGATTTTTCAGCTTATATGGCAAAGACCACACCTTATTGAGGAAATAAAAGATACTTCTTGATTATATTTATAAAAAAAGATATTGATTCTTTATTTGTAAATTTTTTATTTCTCAACTCATTTCTTTTTAGGAAAGAATATGAACAAATAGAAGATTACTTTCATAGATTATCTAATCTTTCATGTTTATCCCATCTAATTTTCTATCATTATGGATTTCTCATTTAGGTTCGTCCACCTATACGGTATGCATTCTTCATCTCTCATTATGAATTTTTCATTTAGCCACCTCCACCTAAGGCATGCCTTCAACACCACAGGAAAAAGGCATGCATTCTTCATCTCTCATTATGAACTTTTCATTTAGCCTCCTCCACCTAAGGTTGCCTTCAACACTACAGGAAAAATAGCCTTTAGCAGCTGTCTGTTCCATCAGTAATACCATCTTTACCAACAAAAAAATTATGAGTATTGAGAAACACATTACCAAGGGAAAATTCCATCGGTATTAAACTCAATAGTGACGGACATATCTGTCGGTAATGATCATGTGAAATACAAATGAGCATTAGCGGGGAACCTTCTGTTGGCATTGACATTAATACCGACCGAGTACTTCCTCGGTAATGTTTATTTCAAGTAGCTTGAAAATACCTATATAGAGAGAGGTATATATACCTGGATATGTACTGTAAATTGATAAATTAAGTACAACCGATCAAAGTTATATATTTAAGTAAGCTTAAAAGTTTCATTCAACAGAAACAATCTTACACTTGTGCTGTATATATGTACATATATCTACAAAAGCAAGCATACAACATATATGCTGGATTGCTTGTGCACATATATCTTACAAAATCAACAAAGTGATTACAATGCATGCTCAAATACAAGATAAAAAAAGTACATCGCCTAATCAGTAACAAAATTGATATATTCGTTACATCCACTACTATCTGCTATTTGTACTTTCTTTATGCTTCAAAAGGAAACACCTGCCAAGAAAAGAAAACTTGGAGCTGAAAAGGTCCGGGATCAACGGTAAGCATGCCTCCACAAAATATGTTGGAGTTTGGGCTCTCAAGGGCTGACCTTGCTGAACTCGTGTGTGTAAGCTGCATCAACTCAATCTGACTGAATAATTGTGTTCAGCATGCTAGAGTTCATATCTTTGATCATGTCTATAAAAATGTAACTTTTGAGTCCTGAAATTTTTATACATTGTGTGCCATTAATTCTTTAAGCCCTTAAAAAACCTGCTATATGAGAGAAATACATTATACATAACTCATTTTCTACTACCAACGGGAGAGTCCGCTTGTCTGGTAGGAGCAGGTAGCGCACGTCACCATGTGTTGGGACGTTGCAGGTTCAAAACCCAATGGTATAGTTGTATAATTTGTAAGGGTCTGCCTAACCCCAGCTTGCCTTTCAAAAAACTAAAAAAAATAACTTATTTTCTACTAAGCAAACCATGTAGATCACATATGCAGGGGCAATTTAGGAAAAAAATCCAAAAGCACGGTGATCATACAACCACAAATGACAAGTTCAGAATGATTTTTTGCATATGAATAGAAAGGAACTTATTTATTTGTCCTGACTGACCATGTCTGAAAAATGAATACCATTTCACTATTTTTTTTTAATGCACTCATATAAAGTCCATGTGGAGTAGGTGGGGTTTCTTGAATCTACGAAATATTGAGAAGTTATATTGAAAAGTAGATATTTTTTCATGGTTCTTAAACTCCACCTACACACACATAACAATTAGAGGAGAAATTCACTTATTGCAGTGGATGTGTTGTTCACATCTAATTCAAATCAGAAATGATAGTTAAAATAAGATCCAATGTGTACCCGGGTTGAATTCAAAATAAGTTTATCATATATTTTTAGATTGAGATCAAAGTTCTGTGCATAATCACATATACCTTTAATATTTTGAAAATATAACAAGGATTTATAAGAAAAACACCATAGCCAATATTTAAGGAAAAACTTCACAATGTCTTCAAAATATCTGCTATAATATAAATATTACAATAAACTGCTTGTACGTAACTCGTGTAGACCTACATATCAAAGATGATGCATAGGAGGTGGTCTCAAAACAAACACTAAAACTTATCAATATTACTTTAGATCAGCTATGTCACCTGGGTACGGGTGAAGGTATGAGTACAGAGGGTTACGGCAATTCCAAAAATGTGGGTATATGGAGACGGCTATATATATATATATATATATATATATATATATATATATATATATATATATATATATATATGGTTTGTAACCCTCTGTACTCATACCTTCACCGGTACCCAGGCGAAGCAGGTTATATGTCCCCCCCCCCCCCCAAACAGGGCATCTCATGCTCGGGGGTCCCAAAAAGCACCATGTATTTAAGCCTATGCATCTCGTATCCCCATGTTTGTCAACATTAATTAGCATTGGAGTTTGATGTGATTGCAAAGACTTAAGTACCCTTTCCTTCATTGGTGCCAAAAAAATATTGATTCTAGAAAAAGAGTGATTGTAAAGACTTAAGTGCCCCGAAGATGATTATTTAAGACCCAGTCTCTGCATTGCAGGATTATCCGAGAAAGAAATCTCTCATGGAGGAGGCCATGAACATCAACCCTCTCACTCTCTCTCTCCCTTCTCTTTCTGCTTCTGTGCACATCCGGCAGAAGATCCTACATTGCTCCATCAAGCTCTGACTGACCTGCACATTGATTGTTGTGGAGCCTGATTCGGAGTTTTTACCCTTATAGGAGGAGGGTTTGGGGGCTCCTCTCAGCGTGAGTAGCATCATTCAACTAAATGAGTTGTAGATCCTGATTCAGAGTTTTTACCCTTACAGGATAGGGGTCTGGGGGCTCCTCCCAACGTGGGTAGCATCATTCAACTTGAAGAGTTATGGAGTCTGATTCAGAGTTTTTACCGTTACAGAAAGGGGGTCTGAGGGCTCCTCCCAGCGTGGGTAGCATCATTCAACTTGATGAGTTGTGGAGCTTGATTCAGAGTTTTTGCCCTTATAGGAGGAGGGTTTGATGGCTCCTCCTAGCGTGGATAGCATCGTTCAACTTGATTCGTTGTGGAGCCTGATTCAGAGTTTTTGCCCTTACAAAAGGGGGGTTTGGGGGCTCCTCCTAGCGTGGGTAGCATCGTTCAACTTGATTCGTTGTGGAGCCTGATTTAGAATTTTTGCCCTTACAGGAGGGGTCAGGTTGGAAGAAATCAATGGAAAATCCAACAAGAAGCATGCCAGAATCAAGATGTGGATGTCAAGCGAGAATGGTGTTGTGCAACTCAAATAACACAGAATAATAGCAGTCAGATTTTTAGTTAAAATAGAGAATGAAATGACAATAGAAATTGCTGAAAATTTACAGGAATAAATTAGACACAATAACAAAGACACCACTTTTTACGGATTTGGAATATGACCTCCGGTTAGGGAGATATGGCTCTGACAAGTTGGTCCTAATTCGGGTAGCGATTTATAGCAATTTGCTTACTGAATAACACTACAAATCGCTATAGTGATTTGTGGAAGACACTACAAATCGCTATAGTGAGATCCAACAATACTATAAATCGTTGTGGGGCTTGTTGGAGACCCAAAAACACTATAAATTGCTATAGTGATTTGTGGAAGACACTACAAATCGTTGTTGAAAAGCCGGATAACACTATAAATCATTGTGGGGCTCGTCGGAGACCCGAAAATACTACAAATCCCTATAAGAAAACTCGATAATACTACAAATCGTTGTTAGAAGGCCCCAAAAAAATTTGGTCCGGGGGCGCTGCCCCCCAAGCCCCCCACCAGGGGTGCCCCACTGAACCCCAGCCCGCTGACCACGCAGCGGGATCCGCGCCGGGGGGGAGCCCCCGTACCCCCCTCCTGTAAGGGCAAAAACTCTAAATCAGGCTCCACAACTCATCAAGTTGAATGATGTTACCCACACTGGGAGGAGCTCCCAAACCCCATCCTGTAAGGGCAAAAACTATGAATCTGGCTCCATAACTCATCAAGTTGAACGATGCTACAGTCAGTGTGTAGGGCAGTCGGTGTTTGATGGAGCAATGTAGGATCGTCTGTTGGATGTGCACAGAAGTAGAGAGAGAAGGGAGAGAGTGTGAGAGGGTTGATGTTCATGGCCTTCTCCAGGGGGAACTCTTTGCCTCCCTTGATTTCTTCTCTAGAGAGAGAGAGGGTTTTACAGTGTTTTACGGAGAAGGAAGAAGAAGAAGATGACGATGAAAAGTTCAAACAGACATTTTTGATGGCTCAGGTTTGTTTCGTCGGATGACCATCGGATCGCCAGCTCACCATCGGATCGTCGGTTCACCATTGTTTCGCCGGATCACCATCGGCGAAACGATTAAGGTTCATTTCGTTGTGTAGACTTTAAACAGTCAACATCATCCTCGACTTTCTGGATGGAGGACATGTTTGTCCTTTTTTTGAACTGTTTGTTTTTTTCTTTTTTGAATGAAGGGCATTTTTGTCATTTTCTCAAACCATCGCTTTATGAGAAGAATAGCAAGAAAGGGTACTTAAGTCTTTGCAACCACACCAGACTCCAATGCTAAGTGATGTCAACATACACGAGAATACGAGCCCCATCTGCTTGTATACGTGGTGCTCATTCAGACCCTCGAATACAAACGTGGGATTCAGTGAATCATTGGGGGAGAACATACACCACCCTCCCGTACCCAGGTGAGATAGCTTATCTAAAGTAATATATATTAAATATCACATAAATATAAAATAAATTTAAAATAAACTGAATATAATCTAAATATATATGTTATATCTAAAATATATATTATATACTAAAATATAAAGTTATAAACTGAAAATATAATTATAAATTATCGATCAAATATGAACTTATATGTACGAAAGGTAAAATGGCGTGTCTCCGAGTGTCTACGCATGCCGACACAGAGGGCAAAATGGAGTGTTTGGGTACCATAGTATATCCGCTATGAGATTCCCTATAAGCCCGCATAAGCGACATTTGCTTGCTAAATGGAATCCTCATGATTTCAAAAATTAATCCATCTTAATTTTTCATTAATGCAATAGCCAAGCAAAGAAAGATCCCCGTTGAGGGCCCCTACCCTAAAAGGCGCCATGTGGGAAATGACTAATGGTGGGTAGGCATAGGGCCTTATAACATGACTACACTAAAAAATTATTGGTGTAAATTTTATGAAATAGATTTTTAAAACAATATTTTTTATGAAAACAATGGTGAAAGTCAAACACCAAATAATAAAAACTGGCTCGCACGAGTGGTAGAGTCCAAGTTGATCTCAGGGAACGGGATAAGTACTTTTGTACCCCCATACAAAACTACTTTTGTTGCCTTGAAAATAAAGATTAATTAATTAACTAAATAAAAGAATGAGTGTTACCTTCTGCGGAGGGCATACAAAGAATAATTAAATAGTTTTATTATAGACCCAATGAATTAAATAAATAAAATAAAATAAATCTTAATCTAATAATAAAAGAAAAGCTTTTCAGTGCTCGAGCTTTTAGTCCCTTATTTGATTGTGCTCCCTTCTTTATTTCTTCATCATTAGTTTTTAGTCTTTTTGTGGAAGGGCTCTCTAAGGGGCCTTTTGAGGAGACCTTTTGGGGACTTTAGAGGGCTTTTTAGAGGTACTTTTGAGAGCCTACCGCACGTCTGAACACTCTCTTGTAAAAATAAAAAGACAAAACATAAAAACTCATAAAAATTCAAGGTTAATTTCAGTTAAAAATCACAAAAACATGAAATAAACTAACATGAAATACCCATAACATGTAACTAACCACTACACTAAAAGACAAAATAGTAAAATTAACTATTAACAAAGAAGAACTAATTCATGAACTAAATAACAACTTAAAACACTAAATGACAAAAGAAGCTAACTAACTAACAAGAATGAAATCAACTAACATAAAGAACTATGCTAACCGAATTTACACAGAAATTTTAATTGATTGAATAATAAAGCAAATGACAAACTACTTCTATCTAACAAAAATCGATAATTGACATAAACGCAAATAATAACAATCGACTAATGTGACTTAACTAAATTAAATTAATTTATTAATTTCTAATGATTTTAATAACATAAAATTAAACCTATATTGATTTAATTACTGAAAAAATAGATTTAATGTTAAACTAAAATTAACTAATTAAAAGAAAATTATCAGTACCTAACTCAGCTAAAATGATTTCTACCTAAAAATGATACTTAATTAATTAACAACTAAAGTGTAATCTAAGTACAGAAAATAAAAATTCTAGAATTGGAAATATACTTAATTGATTGTTGAACACAATAAATAATTCTAACTACTCGGCTGAATAATAAAAAAATAATAAATAAACTAATTAACTATTCCTATCTACTGATTTCTACTATAATAAAATAACTAATTCAAATTAATTAAAATTAAACTAACTAACGTAACATGTTGAAAGCAATGAAAGACATGATTAAATACATAAATAAACAAACAAACTTATAAATGAAAACACATAGGAATGATTAAATCTAATTATCGTAAATCATAAATTAACTAAAAGCAAAGCAAAACCCTAATCGGTTAATATTATTGAATCTAAACTAAATCTAATTGAACTAATTTATGAAAGTAAACTAATTACATCTAAGAAAAACAGCAACTAACATGAATCAAACTAAAGAATTAATAAAAGAATATGATTACCTACTAACACGTAAATCAAGATAACTGATTAAACTATACTAATTTATATTTTTTTTATATTTTTAGATGATAAAAATAAAATTAAACTAATTTAGATGCGATGAATATGCAATGATCAAATGACACTACATGCCATGATATGATATATGCTATGCCAAAGCTTGACACTACGAACTACGAAGAAACGGGATAGAAGAAGCAAACCGTGTGATTTACCTCCGATTGAAGGGTTGAAAAAAAGAAGATGGCTTCTCCATTGCAATCACACGCACCTCAAACTCTCTGATGATGGGGGCAAAAAGAACCGACGATGATGAGGTTTAGAAGAAAAGACTAGAAAAAAGAAGAAAGAAGAAAGGGGGAAAAGAATCGGCTTGAGAAGAGAAAATGGAAAAAGAAGAGGAAGAAGGGATTGAGAGGAGAGAGAAGGGGGGCGTAGATCTCAAGAGGGAAAAACGTCCCTCTCCTCTCAAACATAACTATTTATAATCTCTAATTACGTTTTTAGAAATTCTTTCAAAAAGAGTCCGTAAAATTTCAATATTTCAAAAGACTTTTTTTTCTAAGAATATTTTCTAAAAACTTAATTAGTTTTTCTAAAATACTTCAAAGAGACTCAATTTGCTCGAATTATACTTTGATGAAAAATTATGAAAACCTTCGCAAATAAGCATTTTTAAATGATTATAGCACATGATCATGTATGAAATTACGCGTAAAAATTATGCATGATCAATTACCATCTGACTAAAGCCTCCATCTTAATTTGTCCTCCCTTTCCTTGAATGGAGGGCCTGGAAAAGAGAGAGAGAGAGAGAGAGAGAGAGAGAGAGAGAGAGAGAGAGAGAAAACTTGGTATTTATAGGCAGCTTCATCATATAATGTTCTTGGAAAGTCAAAACACCATCCTGTATCATCCACCCACATGGTAGCCAAAGTACGATTAGAACCAACCATGACAGGAGATAGGTTTGGGAATATATAAGGTTGCTCATCCACCCAAATTTCTCACCAAAAACTAGTAGAGAATCCATATCCTAACTCCATTTTGATAAACTCTAAGAAAACTGAGAAACAGTGGCGAGCCCCTTCCAAAAGCCTGAACCATTTTTTCATTTAGAATGATATATCCATTGCCATGGCCGCACTTTGCTATTATACAGTCAGTGCATATGATCCACCACCATTTGACCATAAAAGTTGCATTACAATGAGGTAGATCTCTAATACCCAGACCCCCACATTCCAAAAGCATAGTGACCATCTTTCGACATACAAAACTACGAGAGATGCTATCTTTCTTGCCCGCCCAAAGAAAAGTTTGAAAGGTTCTTCGAAGTCTTCTTGCAATCTTTTTAGATGTCGTGCAATCGTGGCTAAAACATGTTTTTACCAAAGTGATTCTGCCTGCCAGGATTGGATTATGATATCGTCTTTTCTTCTCTTAATTCATCTCCCTTAGTGGCATGATTGGATTATGACATCATTTAGGGCGATGTAGTTGCTGACATACTTTTTTTTTTAAGAAAAAAAATATTCATGAATATAGTGACAATTAGCACAGACATATGACAGTGATGAAGAATCACCCTATAAGTTGTACTGGAATTTCTATGTAAATCATGACATTGCAATAAGAAGAATTGCCAAGAACCACCAGGACTGAATAAAAGCCAAACCAGTCGGAAACTGCTAAAGACGACTCAAAACACCGCCCCATAACAATCACTTCCAATGTTCAACCAAATAGACATACCCAAAAATGGGCAGACAAGGTTAGACATCCAATTTCTAACCTTGTTTTGGGAGTGCGAATTTACTAGAGAGTGTTTCATGCTGGTTTGGCAGGTTGCAGTTCTTCAACGGAATGTCCCAACCTACTTAAGAGAGGTGCTAATAGCTCCGCATCTCCAATTTCGGGGCCAAAAATTTATCTTTGCATGACGATGCTTCGTGCTTATCTTATGGCACCTCATATGGCTGCAACTAACCACCGAGTGCATATGGAGGGCTGCCATCACCACTCTCATCGCGAAGGCTGCTCTTTGTGAACTTCTTCTTCGATGTATATTCAAATGGGGAGACTTGAATGTATCATTTCTACAGGACCTTCGGTCCTCCAAATAATTGTTTAGTGACTTCTCATCACTCAGAGATGTAATTCTTTTAATTTGATTAAATCCATGAACTATTTTTTCTTTAAAAAAAAAATCTGCATAACATGGAGGTCACCTTCCACGCACCAATGACATGAACCATCGAAGTCTGCAGACATACTTTCGAAATTGGCACTTTAAGGAGATGTGCATAAAAGAAGAAATGATCAAATTTTGAAAAAAGACAAAAATATGAGAGTGAGATAAAGAGAAGGAAGTTTTGCTGAGGCGAAACGTGCAGGTAGAAAAATGGAGGTTGATCAGGGTGAAAATTTGTATATTTTTAGGAATTTGTATATCCTTTTGTTCTTTTGTCTGTGGATGCTGCATTCATGATAAAGTTGTTGAAGAAAACGAAAAAATAAGAGATCTTCATCGACGGTGATTTCTGCCGGTATAATTTATAATATTTTCAGCGACGGACAAAGCGCGTTCGCAGTATAAACAACTTTTCTTGTAGTCAACCATCACCTTGTCTTTTTTTTAAGCAAATAAAAGTCCAGATATAATACAAGCTTGCACATAAATGAAAAAATTAGAAAAAAACAATCACCCTAAGACAAAAATATGGACCAATTAGTTATGACCCATCTAGCCCAAATATTATAGGCTAAAGCCTACAAAATATCTTTTTGTGCATCTTTATGTGTGGCAGTAGAACTGTATTACACCCACTGGCTTTGCTTATCTAGTGTGCCCTTGAAACCCACGGGTGCATGTCTATTGTTGTGACGTTGAAGCTGGTTGTACTCCCAGGTAGGGTAAGATGAATATGGGGTTTTTACAGCAATAAGCTTACAAGTGAGTGAGGTAGCTTTCTCAATTATCCAAAACAAGAAAAAAACCTCAGCTTAATTGTTTTAAAAAAATATTTGTATCTAAAAGAGTTGCCACCCTGTAATACTCATACCCATGTTTTTTTATATGCTGGAAACCTAAAGACTTTAGAATTGCACTAGGCAATGGCCCTCCTTTTTACGTATATATTGATCACAACTTTCATAATTGGGCACAATATGGCGGCTAGACTGGCAGAGTCACACCATCATAACCAAGGGATATATTGGTATCACAACATGGGCTATCTCTTAACTTTCTTTAAAAGAAAAAAGACATGTTTTATAGTTTACTTTAAAAGAAAAGACAAAACTTTCATTTGGTACTAAGCAAGAGAAATAAATTGAACCACATCTAGGAAAGGAAAATTATTTATTCAAATAAGCTTACAGTGATGAACATTTTTTCTTAAGATGAGCTTCTACTTGTGTGAGTACTGAAACATATTGGGGTTCTCACAATTGTTTACTAGAAACTTGCATGTGTTTTATATTCCTTATTTCCCTATAAAACATTTTGTATTCTTAATAATGAGCATGACTACCTAATTTATATTATAATGTTTGCATCTTACAGGTGAACATTTTGTATTCTTAATAGAAACTTGCATGTGTTTGCATCATGTGTTCTCTTTTGTTTTTTTTTTTAAGGAAATATATAGATATGTATTAACTATCAAGATGGGAAGAATTACATCAAAAATCCTGGGTGATGAGGTATCACTAATTAAGGATGAGAATGGCTTTACATGAGATTCACAGTAAATAAAATAAAATAAAATGCCTTTTGTAGCCACATGTTTTCCCTTTTGTTTATTCATTTCCTTTAGATCCATGAATATAGCTTAAAACAAGTCAAAGTTCGTTAGGTTGGGGTTGACCGCTTGGACAATATTATGAAATAGTGTTCATGGATGTGAGTCAAGAATGGGTTGAGTACACCCAAGTCAAACCAAATTAAATCCATATTCAACTAGATCCATCTAATGTGTAAGTTTGATGTTATATTCTATCTATTCTTTTTGGACATCTATTATATAAATCAAAGTTATTCATGAGATGGATAGATATTGACGTTGCTTTCTTTACTGACAATACGATTTATTTCCATACCCATTCTTAAGTAAGGCAGACATCACTACAAGAAACCTGTGGATTAGCGACAACCTAAATCCGTCGCTAATCCGACGCTAATTCGTCGCGTAACGGTTTAGCGACGGATTAGCGTCGGATTATCGATGAATAACTTTCATCGCGAATTTTTCGACGCTAAGTAGTGACAGAACTTATCCGTCGCTAATTTGCGACGGATTAGCGACGGACATGATCCATCGCGAGTCCTTCGCTATTTTAAATTAGCGATGGATAATTTCCGTCGCTAATCCGTCGTTAAATTTTTAAAAAAAATTAAAAAAAAATTTGCTCTCTGCCGGCGTGTTCTCCGGCAGGAAACAATTTTTTTTGCACAGGCGGGTTCCGGCGTCGAGATGCTCTTCCGCAGCGAGCCAATCACGGCGGACGACCTCAGGCGAGGAAGCGGCAGGACGGGCGGTGGAGACCGGCGAGGGACACCGCCGGGAGGAGGAGGATGGCACAGGGGAGAGGTAGCGTGAGGAGGAGGAGACCGGCGAGGGACACCGCCGGGAGGAGGAGGATGGCACGGGGGAGAGGTAGCGTGAGGAGGAGGAGACCGGCGAGGGGCACCGCCGGGAGGAAGAGGACGACGCGGGGGAGAGGTAGCGGGAGGAGGAGGACGGTCCGGGGAACAACGCCAATCACGATCGGAAGGCCTCAGGTGAGAGAGAGGCAGGACGGGCGATGGAGACCGGCGAGGGGCACCGCCGGGAGGAGGAGGATGGCGCGCAGAGGAGAGGTAGCGGGAGGAGGAGGACGGTTCGGGGGCCGACGCCAGTCACGCTCGGAGGGCCTCAGGCGAGGGAGAGGTAGGACGGGCAGTGGAGACCGGCGAGGGGCACCGCCGGGAGGAGGAGGAGGACGGCGCGAGGGAGAGGTAGCGGGAGGAGGAGGACGCTCGGAGGGTTGCTGCGCATCGTCAGAGGAAGGGCGATTTAAATCAAACGGGGGGGGAGGAGGGAGGGAAAATTTCGCGCCTCAGGCGGGATGGTTTAAATCGAAAATTAGCGACGGATTTAGCGAGGGAATTTTTCCGTCGCTAATCCGTCGCTAAATAGCAACGGATTAGCGACGGAAAAATTCCCTCGCTAAATCCGTCGCTAATTAGTATTTTTTGTAGTGTTTTGGCGACAGAAAATTTTTGTCGCTAATTCATCACTAAGTAGCGACGGATTTAGCGAGGGAAATATTTTCGTCGCTACGTTTGCAAATATTTCAAATGTTAGCGACAAATAGTTTTCTTTCGCTAATCCGTCGCTACTTTGCGACGGATTTTTTTCGTCGCAAATATCCGTCGCTAATTAGCATTTTTCTTGTAGTGCATATCCATATCCACCCCTTTTTTATGACAGGGAAACAACACCTGGAGTGAGAGATTATTGCATTAGAAAATCTTGCCAAACTGTGGTCACTCTTTTGGCAACATTAAATCCTGAGGCCACCCCTACTCTATGGAACATGCTGCTTCAGCTTACACAACAAGAATGCCCCCCAGGGTTGGAGGGGGCAAAACCATGACGAGTGGTTTTCACCATCTCATGCATTCACCTACTAACCAAAGGGATGCCTCATCCATTTTACATATGGATTTCCAGTAAGGCCTCAAAATAGACAAGAGCAAGCCCTATATGCAATTCATATCTTGCCACTAGTATCCCCTACTTATGATTTTCCATTTTAGTTTGTTCAATAAAAGTCAATAAATCAATATGATAGTAGCATCCTCCTCTTATGTCAACTAATCTAGCGCAATATCATTGGTGGCAGATTCCAGTGGTATCTCATCTCCCAGTTGCACTATAGTGACTTTGTCTCAATTCAGTGAACTAATTTATTATTGGGTTTTTATTTAGCATTGAAATCTCTCTCTCTCTCTCTCTCTCTCTCTCTCTCTCTCTCTCTCTCTCTCTCTCTCTCTTTTGTTTTTTATATATAGTTTTTCTCATACTACACTTAAGGATTGGTAAGGGGTAGTCGGAATTATGGGCCGATCTAAGCTTCCATTGAAGAAAATTGAGAATTCCATCAGTCGACAAGTCACTTTTTCGAAAAGAAAACTTGGGTTGATGAAGAAAGCATATGAGATCTCCAGCCTTTGTGATATTGACATTGCTCTCATTATGTTTTCACCTTCTGGTCGCCTCACTGCCTTTTGTAACAAGCATAGGTCATCTCTCTCTCTCTCTCTCTCTCTCTCTCTCTCTCTCTCTCTCTCTCTCTCTCTCTCTCTCATGTTATCTTTATTTGTGTTTGTCTTCAGGGTTGAAGATGTTTTTGCATATTACCTTAGCCTGCCAAAACAAGAAACGAGGGGGTATGACTTACGATTTGTTTGCTTTATTTTTTTTTCACTTCGTCTTTTCATACAGTTCTTGACTATCTCTCTCTAAACCTTTACAGGAGAATTCAAAATCCACAGGTGAAAATTTATTTAATTATAATCTATATGACTGGACTTAATGTTTTGGTAAAAAAATGATGTTAATTTGCTTTTCCCTTGTTTACATGCACTGCATATCCATGTAGTTTTTATGTAGGATGCTGCAAAAAGTGAGAAAAGAAAGTGACCTTCTATGTTCAACCAGGTAGGTTGTTAAATTTTTTTATATTTTTTTAGGTAATGGATTTTCGTATCGAAATCTTTTTTGCACATGAATTATTCTTGAAATAAACAATTTCTAATATCCCTTCTTTTTGGAATTTTCTTGGATTTTTGGATATTCTAAACTAGTCCGGACACTGCTAATCAAATAGAGGTAAGTATATATATATATATATATATATATATATATATATATATATATATATATATATATATATATATATATATATTATTTCTGAAAGAAGTTTTGATAAGAATTCATGGCTGAAATATTCTCTTAATCTTTTTAAAAAATACTCTATGAAGCGGCTTCATGAAGAAATAGCTCGAATTCAACATGACATCAAAGTAAAGGCAAACATGCTGTGGTCTCTCTCTCTCTCTCTCTCTCTCTCTCTCTCTTTGTGTGTGTGTGTACGTGTTTGCATGTGCGTGTTCTGGCACTTGTGCATGCTTTGACATTGGAACAATTATTAAATTTTCAAAACATATATCTAGGTTATTGGAGAAAGGCTCTACGAAATCGTCATCCTTAGAAGAAATGGAGCAACATGAGAAATTTCTTATTGATTTGATTGCTCGTTACGATCTACGATTGGTAAAAACTTCTATCACAAATAACTTTTTTTATTTTACTATTTATTCAATAACTTTTGGAGAAGGATAGTGGATCTGAATTTGACCTAGTGATTCTATAAGCTAGCATGCTGCCATACAAGAAATAATTTGGTAAGTGCAGCACCATTGTATCATGTACATGAGTAGTCAAGAACTCTTTAAGATATATACACAGTACTGTATGTTTCATCAAATTTTGCTGGGTTATGAATATATGATGCTGATTGGCATGCATCGCAGAACCAGTTGGAAAGAAATGAAGAAATGCTATTTCTGGGGAACCAATTGATAAACCGCAAGGCATCTTTGCACACACTTCTGAGTGCAAACCGTATGATGTCACTAGGGTACTCTCTCTCTCTCTCTCTCTCTCTCTCTCTCTCTCTCTCTCTCTCTTTGTGACATATCGATCCTTTTTTTAATTTATCATGTTTTTAAAGGTTTGTTCTTCAAAATGAAAAAAACTTCAAATCATCCAAAAAAATGAACGCTTTAATATGCAATAGTATTGATTATTATCAAAATATCTTCTAAATTTTAAAAAATGTTTTCGAAATTTCATTATTTTAATTTGAAAATCCTTTAGGATTTTCTTGAACAAAACCTCTTTTTCTTTAAGTACTAAGAAAATTCTGCTAACAGTATAGCACTGAAACGTCCATTGTGATTATACACGCAATAAGCACACAATGACAGAGAGAGAGAGAGAGGGATGGTGTGACTACTCGGAATAGAAACAAGAAATTCACTTGTTGTCTACTGGGATATATGGGCAAAGTTCAAAACATGGTGGTGGCATCGTTGATGTACCATTCGGCAATGCCTCTGGAACCAAATTCTAAAGTATGCCTAATGCATAAGAGCATGAATCTGTCATAATGAAATGTGTGAGCGACAAAGGCTTGGTTGGACAGTGATACAAGTTAAATGCCTCTTCAACTCAGTTTACTAAGGTCAAAATGGAGACACAATCTGGCAACAAAAATCGTAAAAGGTGTTTATGTGTATGGTTTAAGATATTGTAGACTGGTCGTCATTGACCAACTATTCTTGACCTTTTTTCTTTCAAAAAAAACTATTCTTGACCTTATTCTTCTTATCTTTCTATAACTATCTACACCTATTTAGATCATTCGAGGTTAAGCAAACAAAATACAGGGTTGATTATACCAACTCAATGCTATATTTTCAATGTTGTTGTGTTGTTAACTCTGTATGTGTGTGTAGGCACACATGTCTGTATATTGCTTACACATGCACTGAAACAGTACATGTTTACACCTCTCTCTCTCTCTCTCTCTCTCTCTCTCTCTCTCTCTCTCTCTCTCTCTCTCTCTCAAATTTTTATGTGTGACTATTGAAAGGGACGTCCATGCACACAACGTGCATCAGCCCTCAATGCAACAGGCCACCAGTAACATACCAAGCTCCCAACCCGTGGTGCAGTCGTCCATACACCAGGCACCTGGTCCCCAGACCTTGGTGCACCAGTTCATGCATGATGGACCAGGTCCCCAGACTATGGTTCAACCCTGCATGCATAGTGCACTCCGCCCCCAGACTGCAGTGCAGCAATACATGAATGATGAACCATATTCCCAGCCCGTGGCGCTGCTGTCAACTTACGACTTACCCTTATGGGGATCTATGGAGGAGACATCCATATCCAACACACAAGTGCCACGACCATTGGTGCAGCAGCCCATACAAACTGCTCCTTACCATGAAGCTGTGACATTCACCATGAGCCAGTGCACTCCCATGCAACAAGGTAGCCAAGTTTTGCATGATCCAGACTTTCCCGACTTGGACAGCCTGCTGTCTGCCTGGGATCAGCAGGACAAAGAAACACATCTCATGTCAGCCATAGGGCATGACAAGGTCAGTCTCCCCATCACCATTATCGTTATTATTATCATTAACATGATGCATATGATATCATGGAATGCATGAAGCAAGGTTGTTAAGGGCTTGATCATGACTAAGTTGGTCAGACAATTTTTAGCTGTTCAGCATGTGGGTTCTGTGAGAAATGCAGGCTCCTCAACTTTAGAAAGAGGAAGCAGTGAAAATATTGCTACCATCAATGGATTTGTAATGAACCAAATTTAGTGGTCTGCTTCTCTACTCCCTTGGAGGATACGAAAACTTGTGAGCATGATGTAAAAACGTGGGTTGAGAAGTTTCAAAACTTGATGCTAAAGTTTAGGAAGTGGAGGTATGGTAAAGTAGTTTTCTTGTTTTTGAAAGTGGAGGTATGATAGTGGTTTGGAAAAGTAACTTCCGTGTTTTAAGGAGGTGGAGTTGTGGTAGAAGTTTTTAGACGTGTGTAGTGGGTTTAGTTATTTTACTTTTTCCTTTTTATAAATAGTTATGTGTATTTTGGTTTTATAAGGTATGAAATGAAAAAGTAGTATTTCTTGCTTTTGTGTTTAAGGCTACCGTAAAGTGCAAGTGTGTCTTCATTTTTATGTATTTTTACCTCTATGTGATATCAACTATAGTAAGTAGTTGATTATTTTTACTAACATTTGTGGTATCAGAGCAGTCAGATTTCGACGTGATTGAGCATTGTGATCATAAAGAAAAGTGTCCAAGGAAAGAAGATCATGCGTGTGGGCTTTTAAAGTAAGAAATATTTGTGAGAAATTAGTATGGCGATTAACTCTAATACTCTCAATATATCGTAATCATGAAAACATTTTTCATCTCACAAGATCTCTGGGATTTAGTAGAAAATGGTTATGCAGAAATCGAATTTTCTAAAAAAGAAAATGAAATTAAAGAATGTCAAAAAAATGATGCTAAGGCACTGTTAGTATTGCATCCAGCAATGGTGGATACCATTTTTCCTAGAATCGCTAATGCTACCAGGTACAGGGAGGCATGGACCGTTCTCAAACAAGAAATTCATGGTGATAGTAAGATCACAACGATAAAGTTTCAAACTTTGCGCAGAGAATTTGAAACCTTTTCAATTTAGGGAGGTGAGTCGATTCAAAATTTCTTTTCATAGCTGTCAGTTGTCGTGAACCAAATGAGAATTTTTGGTGAATTAATTTCTGATCAGAAAATAGTCGAAAAGGTTTTAAGATCCTTACCCTCTAAATATGATCATGTTGTTTCTGCAATAGAAGAATAAAATGATCTTTCAGTTTATATGTTTAATGAGTTAATGAGTTCTCTTTTAGCACATGAGCAACATATAAACAAGTCATCTAAAAGTATATTGGAGCAAGCTTTTTTATCTAAAGTGGAGGTTAAAGAAAATAGTAAACCCAAGAATGATGGATGAGGTCATGCACGTGGGGGTTATCGTGGCGGCTATCATGGTCGGGAAAGAGGTAGGTTCAATATAAACTAACAAAAATATGATAATAATGATAAAAGTAATCCAAATTATAGAGGAAGGCAACGCTATTTTTGTAAAAAAAAATGAACACATTGAGGCTAACTGTTTTGAGAAAGCTAAACAATAAGCAAATATTACAGAAGACAAAAATCTTTTTCTTTCTTGTATAGATTCTAATATAAGTAAGAATGACATATGGTTTTTGGATAGTGATTGTAGTAACCATATGATAGAAAATGTGAGTCTCTTTCAATATATTGATGAATCAGTGAAATTGAAGGGTTGGCTTGAAAACAATAATCAGGTTCAAGTTGATGGCAAATGGACAATGATAATGAAAACAAAGTCAGGTATTGAAAAGTTAATTCATGAAGTATATTATGTTCCTAGTTTGACACAAAATTTATTTAGTGTGGGGCAGTTGATTCAAAATGGTTACATTTTTTTGTTTGATAATGATGCATGTGAGATTAAAAAATCTGAGCAACTTATTGCCAAAATCTAAATGGCTCAAAATAGAATATTTTCTCTTAAAATTTTTTGTTTTGATAAGTATGCATTGGCAGCCAACATTGATGAACAATCGGTTCTTTGGCATCTGTGGTATGGTCACTTGCATTTTAATGGGCTGAAATTGTTAAGCCAAAAGAATATGGTTTCTGGGTTACCCTTCATTAGTTCTCCAAAAAATGTTTGTAAATGGTGTGTTTATGAAAAACAACACCAACAACCATTCCCAGTTGGGAAAGCTTGGAGAGCTAAAAGACCATTGAAATTAGTTCATGCTGATATTTGTGGTCCAATGAGAACCATGTCAATGAATAATAATAGTTATTTTTTGTTATTCACTGACAATTTTTCTAGAATGAGTTGGGTATATTTTCTTTCAAAAAACTAGAAGTCATTGAAAAGTTTAAGGAATTCAAGGTTTTTGTTGAAAAAGAAAGTGGGTATGTCATAAAAGTTCTTCGTACAGATAGAGGTGAAGAATTTTTGTCTGATAGTTTTGGTCTCTTTTGTAAGCAAAATAACATCCACAGACAATTGATGGTAAAAAAGACCCCTCAGTAGAATAGAGTCGCAGAAAGGAAAACTAGAACTGTGGTGGAAATGACAAGAAGTATGTTAAGTGAAAAATAACTTCCAAATAATTTTTGGGCAGAAGCAGTAGCTAATTTAGTGTATTTGCTGAATATATCTCCAACAAAGGCGGTAAAAAATAAAACTCCTTATGAAGTATGGAAATGGAGAAATCCCAATGTAAGTAACCTTAGAATCTTTGGTTGTGTTGCCTATGCATTGATTGATCCAACTGAACATTCTAAGTTAGATAAAAAGAGTGAAAATGCATTTTTATTGGTTATTGTAATGAAACAAAGAGCTACCGCCTATATAATCTTGTCATAAAAAAATGATTATTCGTAAAGATGTTATTTTTGATAAAGAACAAATATATGATTGGAGCAAAGAAAAAAATTAGTATTTTTTGTTTGATGAAAATATGTTGGAAGTAATGCGGAAAAAGAAGAGAGAAAACGTATCTGAATCATCTACCACTCATGATGAAATAGTGAAAGTCGTTAGATCTCCACCAACTAGTAATCAAAGCATTGAATCCACTCTAGATGGAGACATGCCACCTAGAAAGGTACATACTTTGGATGATATATATAAGTGTGCTTTTGCTCTTATGGTTGTAGAGTCTGTGACTTATGAAGAAGCATGTTTGAATAAATAGTGGAAAAATTCTAACAGAGAAGAATTGCATGCTATAGAAAAGAATGACACATGGGAACTAATATAATTGCCTGTAGGGAAAGAACCCATTGGGATGAAATGGGTATACAAGGTGAAATATGATGCAAAAGGTAAAGTACAGAAATATAAGTCTTGTTTGGTTGTTAAAGGATATATGCAAAAATATAGAGTAGACTTTTTTAAAACATATATATTCACATGTGACTAGATTTGAAATTATCAGACTTATTCTTGCTTTGGCAGCTCAAAGAAAATAGACAATATTTCAGTTTGATGTTAAATCTGCATTTTTGAATGGGTATTTGGATGAAGATATATATGTAGAACAACCTCCAGGCTTTATAATTGAAGAAAAAAAAAAGGTGTATAAATTGAAAAAGGCCTTGTATGGCCTTAAACAAGCTCCAAGAGCTTGGTACAGTCGGTTGGATGCATATCTCTATAAGAATAATTTTCAAAGAAGTGAAAGTGAACCCACTTTATACACCAAGGTAACATGGTCAAATATTCTTCTAGTATGTATATATGTTGATGATATTATTTATACAGGCTCATCCAATACTCTTATAGAGGAATTCAAAGGTAAAATGATGCAAGAATTTAAGATGACTGATTTGGGACTGCTACACTATTTTCTTGGTCTTCAAGTAAGGCAAACAAATGATGACATTTTTGTATCACAAGAAAATTATGCAGTAGACCTGCTTAAGAAGTTCAACATGACAAAGTGCAAAGGATGCTCAACTCCTATGAATACCTATGAAAAATTGTCAATGAATGATGGAACTATGAAGAGAAATAAAATATATTTTAGAAGTTTGATTGGTGGGTTGATGTATTTGACCCATATCAGGCCAAACTTTATGTTCTCTATGAGCTTGATATCTAGATTCATGCAACACCCAACCGTGCACCATTTGGGAGCAGCAAAATGGATACTCTGTAACATTAAAACCACATCTGATTATGAAATTTGGTTCAAACCAACTACTAACTTTAAATTGCTTGGTTTTACTGATAGTGACTGGGCAGGTTCGGTGGATGATCGAAAGAGCACAAGCGGATTTTTGTTTGGACTCGGATCATGAGCAGTATCATGGAGTTCGAAAAGACAAAGCTCCACGGCCTTATCTTCAGCCGAAGCTGAATACATTGCAACATCTGCAGCAACTTGTCAAGCTATTTGGATGAGGTGCATCCTTGAAGATTTGCATCATGGCCAAGATCAAGAAATAAAAAAAAAATTGTGTTAATAGGGCCACTATTTCAATGACGAAAAATCCAGTATACCATGGCAGAACAAAGCATATTGAACTCAAGCATCATTTCATTAGAGAGGTGGTGGCAAACAAAGAAGTTGTGCTTAAGTATTGTCACACAAATGATCAAGTTGCAGATGGATTCACAAAGTCTCTTCTTGTTCAAAAGTTTGTCAAGTTTAGGTCCCTATTAGGCGTATTTGGGTTTTCACATCAAGGGGGAGAATATGAGCATGATGTAAAAATGTGGGTTGAGAAGTTTCAAAACTTAATGCTAAAGTTTAGAAAGTGGAGGTATGGTAAAGTAGTTTTCTTGTTTTTAAAAAGTGGAGGTATGACAGTGGTTTGAAAAAGTAACTTTCTTGTTTTAAGGAAGTGGAGTTGTGGGAGAAGTTTTTAGACGTGTGTAGCAGGTTTAGTTATTTTACTTTTTCTTCTTTATAAATAGTTATGTATATTTTGGTTTTATAAGGTATGAAATGAAAAAATAGTATTTCTTGCTTGTGTGTTCAAGGCTACGGCAGTAGCAAGTGCAAGTGTATCTTCATTTTTACTTATTTTTACCTCTACGTGATATCAACTATATAGTAAGTAGTTGGATTATTTTTACTAACAAAACTCTGGCTCTAGAGACCAAGTCTAATGAGGTGCCGGTGGGGTCAATCCCCATTAAGATTAAGCAGTGGATGGGCTTTGGGGTGACCAAACTAAATCAGGTGAGGCAGCAACTATTAATTAAAGGGATTCTACAAAAGAAGGTGAACAGGATCTCTGAAAATGGTTTTCTGCAGAAAGAGAAGGCTCGTGAGAAAGTTATTTTTAACTTGGATGGAGAGGACAGAATATGTTTGAGGGGAGCCCAAATCGATGGGAGGATAAACCAAGGAGGCAGAGCCCAATTCGAAGGGTGGAAATAAAGAAGGGGAAGGAAAGCACCATCTTGATTGAAGGTCAAAAAAAAAATCTGGAGATGGTGTCAACACCTCTGTTGTGAGGCAGCACAAAGGGATTCCAAAGGTGGCCTCTTATGAGCAGGAAAATATCTTGCCAGCTACAGAGGTTGAGTAGCCGGCCAGCAAACCAGTCTTTTTCCGGTTAGGTCACCGGAGTGTTGCAGAGATTCAGCCGGAATAAGAGGGTGTGGTTCCCAATGAACCTCATATCTCACGTTGCCTAAATCCCAACAGTCTCCCTCCCGTCATTGGGCGAAGCAGGTTATATGTCCCCCCCCCCCCCCCCCGAACAGGGCAGTTAGCTATATCTCATGTTCGGGGGTCCCAAAGAGCACCACGTATATAAGCATGTGTGTCTCGTATCCCCATGTTTGTCAGCATTAATTAACATTGGAGTTTGATGCGATTGCAAAGACTTAAGTACCCTCTCCTCCATTGGTGCAAAAAAAAATGGCGATTCTTGAAAAGGAGTGGTTGTAAAGACTTAAGTGCCCCGAAGATGATTATTTAAGACCCAGTCTCTGCACTGCAGGATTATCTGAGAAAGAAATCTCCCCTGGAGGAGGCCATGAACATCAACCCTCTCACTCTCACTCTCTCCCTTCTCTTTCTGCTTCTATGCACATCCAACAGAAGATCTTACATTGCTCCATCAAGCATCTGCTGACCTGCACATTGACTATTGTGGAGCCTGATTCAGAGTTTTTACCCTTACAGGAGGAGGGTTTGGGGGCTCCTCCCAGCGTGGGTAGCATCATTCAACTAAATGAGTTATAGATCCTGATTCAGAGTTTTTACCCTTACAGGAGGAGGGTTTGGGGGCTCCTCTCAGCGTGGGTAGCATCATTCAACTTGATTCATTGTGGAGCCTGATTCAGAGTTTTTGCCCTTACAAGAGAGGGGTCTGGGGGCTCCTCCCAACGTGGGTAGCATCATTCAACTTGAAGAGTTGTGGAGTCTGATTCAGAGTTTTTACCCTTACAGAAAGGGGGGTCTGAGGGCTTCTCCCAGCGTGGGTAGCATCATTCAACTTGATGAGTTCTGGAGTTTGATTCAGAGTTTTTGCCCTTATAGGAGGAGGGTTTGGGGGCTCCTCCCAGCGTGGATAGCATCGTTCAACTTGATTCATTGTGGAGCTTGATTTAGAGTTTTTGCCCTTATAGAATAAGGGTTTGGGGGCTCCTCTCAGCGTGGGTAGCATCGTTCAACTTGATTCGTTGTGGAGCCTGATTTAGAGTTTTTGCCCTTACAGGAGGGGGGTCCGGGGGCTCCCCCCGGCACGGGTCCCGGGTGTCGTGGTCAAAAAATACACAGGGTATCGTGGTGAGAAAGACATATTTTTGTTCCAAGCAAGGTTGGAAGAAATCAATGGAAAATCCAACAAGGAGCATGCCAGAATCAAGATGTGGATGTCAAGCGAGAATGGTGTTGTGCAACTCAAATAACATAAAATAATAGAGGTATGGTTTTTAGTTAAAATGAGGAATGAAATGACAATAGAAATAACTAAAAATTTACAGAAATAAACTAGACTCAATAACGAAGACACCACTTTTTATGGATTTGGAATATGACCTCCGGTTAGGAAGATATGGCCCTGACAAGTTTGTCCTAATTCGGGTAGCGATTTACAGCGATTTGCTTACTGAATAACACTACAAATCGCTATAGTGATTTGCGGAAGAATCTACAAATCGCTATAGCGATTTGCAGAAGAGCTATAGTGATTTGCGGAAGACACTACAAATCGCTATAGCGATTTGCGATTTGTAGTGTCTTCCGCAAATCGCTATAGCGATTTGTAGTGTCTTCCGCAAATCACTATAGCGTTTTGTTGGAGACCCGAAAATACTACAAATTGTTGTAGGAAAGCCCGATAATACTACAAATCATTGTTGGAAGGCCCAAAAAAAATTGGTCCAAAGGGCGCTGCCCCCCAGCCCCCCGCCACGGGATCCGCACTGGGGGGAGCCCCCGGACCCCCCTCTTGTAAGGGCAAAAACTCTAAATCAAGCACAGAAGTAGAGAGAGAAGGGAGAGAGAGTGAGAGGGTTGATGTTCATGGCTTTCTCCAGGGGGAACTCTTTACCTCCCTTGATTTCTTCTTTAGAGAGAGAAAGAGAGGGTTTTACAATGTTTTACGGAGAATGAAGAAGAAGAAGATGGCGATGGAGCAATGTAGGATCGTCTGTTGGATGTGCACAGAGGTAGAGGGAGAAGGGAGAGAGAGTGAGAGGGTTGATGTTTATGGCCTTTTCCAGGAAGAACTCCTTGCCCCCCTTGATTTCTTCTCTAGAGAGAGAGAGGGTTTTATAGTGTTTTACGGAGAAGGAAGAAGAAGAAGATGACGATGGAGCAATGTAGGATCGTCTGTTGGATGTGCACAGAAGTAGAGAGAGAAGGGAGAGAGAGTGAGAGGGTTGATGTTTATGGCCTTCTCCAGGGAGAACTCTTTGCCTCCCTTGATTTCTTCTCTAGAGAGAGAGGGGGTTTTACAGTGTTTTACGGAGAAAGAAGAAGAAAACTTTGAAGAGTCAACATCATCCTCGACTTTCTGGATGGAGGACATGTTTGTCCTTTTTTTGAACGGAGAAAGAAGAAGAAGACTTTAAAGAGTCAACATCATCCTCGACTTTCTGGATAGAGGACATGTTTGTCCTTTTTTGAACTGTTTGTTTTTTCTTTTTTGAATAAAGGGCATTTTTGTCATTTTCTCAAACCATCACTTTATGAGAAGAATAGCAAGAAAGGGTACTTAAGTCTTTGCAACAACACCAAAGTCCGATGCAAAGTTATGTCAACATACACGGGAATACGAGCCCCATGTGCTTGTATACGTGGTGCTCATTCAAAGCCCCGAACACAGACGTGGGATTCAGTGAATCATCGGGGGCGAACATACACCACCCTCTCGTCATTGGGAGGATGAGGTTGCAGTTAATCCTTCCCAAGATGCTTCAGCCGTCCCTATCATGATGAGGGATAATGATTGTGCACTGTTAATTGCACCTCCCTGCCAGAAGAGTTGTTTGATGTGGTTTCTCATAACCCTCGATGGGAAGAGGTTTCGGAAGACGTTAAGACACTCCCAACAGCACCAAAGCTGGATTTTTGATCTATGGGTCGGCCTGGGTCCATTCATGACCCAAGAAGACAATGTAGCATCAGTGAGGTTGACTCTTACTCTCTTGGGGAAGGATGCGGATCAGATGAAGATAGTTGGCTGGCTTTGTTGGATAGGCTGCTCATGGATCACAACCTCAAAAAGAGAGGTTACTAAGCCGCACATTGGAAGAAGACGCAGAGCACCTACGGACTGTGTTCAGGATCTTAAGGTCTTAGAAGCTCAGGAACTACGATCCTTCCTCTCCTTAGTCAACTACTATAGTTCATTGAGGGCTTCTCGAGAACACTTCCCTAGCAGATGCATTTTATGTGCACATCTATTTTGGGAATTCAGTTTTATGCAGCGGCTGTTTAAAGATGCGTGGCATTTGCCCTCCGTTGCTCTGGGTAACCTGCAAAGTCTACTACAATTGATCATCGCTAGGCACATGTAAATATTTGGTAAGAAATGGGCTTTGGAGGTGCTGGTTGCTTATTGCATGGCGATGCATTTGGAATGAAAGAAACAATAGGATCTTCAGAGAGTACAGATCTATGGAGCAAGTGGGAAACCGTATAAGATGGGAACTCAATGATTCTATTTCCTTAAAATGGCCTACGGAGGGGTCACAACTTCAACATATTGCCTACATCTCTTTTTTAGTCTGATTGTCTATGGGGACTTGTTTTTTCTGTATTAGATGTCTGTTTGTATTTGTTTGTCTGTGAAGAGTAATACCTCATCACGTCCTCTAAGTATCTCTGTGATAATTCTTCCCATTAATAAAATCTGAATATTTTTCTTTAAAAAAAAACATGTGGGGTTGTTGTTGGGTTACATATTTTGATAGGATGCATGATAGAAACAGGTCCCCTCTAATCCTGGTCAGCATCCCCATTATCATCATCAATGATGGATTAATATTCTTCTTCCTCATAGCTTAGCTTGACAAAAAGAAGATTCACCAGGTGCACTGGATCAGCTCTGTTTGAGCTACTTTGAGGCTCGAACCAAAATCCAAGTATTTGCATCAATTCTTTATCCGTGAATCATTCTTTTCATATATGCTTCATGTTTGTTTCTGTATATCTGATACAATAACCCAGTCAAAAGGCACTGTTCTTGAAATGAAAAGGATTCCATCACATGTCAAATATCAGTAAGTCCTGAATCTTGGCCTTTAGATCTGTATAATTTTCTCCTAAAGCTTATTGCTCAGTAATTTTTAGTACAAAAAGATGCCCAAAATTCTGATTCGGGACTCATGCATGGTCTTCTTGTCCATATCAAGTCTATGAAAATAGAATTCATGAACAAACTTCAGAGTATATTTTGCTAACAAAAGTGCATTATTCTATAAAATGGCAGCATGGGATCATGGAGTTGCAGAATGGTGCATCATATCTGGATGAGGAGCTTATACCTATTCCACCAAACATCGTCTCCCATATGAAGGAGGTTGCAGGTGTAACCCTTATTGAAGAACCCAACCAAGCATCGAGCGACATGAATTTTATTGTTGATCGTTAAGACTAATGTATAGTTTAATTAATTAAGGATTCAAAGTGGTGCTGACTCCGCTATAGAGGTAAACTGTGAACTATGAAACTTGTGTAGCCTAGCTAAGTACTGGACTTATTTTGCTTGAATTGAACAGCCATCTTCTTGATTTTTTTTTTCTGAACAGCCGTCTTTTTGAAATTGAAAATGATGATATGACAAATCAAGTGAGTGAGGATTTCCAGTATCCCTATTTCCAGCCTTGCAAGATTTCCAATGCTTGAAGGCCCACAAATGCATTTTTTCCCTAATAATGCATTATTGCATAGGTAAGTGTGTTTTACAAATGTCATTATCAACTAATTAGCCTTTTAACTATTTAAACAAGAAGATTAGAACATACAAGTGTTTCTCACAATCTTGAATGGCTTCATTTTCTCTCCATCTTCATGAATTAGCATTTTTTTTATGAAGATTGTTTTTTGAATTTTTGGGCAGTCAGGCAAACCGGGTTGATACTACGTACCATCCTTGTAGGTACCAATCTCACCAAAGTTTGTGATAACCAATCAAGATTAGGAGCGACATGGTAGACTGTGAATTGGACCAACCCAGCTGACCCACATTTAGAAGGGCATTGGGGCATATTCCATCATGTTTATGATGTGACCCGTACCCAAGAAGGCTGAGACGAATAATTCTCATGCCTGCTTTAGGCCAAAGCCTTAAATATTTGGGCATGAAGCTCAGCTCATGACACGTTCATTTGACTTCCTAAGTAATGTTCTTGGGTTTGATCCAGTAAAAACTCAGAAAACAAGTTACTCTCAAATTTGCTTCATTTTAAATTTTTAATCAAGTTATCTGGTTGGTCCATTAGCTCCACAAGTTGAGCGCCCAAGTCCAACCCGATAATTAGTTCAATATTGTTAGATGTAACCAAAAAATAGCCCAGATCCAGCCAATCGGGCGGCCGATCAAGCTCAATTGCCTGGTGGATTGACCGACCTGCACCCTTATAGTGAGATTTGGATCCAATAAAGGTGGTGGTGTTTGTCCAAACACTTATTCTTTAGATTTCAATGCTAGAATTGTTGTTGAAAAGAAGTGCAGTAGTTTTGGATGAAGGTTACTCATTCTAACGGGTCTATGACTAGCCTAGTGCCAATGAGTTATAAGGAACCGAAAATGACCATACCGTATGGATAATTTGACATGATTTCTTAAAAACCCTACAATTTTTTATATTCTCTTGATGTCCAAAATCATAAATCCGACATCTGTAGGACCCTTTTACCCTTTGCAATTACGAATTGAGGCCTTATTGCCATAAAATTGTATCGCCCGTAGGCTAGGTCCAACTTTCAATTAAATCTAGAATCGCAAAATTTTTTTATGCAGACCTCACGAACTCACATAAATTTATTTGTGAATTTTTTGTGAAACTAAAACTGCCAAAATCGCAAATATCTTGGGCTTTTACATATCTTTCACAAAAGCACATAAATTTATGTGTAAAACTCCACTTACCACTAAATTCGTAAATATCCTAATGTATTGGCATATACTTCCCGAAACCGCATAAATTTATTTGTGAAACGTATTACTAAATTCACAAAAATATCTTACTTTTTTGCATATACTTTCAAAAATCGCATAAATTTATTTATGAAACTCCACTTACCACTAAATTTGCAAATATCTTATTTATTCGCATATACTACACAATCTCGCATAAAGTAATTTGTGAATCGCCTTATATTGTAAATATCATACTTAAATATTTGCACAATTATGACAAATATGCAATATTTCTTATTTTTTGTGAAATATTTTCTTGAATCTTATATAAACCCATTGTGGTTCTCAACCTAATTATTTTCACATAATATAGGGCTTTTTTGTCTTTTGTCTCCAACCTGATTGTTTTCACATAATTTAGGGTTTTTTGTCTTTTGTCTCAAACCAGTGGTCCATAACCTACTTTTCTTTCGGCAACTATTTCTGAAAATTATTCATAAGAGGCACTTCATCACTGTTGAACAATCGCCGACATATTTTTCCTATAAGCACAATATTCCCTTTTGTTTAACGACTAAATCAAACATTGTTTCTTTTTGTTTAGCAGCTAATCAAACAATGTTCCCTTTTGTTTTTTGTTTTTTGTTTTTTTTAAATGAAATGCTTTTTTAATATTTTTGGTAAGCACAATTTCTCATTTTTTTAAAATGCTTTTTGAAACGTAAATATTTTTTTTGTTTTTTGCAATGCTTGTTTAATGTTTTGTCTTGTTATTGTAAAAAAAATTAAATTTGTTTATTAATACAATATGGCCAATAAGAAAAAGACAACAAAGGGGTCCACACCTGCACCATATTCTATTGTTGTAGCATAATAATAAGAGCCAACGAAGAACTATGAACTAGGTCATCTTGATAATTTGAAAGCACAACTTAGTGTGCAAAGTGAGTAAAGAGAGAGCCACATCCAAAGCCAAAAATATGAGTATTTGACATTTTTTACAAAAGATGCACCCCCGATAATTACATACAGTTGCACTCAAATAATGAGTTGAAAGAAAAACCTGAATTGTCATACAATAAATAGCTACAAATTTCAAACTGGACCTTATCTAAGGCAAAATGTGCATAAAATGTTGAGCAGTTTGTAGGCACAAACTTGTCTCTCATCTTAAAATCATCTAAGGAGGGAGAGGGTGACATTGGTTGACACTGAGGTTGTTGCAAACCTCATTGCCTGAATAAATGAAGTTGGAGATGTGGCCACCTATAGTGACAGTGGTGAGAGGGCGGATGAAGTACCTGATCAAGGAGCTGAGGATAATGTGGACCTTCTTCAAGAAGTAGATGTAAGTGAGGGTTATATGGCTGGATCATATGCGAATACAGTTCAAGATTCTGATGTTGCTCATCATGTGGAGGAGAAAGTGTAAGCTTCGACGAAGAGGTCACAGCAGGAAAGAAGGTTCGGTGCTCAATGAATGCAATTAAAATTGAAATTAAAATTGCTACTATGCATATATTCAATAATTGATTAGTTTAATGTTGCTGCTATTCACGAATACAATTGATTAGTTTATCATGTGTGTGAAATATATAGAAATTTAATGAAATTGACTAATTTTATTAATTATATATATATATATATATATATATATATATATATATATATATTTCTACTTTCTATGAATGTAATAGAAATTAAAATTATTAGTTTGTCATGTATATGTGAAACATGTAAAAGTTCATTGAAATTGACTAATTTTATTGATTAAATTGGGATATATATTGCTATTGTCTATAAATTCAATCGAAATTGAAATTACTATTATACATATATACATTCAATCATTGAAATTTATTAAAATTGACTAATTTCGATTAAATTAATTTGGATTATAGGTTTCTTAGTCAATTGATTCAGAAAAGCCAACATCCTAGATACACCAGTTTTACTGAAACCAAGCATACCAATGGTTTTTAATACTAACAGAGGAAGTGAAGGAGTTGTTGGACTGAATGCATTTTTGCAAATTCTTGTAGGTCACACCATGGAACTTCAATCACCCCCTCTTAAAGGCCATTGTTCAGTTTTGAAATTCGTCAACCAACATATTCCAGTTCAGAGATCTTAAGATGACCATTATGTTAGAGGATGTGACACAAATCATTGTACTAAAGTGGCATGGGGGGGAGTTAATGAACAACAGTGAGGAGATTTAAGTAATTATGTAATATTTATTTGCAAGCAAATGATGATGTGTTTGAAGACGATAAGATCAAGTTTTTATGGCTTAGGAGCTATTATAACCCCAGTATGGCGAGGAGAATAAAAGCAAAATTATAATGTATTGAAGAAAAAGATGATAGTAGGGTGGACAAGACAGTGAGAGCATTCTTGCTAAACTTTTTTGGCTCATGCTTATTCATCGACATTAGTAGAAAGTCAATGCATGAATTGTATATCGAACTGTTGAAAAACATAGATCATGTTGATCAATACGCACAGGAAGCAGTTGCACTTGCATACTTGTATGCAAGTTTGAGTAACACGAGAAGCAGAAGAAAATACCTTGTCGGGATGTTGGTGTTGTTGGATGTATTTATTTCTTCATTGTACCTAAACTTTTGACTTATAATCATTCATATACTTATATATTGTGTTTTGATACATACTGTGTATTAATCCTTATTAATCATTATTATGCATATTTGGATATGAGAGCACGTAATAACATAATATGTGATGTTGCCCATGAATTTTTATGTGTCGCAATATGGAGTCGATTGTATAACGAAAATGATCATGATAAAAAATTGGTGGGTCCTCGCATGTCACATGTCGAATGTGTTGCATCACTTCGTAAGATGACTAGGGCAAACATAAGGATTATTGTTGATATTTTGTATATATTTATTATTAAATACATGTCTGTAGACCTAACCATAAATGAAATATAAGTAAATCGGTGCCCCTACGAAGGTGTGTTGGCGGAGGAGAAGAATACTGATGTGGTTGTGGGGGTGAAGGACATTGCGAGGAAGGATATTTGGTTACACAATATAAATAAAGTTAAGTGCCAAATGGCCAGCCAAGTCTTTCAGTAGTTTAGGTTTATTTAGCAACCAACTAGTTGCCCTTTCACTGTTAGCGAATTTCTATCGCATGCCACAAAGGATTACTCTACAGTATTCCTCTTCACACTTCAAGACTGACTTGAGGGCGGCGAAGACATCGGCTTGTCGTTCATGACATGTGCTACCAATGATGATTTTGTTGCCACCCAGCATGTTGCATGTTCTTTAACGACAAAAATGGTCTTTCAGGCAGGAGAGAAAGGTGGAGAAAAGCATAAAAAGGTTGTAGGTGGATTGGAGAGAGAGTTGGCACTTGCACTTGAAGAAATTTGCATGTTGAAGAATATAATACGTACTCAAGTTGACCTTCTAGAGAACGTAAATAAGGTCATCAAGGAGATATGATTGCGACAATCACAACATCCTCAACTGTAGAAATTCATTTGATTATTTTTTATTTTTTTTATATGTATTTGAAGATCAATATTGTAATACACTAATTTGTATATAATGTCATTTGAATGTTTCTATAGATGAATTTTTATATAAAATCATTTGAATGTCATTGATTTGTATATAATGTTATTGATTAAATCTTTAAATGATTTGGATATAAAACTGAAATCACTGTTGAATGTTTAAATGATTTGAATATAAAACTGAAACCATTGTTGAATGTTTAAATGATTTGAATGTAAAACCGAAACCAATGTTTATTGTTTAAATGTTTAAACTGAAAGTACTATTGAATGTTTAAATGATTTGAATGTTTAAATTGAAAACACTACTAAATGATTTGAATGTCATTGGTTTTTGTTGTTGTGCTTGTAAAATTTTAGATGATGTGGGTGTGGTCCCCTTCGACATAGTCTTCTTTTTATGAACAGGCATTGCAAAAAATAAACAAACTATTTGCCCTTCAAAAAGCATTTAAAAAAAAAGGGATCACTATGCTTACTGAAAAAAATAAAAAAATATTTCATTTCAAGCAAAAAAAAAATAAAAGTAAATATTGTTTCAATCAGCCATTAAACAAAATGAAACAGTGTTTAATTCAACTGTTAAACAAAAGAGCACACTATGCTTACCAAAAAAATACGTCATCAATGGTCCAGCAATGATGAAATACTTTCGATAAATAGCTGCCAAAAATATTTGACAAAAATAGTTGTCAGAAGGGAAGTAGGTTGGAAAAAAAACCTAGATTATGTGAAAATAATGAGGTTGTGGACCACAATAGGTTTATATATGATTCGAGAAAATATTTTGTAATAAATAAGCAATATCACATATATGTCATACGTACTTTTGCAAATAGTTAAGTATGATATTTACAATATAAGGCAATTTATAAATTACGTTATGTGAGATCATGTAGTATATGTGAATAAGTAAGATATTTATGAATTTAGTGTTGTTTCGCAAATAAATTTATATGATATTGTGTTATATATGTGAATAAGTAAGTTATTTACGAATTTGGTGGTAAGTGTAGTTTTGCACAAAAATTTATGCAATTTTAGGAAGTATATGCGAAAAAGTATGATATTTATGAATTTAGTGGTAAGTAGTTCTTCGCACATAAGTTATTGTGATTTTATGAAATATATGAGAAAGAGTAGGATATTTGTGATTTTGGTGGTTTTAGATTAATTTATGGGAGTTCATGAAGTCTGAGTTTCCGCATAAAAAAACCTACGATTTTGGATTTAAGTGGGAGTTGAAAGTAGCTGACGAGTAGTGCAATTTTATCACAATAAAGTAAAAATTTACAGTTGCGATGGGTAAAAAAGACTTAATAATGTCATATATTTGCGATTTTGGACATCATAAGAATATCGAAAATTATAGGGTTTTTAGAGAATCATGTTAAATTATCCATACAGTACGATCATTTTTCATATTTCTAATTAGTTACACCATATTGCCTTTTGTGATATAGAGTACACTCAAAACCCTTTGTTTTTATCTATGGGGGGTCACATGGTCAAGCTGAGCCGAATGTCATCTGTTTGTGCTTGACTTATTTATTATAAATGTGATGCTCATGGCTTAGCTCACCAGCTAGACCAAGCACAAACAAGTTCATAATGAATTGGACCAAGATGAACCACGAGGTGCTCGTTCATTTCGAAGTCGTAAACACTATAAACCTAAAACTGGGTTTGGAAATATACCAGGCAAGAATTATAACTTGGCCTCCACAAAACTTTTTCCAAGTCATTTGGCATAGTACCATAGTGACAAAAGTAAAAAAAATGGCAAAATATCGACAACCAAAAACTCATGAGAAAATTGATTTTTTTTAATCATAATTTTTTGGCAAAATCTTGACAATAAAAATTAAATTTAAATATAAAAATTAATTTTTATAAGGAAATATAAATACAATATTTAAAAATAAAAGCCACACAATTTTTTCATGATAAATAGCCAATAGAAACATAAATATTGTGTTTAAAATTCAATATTTATGTTTTTGATGAAAAACTTGAGAGAAATTGAAAATATCTAAAGAAATAAATGTTTTTAAGCGAGAAAATCTCATGAGATTTGTCACTATGCATAGTACCACCTCTGCCTATTTTTCTTGAATTATTAAAAATAAGCATAAAATTTCCCTAGTTATTTAACTTAAGAGGCCTTTTCAATAGTCAAAGATCCGCATATTTGAGTTGGTGTGGGTTCATGCTAAGAATGGAGTTAAACACTCAGGGATGTAAACAGATCGGGTTTGGGTTCGGATTCCGATAGGACATGGTCAACACCAGACCTGAATAAAACAGATGTTGCCTAAATGGGTTCATATTCAAATGGTGAAAAGTTCATAAAATAATCGGATTTGGATACACTACTACAAGAAAATGGGTATATAGTGACGGACATTTTTATTTAGTGACAGTATTGCCCGTCGCTATATACAATTACTAAAAAAAAAACGCCACTTTGAATGGAAGAAGGTCCTGGCTCGGGTCGATCTCTCTCCCAATGAAGGTTCCCTTAAAACCCTAGGAAATCCCATCTCTGTGTTACCCTCCCCCGAGTGGGGAATCACGATTTCTCGTTTCCATTCCAAGAAGAATGCCCCCACTCTCTTCCCCTTCTCAGCAATTAGCATCTTCTTCGATGTCACAAAGACGAGAGATGAGACGCCTAATTTTCTCGCGCATTTGTTCTCTCTCGTAAAATCGATCATTTGTTCTCTCTCCCAAGCCACTCTGCATTTCATTCTCTCTCGCTCTGAGGTTAAGGCTCTCAGCGATCCCATGGCGGAGTGGGAGGGAGATCATCGTCACACACTTCGATCATCCTAAGCTCCTTCCCATCTAAGAAAATATGGTCAAGGAATCAGATCCTGTATCGTTCTACAACCGACTGCACGAATCGACATCCTTGTCTCTATCTTCGCTGTTGTTGATCTTCCCCTCAACCTCTGATGTCGATTCCCTCTATGCCCTAAAGATCGTAACCCATGTTTTGACCTCCTATTCAATTTGGTATTCCTGCTACTCTGTCTCATCCTTTGTTGAGGTCGACCGATTGGCTGGATCCAGCCTTCAATCTGATGATCAGCCCATCTCCATCCTCTTGATTAATTGGGGGTGCCACCGAGACCTGTGACAGATTCTAAATCTGGGGCCGCTCGCTTGGGTTTTCATAGTCGACTACCATCGGCCGACCCATTTGCATAATCTCAGCAGCAGGAACAACCAAGTCGTCATTCTCTACACTCAGAATGATGAGGCCATTGCCGATGTTTCCTTACAACGTTGATGTCTCAGAGCTCGCTGATGCCGTAGATTTGGATAGAGATGGTGAGTTTGATGATGTAAGTGAGAGTGAAGATGATGAAAAGGAAGGTGGTCTGAGGCAGAAGCAGACAAGGGGGTCGGATGAGTTGGATGTTGCTAGGAAGAAGAGGGAGTACTATTGAATGGGTAGTTTCCATGGGAAGCCCTCAGGGTGTATGATGTTTGATGTGTCAAATTCATTGAGAAAGAACACAAACGAGTTGTTGTGGCTCTCTTGTCTTTCTCTAACTGATCAATTTGTTCATGAGAGGCTGACAAATGAGAGGTACCGAGATGGGGCCGACGAGTTGGAGCACCACATCAATAGCTCTGGGAATTTGGATGTTGTGTTGTCTATCACTCTCAAAGATGGTATTAAAATCCGAGCTCCAGATGCTTAGAGAATTGCTTATGAAGAGGAACCCAGATTGATGCCCTTGTGCAAATGTATTGTTCGATTCAATGATCTGTTCATCGTACTTCGCGACAAAGCTCAAGTCTGGGAGAGACAAAGAACTCAAACTGCTGAAACTAGCATTAGCAACGATGGGTTTTTCTCTGCCTCACCGCTTATGCTTTTATCGAAAAAAAACTCACTGTCAATGAAGTGCTGCCTATGTTTTTATAGAAAAAACTTATTATTGATGAAGTGTCATTCATACTTTTAGAATTTTTCACCACCTATGAATCATTGTCGATAAACCACCATCGATGAGAGATTTTAGTAAAGCCAGAATATAAAAAAAATCTTAAGGTTGTGAAAACAGGGTATTTTCGTGCAAATAAGGGTTTAAGAAACAAAACGTCATTTTTATATATATATATATATATATATATATATATATATATAATTTGCAAGAAATAAAATTGCAATACCATTGTGATACTTCTTGACAATTTTACAATATAAGTCTTTCGCAAGTTTTTAATAATTTTGCAATACTTCATGTGATACTCCTTAAAAATTTAGCAAGGTAAAGGATTTTTGCAATAATTTTTTAAATGTCTCAATTTTGTCGTGAGTTGCGAAAATCAAAATTTCATAATTGCGAGAGGTAAAAACATAAAAAAAAATTGAGAAGCAAAATTGTTGATTTGATGGATTTGGTAAATTGTGGAGCATTTCGAAAAACACATCAAATTGATTGTACGATCATGTTTTCCATTTATCATGCCAACTTTCTGTATATGCCTTCTTTGTTTACCACAACCCTCTCTCTCTCTCTCTCTCTCTCTCTCTCTCACACAGTTAATTTTGTTTTTAAACGGGTCCGCTATTAACCCTGCCTGACCCATTTCATATGCACTGACATGGGTTTTATCTAGTGAGAGAGGGAAGCATGCAATCTATTCTAACAGAAGAAACATGTTCGTGCAATGAGAATGGGCAAAGATTGCTTGTGCATTTTAAACCTTCCATGATTCCTGAACCTCTCATGGAGACTCATGCAATCAATGGAGAAGATGCTGTGTGGGATTTTAGAAATTGAAAATAAAAAATGAAAAAAGAAAGGGCAACGTTGATGAGAGAAATAAAGAAACAGTTGTTAAGGGTTAAAAATGACTTATTTAAAAACTAGATGGGTAAAATGAATTGTGAATGAGAATATTAACCAGCACTTTGGCAACTAACACCAGGTATAAATATAATGTTGGTTAACCACAAAATACATAAAGTATGCAATTGAAATATCGATCTTTTTGGGTTTTAATTTGAATTATAAGAAAGAACATGGTATGTTTTTATAAATAACATAGGCATTGAAACACCGGGCAAAACCACAAAAGGTGGAGAGAGCCAAATGGTTTCCTTCGATGAATGATTTAGTTATTGCTTTGTGTTTATTTTATTTATTTTTCTCTTGTATTGGTAGAGATCAGCCTAACCCCAATTTGTTTATAAAACAAAAAATGAAATGTTATAAAAGTATTGAATAATAAATTACACGATTAAAAAAGTTCCACATTCCAAAAGACCAGTGAGAAAAACAGCATAGAAAATGAGTTAATAGAATTAGGTGAGAAGCATAGACCTTAAAACGAGGACCCCAAAAAAACTATAAAATATTGATATTTAAAAAAGCACTATATCATTGAAAAACTACACAGTTGTCGTTTCTCAAGACATCTCTCTAAACAAATATTCTTTTATTTTGCGGATCGAAAATCTTCAAGACTTTGGATCCATACTTGGGCTTTTTTTTAAATATCTTCTGAGATATAATTTTTCGCATTCTAAACGCCTTAAAAAAAACGAGTATTTGGGGCGATATATTGCGAAAACAAAAAAGAAAGTTTCATTTGTTTTTAAAATTTCCCCAGTTTCATGAAAAAATACGCGTTTTTAACGAAATTTGTGAAGTAAGATGCCACCATGTGGACAAGAACGCCGGTCCCACTGATCGCATCTGCTTTTTGCAGCACAACGCCTCAGTAAAAAACCTTTGTATTCTTCCTTTTCTTAGTGAGGTACCGCAGGTGGATCGTCATTCCCTTAAAGCATCTGAGAAGCGAGCATCAGGCGTTGTCTCTACGCCCATCTGCAGCTTTGTGTTGCCCTGAGTCTGTATCTTTAGCTCTAGAGGAGGAAGAGTGGGACAGAATCTGGTAGTGAGAGCTTTTTGGTTGTAGGAGAAGGGATGGAGGTCGTGAACGCCAAGAAGAAGAAGCTCATATACCTTTTCTACTGCATGGAGAACGAAGATCTCGCCAGCGCAATTGCCGCTAAATCAGACTGCATTCTGTTGCAGTCTATCTGTTGGAGGTAATCCTTCCTTTTCCTTCTTTGCTTGTGGGTTGTATCGTTTGATGAGGTTCATGTGGATTTTGAGGTGTTTGGGTATGTTGGTGTCCTTTAAAATTAGCGAGGAATTAGAATTTCTCTGTGCGTTTGGTTGTCTGTGCATGTTTGAATGTAGTTTCTTCGCGTGGTGAATTGTAGAATCTGAGATTTTAGCAATTGTGCATGTGGTTATGGGGAATTTCTGTTTGGTCTTATGGATTGATGCATTTATTCTGGTGGGTACCTGCATTTCTGCATGTTTATGTACGTGTTATGCGATACTTGAGAATATATTGGGTTTCTTTGTTTGTGGTGAGTGACCTTCAAAACTATGGCGGTTTTGTGTCTTTGTGTGTTCTTCTGTGTAGATGTAAAAACTAACTGATGAATGGATGTGACCCTTTATGTAACAAAGAGAGACTGGAAGGAGGAGGTTCTATATGAGGGAAGGGTTTCGCAGTATATTAATTCAATCGAGTCACGGTGTAGTTGGCTGTTGCTAGATATGGTTGATGCATGATCATCTCTCTCTTTGGGGAGCAGACTGTGCTTCTTGTTTTGCTAACCGTGTTAATAGTTCTGCTTATTGTTGAACTTTTCAATCTCCTGTATTATGATTTTGATGTTCTGCTTAATTCTCATCTCTCTTCACCGGAGGTGAAAAACAGTATAAAACAACAGAAAAAGAAAGCCAATGTGGTTGACGTGTCTGTATGTCGTATCTTGTAATGTGTTGTGCATAAAACCGTCCGTTTAGATATACAATGGATTGCGGAAGTTCCTATTGCAACTGATGAGATGTTGAATCTTTCTACTTGTGAGATTTGAATCTTGTGTGTGTGTAACAGCTTCACTTGATGTTGCATCTTGTAATGTGTTGTGCACACAACTGTCTACATATGCATTGGGTTTACAGAAATGCATATTGCAATTGATGATAGTATGATACTACTTGTGAGATTTGATTCTAGTTCATGTAAAACAGGTCCTTTGATGACGGCTTCCCAAACCTCTTCATCAACAATGCACATGATATCCGGGGCCAGCATGTTGCATTCCTAGCTTCTTTCAGTTCCCCTGGTGTCATTTTTGAGCAGCTCTCTGTTATATATGCACTGCCAAGACTTTTTGTTGCTTCTTTCTCATTGGTTTTGCCATTTTTCCCAACTGGTTCTTTTGAGCGCATGGAAGAGGAAGGTGATGTTGCCACCGCATTTACCTTAGCACGTATACTATCGAATATACCGATATCTCGTGGTGGTCCGACCAGCTTAGTTACATATGACATTCATGCTTTGCAGGTTGGTTTTCTTTGTGTTTCATATATATCAGTAATTTAATATCCTCTATAATCACCATTACTAGCTAGTATTCAAAATCTTTCTGTAAGTCTTTAGCTACTGTTAGCAATTGTAGTAGATATAAGTTTTAATTGTTTGTTGTCTTTTTGACATCTTGCTGCTAATTTGAAGTTTTGCTTGTTTTTCTTTTTCATGCTGCAATAATATTTTATTTGAAATCCACCAAAAATTGTGTCTGCACATTTACTCTATAGCACACACATGCATGTGCAAATGTGCATCATTTATTTACTCTGTTAAAATAATGTTTTTCTTATCGTATTGGCCCACAAGGGCTCTACTCATCTGGTAGGGGTGACTTGTGAACTTCAGGAAGCTGAAGGGATGTCATGAGCTCGAAACCCAGGGGTGTGCATCCCTTGCTGCGAGGCTGAAGCTGGATGTACTCTCTGGTGGGCAAGGGGGATCTGGGGTTTTTACACCAACGAGTGAGGAGTGAGGTGGTTTTCCCTCATCCCCAAAAAAAAAAATCCTTTGAAATCCTCCAACAGCTGAGGATGCACATTTACTCCATAAGCACATAGATTTGCATGTGCATCATGCATGTGTATCATTTGTGTACACTGGTAAGTTGGTAACATGATCTGCTCATATGGCACTGCCACTCATACTTGTTACATTTATTTTTTGGCATCCCCTCTTTCATATCAGGAAAACAGATGAGCTGATTAGCATGGATTTGGTGGAGGCAAGTTGTCTTTAATGCTATGTCACAAGGACATGGACACAGACAGGGACTTGATACCAGTACAAGACATGAATATGCAAATTTTGTAAACTAGGACATGAGAGCACATTTTTCTATTGTTTAATTGATTAAAAATATATTCACATTTGTACATATAAATTATATTGGTTACTGAAATTTTTATTTAAAACTATTAATATTTTTGTGTCTTTGTGGGCTTTGAAGTTACTGTTTCTGTCTGTTGCTTTTCTGGGAAACAAGTAAATTCTAGGAGAACACAAATATCAATGATGAGGAAACTCATTCCAGAGCTGATTGGAAATCAACGTGATCTTAAAATACAAGCAGTTATCAATGTAAGGCAGGGTGGTCGTGGGGCCCCATCCAGGGTTTTCCTCGCCTCGGTGAGGGTTCCTCCTCGTCATAAAAAAATACTAGTTATCTAATTGCCCAACTGATATAATATATCACGGAGAGATGGACACATGGATGCATGTGACGTTCAAATTCTAGGCATGTGAGAGTCATGATACATCTTGATAGAATCTCAAACTTGGTTTGCATTTGTGTTGTCATGTTTCATGATATTTTAGACCCATATCCATTGAAAAGTACTTGATTAAAGATTGTCCATTTGCATATCCATCTTTCACATTTTCACTTCCTTGATGTTCATTATCTAATCTAGTTCCTAAATGGCTGTGTTTTGACTCTTACAGGAAAGGTTTTACTTTGGTGATCATGTTTTGCCATGCTTTGAGACTGGAATTCCTCTTCTCAAGCAACGCCTTCATCAACTTCCTGATTCTGACAATGTGAGTGTTGCAGTAGTTTTCTTGCTTGGATAAAGAAGTGCAAGTGCTGGTTGTTTTGGAATGGACTTTTATGTGAATATTTACTGTTTTAAGTTCTACATCACTTCCAGATCATTGTGGCATTCCCAGATGATGGTGCTTGGAAGCGATTTTATAAGCAATTGCAGCACTTTCCAATGGTCAGAATTATCTCACCATCTGCGCGCCTTTTATCTCTTCTTCAACCGGCTAAGGCTCAGTATTTGTCTGTGACAGACTAATAGCATTGTCATTTGGATGTGATATTTCAGGTGGTATGCACCAAGGTTCGTGAAGGTGATAAGAGGATTGTACGTCTGAAGGAAGGAAATCCTGAGGGCCGACATGTCGTAATTGTTGATGATTTGGTACAATCTGGTGGTACACTTATTGAGTGTCAGGTATAGAATTTTACTGTTCACAATTCAGGTATTAGTATTTCCATTTTCTGTGGATGCTTTGCTGAAACATGTCATTTTTTATCAATTACTTTGAAAAAAATATATGTGAGGGAGAAAATATCATATGACAAACATCATGCAAATATTGAATATATGGATACTTGATATGTTTTGCTGTTAGTTCAGGTAAGAAATGACAAATACATAATTGCATAACTAATGATTTAGAGTATTGAATATGACAGGGAGTGGAGATAAATCAACGTTTTCCTGCAAAGAACATAAAAACCTTTGCTCCATGTAACACAAACAAGGTGTTTTGGTCTCTCCAGTACATCGTGTGTTATCACTGGAAATAGATCTCTGCAACTTTCTGTTCTAGATTGAATATTTTATCTAGAATGGACTCGATCATCATCTTCATCATCCTTTGTCTTAATTAGATGTGGTTATGTGTGCAAATCATACTTCTCCAGGTTCCTATCTAACGTTAAACAAAGTTTTCCATGAAATTTCAGGTCCCAACTTATGATACCCCTCTGAACTTCGATGGCTCTCCCAATTCCTTCAATAGGAGGGCATGATTTGATGATGCAGGCTGCCCAATCTTTTTTTTTTTTGAGAGGATGCAGGCTGTCAAAATTAATTTTCAGATTTCAGTCTTTCAACAAGTTCAGATTTAGAATTTAGGGCTGATTATCATATGTAAACTTATCAAGATTTCACCTGCAAGCATAGTCGTCCTTGTTTTTGCTGCCAATGGTTCTGTGCTACTGCTTTTGTTTTGGCATTCCTGATTTTTTTTTCAACCGTGTGTGCACCTTACAGTGATTTTGTGCAGGCCTTCTTTAGTGTTGCATATCAACATCCTATAAGTTCCCTTTTTTCCTTTGAGAAGTCAGTTGAAGCGGGCCTTGTTTATTTTACATTAACAAACAGGCCCATGAAGGTCTTTCCCTTTTGAGAAAGTTGAAGATGCAATACTCAAGGACTTCAAAAATATTCCCACTTAGCTTCTTTCCTCAACTCCATGGTTTATGTATGATCTGATCCGGTTGTGACTAAGGCTATGTTTGAGAGCCTTGCATTGGGATGGAAACACGGTTTCAGTGTGGCAAAATATTGTTTTGCCAATGTGTGATGTTGACAGATGGAGTTGCCAAAAACATCTTGTGAATAGTGTTGAAATGTGGTGTTGGGGTTGCCAACACCATTCCCAATGCATTGTTTCATCCACGCCACTGCTTCCAAACAGCAAGAGAGGATATGAATATGGGGGGAAACCACAACAAAACCTCCAATTCAAGGCTCCCAAACATAGCCTAATTGGTGTCCCAGTGCCCTCATGCCATTTCTGCCGAGCAAGATAGAACCCATTTTTCACGGATTATGAACCATATTTTTCTGTGTGCCTTGCTGTTTTACCTGATATCATAAGCATGTTTCTTACTGTGAGTTTTTATGCTTGAACTTCAGGCATTAGGTTTAATTTTTTTAAACAAAATTGAAGGGGGAGTATAATTGAATTTGCTCTGAAGGTTGAACGTTAGCTTATACTATCTTAATACTTTTTAACTTTGCAGAAAGTTTTGGCTGCTCATGGCGCTGCAAAGGTCAGCGCCTATGTCACTCATGGTGTGTTTCCAAAGAGATCATGGGAGCTATTTATGCACAAAGATGGTAACTGCGCGTTGCTTTTTCTGATTTCTTTTAAGGAAATATGCATTGCTAAATCATCTTTGTCAGGTTTTTGTGCTTTATTTTCCATCTTTTTTTCCTCAGAAGGCTCCGAGAAACGTTTTGCATACTTCTGGATCACGGATTCATGCCCTCTTACTGTGAAGGCTGTAGAAGGCAATGCCCCTTTTGAGGTGCTGAGCCTTGCAGGCTCCATTGCTGATGCTCTTCAAATTTGACAAGCATGAAATTCATCACCATGGTGTTTTTGAGGAAATGGGATATCCTTCATCAGTGTATAGATATTTGAATTATTAAGTACTGAATTTCAAGTATTTGCTGAGAGAGAGAGAGAGGGTCATAAGAATTTTGTTGCCCATTTATCTGAGGCTCGTCTTTATGACAGATTGATGAACAGTTATTATTAGCAAATTGTGTGGCTTTTATGGTTTGTTTAGATTCAAACATTCAACTCCTGTTCATCGTTTTATGATATGTTTGGATTGAAATAGTTGAACCTTCATTATGGGACAACAACATGCCTGTCTTCGACCATCATCCAGCATGAGACTTTGGCAGGTGGTCCAAAGTTTCACTGGACATGAAATTGTGTTCACCATTTACTTAAAAGCCACCATGTTAACCAAACAAGATGTTAACATTCACATTCACATTCCAATTTTTGCTATCGAAAACCACATTACAAAAACTCAATACCAAGGACCATCAAATGCAGTCTTATCCCTTCTGTATGTATTATGGTTGGCCTCTAAATTGTGATGTTGCTTGATGGTATATGGCATGCAAGCCCAGCCATGTGATTTAAGTTCACAAACCTTGCCTATTCATTAACCCCATTATGGAATTTGAGTTCTGAAGTTTTAAATAAGCTTGATGGGTCTGTGATTACGCTGATGCAAGCCTGGTTGAGTTCACAATGCCAAGCAAATCAACATCAAAGCAAGCATTCTCAGGTGGAAATAATATGCACCCAATTACTCTTTAACACTGAAGATAATGCACTAGGGGATCATTGTTATGTGATGCTATAAACATTTTAACAAAGGATTCGTGCATTTGTAAAAATGCAGTTCTTTTGAAGTCAAAAACATGGTTAACACATTGAAACTTCATCGGGTCTAATGCACCTGCATATATTTATTAGGTCTGGAAACTTCGCCGATAATATAATTTGGATGCACATGTTTACCTGCAAACCTGGCCTACTGCTGTCCGACTTTATGTTGTTCTCTCTCTCTCTCTCTCTCTCTCTCTCTCTCTCTCTCTCTCTCTCTCTCTCAGACACATGTACAGTCAGATAGAGATGAGATTTATAGTAGAAAACAACTCAGCAATTACATGCAAATATCCAAGCCTGCTCATGTATTTCCAAGATTTTGGGAATGATGGTGCATTTTCAAACATTTCAGTATAAGGAGATGCTGTACAGAAGCTTCCGTCTATGTTGCCTCTGAAATGCAGCAACAATGTCATCAATCTCCTCCCAAGAGTCGGCAGCCTCTAGCTGCAGTATTCTCACCAGGGTTATGATTCATGTACATAAAATGATAAACAGAAACATAAAAAACTTAAAAGTGGCCATTGGACTTGCTCACCTCTTGGTATAGGTCAAGTGCAAGCCTGGCACCTATAGCTGCCTCTTCATGGTTATCTTTTACATCCAAATTGATTATCAGAACAGGTTTCATAAGCTAATGTTCACGGTTAGGAAGATCTGCTCACCATTTTTGCAGGATCAAGTACTTGAGAATAGACAGATGAAAGTGAAACCAACAAGATTTATGAAATATAACAGTTGGCTATCACTGTCCCAGGCCGATCTTTCGGAATGGGGCATGTGCAGTGCAGAGCTCTACTGAGTGAAAAATGCACGGTATGCGTTCGCTTGATCGGTAACGTGCGGTGGTAGCACGGCATGCGATAGGCATCGGTATCATCGTTAGTACATCGTTGTGTAGCGGCACAGACGTGGAGCGTTGTTCGGTTAAGCATTGCCAGCGGATCAGAGGATGTTGCCTTTGGAGATTTGGTTAAGGACCTCTCAGCTTGCAAGATTGTCCCACACGTAGCGGTCGGACGCACGAAGGTGCGTGTGGGTTAGGGCTAATTCCTCCAGGGATCACATTAGGTGATTACAACCGAGTATGGTGACTCGGGGCTAGGCGAGTGAATGCCTAGGCGTCGACGAATGAGTTTGGGTGGTGCTCTTCGTTATGGTGTTTAATCATCAACTGGTCTTCGAACTGAAGGCCGTAAGGTCTTGTTCCTTTAGTGGCGAGGTTTTGCTATGTTGTGCGTATGAAGCTACAATACGCTTCATGGCACGCAAGGCTAAGGCAAAGTTTGTGCCTCTTTCGAAAGTGATAGCTGGTATGGGACGGCTATGCACTAAGCGGCATGAACTACATGGAATGCGCATTTGAAAATGCGTTTGATCAACTTCCGCTAGGCAGCTGCACATGGGGTGGTACGTAGGGCCAATGAAAATGATTCAGCACACGAAAAGGTGTTGGTATGCAGCCTTTGGCCGTTAGGCTGGCCAGCTTAGGTAGCTTGGCGCATCGCGGGTTTGTGAAGCATTCTATGCTCGTGACAGAACGATAGAAAGGCTTGCGGTGGTAAGGAAGGACCGTCGCGCCACATTGGCTTATTGAAAAAAGTAAGCCCTTGACAAATTGGTATCATAGCAGAAAGATTCACAGAAACCTTGTTCTTCATTGTGTGCGACACTGTAGAGGATAACAATGGTTTATCTTGGGTATGCAAATTTTCGCAGTTGAAGTGTGGTTGACCGAGCACAGAAGCAAGATGTTGGTAGAATGGTATGGGACATCTTGTCGATGACAAACAGAAGTGTAAGGTTATTGTTCAGTTGGCTAAGAGAACGTAGATAAGCCAAAAATTCCTACAAGTTGTGTGTTAGACTCACATGTGGAGCATGATGTTTGCCTTATGCATACAGAGAATGCACGTTGGATTCAGCTGGATGGATTTGCACCTTTGGGTATGGGAGACTCAATTAAACTTTTAGATACTCTCCCAAGATTAAGGGTTAACGGAGTGCCCACATTGAGCAGAATGCTCATTGTTTTGGTCTTTTGAGTTGACAGATCCTCAATGGATTGTGTATGCAAAAAAAGTTATTGTCTGTGGCTCGTTGGTTCCTGCGAGAACGTTTTGCTGACTCTAAGAAAGAGTTACAACATGCTGGCTTCGGAAGGGGAGTTTCAACGTTGGGCCCAAGGTGCCCATGTAAGGATAAGTGTCCAAAAAGACGCTTTGAAAGACCACTTTGGGGTGATACGCAAGAAGGCATCCCCCACTTGAGGACTAGTTTGGACCATTAAAAAACCGCAAGTTGTTGCTTAAGGGAGTTGATATCCTTGCGGCACTTATTGGTGGTCGTCTTTCTCTACGAGGACCACAAAGGGCTTGGAATTGCCCTTGCTGGGGTTGAAAGGGACTTCAGCCATGTGCATGAAGACAACAAGTTTGTCGTGCGAACGAGGATGATCCATTTGTGTTTGAGATTGCACTAGGGTCTCACGAGCAGAGAATGTTCAATGTTGATAATGTAGAAGACTGTTGTCTAAGTGATCGGAGATGCGTTAAGGAATGAGGCTTGGCGTGTTAAAGGTTACGACGATGGTGGATGTAATCCAGAACAAGTTGAGTAGGCTGAAGAAAAAGAGTAAACCAAAGATAAGTGTAAAGGGAAACTGACATATCAGTGAAGATTGTGTTCTTACCTGCACCGGCATTGTCGAGGACGATAATGGTTTTGGGTGGGGGAGAATGTCTTGAGCCGATCTTTCAGAATGAGGCATGTGCAGTGCGAAGCTCTACTGAGTGAAAAGTGCATCGAGTGTAGGAATGTGCAGTATGTGTTCACTTGATCAGTGACGTGTGGTGGTAGCATGACATGTGATAGGCATCGATACCGTCGTTAGTGCATAGCTGTGTGGTGGCACAGACGTGGAGCGTTGTTTGGTTAAGCAGTGCCAGCGAATCAGAGGATGTTGCCTTTGGAGATTTGGTTAAGGACCTCTCGGCTTGCAAGATTGTCCCACGCATAGCGGTTGGATGCACGGGGCTGTGTGTGGATTAGGGCTAATTCCCCCAGGGATCACATTAGGTGATTCCAACCAATTATGTTGACTCAAGGCTAGGCGAGTGAATGCCTAGGCACTGACGAATGAGTCTGGGTGGTGATTTTCGCTATGGTGTTCAATCATCAACTGGTCTTCGGACTGGGGGGCGTAAGGTCTTGTTCTTTTATTAGTGAGGTTTTGCTATGTTGTGCACATAGAGCTGTAATACGCTTCATGGCACGCAAGGCTGTAAACACCCTAAATTTTTCTCATTCATCCTCATACACCCCTTTTCAGCAGATGTCAGTCCCCTTAGGAGTCTAGCCCTGGGTCGATTCTAGTTTAGGTACCATTTTACCCCCTTTTTACCAAAAAAATTACCATTTTACCCCTAGGTCACCTTAGATTCTTGTCAGTCAGAGTCGACGAAACTCATTTTTAAGTTCAAAACAGTTAGAATGTTTCTCATTCCTAGCTCACCTGAGCTCACGATGAGCGAATCTTGTTCATTTCTGACCATTTAGGCTAAAATTGGTTCATTTCTTCAGAAATGAGCTCAATTTCAGCTTGAATTATAGTAAATTGTTCCCAAGTCAGTTAATCACAGTCGACTTTATTCCCCTTAGTCTAACATGAGCTCACTAGGAGTTCAAATGGCTCGCTTTAATTTTAATTTCATTTCCTGCAGTCTAGGAGTCCATTTCAGCTCATTTCAGCTGAAATTGAGCTAAATCCAGTCAGTTGAGCTAGTGTTTGAGCTCTAAAATTAGTTCACCTTAGTATTTCTGATCTTCATTTTAGCTCAAACCCAATGCATTTTTGTGGTCCATTTCACTTCAGTGTGTATTTCTCACCATTTCTTTGAGAATTGTACCATTTCTCGATCATCCAGCATAGAAGTTGTGTTGAGTTAGTGTCTTGTTAGTTCATCTGAGTTTAAAAACTCTAGGATTTAGTTTAAATCAGTCAAATCCAGTCCAAACTTCAGTCTTCAGTGTTACTCCATGCCCTGTAGGGGCAAACTAATTTCTCGGATCATTTTGTCTGAAACATCATTTTGTCATTCTTCAAGCTGGTATAACTGCTAATATGGGATCGGATCAGTTCCTTTCCTAAAAAATTTAGATATATTCGAGACCCATTTCACATTTAGATCGGATCCAGTGTCGGATCTGAATTCGATTATCAATTTTCATTCTCGAATAGGAATGTTCAATTCTTTATTTCTCCCAGGGGTCCGGGACTTCAAATCCCTCATCCAAGGTCTACAATTTGTATATCACTTCTTATCATTTCTGTCATTTCACGTCATTTCATTGCATCACATCACATTGCATGTCATTCTCGAGATCCAGCACTCTTATTTTTTCAAAATCTTCAATTCAGATTCGAGTTTTAAAACCCTATTTCAAAATCAATTTCAAAAACCTGAGTTTTAGATCGATATTTGCCATTTGTCAACCCCCAGGATCTTATATTCATTTATTTCAAAACATTTTCCTTAGAAAGCGATCTGAATTCATTTTAGGCTCAATTTTTAACTAGTCTCAATTCTCGGATGGGACCCATCTAGGTGGTGTTGCTTCTGGATCACTTATGTCATGTAGATTTCTCAAATTTTAGTTATTTCAGAGTTTTAGTTGATTCAGGACTCTATCTTTTTATTTTTTAAACATTTTCAAAATTTCATTTTGGTTTTAAATCAAAGGTGGCCTTACCCCTTGCCCAATTCTTTCATTTGGCCTTTTTTTTAGAGTTTTAGTCGGATTAGGACTCTATCCCAGAGTTTCAGTCGGTTTAGGACTCTATCTTTCATTTCTACTTTTACATGTTTTCAAGAAAACCTTGCAAAATCTTTCAAAAAAAAACCAAAATTCTAGAGTTTTAGTCGGATCAGGACTCTATTTCAGAGTTTTAATTGGTTTAGGACTCTAACCCTGACTTTATTTCTGAGAAAATCTTTCAAAAACCTCTTCATTTGTCTTTTAAAAAACCAAATTTTGAAGTTTTAAGACTTTATCACAGAGTTTTTGTCGGTTTAGGACTCTAGTCTAGAGTTTTAGTTAGTTTAGGACTTTGTTTAAACTTTCGATTTTTATCTGGTGATTTTTAACCTTGTTTTAAAAACCTTTTTCAATCTTTATTTTAACCTTTTCAAAACTCGAATGTGGGGCCCACACAACTAACGCCACATTTGAGAGACTTTCAATTCACTTAGGACTCTAGTTGATTTAAAACTTTGGTTTTTATCCTTTGTTTCAAACCCCTTTTGAAAACCTTATTTTTAAACCCTTTATTTTCAAGTTTTAAAATCATTTTTTGAAAAAACAAATGAGGCCCACAGTAGGTGGTGCCACATTTGAGGATATTTAGGTTAGTTTAGGGTTTAGTAGTGTTCAAGTTAGATTAGGAGTTTGAAAAAACCAAAATTTATTGTAAAACTCAACCTTTATTTTCATATTGTAAAACCTTGTTTCTAAAACTTGTAATTAGAGGTTTTAAAAACCAAAGGCGCCACATTTGGGGGTTTTCAAAGCTAATTAAGAGTCTTAATTAGGTTAATTAGGGATGACTAATTAGAGTCTTAAAAGGTTGAAACTTCTCAAGCAAAACCGCACCCCCTTATTTTGTTTTTTTAAAACTCTTTAAGTAAATCCAATTTCTAATTAGGAGTTCTAAAAAAACCTATAAATAGAGGACTATAGGGGGGTCGACTAGCATGCTCTCTCTCTCTCTCAAATTGGTGGCTCTCTCTCTTATGTTTCTCAAACCTCCTCCCTCATTGGTGCAAGCAAGGTAAGCTCTTCTTCTCTCTTTTTTTATTTTGTTCTAATTTTTTATTATTTTCACCATTGTCGCCTCCCTTTGCATGAGTTTCTTTTCATTTTTTTGTTCAAGCTACATGCTCCATTATTCAAGATGATGATCCACTGATCATCCATAATTTTTTTTATATTTTTGATATGTTAGATTCATTAGAAATACATTTATTATGCTAAATGCCCGAAAAAGATCGAGATTTGACCTTTCGATAGGTCAAATCCCTCTTTTAATGGCTAGATCAAATTTTTAACAGTGCTTTCCTGATTTTTTTTGTTTATTTCATCATATTCATGTTTATTTTAGTTGTTCAAGCATCAAATCATGATTCATTGCATTATTTACATATTTTTTTATATTTTTAGCATAAATAATTCATGTTATTTCATTCTAGGGTTTTAGATTCGATATTTGTGATTATGTCCATCTATTAGTATATTTATTTTGCCAGTTTATATTCATTAAAAAAATCTGAAATTTTTATGATGAAATCATGCATGTGTCTACAGTTTTAAATAAAAAAATAAGGATTTTTAAAGGTTGTAATCATGTTTTCAAAAATCAAAGTCGAAACCTATTTTCTGAGTCAGGAAAACGCTATGGAAATTCAAGAGTACCTTTCCAAGGTCATATCTCCTTCATCCAAGATCTGATCGACGGTCCGTAAAAAGGGTTGTTTTCATATGAATCTCTAGTTTGTTTTGTAAATTTTTTATAAATTTATATGGTGAATTGCTATTTTATTTCAGTCAAGAATCATATTTGTATTTCTGCAACTGTCAATCGGTATTTAGAATCAAAGCCAACTTGCCAGAATGATTTCTCCCTAAGCAGAGATCCGATTGATGATCCGTCAAAAGAGTTGTTTCTGTTAGAATCTATAGTATGTCTCTGTAAAATTTTATAAATTTTAAAGACTATTTGCTATATTTACCTACACCCAAAATTGAATCTATTTGTTTCACATCGTTACATATGTGTCAGAATCAGGTACGTATTGCCAGAATCATATCTCCCTAACCGGAGATGATTTTTCTAATCTATAAATAGAATTATTTTTGTTCATCTGTCTAGTTTCTTTCTATAAAAATTCATAAACTTTCATTGTTGTTTGATATCTGATTCGGGTCTGACACTGCGACAGGTACGTGGCCACGGGCAAAATCGCATATTTTCCTTTCTTTATTTAATATTCATATTTAAATAATACCAAAAACATATTTTTTTATTGTATTTTAATTTTAAGACTATTAGAAGTGTCCATGTCAATTTTTGTGAATTTTAAAATTCATTTGATGCATTATTTACTTATTTAATAAAAACAAGATGCCTGCGGAGTCCCGATTCAACTAAAATATGGGCAAATTTTTATTTTTTTTCTAATATTTTAATTTTTTCATGAAAAGTTTCATATTTTTAGGGTTTGATCATGTTCATAATCATATTAGGGTTCCCTCCATCCGATTTTGCATTGTTTTGAATTCGTTTGATCCCCGAATTAAGCATTTTACAAAAATATTTTCTAAGAAACCCTATTTTACAATAAATATCAAATTTTAAGGGTATTTTGGCTATTTTTATCAAATTTCTAAATTTTAAGGTTGTTTATTTTTATTATTTAGTTAATTCTGCATCATACTTTATTATATTTATTTCAGGGAAGCATGAAAAAAGGCTTATATCTGGATAAATCCCTCAATTTCTAATATTATTGGATAAATCCCAAAAAACTGACATTTGTTCACTAATGAGTTTGTTAATTTTGCAGGAAAGCTCAAGAGTTTATTTCCTTTTCTTTTTCCTTTATTTCAATTCAATTATTGATGTAAACATTGCAATAAGAATTTTCTTTTCTGCTTAGCTTAGGACGCATTTGCATATAGTTTAATTATGATATAAGTGTTATTGTTTGATTATTCATGCACATATTTAAATCCACAATGGTCAACACGAATGGCACATGCACTAGCTTCTAAGAAGTTAATAAACTAGATTAGGTTCGTATTTGTGGCGATAGTTAGAATACGAACAATATCCATATTTATCTTCTTTTAAGCTACAAACGACCTACACTCTTAGGCTATTTTCAGAAATTATTATATATTCTCAAAAAAATTCTATGTATTTCTTCCTTTTAGAATCAAATGAGATACATTCAATGCATATCTGTGGCCATAGTCAGGAATATGTGCTGAATTTATTTCATCTAAATTCTATAAGGCACCATTTTTTTATCAATGATTTCTCAAAAATTCCTCAAAAAATATTTTCTCAAATTGCATTCATGCATCATTTAGGTTAGATTGCATCATAAAAAGGGTTTCACAGGGCCACATGCCCATCCTTTTTTATATTTTTCAATTCAATCTCAAAGAAAACAAATTTTCTCTAAGTCTTTTTCCTCAAAATCAATTTTCTCAAAACATCAGGATTTCTTCAAAAATCGATTTTCCTTCTCTTCAAAATACTTTCCCAATACAATTCACGATTTTTAAAGTATCTTCTTTTTCCAAGTATTTCAAAATATTCCAGGCATACATCATGTTTTCAGTAAAAAAAATTCAAAGTTCATAGCACATGCCTGATTATTTGTGCATTTAGAAAATAGAACATCGATTTAGACAGTTGAGCAAAACAAAGTACATGATTGATCCTTGGTTCGATTACCTCTGGCTATGGTGACAGGAACGGTTGAACCTCGTACCGACAGGCGAGTCCCATTCCTCAGAATTTTCTCGCATTTTAAAATGGAGGTAAGTTATTTTCAAAACTTTTTCAAATGATCAGTTTGACTTGCAAAAGTAAAATTTTGCAATGATAACAAAGATTAAGGCAAAGTTTATGCCTCTTTCGGAAGTGATAGTTGGTATGGAACGACTATGCACTAAGCGGCATGGGCTACATGAAATGTGTATTTAGAAATGCACTTGATCAGCTTTCGCTAGGCAACTGCGCATGGGGTGGTGCGTAGGGCCAATGAAAATGATTTAGCACACGAAAAGGTGTTGGTATGTGGCCTTTGCCCGTTAGGTTGGGCAGCTTGGTGTGTCGCATGTTTGCGAAACATTCTATACCCGTGACAGAGCAATAGAAAGACTTTGCGGTGATAAGGAAGGATTGTCGCACCACACTGGCTTATTGAAAAAAGTAAGCTCGTGACAATCACACTACTATATCTAATTTTATAAAATTTAAAGTGCAGGAAATCATAACTGATCATAGTTCTCATGTCCTTTTGTTTACTAACAATGAGAAAAATCTATTGCATGGCTATCCAGTCGTGCAACAGAAAAAAAGGTTACAATTTTTACTGCCACATGTAATGGTGTAAAGTTGTGGGAGGCTCTTTCAGAAGAATTGCTTTTATCTTTTTGCAAAAATTCCCTCCACACCCTTGACATTGCATACAGGGGCGTGTTAAGATTAATGTATCATTTTATCTCTCTCTCTCTCTCTCTCTATATATATATATATATATTGTTCTTATTGTACATATACATACTTATGTATATAGTATTATATATATATATATAGGGACTAAGTCAAACAGGTTGATTTAGTCCCAACGGCTAAAAATTCTAGCCGTTGGGACCTACTCAAACCTGTTTGACTAGCTCACAATGGCTAGAAATCTAGCCATTGTAAGGGTCCTCCCTTTGGCCTTTGAGAGACATCTATCTCCTTTGCACTACTTTCTCTCTTTGTCCTTTATAAAAAGGGATGTGTGTGCATGTATAAAGGTGAGAGAGTGATGGGTAGTATTAGGTATTTTATATTTTGAGAGTTACGTAGTAAAAAACTTATGTAATTTTTTCTTTTGTATTTCTAATATCCATTATGATTAAAGTTATTCAATGTAATTTTTTTTATATTCATAATGTCCATTATGAATAAAATTATTCATTCACTTTTTCATGTAACCTTTTAGCTCTCATGTTTTTATCCAAATGTTTTATGTTCTTGGAGACCATTATGGAGTGCGTTGAAATCTGTGTTATTTCATAACATGGTATCAGAGCCTTGGCATCATGATCTTAGAAAGGATTTGCATTTATGAATAGTATGGATTCAAGGATTTCACATTTCGGTATGTATCTTTATTTTTTTACCTGTATATGTATGGTAGGCGATTTTTCTAAATGGGCTATGTTAATATTATATGTTTTTCTTTTAAAATTAGAATACGTAGAGATTGTTATCTTTTAATATATGAAATATATGTTTTTGAATTATAAATAATTAATGAAAAGCTATATTTTTTCCAAGATATGTGATTTCTTAAAATCCTATATGCGTTCAAGTTTTGCAAAATATTAAATTTTATATTTGAATAAGTTATTTTTAATTATGAGATCAAGATATTATGCTCTCATAGAGGTCTTTTCTATCATCATATGAATGTGTTACTTCATATACATTAAGTAAGATTATTTTCAAAATTAATGACTTATGAAATCTCTTAGTATATGCCTCAAGTAATTTTTATGAGTATTAAACATAACTTGTTATCATATACTCGAATGCATATTTTCAAATATTAAATGTATATATTTATTGTGGGTTGTATCCTTTTCTTAGTGTATTATTGTGCTTATGCTTCCTCTTGTATTGTTAAAACTTATTATCTTTTATACTTATCATTTAATCCTTAGTTGATTTATATATTTTTTGTCCATTGGTGATTTATTGATTTGGGAACTTGTACAGTCTTGCAACTCCTAGTAGTTTCTCTTTTAAGTTTTGATATTTTTTTTAGAAATTTTATATTTTTTGTATGTGTGAGAAATCGTTGAAAGAAGTTTCCTGCATAGAAAACAAATAAGAGGAAGAAGAATAGAGAGAGTTGCAGCACCATAATAGTTGATGCTATCAAAACTAGGGTAACATCTCCTTTACTGTATATATAGGGAACATTACAATTTTATCTCTCTTATTGAGGAGCTGAATACACAACTTCTATATGTGTATTTGGATTTGGATCTGAATCTATTTGGATCCATTATATTCTTAACACGCCTTCAAATTGAGCATAGTGAAGAACCATAGATAGTTTGGACTTCAACAATCAATGTCGGTTTGCAGTAAGAGCTATAGTGAAAAGATCAACTACCTGGTCCTCTCTTCGAATAAAAAGTAGGTGGATTTCGTTATCCTCTACCTATTCTCTGACAAAATGTTGGTTAATCTCCACATGTTTCATCTTACCATATTGAACAAGATTAGTAGAGATGGCTACAACACTTCGATTGCCACGATATAATAGGAAACTAGAAATATGTTGATGAAGGTTGAATAAAACATGTTTAATCTATGCTTCTGTCATTACCGCTGCCATAGCGTGATATTCAGCCTTCGTGCTAGAGCGGGCAACAGTTTTCTGCTTTCGGCTGGCCCAAGACACAAGATGAGTTCCCAAGTGTACTCCATAACTGGTGATAGAATGACGAGTGGTAAGATCATGAGCATAATCTTTGGTAGAGTATGCAACAACTTTATGGATACAGGAGAGGAACATGATAGAGGTTTAAAATATATAAGTTCATCTGAAAGAATACCCTTAATTTACCGCATAATTCATTTCATAACTTTCATATGTTTCACTTGAGGTTTATGTAAAAACTGCGAAACTTGATTCACCGAAAAAACAAGATCTGGGCGAGTGAAAGTTAAGTACTGCAGAGCCCCAATAATGCTGCGATATTTTTCTAGCTCTGAAAGATCTACATCATCAAGAGATGGAATGCCCAATTGAGACTGAACAACCATAAAAGTATGCACTGGCTTATATTCTAACATTTTGTTGCACTGTAGAATATCCCGAGCATGCTTGTGCTGAGACAAAACCAAATGATTTGGTTGTTGATCTACTTTCACTCCCAAGAAAAAATGAAGAGGCCCCAAATTGTTCATGTGAAATAGCTGATGAAGAATGAATTTTAACAGTTCAATTTTTACCCCATTGTTCTATATAATAATGATATCATCCACATACACTAAGACAATAGTAAGATCATATTTATCATGATGAACAAAAAGAGAGTAGTTACAATGACTCCACTGAAAACCAAGGTATTTAACTACAGTGCTAAAGGTATCAAACCATGCTTGGGATGCCTGCTTAAGGCCATAGATAGCCTTTTTTAATTGAAGCACAATAGAGCGCAGGTCTCCCTCAGGGTAACTAGGTGGATGCTCCATATACACCTCTCCATGGAGATCGTCATGCAAAAAGGTGTTTTCAACATCTAGTTGAAATAGGTTTCACCCATTTGATACAACTAAAGAAAAAACAATTCAGATTGTGCCCATATTAACTACTGGATTGAATGTTTCATCAAAATCCAGTCCATGCTCTTCCGTGTAACCTTTTGCAACTAACCTTGCTTTAAAACGCTAAATGCTGCTATCAGATTTTCTTTTAACTTTGTACACCCAACGAGATCCAACAACATTTTTAATTTTAGGCCTAAGCACAATTGATCATGTGCCATATTCATGAAGGGCCATAATTTTTTCATTCGTGGCATCAGTCCAACGAGTGTGTTGACTTGCTTCAACAAAAGATTTGGGTTCTTAGATGTGATCAAGAGCAGTTGCATATACCTGAAAATCTAAAGAGAAGGCTTTATAGTTGACCCACCTGTCAGAGGAGTGGCAAACTCGACTAGACGCACGAGTGGATAAGACCGACTGTTGTAAGGGTGCAATACTGCTAACGTTGGGACTGATCTGATTTGTATGACTGCCAGATTGATTAGCATTAGACGACATAACTAATGCATTGACACTCCTTGGGGTTGGTTGATTCTTTTATTGTATACCTTATCAAAAAATTGAAATTGAGGTTGTATCTTATTAATTAGATAGAGGTACATCTACTAAAGATGGTGATGTATTTGCAATAGTATTGTTAGCACCACTTTGTAATGATATTGAGGAGTGCCAAAAGAAATGCGGAGAGCTATGATTAGAAACAAAAGATACACTTCACATATATCCTTATTAAAGATAACATGTCAGAAAATAATAACCTTATTAGCAACATGATCAAAGCATCTGTATCCCATGTATTCATCATTGTAGCCGATGAACTAACATATAGTTGCTCAAGGAGAGAACTTATATCGTAAAGATCTCGTAATGTGCACAAAACAACGACAACCATATGCCCTTAGCCAAGAATAGTCGAGATGAATACCATACAACAAAGAATAAGAAGATTCTTCTTCAATATTAGACTAAGGCATTCTATTAATCAAATAAACTGCAGTATGAAATGCTTCAGTTCACAAACCATCATTGAGGTTGATGTCATACATTATGGTTAGGGTTGTTTCCATGATGTGATGATGTTTTTGTTCAGCAACCCCATTTTGTTGAGAAGTTCTGGGACAACTCAACTCACATTGTATCTCACTATCATGTAAAAAGTATGTAGTTCTTTTGATATATATTCACCACCACCATCATTTCATAAGGCAAGTTTTTTTCAAGAAAAAATTGAGTTTCAACATACAATTTGAATCTATAAAAAATGAGAAGAACTTGGTCTTTGGATTTTAAAAGGTATATCCAAGTGAAACGAGTAAAGTCATCCACAAAAATCACATAATATCTGGATTTAGACAAAGACATGACTGAGAAAGATCCCCAAATATTAGAATAAATAAGTTCAAATGGGAAAAAAGCTCCTTTATTATATCTGAAAAATGAAAGTCCATGACTCTTACAAATACGACAACTGGCACAAGAAGAAGCGGAGGAATTTCTCCCTTTGATATCAATTAAACCTTTATTACATAAGAGGTTAATAAAATTTTAATTGCAATGGCCCAATCTACGGTGCCAAATATCAACTCTATAATGAACTTTCGAACTTGATGACGATGCAAACAATAAATGATTGGTTAATGATAATGAATACTTTGGAGCTTCTTCCAGGACATAGAGGTTCTTGCATCTTCTTCCCTCAACAAACATCTGATTCGTGTGAATTTCCTTCACAAAAACAGAAGACAAAGAAAAATAGACACAAGAACTAGTTTCACGATAATGTTGTGAAACAAAAATAAGATTTTTTTGTATATTAGGAACAAGCAAAGTATTCAACAAGGAAAGAAGGCTTTTATTGATAGGAACAATGGCAGTGCCTGTGTGAGTGACATGATGATGTTCACCATCTCCCGTAATCACACTTTTATTACCATAATAAGGTTTTACGTGAGAGAGACTACCTGAAGCTCTTATGACATGATGCGCTACCCCCGAATCTATATATCAGCTTGGGGAAGAAGATGTCAGAGCATGACTTGGCATGTGTGCATCCCATTGATTTTCAATCGAATTATGGTAAGTATTAAGTTGCCCAAAACTCAGATTAAGAGTCTTTAGATCTTGTTAACTCACAACTGAAGGAGAAGAGAAAGTAGATGGGGCCTGCATAAAATTTGCTGAAGATCGTGGAGTAAAACCATCCAAGGGAGAACTAGAAGATGTTGTAGTTGCAAGTGCCCAAAATTTAGCTGAGATAGGCATGGTAGGTTGAAAGTACGTTAGAATATACCGCCAATAACAATTGGAGCATGTATGACCTTTATTCCTGGACATTTGACATATTATGTTTGCTTGATTGGAAGAAGAAGAGATAGGCAAGATACATGTTCCACATTCACCAGAATTATGCCCACGGCCATATCCTCTTCCTCGAGAGCAGCTAAAGTTCTGGTTTGCACTCATGAGGCACTTTATTTTTAGAGGATGCTATGAATATATCATTTGAAGATGTTGGCGATATATTGAACATAACTTCATGCTCTAACAACATGATTCTTAGCTTATCAAATGATGGATGTGGCACAATACTTGTATAAATAGTGATGAACATGTTGTATTCTGGTCTAAGGCCTCTGACTGTTTTGATGCAGATATCCTCATCAGACAATGGTGATCCTATAGCAGCAAGCTGATCTATAAGAATCTTAATTTTGTTGAGATATTTAACAAGGTTGGAATCACCTCTTTTTAGATTTGCAAACTTTGTTTTTAACTGAAAACATTTGAAGTTGAAATTTTCTCATACCACTTGTGAAGAACGTTCCACAACTCTTATGAAGCAAAACTTCATGAGAAAGAGTAGTTGTAATGAAGGCTACAATAGATTGATCATGTTTTTGCCAAGAAATAAATTCAAAATTCCAAACCATAGTGGTTGAGACTTTCTCTAAGCTCTCATCATGTATTGTAACTGTTTGAAAAATAAATTCCAAAGGCACAAGAATTGACCCATCATGGTGCCTCATTAAATCATGGATGCAAAGAAATTGAATTATTTATTTCTTATAGGTAATAAAATTGAAAGAATCAAGTTTTTCAGTGATGCGATGACTGAGAAAGGATACATTGATGGCGGCCATTGGATTGGGATAGGGAATAACAAAAAAATGTAGAAACAAAGAAGAAGACAAAAACAAATCAGAGGTAATGAAACAGACTCGTTGGGTTCCCAATCAAAATTAGACTCTTTTTTTTTTGCAGGAACAACAAAAAAAACAAAGTCAAGAATCAGAGATACCCAGGGAATACGTCAGATTGGACCTGACGTGATCTAAAAAAAAGATCAGGTTTGATGTGATCTAGAGAAATCGATCATGAAACAAAATTTTGTTTTAGGGGTTGATATGGTCAAGAAGAATAGATCACGAAAAGATTTATTACTTTTTCTTTTAAAGGCTGACATGATCAAGAGGAAACAATCACACAACAAAATTATTTTTTGAGACTGACATGATCAACAAAAGTCGACGACATGAAGGAAGATCATGTTTTTTTTATCAGATCTGACTCCAAGAAAAGGGATGCGAACAAATTTAATCCTTTTCCTTTTTTTTAAATTTATCAGATTTGGTGTGATGCAGTTCTTTGAATCTAGCAACAAAGAGGGATGGAAAGAACGATAAAGGTGAAAGAACAAGGTTTTTGAGAGGAGTTTTTTTTTGGAGCCTATGCTTAATGGAGTTTATCTCTTCGGAGCTTTGATACCATGTGAGAAATCGTTGGAAGAAGTTTCCTGCATAGAAAACAAACAAGAGGAAGAAGAGTAGAGAAAGTTGCAACACCATAATAGTTGATCATATCAAAACTAGGGTGACGCCTCCTTTATTGAATACATATATAGGGAACATTATAATTTTTTTCATCTTGCTAAGGAGATGAATGCACGACTTGTAAATGTGTATTTGGATTCAGGTTTGGATCAATTATATTCTTAGCAGTATGACATATATAGGTTCATGATTGGAGATCATTATGTATGTTATTTCTATATATAGATCTTTACGAATTTCTACATATTTGCTTTCAATTGTCTCATAATAGACTTATGATTTAGCTCTAATCCCTTATCATATATGCTCATGTCTCTTTAATAAGACTTATTGACCTTTTGTATGTGACGCGCTTAGTGCACTTGTTTATTGCTAGTAGATTTATGATCTTTTCTTTATGTAAAGTGCTTATATTGGGCATGACTCGTTCAAATTTTTGAAAATTATCATAAGATATCATGTATTGCATATAATTGCATCAATTGAAATATTATTGTGCATATGATTGCATAAATTTTTATGCTAAGGTTTTTAGCTAACTTTACTGGATTTGATTTGAAATTTGTCTTTTCAAATTAGATTTTTGATATAAACTCACCTATTTGAAAAATGAATTATGTGAGTATGTATTGCCTTTTTATGACATTTGGAACATCTATCACAAAATTTTATATGATGCATCATTTCTCTTGGCCTTATTATTTGATTTAGAGATGTTTGTTGGGGTGAGTTGTGTGCACCTTGTTTTATGTCAACTTATGGTTTGGCTCTAACTGACGGTTGTTTAAATCTCTGAATTTGTGAGTGTGTTGTATCGTTCATTTGTTGTGTGATTATTATTATTATGGATGCTTATAATCCTGTTTATATGTGATGACAATCTATTATTTAAAACCATGGTGTTTAAAATAGATTGTTAAAATTGATATCCTTATTGGTAACAATAGTGTGTTTACATTGCAAACTTTCTTACCTCAAGTGTCTTCTCCTTGTTATACCTCATATCTAAGTGTCAGTATAAGTAGATAAGAGACTTTGTTTATCAAGGTGGTGAGATATAAGCACCCATTTAAACTGATGTTGTTTAAGAGATTTTGGATTATTAGTGTGATGAGGTATGTGCACTCGTTGAAACTAATATTGTTTATAATTTTATAATCATTTACTTTTGTAGATTATAGTTGTTTTGTATTGTCAAAGAGCCTTGTATTGTCTTTGCATGGCCATATAGATGATTGTTGCTGACATTTGTGATTGATTTCTTAATTTGTATTGTCAATGAGCTCTGTATTATCTGGGCATAGTCACAAATATGATTGTTATTGACATTTGTAATTGTGCACTTGTTCTAGTAACTAATACACTTAAATTTTGACGTTTGGAGGTCTAGTGAGGTGATTGCTTGTGATGGTCAAACTAGTGTTTTAATTTGCAAAATTCATTTATGAGATTTTTAAATCTCTTAGTAATTTTTCTAAACTCATTTTTACTTTTTTAATAAATGATTGTTGAAATACTTTTATGCATTTTGCATTTTATATACTTTAGTTGTATGAGTTATTCAATGATTAATTGTTTTGCATAATTTGTACAAGTTTATGCTTTTCCCAAGCATATATTCAATAAACAATATATATTTTACTTGCTTGTGTTGCCCTTTGTTGGCTCCTTGTATTGTCCCATAGTAGACTTGTTCTTATGCACTTTTTATGCTTATATTGTGTTTTAATGCCTTTGTGTTATTCGTGCTTAGACTTGCATGTGCATTTGCACTTTATTTGTATAATTTTGAATACTTTATTACATATTTTTCTAAGCATTTCATTAATGAAATCTCTTATGTATGCCTATAGTGACTATTGTGTGTATTTGACACTTTGTATTATCTTTTAAAAAATTAATATTTTTTGGCACTCTTGTCTTTTATGTCTTTCGCTATGTAAAAATGTCTTGTAATTTTAACTCTTTTGTGAGTTATTTCTTTAATGATCATGTTTTTTATGTGATAAATATATGTTTATTCACTTTAAATAATACATGTTCTCATAAATAATTAAAGTGATAAAAAGCTTATTGTATGATTTGTTCACGTTAAATGATGTTAAATTAGCTTGGACATCTTCTCTTCATAGTATGTGGCTAATATAATTATCATTTAAAATCTTCTTAAGACATACTTTTGTATAGTTGAATGTTTTTTGTTAGCCTTATTTACAAGTTTCCAAGAATTGATGATAATTGAAGATCTCCTATGTAATAGAGCATACGATAGAACACCCTAATAGAGCACCCCTTGATGAAAACAACAAATGAAAGAACTTGATGAAGACAAATTATGATATATTGTGTAATGGGTTACTTATTTGTATTTGCAAACTTACATTGAGACATTGTAAGTTTGAGGGGAGTTTAAGATTAATATATATATATATATATGTATATATATATATATATATTAGTGACTAAGTCAAATAGGTTAACTTAGTCCCAGCCATTATGTCTTAGTCAAACTTGACTAGCTCCCAACAGCTAGAAATCTAGTCGTTGAGAGGCTCCTTCCTTTGGCTTTTAAGAGACACCTCTCTCTCTCTCTCTCCACTACTTCCTCTTCTCCTTTATAAAAAGGGATGTGTGTGCATCTGTACGGGTGAGAGAGTGATGAGTAGTATTAAGTATTTTATTTTTGAGAGTTATGTAGTGAGGAATTTATGTAATTTTTTTTTTGTATCTCTAACATCCATTATGACTAAAGTTATTCAATGTAATTTTGTTTTGCATTCTTAATGTTCATTATAAATAGAATTATTCATTCACTTTTTCATGTAACCTTTTAGTTCTCATGTTTTTATCCAATAATAAAATTGTAATGGATACCAATTCATAAGAAAAATGGATACAATTCAAGGTCCTTGCACCTTAGGTCATCAAACATTTGCTTGTAAGGTGTGCCAAATTCATAAACATTTGGTTCCCTTAAGGTCTAGGGAGCTTCACGTGGGCTCCAATTTCATATGAAGAAACATCAAATCCTTCTCTTTTCAAAAGTGAATGAGCTTCCATGCTGCGGTTCTGGTTTGAAGAGCAAACCATAGCTTGCCAAAGTTTCGTTTTGTGTTGCACCAATGCAATAATACCTGAGAAAAAAATTGAAGAAAAAAAAAGGGGAAAAAAAATCAACATAAAATTCATAGATGCCCAAAAAAATGAAAGTGAACTTGTCCCAACAGTGTCTTCTCTCTACCCATAGCCTCTCTCTCACCTCCACATGCACCCTCACCCCCATCACCACTGTGCTACAAGCGTTTAAGAGAGTATACTTAGTGAATAGAGATCTTGATGTACATTTGGGTTGTCAAGTATGTCCAATTTACTGGTTCACCATTTTGATATAAGAAGAAAATCTAATTGTAAAGGGCACTTCTACGGTGGTACATACTTGATTTACATAGACCATTGAATCATGTTTGACATGTTCTATTTATTATTTTTATGTGTTAAAGTTGGCTTGAATATGAAGTTTTATATCATTTTTAAACTTCCCTTATTTTCATCAATTGTGACCCGTTGGTTTTCACTGTCTCAAAAATATAATCTTATGATGTATTAAACATGATAAAACCTTATAATATAAACTATGCTAGATTTAACATTTGGTGGCTAGATCTATACAAACAAGAGTGTGTACCGCCGTATGGTATTATAGTACAGAACCAATACAAAACACAAGATACAACAGCAAGTTGCAACACCAGCAAAAAAGAGGAAACTCCAATGTGTTGTAAACAAGTACAAAGGCAGAGTGTAATAGAAGCTCTGTTTTCTGCAATTCCAAGCCTCACTGTCATCGTATAACAGCGAGAGCAGGGAGTTCAGAGTCGTGACAATCCACACATCTCCTCACTCGATGAAACCAGTAGATCATTTAGATAAAATTCATAAGATTACTATTGGTCAAAATTGGGGTGTCCATAGATCCTAGACCAACATGCATGGCGCCGCCTGCTCCAAGCAGCCATGCCTAAATTGCTTGACAGAGTACGAGAAACAAGCAAAATAGAAGCTATTTGCTAGTTTTCCAACCTAAAAATGGCACCAGTTTGTTAGGTGTAAGAAGGGAGGGGAGAGGGAATTCAAATATGAAACATGGGCTGTTTTCCTTCTTTTTGAAAAAAGTTGGTTTTGATGACGTGGAATAGTCCCATATTGATTGTGTTTGAGTTTGTTGTGGGATTTATAACCCACATGTAAACGCTTACACTTGTTCCTGAGAACAAGAGGTTGGTATGACTATAACACACGCACGCGCATGCGCGTGTGCGCCCACCGTGCCATGCCGAGCCGAGCTGGGCCAGGCTCGGGCTCGAGTTCAGGTTTGGGTAATTGGCCCTTTAGAGCCATATCCAATCAAGACCAAAGTACCTTTTTGCTCAAAGTTTCTATGGATATTTGGATGCTTTAATGGGTTATGAGAAATGACAACGGGTCACGACTCCTTATAGTTCGTGCCCGTTATGGCTCTTCGGATTCCGTTAATGGATCTCAACTCTTCGATTTCTGTTAACGGGTCACGTCTCCTCGGAGTCCGTAATGGGTTCCTTTCACGCTTTGTAACTGTTCGTGGGTTATAAAAGCGTGGTTAGGGATGGGGTTACAGAGATCCTAGACACACCGATTTCTGAAGAAGAGCTCTGTGTTTTTCTTTTTCCCTGTTGCTCTCTCTCTTGAGTTTCCCTGAAGGGATTTTTCTGCAACATCAATTCGTAGAGGTTGTCTTCGAAGGACGATCTGTCGGAGTGCACCAGTCTGATCGTCGAGGCTATTGTATTCTGGGGGAAGGACGCCAGACCCTGTTTGCACTGTATGTGGGGGCAAATCTTCTCTAAGGGGAGTACTTTCGTACGCCTTAGCCTTTTACACAGTATTAACATGCTTTCGTTGTTCTTATTGTGTTCTATGTAACTGTTTGTCTATTTGCTTGTGTCTGGATTTTGGTGTAATGCGGAACCTGACATGTCTGCTCCTTGTTTCTGTTTCGATCTGCTGAAAATCATGATTTTTATTCTGCTGCATACTATGATTTATATCATGATGATGATTGTGAAACTGCGTGATCTGAAAATCGATCCAACAGTCTTAGAGAAGATTCTAAGCATGTTGACTTCTTCTCCGTTTGTAGCAAAAGTGGACATGTCCGGGATGCCGGAAAAGATTGCCGGTCAAAATTTCAAGCGTTGGCAGCAACACATGAAAATTTGGTTCACTACGATAGGGATGTTGTCTGTTCTAGAAATCGACTGCCCTTCAGTTTCTGATACTGACCTTGAGTCTACTGCGGTCACTGCGGTTGTAGAGTGGAAAGAAAAGGACAGTATATGTCATGGTTGCATACTGTTGGCTCTATCCAACACGTTGTTCGATGTGTACTATTCCTCGTCTACCACTGCTAAGGGCCTATGGGATCAACTTGACAAAAAGTATAATACCGAAGACCAAGGTCTTGAAAAATACTCAGTTGCCAAGTTTCTGAAATATCAGATGGTAGAGGGCAAGTCGGTCACTGAGCAGACACACAAGTTTCTGTTGTTGCTCCATAGTTTGGCTGAGGCTGAAATGAAACTTTCTGAGAAGTTTCAAGTTATGACCATCGTGGAGAAATTTCCTAAGTCTTAGGTAGACTTTGGTATGTCTCTCAAGCATCGTAGAAGGAAGATCTCCCTGGATGATCTTATGGTAGCCATTGCCATTGAAGAAGAACATAGAAGCTAGAAACAGGTCGTGATGCCAACTGAACAGCCTAAGGTGAACATGATGACTAGATCTTTTAAGGGCAAGGGACAAAATCCGAAATCTGGAATGAAAAACCAGTTTAAACCTAAGGCCAAAATCAAGAAAAAGGCAAAGAATAAACCATGCTGGAACTGCGGGCAGGTTGGGCACTGTGCTAAGGAATGTCCTTCCAAGAAGGCCAAAGCTCATGGGACCACAGATGAAACTCCTTAAGTCAACATGGTAACTGAGGTCGTTGGGATCAGTATTGGGTATGTTTCTATTAACCCACAAATCTATCACGTTTATGAGCCAACTGAGTGTCTGGTTGACATTGGGGCTAATGTGCACGTTTGTGCTGATAAGTCTATCTTTGTCTCATACCAGGCTGCTGCAGGCAGATCCGTGACTATGGGCAATTCAACGGCTGCAAATGTGTTAGGGATTGGACACGTAGATCTGAAGTTTCCTTCAGGACGAGTTCTGTTTTTACACAGAGTGCACAATGTGCCTGTAGTTAGAAGAAACATTCTAAGTGGTTCATGTCTTGTTAGAGAGGGTTATGAATTTAACTTTAAATGTAATAAAGTTGTTATTTTACATTCTGGAACATTTATTGGCAAGGGGTATTTAGATGATGGTTTGTTTAAACTTCGTGTTGAACATGTTTGCAGTGATAAATTAGAAAATGATGTTTCTTTTGATTCATTGTCTAATATTGCATATAACATAGAATCATCTGATTTGTGGCATAATAGATTAAGTCATGTGAATTTCAATTCTGTGAAACTCATGATGAACTTGAAAATAATTCCTGAGCATTCCATTTATAAAACTAAAAAATATGAAATTTGTGTGAAAGCAAAATAATGTAGAAAACCATTTCATACGATTGCTAGAGATTCTGAAATATTGGATCTGGTGCACATAGATATCTGCGAGTTTAATGGAGTGTTAACCAGAAATCATAAAAAGTATTTTTATCACTTTTATAGATGATGGCACTAAATATTGTTATGTGTATCTGCTAAAATCAAAAGATGAAGCTTTTGATAAGTTTCTTATTTTTAAGAATGAAGCAGAAACACAATCTGGTAGAAAACTGAAAAGACTGAGGTCTGATAGAGGGGGAGAATATATCTCTAACAAACTCGATGAATATTGCAAGTCTGTTGGCATAGTTCATGAGTTTACTGCTCCATATTCTCCTAAATCTAATGGGATTGCAGAAAAAAAGAATAGAACCCTAACTGACATGATAAATGCTCTAATTGGGAGTTCTGGATTACCTACCTATATGTGGGGGGATGATCTGAATACAGCTTGCCATATTCTGAATAGAGTTTCTCAGAAGCATAAGGACAATAGTCTTTTTGAACTCTGAAAAAATAGGAAATTGAGCTTGAAATACCTTAAAGTGTGGGGGTGCCTTGCAAATGTACTTGTCCCAGAGCACAACAAGAAGAAGCTGAGTCCTAAAACAGTAGATGTTGTCTTTTTGGGTTATGTAGAGAACAACTATGCTTATAAGTTCTTAGTAATTAAGTCTGAGATATCTGGCATAGATGTAAACTCTATTGTTGAGCTTCGAGAAGCTACATTCTTTGAGGATGTATTTTCCATGAAAGTTGGTGTACCTCAGAATCTTTCTTCTTTAGATATACCTTCAACTTCTGGTTCCATTCTTGAACATGTGGAAAGAATGATAGATGTGGGGGTAGAACCATCTTGTTCTCATCCTAGACCCATTGAGTCTGAGGATGTGGTTGAACCTAGAAGGAGTAAGAGACCACGAATTACCAAGGATTTGGGAAGTGATTTTATCACTTACCTTATCGAGGATGATCCTCCCACTTTCCGAGATGCAATGGCTTCACCTGAAGCAAGGCATTGGAAAAAATCCATAAAGAGTGAAATGGACTCCATTGTCTCTAATGGCACTTGGGAACTGGTTGACTTCCCTCGTGGTAGTTCCACTATTGGGTGCAAATGAATCTTTAAGAAGAAGTTGAAACTTGATGGATCCATTGACAAGTACAATGCAAGACTGGTTGCCAAGGGGTTCAAACAAAAGGAGGGAATAGATTACTTTGACACCTATTCTCCAGTTACTCGGATCACCACTATTAGGGTGCTTATTGCACTGACCTCCATTTATGATCTCTCTGTTCATCAAATGGATGTGAAGACCGCTTTCTTGCATGGCGATCTTGAAGAAAAGATCTATATGGATCAACCTGAGGGTTATGTAGCTCCTAGTAATGAAAATAAAGTTTATAGACTTGTTAAGTCATTATATGAACTAAAACAAGCCCCTAAACAATGGCATGAGAAGTTTGATAATGTTATTTTATCATTTGGCTTTGTTGTCAATGAATCTGATAAGTGTGTTTATTGCAAAATTAAAAGTGATGGTTGTATTATTTTATGCCTGTATGTAGATGACATTCTATTGTTTGATTCCAATATGAGAATTATGAATGAGACAAAGTCGTTTCTTAGTAGTAAGTTTGATATGAATGATATGGGTATTATAAATGTGATCTTAGGCTTAAAGCTGACTCGTTCAGCTGAGGGGATAGTCATTTCTCAATCTCACTTTGTTGAGAAAGTACTTGAGAAATTTGGCTATAACCAAGGGAGATTTGTAGCAACTCCATATGACCCTTCTATTCTTCTTCATAAGAATACGACTGGTGTTCCTGTGTCCCAATTAAGGTATTCCTAGATTATTGGAAGTTTGATGTATCTTGCAAATTGCACGAGACTGAATATTTCGTTATCCGTGATAAAATTAAGTAGATACACAAGTTGTCCAAATTGCACTCATTGGAAGGCATTGGACAGGGTACTTAGGTATCTGAAAGGAACTATTTCCTTGAGTTTGCATTACAAGAGATTCTCTGCAGTTCTTGAGGGATATAGTGATGCGAGTTGGATAACCATGAATTATGGGAGTTATGGCGTGACAGGGTATGTATTTATCTTGGGTGAAGGCGCAGTCGCCTGAAGATCAGTAAAGCAGACCATCTTGTCTCGGTCTACTTTTGAGGTTGAACTCTGTGCTTTAGATATCACAGGATTGGAAGCTGAATGGTTGAAGGGACTTCTTGAGGAACTTCCTTTAATGAGCAAACCAATTTCTGCTATATCTGTGCATTGTGACAATATGGCCACAATTGCAAAGATTAAAAGCACAAAATATAACCAAAAACAGAGAAGACACATCCAAGTCAGAATAAAATTTGTAAGGGAACTGGTGTCTCAGATAGTGGTTGATGTAGACTATGTTGGATCCAAAGAGAACACAACTGATCCATTAACGAAAGGACTAGATAAATCATTGGTCTTAAAATCCAGAGAAGGGATGAGACTGAAACCCATCAGTAGTTCATCTACAGTAGCAACCCAACCTATCTGAGTGGAGATCCTACAAAGTAGGTTCAATATGGTAATAACAAGCTGTAGGGTGAACTGGATAGCACCTTATTTATGAGATACTATGTATCTGTGTCTGTTCTCCTGTTTACTCTGAAAAGGTGTTGTAGCTGCTAGTTAAGGAAGAGTTAAAACTCTGAATGAGTTCAAAGGCTTCTAGGCGAGATGTTAGCAGTGCATCTCTGGAGAAGCTTACCTATGTGAGTGTGATTGTGTGACTGTCGTTTAAGGAATTGGGTTATTTCTGAAGTCAATCATGAAATAGGATTCAGGCGCATGGCCTTTAATGTGACGCCCCTAAAGATTACAACCAGAACCTTTATCATATTGTTGCTAATGGACACTCCTACACCAAAGGTTCAAGTTCAAGACTTCAGTTCACTTCGTTCCTGTGGGGGTAAAGTTAGTCAACTAAAGTAGTGGTTCAAACCGGAAGGTACCATTGTTGAAAGCATGATATGTCCTGTTGCAGATTGTCTTATCTTGCATCTTGGTTTACTCCCGTTTCATTCTTTGAATTTGTGGGGGAATGTTAGGTATAAGAAGGGAGGGGAGAGAGAATTCAAATATGAAACGTGGGTTGTTTTGCTTCTTTTTGGAAAAAGTTGGTTTTGATGACATGGAATAGTCCCATATTGATCGTGTTTGAGTTTGTTGTGGGATTTATAACCCACATGTAAACTCTTACACTTGTTCCTGAGAACAAGAGGTTGGGATGACTACAACACACACACGCGCGCACGTGCGCCCGCCCGCCGTGCCGAGCCGAGTCGGGTTCGGGTAATTGGCCCTTTAGAGCCATATCCAATCAAGACCAAAGTACCTTTTTGCCCAAAGTTTTTGTGGATATTTGGATGCTTTAATGGGTTATGAGAAATGACAATGGGTCACGACTCCTCGTAGTCCATGCCCGTTATGGCTCTTCGGATTCCGTTAATGGATCTCGACTCTTCGATTTTTGTTAACGGGCCATATCTCCTCGGAGTCCATAACGGGTTCCTTCCACGCTTTGTAACCGTTCGTGGGTTATAAAAGTGTGGTTAGGGCTGGGGTTACAGAGATCCTAGACGCACTGATTTCTGAAGAAGAGCTCTGCGTTTTTCTCTTTCCCTGTTGCTCTCTCTCTCTCCTGAGTTTCCCTGAAGGGATTTTTCTGCAACATCGGTTCGTAGAGGTTGTCTTCGAAGGATGATCCATCGGAGTGCACCAGTCTGATCGTCGAGGCTATTGTATCCTGGGGGAAGGACGCCGGACCCTGTTTGCACTGTATGTAGGGGCGAATCTTCTCTAAGGGGAGTACTTTTGTACGCCTTAGCCTTTTACACAGTATTAACATGCTTTCGTTGTTCTTATTGTGTTCTATGTAACTGTTTGTCTATTTGCTTGTGTCTGGATTTTGGTGTAATGCGGAGCCCGACATGCCTGCTCCTTGTTTCTGTTTCGATCTGCTGAAAATCATAATTTTTATTCTGCTGCATACTATAATTTATATCATGTTTTATATCATGATTTTGTGAAACTGCGTGATCTGAAAATCGATCCAACACAGTTGCCATCACAATTCAACTTGTTCACGATTCAACAAGACAAGATCAATGGGCAGCTTGCTGAAACCATGTTCTACAACAAAATCAAGTTCATGCAATCCTGGTAGGGTTCTACCTAACCCCCAGCTTGCTAATCGATAAAAGGGAAAAAGAAAGGCGGGGCGGGGGGGTGGGGGGGCGTGGGTGGGTGTATGATGATCACCAGTATCATAACATAAATCCACATGACAAAGAAAAACCTATTTTAGATCCATATATCGACTAAGATATCTAAAGAAAAAAAAAGTAGTAGATGACATAGAAACCCTACTATATATATATATATATATATATATATATATATATATATATATATATATATATAGAGAGAGAGAGAGAGAGAGAGAGAGAGAGAGAGAGAGAGAGAGAGAGAGGAATGACCTTCAGACCACTGCTCAAATGGAGTCACTTGTGGTGCGTGTTGAATAAGAGGGACAAGATCGAGGGGAGATATGGAGATATGCTTAGTTTTTTTTTTAGCACCAAGGAGTGAGCCTTTGTTCGCAGTAGGTGATTTTAAAGCATTTTTTCTTGGTTGCCTATTATGTAAGAGTGTTGATAAGGTCTAAGAACCCATAGAATTTGGTTCGATACACAAGGTGAGTGCTTTTTGCCCCAAGGTTTAAGCTAAAATGGGGTGTAACTGTGACAGGTATGTAAAATCACAAACCAAACAAACAAAGAGATACACGGTTGTGACTTGGGTCCACTATAGGATCTCTCTATCATACGACAGAGATGAGATCTTCTTCCTTCTTTATTAATGATTCCAGTAGTTACATGATTTGGGGAATTTAGGAGTTCCTACTAAGTTTAGACTCGTTTTAATTATAAACATAGTTAAAAATATCTTCATTAATAGTCTTTTTTTTCTTCATCAATTGCCTTGTGAGGGAGGTTTCTATGTTTTGTACAATTACCAAGTTAGAAAACTTTATTGGATCTTTCCATCATAACGTGTGGGTCTATCTCAACATGTAGACAAGTTTGGTGTGGATCAAAATCATTATCACGGTGAAGACTAACTTGGCATGGATCCAATGCATCACCAATTGGATCTAGATCTATCTTCACACGCCTTCTCAAGTTAATCTCTAAGAATAAGCTTGTCCCTAAAAGATTGGAATTTTGGTCGGGGAAGACCTTTAGTATCTTAGAACCTCAATCTGTCCAGCTTGATCGGCCTACTGAGCTCGATAAGGCTCGATTAAGCTTTTCTGGACATTTCGGATTCGCCCCGCCCCGCTTACCTGCCCTTTCCCCTTTATGGCTCGCTTTCTCTTACCCTTTCTTATTTTTCACTCAGCTTCACACCCCCTATTTTACTTGCTGAAGGCGTGGCGACGGAGGAACACGATAGAGGAGCGTGCGGCGGCAGAGGAACACGGCGGAGGAGGGTGCAACGGCAGAACACGACTGAGGTCCTTTATCTCTCTCGTTCTTCCCTCTCACTTTCTCGTTCTTTTCGATTGAGGGGAAGACTCTCTGTTTGTGCCTGCTGAGCTCGGGCCAGCTCGGTGCTCAGTCAGGATAGTTTGCGTTGGTATGGCCCTCCAGATCCCAACTAATTTGCATCTCCATGGACCCCACGGTTAGATTCTTAGGAATCAAAGACCCCAAGATATTTATTTTAGTCAAAATAAAAAAGAATGCTGTGGGGCTAGGGTTTTATGGTCGCCTTCGTCCAACCGCCTGCTGAATCAAAGCGTGTGTGAGCTCTCCCTCTCTCTCATACCGTTTGGCTTGCAGAGCAAGCAGCCCATCTTCCTTTACAGCAAATCCTAGAAACCCACTTGGTCAAAAAAACCCAACTCAGAGAGAAGGTGTCTATAAATCCCTATCTTCCTTCGTCTCCCTCTTCCCCATTGCTTTGCTTCTCTTCCTCTTCTTTTTCTTCTTGGTCGTCGTCGCATTTGTATTCTTTTGCTTTCTGGTGTCGGAATTCCAGATTTTTTCTTATTTGGGTGGTGGGGATTGGGGAATTAGGGCAACGAAAGGGATGGGCGCCAAGGAGGAGGATCATGGGGAGCTGCTGCAGTCGTTTCTGAGGATCGGCTTGAACGAGAAGACCGCGAAGAACACGCTCGCCAACATAAAGCTCTCCGTGAACCTGGCGGCCGTCATAGACGAGGTTCGATGGAACTCTTTTCGTGGTTCTTTTCTTGCTTTTTCCTTGTTCTTCCTTCTTGTTCTTCCATGATTTGGATGTTGGAGTCTGTGATGAGAATCGTAGAAAACTAAAGAAAGAGGCTAAAAAATTAGGGAGAATTCCAGTTGCGTGACAATTATTAGTTAGTTGTTTGCTTGATAGGGTTAGCTTTCACTGATTGAATTGGCTATGTGGTCCTGATTTTGAATGGAAGTTTTTTTTGGGGGTGCTTGGTTTGCTTTGTTCCCCTTTTGGAGTGGATTGAATCAAGGGGGATTTACTTCTCTTATGTCGTTTTCATGAATCACCCAATTTCATGGACACAATTTTTTTTAACTGTTAGCGATTTATAGAGATTGAGTAATTTCAGCTAACTTCGAGTAAAAATGGTCGCAGAACAATTTGCAACTTAATTTGATTATAGGATTTAGAGATGGAAATTTATAAAATACAACTTTTGCAATTTATGACGACTGAGAATTATTATACTTGGTGAAAAAACTCTTATCTCAGTAATTATTTCAAAGATACTCTATTTTTATGAAACTAGTTTTAGCAAACAGAATTACATGATTTTATATTACTTATCGCAATTCTATTTACTCTACTTTTTTCACTTTGAGATATTTATTTTGTTTTTCCTTTAATTTTTTGTTGTGGATCAAATTGAAGAAAGAGTGTGACTGACGATTTTAATTCTTTTTGTTGTTATTACTTTTTCTTTTTTGCAGGGGGGCACAGTTTAGGTGTGTCTTTTACCTGTAAAACATAGATAGACTAGGATATTGCGTATAGGGATGCACACGAGCTTGTACATGCCAAGCCCGCCCGAGCTTGAACCACTGGTGTTTAGGCTCAGCTCGTGCCAGGTATCGAGTCGAGCTCGGCCTAGTTCGTAAGCTCGTTCTGAGCTACAGGCCGAGCCTGGCTTTGGCCGTCTCTAGGGTTTTCAGAGATGCAGGTGCAGGGTTTGGGAGAGAGATGGAGAGATTGAAGGGCTCGTGCTGCCGCCGGAAGACCCATCCATGACCAGAGGCTTGCACCGGAGAGACTGCCAGACGACAATGTTGAGAGAGAGAGAGGACCTCAATGTACTGTGCACCGGTAGAGAGGCCATTGATGTTGGTGGTGATGCCGATCAGATGGTGGATGTTGGCTGGTGGGTGACCGCTGGGAGGGGGCATTGGAAGATCGGTCATCGGGCCGAGGCGAGGGGGGAACTCCACCATTGGGGCGAGGGCATTGGCCATTCGGGCGAGGCAAGGGCGTCATCAGTCGGGGCAAGGTGAGGGGGAAACCTTAGAGTCTTCGAGAAGGGGTGGGGTGGGGCGGGTCCGAAAAGCCTGGAAAAGTCTACCGAGCCTTATTGGGCCTACTGAGCCTTATCGATCTTAGTAGGCCAATCAAGCTCGTCTCATTTGCTTGTCCGAGCCTTAGAGCCATGTACAAGCTTGGCTCATTTACTGGCACGGATGAGTCTGAGCCGAGCCCGGAATATCCTATCTTATCAAGTAACACGTTGCTATGGATGAGTGGTCGAATGCAAGCCTTCTTCACCTTGGAAACCTGCAACCCATGATCTAGCATGCCCAGTGTGCCAGAGGCTTTTTTTAGTATAAAAGATCCTTTTGCAACATATTGTATACTTGGTGGCCTGTGACCTGCAAGCCACCAGAGACACCTGTTTGGACTGGATTAAAGTCCTAAACTAGGATAGGCTAATTCTGTTAAAACTCTATATTAGTAGCTTTATTCAGAAGTAATATAGCTTTTCTTGTGCAGTTTGGTTTTCTTCCAAATCTTTGTTATGGATGGATTCTACTTTATTGATGAAGGTAATAAATGTTAACCTCATTGGATTTACCAAACAAGGGTTGTAGCTGGATTAGTGTCCAAGAACTCAACTTTCCTTTGCCAATTTTATGTTCCCTTTTTGTTTTCTGAAAGTGTCCATTTTTATGTCAAGAAAGGCATTCTAGATCATAAGGATGGTGGGCTTTGTTACTTCTCCTGTACACTCACTTCGGTTAGATATACTGACTTCTTTTCCTCAGATTAAATTTAAAACAAGAGAAAAAAATGAGAGGGAGAACATTATGCATCAAAAATATTCTTTCTTTTCTTGTTTGTTAGCTGGAAATGGCACTTTTAAAATACTTTCTTTTTGCAGGCAAATGTGGTTAATGGGTGTGACAAGTCTGTTGGGAATCTCTTGTACATGGTGTGTAGGCCTTTCACTCACAGTTTTACAATGATTTTTTTTTCGTTTATCTTATGTGCAAGATTGTGATGCTCCCTTTTCTTCCATAAACAGGTATCGACTAAATTTCCAGCTAATGCACTTATTCATCGGCCCGTTTTGCTCAACTATATTGTTACATCAAAGGTAGCATCTTATCAGGATGTTTTTTACACTGAAATGGGATTTCATGAGCATTTGAATGTAGGACCAAGCACAAGTGAAAGAAAGCTTCAGTGTGCATTCTTTAGTTACAAATGTACTGATGTGTTATAACTTAGGGATTTGATGTTGTGGCTTCCCTGTTACCATTTTGTTGACATTCATCATAAATTTTTTGAAATAGTCATTTGAACTTGTTTATTACTTAGTTGTTCTGTACATTAATAAGAGGATGTTTCATTTTAATAGTTTCTATACTGATGCTGCTGCAGATTAAAAAACAAGACCGATTAGAAGCAGCATTATTATTTCTTGAACGCAAGGGATCTGAAAATTTTGAAGTGAAAGATTTTGAAGAAGCTTGCGGTGTTGGTATGTTCCCTCATCAAGTTCTGAAATGCCTATTTGCTTTTATTACCATTTGTTGCTACTGACATTTGTTTCTCCCATTAGCTGCATGATTGCTCATATTTTTTCCTTTTAGAAACTTCATTTTTTTCTTAATTCTTTTGTGTAAATGGTATTTTATTTTAGCTTTGTGTTAATTGAATTCATTTATGGAAATTAATTGTTGATTTTATTGTCTTTAGATGTGTCAATACTGCCCAATTTATTGTAAACCATATACCCTTGCCAGTCCACGTGGAGCTCAAAATGAATTTATTCTGTCTTTAGATGTGTTAACAACATCCACTTTATTGTAAAGTGTATATCTTTGTCAGTCCATTTGGAGCCCATATGTTGAGCAAAAGGGCTTGTACAATAAATCTACTTTTGGAAGTGGAATGAAGATGACTGTTCTTAACATTTAGCATGTTAAACAGAGAGAAGTTTCTGTTTTGTCTGAAGACTTTAAATAAGTAGAGTGTGTTTTCTCTAAGTATTATTGGGGCCAAATCTGCAAGGATAAACCTTCAGAATGGTTCCAATCCCAGCTTGATTATCCAAAAAAATAAATCTTTGGAAACGATCTAAGCATTCTGCCACAGTCAATGGTTGTGTGTTTTGTGGTATTGGGAACAAGAGCTTAGTTTCATATTAATAAGAGAAATGTTGCATGCTGTCTTTTTTTTTTCTCTGATGTGGGGTTTGTTTCTTGGTGACCTATCATTTACATTTTTTTTCCACACTTGTCCAGAATAATTTTAATGTTAAAATATTATTGTGCTTAATGCAGTTGCCATCTTTTCTTTTTTTTCCCGTGTGTGTGTGTGTCGTGGGTTTAGTATCTTTATCATTGATGTAGTTTTTTCTGAAAACAGGAGTTGATGTGCCCATTGAAGAAATTATATCTACAGTCAATATGGTGTTGGAAGAGAATAAGACACAGATAATGGAGCTGCGGTATAGGATAAATGGTAATTTCATTTTCCGCGATGTTCTCTCAAATCAGTCTACAGTTTGTACTACTGGCCTCTGTTTTTCAATCAGAATGATATGCTGATTATGCCTGTATACGTGTTTCAATTTTGTCATATTTGCAATCTGTAATTAGATGATGTGTTCCAATCTATGTCACACAGACTCTTCTAACAGGGCACCACACCCGCAGCCAGGCGGGTGCGACACTTGGACACAACTTCCTTTATGTTAGGTGAAGTCAACCACACTGAGGTCCATTTCTATCCAAAAGTAGATTCAGTTAACCCTAATCAAGTCCATTTTTATCTATATTATATATATAAATACATAAATGCACACAAATACACATAGTGTTAACTTAAAAATTATATATATATATATATACTTCCCGCATCCCCACACCCAAGTTTTTTTAAAGTGCCGCATCTGCACCCGCACCCGCATCTGCACCTATGTGACGTAGGTTCCAATCATAACACGAAGGTGAAAGATGCATCAAGTTGCCAAACTTGTTGGGATATGCCTTATGAAATAGGTGATTTGTCAACATATTGAAGGTGTTCTAATTCCTAAAGGAGGAATAACTTTAGATACACTGCTTCTACTCCATTTTGCAGCTTTGTTAAAGTGAGAGGAAACGGCAGGGAATCACCTAACCTTACCTTTTATGTGTTTGAAATTTACTGTATAAGAAGAAAGGGGCCTTAGGCTTCATTGATTGTTGATTTTTGAGTTGATGATGTGTCAAATTCACTGTGCCTTCAAAGGATATTGGTTGGTATGGAAATCACCCTTACATGAGCATTGACTCTGATTCTGTGAAAGTTAGGTTCTTGGCCAAAATTGTCAAGTTGGAATAAACATGATTCAGAAGAATTAGGAACTTTTGGTTGCTGATCCCTATGGCACAACATTATATTTTGGAAAAAAAATTGATTCATTTTGTCGCTGAGATCTACTACATTTAGTTTGAATGGATTGTCTCAAGGTTGCTTAATGTTGGTAACTTTTATTAGTTGGAAACTGATACGTGCTAAGCTGTCACATGGGTGCGGGTGCAGCACTTTAAAAAAACTTGGGTGCGGGGGTGCGGCAAATATATATATATATATATATATATATATATATATATATATATATATATATTCCAAAAGTTGGACATAAATGACCCTGGGTGCGGTCAACACACTCAGGGTCAGGTTGACCGCACCAGGTGCCACACCCGCATGCGCACCCGCATCGCATCGACGCGGGTGCGGCATCCAGTTGGACGAGTCCCTGTGACATAGGTGCCAAGGCATTAGGCTGGTTGCCGGTCGGTGAGGGTGAGTTTATAGAGTGGCACCCTAAAATTGTAAATGGGTATTTGGGGTGTGGGTCTTTTAAGTCTGATCCAAAAAACCATTTAGGAGGGCATTAGGGTTTGAGCCCTATTTGAGGTTGTGATAAGCTATCAAGAGGATATTGAATAGAGTTCTCATCTTTTGGGGGAACCCCCATCTCGAAGGAGACTGTGAAGATTAACCTTCTCTTCTCCCCCATTTCTTCCACTTTGTTCCCCCTCAACTTATCACTCTCTCACTCGACAGCACCGCACAAGCCTCCTAGTTCCTTACCTGATTCCGCTAAGCACACTCCAGTGGTGCACTGCTAGCTGCACAACCCAACTGGTGCCCTCTTCTTGCACACCACCGCACACCATTGGAAGCCCCACGGCTCCCGTGTTCCCCTCTGCGTGTGCACGACCCGAGATCTCCAGCATTCACTCTGCAGCGCGTGGCAGAGCTCTGCCGCCTGCTGCCACCAGTGCCCAGAGATAGGTGCATAGGCACCTCCTTAATTTGGGGCTTATCAAAATTCAAGAGGATTAATCTAGCTGAACCTGTTTGAAGTTTGGATGTTTGCGCGTTGATGAGTCATCAGGTTGAGACATGGACTTGGAGTTAGAGTTGATTAGACTGTTGCAGGTTGTTGCAGCCTAGGTTTCACATTACTGTTTTGCACTCTTGGCCTATATGAGGGGTAAAGTTTCTAACTGTATTACTAATCTTCTTATTAAAGAGTGGATTTGAGGAGAACACATTTTGTAGGGGTGGATGGGAACTAGAAATTTGATTTTACCATATCTCGAGATGTGGTTATTCTTAAAGCGACAACAATGATGATGATGATGATGATCATAATCTTGCTATGTTTCTTAATTAACCTTCACACTGTTATTTGATTGATGCCCTTGTACATGTCTATATTGCTGAGCAAATTTTTGAACAGTTTCTTGGTTAACTGATTTTCTGTATATGTGCTTACTTTATAGTCGGGAATCTCTGTGGACAAGTTCGTGAGAGACACCCATGGGCTGATGCAAGAAATATCAAGGTAATGAGTTGCATGTGTCATTGATAGATTCAGGGGAGGTCTGTTTTACTTTGTGAGTAATTCTTGTTTCTCCATATTGATTTGGTATTTCCACTAATCTGCTGGTTTTACAACACAGAAAGTAATAGATGAAAAGATGTATGAATTGCTTGGTGAAAAGACTGAGGCTGATGACGAAAAACCTTTGAAAAAGAAAAAGGAGAAGATTGTGAAAGTGGAGGTAGTCTTTTCATGATTTTATTTTTCATTCTTGCAAGTAGATGTGCTTGTGAAGACTAAATGCCACTGTTTTTGTTGCATTTTTTCAAGGACCAAGTTGCTATTGCAGATGCTTCTCCAGTTCCTCCTCCTGAGGAAGAACTTAATCCTTTTCTCATCTTTCCACAGCCAGAGGAAAATGTGAAGGTAACACTGCCTCCAGATTGCATCCTTCTAACTTTCTTTTTCTAGATTTCAGATATATCATAGTTCATGTATATTTTCTTTTGTGCTTTCTAGTTTTGCTGTTTGTAAAAAATATGGATGCATTTGAGAAAAAGTTTTTGCTAAACATGCTTTTATTGGTCAAGCTTCACTTGTCCTTTTGCTTGTTGAATGAGTATTTAGTACAATGACATTTTCATTGAAAATCTGCTATAATTTATCTTTTCAAAGCGTGAAATGAAATGTGCTAAAAAAAGGCCAACGAGGTTACAAGGAGCCACCCAACAATAAAGCAAGATAAAAGATTACAAGGAGACATCCAACATTAAGGCAAGATAAAATATTATGAACTGGATGAGTATCAACGTGATCATTATGAGGAAGAAGGGGAATCATTCTCATACAAAATCTGCCTTACCAGGCTATTCAGTGAATGACTTTTCATATCTCATGGAGTCATGGAATAAATCAAATTACAGTGATGGACCTCTGCTTAAATATCCTTTTGCTTCTTCCATACCGGATGTGTCACCATCTTGTAGATAGCCATATCCAAACCATATTGACATCTTTGGATGATGCTTAGGTGTCTTTATACATATCTTCAGATAAAAAGGCTGTTTTAGCATATGCTATTTTCACATGGCATGGTCGATCTATGTGCATCTGATGTTTTAAGTTAACTTAATCTTTCATATATCATTCGGAGAACAGTCTTTCTTTTGCTGTGTTTTTTGCATCTGATAGAAGTTTCAGAACTCCATTTCATGATATTGTTAACCATTTCAACTTGTCACTGTGAAATTCTAAGAGGCATCGGAAATAATGATCTTGTAATTGCATTCTCTACTTTTCATTTTATTATCCATGAAGAGAAGGCTTCTTTACAATTCTAACCATAACTGTTTTTTAGTTTAAGCTGCATTTTCTGCTGTTCTGATATTTTCTGAATTAGGTTTATATAAATTCTAATCTTTCTGGTGTGTTCATCAGGTGCATACTGAAATCCATTTCAGAAATGGTACCATATGGATGCCTTATAATACCAAGGAGAAACTCAATAAGCACCTGGAAAAGACATTGGGTAAAGTTTACACCCGCTTCCCTCCTGAACCAAATGGTTACCTCCATATAGGTCATGCAAAGGTAATTACCTATTCCATAGGAAAATAGGGCAACTTTTATGCTCGCTTACACTTGCTAACAAATCTTCTCACTAGCTATGACAGGCTATGTTCGTAAGCTTTGGTTTAGCAAAAGAAAGAAACGGGTGTTGTTATCTTAGGTAGGATTTTTCCACCCTCAAATTCTGGTTGCAATGCTATTGTTTATCCCATGTTGCCAATGCAGTTCATGTTATACCTCTCTCTCTCTCTGTATATATATATATATATATATATATATATATATATATATATATATATATATATATGCTTAATTCAATCAATACGACCACCAAATTCTTGGGATAAATCAGAGTTGCTAGTCGAAGAAGCGGGAGCGGGAAGCGAAGCACTTCTAAAATTTTAGGAAGCGGAAAGCGCAGGACGACTTAGAAGCGAACCGGGAATCGTCTTGGAAGTGACCTAGGAAGCAAATCAGGATTCGAAGGGAGGACGAAGAAGGAAGCAACCCAGGATTCAAGTGGGAAGTGAATAAGAATCAAAAGGGAAACGGAAATATAATTATATTTTTTCTAATTTATCAAAATATAAGATTTATGTTATCATTGACAAAATAAAACATGAGTATCTAAAAATTGAATCATATATGCTATTTTACCCGGTAAATTCCCCTAGAAGATTGCATAATTTTACCTTATTTTAGCTATTTTTTGTGTGTATGTTATTGCTGGCTTTGGTGTTTCCAACTGTAGCTGTATGTAAAAAAAGCAGTAAAAAAGGTTTTATAGAATTTGAGCTAGAAATAGAAATACATTTAAACAAAAATTACAGAAAAACTAGTCATCATCTCTTCTTATTTTCATATTTATAATTATTAGATGCAAAACTATTGCACGTAAGTGTAAGGTTATTCTTAGATGCAGTAAAATATTGCAATAATTTGCAATATTAAGTCATATTATAGTAATTTTACTCTCACCCTTTTTTTGGCATGTTTGGATATGAAAAATTTGTGTCAATTATATTACTAGTGGTATAATTTGAAAGAAGAAAACAGTTAGGTGATACCAAAATATTCTTGAGTTACAATATTACCTTGTCCAAAATGTGGAACCATTCACGCTATTGTCCTTTAAAAGGATGAAACTACCCTCCATCTTAGAATAGGAACACTCTCTCTCTCTCTCTACCCCCATCAAAATCTAATGCTTTCCTTAAATAAGGGGCTAGTTCCACAACCCTTTTACTGCCTCTTCGTATTGTGTCTTTTCAGACTAACTCTAATAACATAAATGGTACAATCTGTTTACTCCAGAACCAACAATATTACAATATCAAAATGTGAATAAATTGTGAAAATTGCCCTTGCGTTCTTGTTCTTAATGCATTTCACATGCTTTCATAATGTTTAAAATTACTAACCCTTTGTTGGTAAAATAACTGTTCTTTTGTTAACAAAATTAAATATCAGGGCATTTTAATAATTTTAAATAGAATATAAATCTTGTCCACCTGGGAAGCGTTTCTGTGAATTACTTGCAGATATATTGTGAGTTTGATAAAATACAGTTGCATCTGGGTATGTGACTGGTGTAATAGAAATCTAAGTGGCTTATACAAAGTTTTTTTTTTCTTTCTCAATTCTGTGTTCAACTCACACATGCTTGTGAGGCTATGGAGCCTTAGAAGAAATATGCTTTAATTTAGAATTCTTTAACTGCTGTTTTTCTCTCTCTCTCTCTCTCCATGTGTGGGATTATTTGTTCCTGAATTCATGCTTTTATCTTTTGATGATTTGATGTAGGTCCTTTATGGAATGTGTTTTTTCATACTTTCAATTATTTCTAGTTTTTATATCAATTAAATTTTTTTGTTTGTTTGCATGTCAAACCTGTTGTGGTTATGATTTAAAAATTTTCTAAAATTCGGTGAACAATAGATTTTAGAATTATTTTTCTATTATTAGTATTTGCATATCTTACCTTGTGTGCAAAAGTTGTGTAATTAATTTTTTGAATCACGAGTGTTTCTTTCCAATTTAAAATCAAGCTTGCTTCATATCTTACTTTTTGCATCCGCTTGCCCATTTTCCTGGCAGAAGCATACACTCACACACACACACACCAAAAAAAGAGAGGGAACTGTTTTAAGGGATGTTGACTTATGTTGCATCAATCAGCTTTTATTCATCTCTTAAAAGAAGAAAAACGAAAAGATATGGAGTTTTTTGTTGTTCTCATTAAACTTTTGCTTTGCACCTCCTGCCATTTTGTGTTTAGTTGATTGCAGTGTCCACGAGAGAAATGCTCTTTGCATTTTTGACTTTCTGAACTGTCTTGCGTCGGTCATATTGATTACTAGGATGCACTGGAGGAGTCTTAGATAATGTAACATATTCTTGAAGTTCAGAAGCTTTTAGTTCCTGTACTTCTTATGGTTTATATGATGGCAATTATTTTAATTCGGGTGTTTAGTCACTAATTGAATCCATAAGTTGCCATTATTATATGATTGGTTCATTTTCCTTGTCTCAGTTTCTCAGTGTGCTTTCTGAATCTGTGTTTCATTATTTTCTTGCTTTACCTCACTAGGTTTGATGATACAAATCCAGAAGCTGAAAAACAAGAATATATTGACCATATCCAGGAGATTGTCCAATGGATGGGTTGGAAGCCTTTCAAGGTACAAACTCAGTTTATGAGTAGATTCATCTTGTTTTGTGTGAACTATCTTGCAATTTTCATTTTTCAACAGGTGACTTACACCAGTGATTATTTTCAAGTTCTCTATGACCTGGCAGTGGAGTTGATCAAGAGGGGCTATGCATATGTTGATCATCAGGTGCCAACTGGATTGACATTTATTAGATAAGTTGATATTTTCCTTGTATAACATATATTCATTTGCATGACGTATTTTCAGTCACCTGAGGAGATAAAGGAGTACAGAGAGAAAAAGTTAGACAGCCCATGGAGAAACCGGCCGATTGAAGAATCGTTGAAGTTATTTGATGATATGAGACGGGGTATGATTGATGAGGGGAAGGCCACCCTGAGAATGAAACAAGATATGCAGTGTGAAAACTACAACATGTATGACTTGATTGCATATCGTATAAAGGTAATATTGCTGATTTTCATCTTTTTCCTATTAATTTATGCAGAGAAATCACTAGGATATATGTAACTGAATTAAATATCATATGCATGCATGCAATTTAGATATTTCTGCTCTTTTTCTCATATTGTTTACACACTCTGTTTTATGGGTCTATCTTAAGAGTTTCTAGATTCAACTTTAAGCTTTCGAGCAATTCCATGACAACTACTTAGTACTCACAGTTCTGTAACTTTTTGTTTGTCTTTTGTTTTCTAGTTTACTCCTCATCCACACTCAGGTGATAAATGGTGTGTTTATCCAAGCTATGATTATGCTCATTGTCTGGTGGATGCTCTTGAGGATATCACTCATTCAGTAAGCCTTCTCTTCTTTTCAACGTTAAATATCAGAACTCTTTTTGGTGTGACACTTGCAAGACCATTTTTTTCTTTTTACCTTTTTGTTTTAATTTCATTTCTCCGAAGTTCTTTTTTATATTTATTTTTTTATCTTGACAAATTGCTAGTGGACAGATGCATGTTATTTACTTTTGGGATTAATTGGACAAATTGTTGTCATCACATTTTTTAACTTTTTTTTCTCCTCTTTTTATCGAGCATCATGCTTATGAATGCTAGCATACAATCATTAGAAGAGTGCAATCTTCAGAACTGGGATTCACTTGGCATTGGATCCATTGGCAATTTTCAGGTTGCTTTAGCTATGATAAGTGGAAAAAAGTCTTATTTATTATTATACGTCTCAATAAGTTTCTGCATTTAGTAGGGTAATGTTATTCTTTTGATATTGTTTCTTGTAGTGGTGATTTTGTTTCTGCTGGTATATGTGCTTATAGTGCACGATATGTTCTTGTCTACTGCTATATGCTTACTTCAGATTCTCAGAATTCATTCCATGCAACACTGCTTTTGTGCAGTATTCTGATATTCTGGGCAGTGTCACCTAGACATGGACACAAACATGGCCTGCTTTTTGACATGGTAAAATTAAATTTATGAAAAGTAGTAGAGAAGGACATTCTTATATTTGTGCATCTGTATTTAGGTACATGTTTGTGTGCAAGACCCCAAATCCTTACTACTCAATTATGAGTTGCCAAGTCAAATCCTAATAACCCAAAAATAATCATGCCAATAATAAATTGTGAGAAGAAACATAAGTGACAACAGCAGAAAGGTCTAAATTCATAAAAACTATAGATGAAGTTATGGACACTGGATATCCTTTTCTGTCAGAGATTTGACTGTATTGATGAAGTCTCATGGAGTTGACATGTGGCACACACCTAAGTGTCTGTGTGACAGAGGTTATGGGTATACCATGGAATTTTGCATTCCTTGTGAGGGGTGTGTGACTGTATCATAGGATCCTGCATTTGTGTTGCTTTAAGTTCTAATTCTTTGTTCCTTGCCTTGTAGCTGTGTACGCTTGAATTTGAGACTCGCCGTGCATCATACTATTGGTTATTGGAAGCATTAGACCTTTATAAACCTTATGTATGGGAGTACTCACGACTGAATGTCACCAACACTGTAATGTCAAAACGAAAGGTTTGTCATTGTGAGAGAATATTAATAATTTTGTGGCTTCTAGGTCATTTTGCAATTTGTCTGATTTTGTTAGTTACATTTTTTTGGGGGTAGTTGAATCGGCTTGTAACAGAGAAGTGGGTAGATGGCTGGGATGATCCTCGACTGATGACACTAGCTGGTTTAAGACGCAGAGGTGTAACTTCAAGCTCTATCAATGCATTTGTACGGGGCATTGGAATTACTAGAAGGTTATGGATTTATTTTTACACACCCTGTTTTATTTTCTTCTCTTCAAATTCTTCAGAGTTAATATATTACACTCTGAAATTCACAGGGCTTCTTACAAAAATACTTGTCCTTTATGTACCACATACTTTTTGTTCATTCTTTCTCATTTAAGGTTCATTGACTTTGAGATAGTATAGATAGTAAATAGACATAAAAACTCCTCGGCTTCTTGAAATGTGTGGAGAGATTATATATTTTTCAGAAATATTTGAAGAATAAGCGAACTGGATTGTAAATAACATTGAAAGCGTCGATCAATTGGACGTCTCTTTACTTCTTTTTCCAGGCCACTTCCAGTGCCCTCTCTCTCCTCTCTCTCTCACAACTACAACAGCAACAACAACAATAGCAATAGCAACAACAACAACAATAGCAACAACAACAGTAACTTACTAATACTACACCAACAATGGCTGCCACAATGACAACCAACTCAAATAAAATAGGTTTCTGGATTGTTTTGGGTCATCTTGATTTCCATAGACTTCATTGATTATGATTTGAGGAGTTAAGGTTGTTTCTACAGCTAGTGAATTGCATGTATCATTCACCTCTTTGTGGGCAATTGGTCTAAACCATGGCTACAAGAATTAAGCATGAGCCACACATTGGCTCTCTTATATGGCTGGAACCCGTTTCTTGTTTCTATCTCTTTCTAAACCATGCTTAAGCAAGTAAGCTTATACACTTTGTGATGTCAATTTATTGTCTTCAAGCAGAGGGTCGTAGTGTGCTTGCTTTATGCAGGATTTGGTTTGGTAATAAGTTCCTGTCTTGCTATAAGTGTCATTTTCTTGACTCTGTTATCAGTGCTAGCTGCTACTGAAAGGAAGAGTCAATCATACTGATTATTTTGGTTTCATTATAGTGGTTACTCTTGCCTATGGATTTTGAGGAGAACTTTGTTGAGTTGAACCGAAGATCATAACTGAGAGGGTGCTAATGAAGGAAGCACTAGCATTTATGTCCAAATAGCATTCCAACAATCGAACATGACTTTGAGATGACAGGGGATTCTGCATATCTCCCATGTCTTGTAGTTTTCAATAAATTGTATCTCAACAAACACATTGAAAATTAAAAATATGAAAGAAAATTCAGATCTTTATTCTGTTAAAGTTTATGTGGAGGACTCACTCTGATAAAACAGGTTACACAAGGTGCTACCGGTTGAGAGTTGAGACCCTGTGCATCAGATTGTACTGGTAAGAAATGCATTTAGCTGACTGATATTTATTAGATGACAAGGTTGCATGTTCTGTAATTAGAGACAAATAAGTTATGCCTGGTACTTAGGGGGCAATGTTGCTTGATATACTTGAAGGAATGAGGTGCACAATGTAGGATAAGTATTGTACATCAATTGGACATTCCTTGCTTATTATGTTTATTCCTGTGCTAATAACATCTTGTGTCCTAGAACGTAATCCCTGTGGTTCAAGCTAGACTTAGCCTTATTTAACTTTAGAAAACTTTCTGTTAAAGCTAATTATTGGATTCAATTTGTTTACATTGTTTGGTTTGATTCTCTTGGTTTCCCATATTGAACTTTTATCATGGTTTTTGTTTGTGCCATCTTTTGATGCAGTGATAATAGCATGATCCGTCTAGATCGCCTTGAATATCATGTAAGGGAAGAATTGAACCGAACTTCCCCTCGAACTATGGTTGTGTTTTATCCTCTGAAGGTAATTGGTTTACCCACTTTTTCATTTTCTTGACTTTATGAGTTGAATATTGAAGACACAACCATTGATTGCTTATTACATTTCAGGTGTTTATTACAAATTTAGAACCTGGGTCTATTATAAATGTCGATGCCAAGATGTGGCCTGATGCTTCTGCTGCTGATGTATCTGCTCTTTATAAGGTGAGTTTGGGTTTCATAGATTAAGCAAACATTAGGCTAACTTCCACTTTCTTTCTCTAATTTGTGCCATGAATGACATAGTGCAATCAATGAGCTATCCCTTCACAGTTTTGGCCATGTAATTCTTAGTTTATTGAAGCTTTCAATGCCTAAAAAATGATTTTTCATGCATAAAATAAGTTAAGGCGTTGTTATTGCATAACTTGTGAAAGGAAAGAACAAAATCTTTTGTTATTTTAGTGATTTGGACTGTTAATGTTCTGTTACAAGTGTATTCTCTTGATCTTCAGAAAAAAAGTTTGATTGAAGTATGCCTATAGGTGTGTGTGTGTGGGGGGGGGGTGTCCATTCTCGACTCTGGCATGGTTCTGGTGCCAAGGACACCAGCATCCATTAAGGCATGAACTATATATCATTTGCCAAGCTTCAGAATGTATTTACATCTGTAACCTATCAAGATATGATCAGTTTAAGCAAAATTGTAAAAACCAATCAATTAGTCTCTCTAATGGCTGGGCTTGACTGAGCATTTTAATGTCAGCATATGTTCTCAGTATCATTCTTCATAAGCTGAATGTATTTTATGCGTAAATGATCTCTGATAATGTAAACATCATTGTATACCATTTTTTTGATTAATAGTTCTAATGTGTATTATTTTATGTTTATGGCATTTTTTGTTTTATGAAGTTGGCGAATGTGTCTGGTTTCTGCAGCCTAATCCAAATCAATGGCTAACTATTAAGCTATTGATTGCAACCATGTGTAAATGATGGTGGCAATGCTGATACATGGTTTTATAAATCTTTTTGCACTACAACAAGAAAGCTGCAGATGTAGGTTCCATTCCATATGTAGCACATTTGACTTGCTGCAACAAGAGAAGGAAGCACATTTTGCTACTCTTTCATATTGGCTTGGTATTTCATGTGTACATCACCTTCATTTTGATAGGCTTTTGCTAAATCTCTCTGATGCTATGTCACAGGGATTCGGCTAGCAGGGTGCCGCACCCGCGTCGACGCGGGTGCGGGTGCGGCACCGGGTGCGGTCAACCCGACCCTGGGTGCATTGACCGCACTCAGGGTCATTTTTGTCCATTTTTTTGGATTTTTTTTTTTAAATTTTTTTTTGCCCTATGAAATGGGCTGCGGAATTTTAAAAAAATTTCTTTTTTTTGGGGGGGGGGGGGCGCTGCCCCCCTATAACCCCCCGCCAGGGGCGCCCCCCCTGGACCCCCGCCCACTAACCCGCGCTGGGGGGAGCCCCCGGACCCCCTTCCTGCAAGGGCAAAAACAATGAATCAGGCTCCACAACTCATCACTTTCATCTTTGGGGACAACCATATAAGATAAAAAAATGGTAAAAAGTAAGTTGGGCATAAATGTCATGGACCTTAACAGCTACCATACATTCATACATATACACTATACATGATATATATATATATATATATATATATATATATATATATATATATATATATATACATTTTTGCCCCTGCCGCACTCCCGCACCCGGTTTTTTTGGAAGTGCCGAATCCCCGCACCCGTGCCCGCACCCGCACCCATGTGACATAGCTCTGATGGCATGTGAGACTGATGGAAAGATCAGTTGTCTTCTGTGACCATGTTTATTGCATTTGATTGCCTCCAGAGGAGCTGCACTCCCAATATAATTTCACTGCTGCTTTGTTTTAGTTAAATTTTTTTCTGAGATTTATGTTGTCAAAACAAATGGCTTCTTAGTATGTGATGGAGGTCTATTTCATCCTTTTTTTCCGCCTTTTCATAAAATTCAGATATTCTAAAAAGCTTGGTAGATTGCATATTCATTTGAGCACTTAACAACCAAACATTTTGGCTCCTGTAGGTTCCTTTTACGAATGTCTTATATATTGAGCAATCAGATTTTCGAATTAAAGACTCTAAGGATTATTATGGCCTTGCTCCTGGTAAAAGTGTCCTGCTCAGGTACGTTTTATCTTTTAGAAATATGTTATGGTTTGGTCATTCCTTCTATGTCTGTGCATAGTCTTTACGAATAAGATGTTTTTCTCCAAATTCTTTTTGGTACTTTGGAGTGGCCAAATCTAACTAATTCAAATTTTCAGAACATAAATGGATCTTCACATCATCGTTTTTTGTTTCAGATATGCATTTCCAATAAAATGCACTGAAGTTTTATATGGTGATGATAAAGAGACCATTGTAGAGATAAGAGCTGAATATGACCCTTTGAAAAGGACAAAGCCTAAGGTTTTGCTTTTGCTGTTGGTTCCTTTTCTACTTTGGTGCATACAATTAATACAGCATTCAATAAATCTTAAATGTCAAAACGTGATGCAGGGTGTCCTTCATTGGGTTGCACAACCTTCGCCAGGGGTAGTCCCACTCAAAGTGGAAGTGAGGCTGTTTGACAAATTGTTCCTTTCAGAGGTAAATTAAAATCATTTTCTCAAGCAATGGCAGAATTACGTGATCCAGATTACTTATAATATCTATTTTCATGCATCAGAATCCCGCAGAACTGGATGATTGGCTTGGTGACCTCAATCCCAATTCCAAAGAGGTGATACCAGCAGCCTATGCTGTGCCAACTCTGGCAAGTGCTGTGTTGGGAGACAGGTTTCAGTTTGAGCGGCTTGGTATACTCATGAACCCTTTACTTTCTGCTTCTTTGTAAACTTATTATAGGAAGATTTTATTTTATTCAAATTAAAGCAGCGAGCTACCTGAATAAATGTTGGATCAAAGATTGAAATTTCTACAACGGTTATATTTTGCTTTGTTTGAATTTGAAGAATTGAAAAAGTTCATCATCATTCCAAATATGAGCTATTTGCTGTTGAGATAGCAAACCAGTTTCTTGTTCTTGATGTTACTGTATCTTGAGAAATTACTTGAGAGAACTATAAGCTGATAAAGAACTATATTGCACTTCTAGGTTTATCTCTTTTTTTTTTGTTCTTTTAACAGGATACTTTTGGGTGGATCTGGATTCTACACCCGAAAAAATTGTCTTCAACAGGACTGTGACCTTGCGTGATTCATACGCGAAGGGCGGGAAATAAGTAACTGCTGGTCCTTGCAATTGTAATTAGTCGTGATGCTTATGGGAGTCTTAGATTACCAATATACGTGAATAGTATATGCTACAAAGTTATATAAGCTTCAAGAAATTCTTGGGTTATGTGGAGGGTCAATCACTTAGGCATCGGAGGACACTATATCTCAAGAAGGTTCGAGTTCATCTTTTTCATCTGGGTAGGCCAGAAGTTAAGCAGCATGGTTCAGTGGGGTTGCAATGCATTGCAAGGCATTTCTTCAATCTATGCAGGGGCTGCAGTGAACTGGTGACCTCTATGAATTGTTCCTTTTTTGAGACCATATCTTCCTTCTCATGGATCCCACTTGGATCTTTTTTTTTATAAGAACTTTGTTCTAATTATTTATTCTGATGATTAAAGGACAAAAAAAACACATTTAAATTTCCCTAGGGGTCTTCATGATGTCTTTTGTGACCGCACTGCTTGTAAAAATGTTGTTTCCTCTTGTTAAAAATGTGATTTATTTATATCTTAAAGACAGATCTAGTTTACCACCGAGTTGGTATCCCATGTGGTAAGTGGGGTCCTGCGTCAAGCTGAAGGCTCAGGTTTGAATCCCTGTGCCACGTGGGGCTTAAGAGATATCTGGTAAGGGTCTGCCTAACCCCAGCTTACCTTTCAAAAAAAAAAAGTTGATCTAGTTTATTTTAGCTGTTCTTATACCACCAGCTATATGATTTTAGCTTCCTCATGACTTTTTTTTTTCAGTCAGAATAAACTTTTGTTGGAAGTGGGCTTTTTGATGAATACAGTAACCAATCTTTATTGCGTTTATCATTCCTCCATAATGTCCAGGGATTCATAGCTTTGAATCCATTTCTTATGCAATTAAGGCTACGGCAACGGGTTCCGTCTGTTTGGTACGTGCAGTTTGTGCAAGTCACCATGTACTGGGACGTTGCAAGCCGGAACAACACTGGTATAGGTGGTTGAATAACTGCCTGGTTGTATAGCCATCAGTAGGGCTTGTCTACTGGAAAAGTGGGATGCTTTAATCTCCCAGTTTGATCAAAAATAAATAAATAAGGCTTCGATTGTGAGTTTTTTTTCTGTTTGGATAGTCCAAGGTATCCAACTTCCTCAATCACTGAGCACACGTGGGTAGGCCTACGATCGGTAAAACTCGGTCCTCCCTGGCCCTCAGGGAGTACACTCAGTTTCAACCATGCGGCAAGAGATGCCACCTGCGGGTTTCGAACTTGTGATGTTTCGCACATTCACAAGTTACATCTACCCAGTGTTGTGAGAGGTGTACGCCTCACAGGCGAGGCGCACGCTCAAGGTACTGAGGTGCACACGCAGTACCTGAAGCGCTGCCTCAATGGTGATTTTGAGATTTTCTTTTTTAACAGTCCTGGTCAGGTAAAACCTGATAAGATATCAAGCAATTTACAACATTATGCCTAACTTATCATCTATTTACAAAAGGCCGTTTGATTTCAGGGCTATTACATTAAACAACCTGTTTATTTATTTTTGTTAAGGTAATGCATTTTAATGGCAGCCTGAGGTATAAAATGGTGTTTTTTTTTCCAGTTTTTGTAGGACTTCCAGGCTTACATGTATAAGTTTTAATTAAACAAAAAAACTTCCGAGGGGCAGGGCGTCGGCGACCTCATGGATCTGCCGGCAGCCTTTTTTATATATACATAGAAAAACTGCTCTCAAGATCAGATGTAGCCAGTGAGGGTCTGTCGGCGACCTCATGGTACAATCTACAGATCATCGTCCTCCAATGCATAATTTGGTACACTCTCCTCCTCTTCCTCTTTGAGTACCGTGGTGCGCGGTTTCTCATCGGCGAGCAGTTCTTGGAAAACGCTGCAAGCATCGTCTCATTCAAGGTCGATTCTGACGTCGCCTCCCTGTTCGGCCCGATCAGTTAATGGCGGATGCAAAGATCGGTGATGAATCTTTATTTTATTTTCTTATGATTTTGTACTAAAATAACTAAAAGCAAATTAGTAGTGCTTATTTAAATTTTTTATTATTTTATTAATATTATATATTTTATTATTCTGATCATGAAGCTTACGCTTCAACGCCTCGAGGCTTACGCCTCGCTTCATAACATGCTCAATGCCTCGCTTCGCCTCATCGCATTTAACAACCTTGCATCTACCGGTGAGCCCTTGTGGGCTACGTTTAGGAGCCTTGCAATTAGATGAAAACACGGTTTCTATGTGTTGCCAAAATTTGGTGTCGATGATGGAATTGCTAAGACATCCTTTTGTTAATAGTGTTGAATTGCGGTGTTGGTGCTGCCAATTCCATTCCCAATCCTGTGTGTTGGCAACACCACTGCCCTTGAACAGCAGAAAGCATGAGATCACTGGGGAAACCACAACACTTCCGATTCAGGCCTCCCAAACAGAGCCTAAATAGCCGAACATTGTGGCAAGCCTGAGCTATTAGATTTTCAACGTAAATGGTCCCACATCAGTTTTTGCGTGCATAACTTCCTGCAACTGGATGACTGATCCTGACCCATGGCTTGTTCCCAACTCCAATGTCCATAGGTATGGATCTACTTATCAGGAATACTTGGATATGTTGGAATATTGTGGTGTGCTGCATAATGCAATATCCCAAATAATCCTACCTTGGATCAGCAGCCCCATCCAAAGTCCAAACACCCTGCAATTGGTGGTGTGTGTATATATTCTTCTCGTATCCAAAATCGTAAAAATCCAACTTCGTTATGACCTTTTTAACCCTCACTTGTGCATAGAGGTGGGCTACAGGCCTGGCAGCTTGATGGGCCAAGCCGACCAGGCCCACCATGGGCTGCGTTTGGGTCAAGGTTTTAGGCCCAAGCCCGTTAGCTACTGGGCCGAAACCCAGCCCGTTATATATGTGGGCTGGCTTCAGGTTGGCCTGCGGGCTACCGTCCAAAGTGACCAAGGGGATGGTGGGTTGTTTTCATGGGTAGAAGTTTTTTTTTTTGAGTAAAATGGGCCATGGATCTTCAATGGGGTGGGTTTTGGGTCAAATGGCTAGAAGGACTAGCTGGATCTAAATCCATCCAAGGGATCCAACTTAGCCTGGATCCAAATTCACCATAGGGTGGATCCAGTTCAGCTTAAAAAAATACATAGAAAAATAAAATATAGAAAACTACCCGAAATCCTGCATACACCCGCCAATTACCCAAATGAATCCTAATGGGCCATTGTTGCTAAAACCTAAGAAAGAAAAATTACAAATGCTCAAAATAAAAATCTAAATATTCAAAACCTATTTTTGAACAAAATACAATTTTATTTTTTCTTAAAATAAAATCTAGAAATTCACAAAAAATCCAAAATAGGTGTTTCTGTCCTATGGCTTCAGTTAAGTTAAGCTGAGCGTGAGCTTGGTTGGTGCGTTCGGGTTTGCTGATGTTCTTTCCCCAAACGTGTCATCATCATGGATTCCTGCATTTGAGCACCATGCATTACTGTGAAACCTACGTATTTTCTTGTTGGAAACACTCAACAGAAATATGATGCGTTGTCTGCTTGGAAAAATTTGGTTTGTAGGATCCAAAAAATCCAGCCATAGAGTTAAGAAGCACAAAGCATGTTGTATGATTTTTGCTGAAAGAATGTGTTATGAGACACAAACAATGAAATGGAGATGCACACTTTAAGCACTTTTTGAATTATATGGGCCATTTTGGGCTTCCATTCTCATGAACCGAGTCAAAACCGTAACCTTACTATGCTTCACGGGGACACACCATTTTGGATGTGTCCCTGGTGACACGAACGAACATGCCAACACAAACACCGATACACATGAACATTATTTTAATATGATTATAACATTTTAATAGTTTTTAATAATTTAAATATTATAATATCAAAAATAGTTTTTATTTATTAAAAATATTAAACAATCCCGTGTCCTCATGTTATGTTTTCTCAATTTTTTTTTTCGAATTTTCCAGTTGAACTCGCGTCAACTCTTTGCGTCAACGTGTCTTTGTGACAACTTACTTGTTACATTACTTGAGCTGGTCCAGGTGCAACCTGATGATCCAGATATCAGACCTGTAGACAGTTTTTTTCATGACGAGGAACCCATGCTAGGGCGAGGAAAACTATGATGCAGAGGTGGAAGCAATTAAGAAACGACATAAATACAAAATATAAAATGGTATAAAACCAACATACAAGCTTGTTGTAAAAAAGTTATAATGTTTTAATACTAAAAACATAAGTGAAGGCGAAGAGAGAGAGAGAGAGAGAGAGAGAGAGAGAGAGGAAATGAAAAGGAAGCAATTTAGTTAATGAAAAAAAAAGCTGACTTCATGTAGCAAGAAGCTTCCATATTTCAGAAGTGAGTTTCGCAAGGGAAGCAAAAAGCTTCCCGCTTCTGAAGCGAGCTTCTGAGGAAACAAGCTTCCCCATGTAGCAAGAAGCTTCCAGTAACTATGTCCAAGACAACCACCACACAATTAGTTTGATCAAGTTTTTACTAGATGCATAAATTCTCGTCCTAGCTACCAGTTCCCAAACAGGGCCTTAGACAAATTCTCATTCTAGATCGGTTCAAGCGTTCCCATATCCATCCTGTACAAAGCAATTGCTTACCCAATCAAGCAGGGTATGGTTCTTAAGCATTCCGACTTACAATGGGTCGATACCTGGCTAAACTAAGCCAAGCGATGATGGATCAGGTCATAATCTTCATCACCATCCACTGGTAATAAAGCATTGCCACTGTTTACAATGGATGATGAAGATGATAGTGAACGGTGGTGATGCCTTAATGCTGATCACCTGATCCGATCTGCTCTCAAGTCAGACCTGGACGTGGACTTATTATAAGAATGTAAACCGGTTGGATTCGGTTTGGATCTAAGCATTACTATATCCAAACCTAATTGAATCTTGCATAATCGAATTTGGAGTCAGATTTGGACTCCAATGAGAAAAGCTAAAAGCGTCTCTACATCTTACTAGCTTAAATTGCTGACACTGATCCATGCCAGACTCGGATTCAATCGGTATTTGGTTTTGAAATCAGATGTAATCTTCTAAATCAGGTTTGGATTTGAGTTGTTTTTTTTTAATAACAAGAAACTCTCGCTGAGAAAAGTAAGCACTGGGCCCATCCCCCCTGCGAAGGTAAACCCTGGATGGGATCATCGACACCCAAGCTCTAACAGAGTCCACCAGTTAAAGGCACCCGCACATTCATTGGAACTGAACCTGAGATGTTTCGATTTAATTATTAATGGGTCCATCTTCTACTACTGAATCTGACTAAACTTGGTCGAATCGGATAAATCAAAACCATTTACATCCCTAGTCTCATTAACAGTGCTTATCCACCTGTACAGAATCCATTGACAGCCAAATGTATATATATATATATATATATATATATATATATATATATATATATAGAGAGAGAGAGAGAGAGAGAGAGAGAGAGAGTCTATAACTACACGTCAATGTCGCCGACATACCAATATCGCTCAATCCCCACCTTCCACGTGCATAAGAGAGTTACCATGATGACGTTTCATTCCGACTGGGCATATGGTGGGCACGGAGGACGAATCAGGACCGTCGATGAGATACCGTGTCGTCAAAACGTTGGTGAGGAGGAAGATTCCTTAGCGAGAGCGAGAGACTTCGAGTTCGGGGGAGGACCCAGATTGTTGCTTTTCTTCGACTTCGTTGGAATTTCATAAATCGAAAGAAAAATCAAGTTGGATTGAAAGGGGGAGCACCAACTTCGTCTACTTCCTGTATTCTGAGGTACGCCCGATTCTTTCTTCTTCTTTCTGTTTTTGTTGGCGGGTTTTTATTCTTTTCCTTTTCTTTTTGTGTTTCTTGGGGTTTTCTGATTGGTCCTTTTCTTGTTTCTGTGATTGAGAAATTTTGAGGTTTTGTGGGTTTCGCGGTTTGCTTGATTTTATGTTGGTTTTTCTTCTGATTTCGTTTTTTTTTTTTTGGACTTGGTTTCTGGGAGTAGACGAATCTTGCCTCTTTGTTTGGCGTTCAGTTGTTTTTTTGTTTTCGATCAAGGAGCTTTCTTGCTGAAGATTGACTTCTTGGGATGTTTGGGCTCTGGGAATTTGGTGGGCTTTTGCTTGATTTTGGGTTCTGGGGTTTGTATTTTGAGGGCGGTGGTTTGAAGATTGTGGTTTATGGATTGTGGCTTGGTTAGTCCAGAGTAAAAAGTTTGGTTTTTCAAGTGGGTGCAGTACGGAGGGACATAATTCTAGGTCGATTTTACAGTTTCAGGTAAAGCACGCATTTGTGTGTGGTTGAAACCCGGATGAACACTTATGTGGTGGAGATTTTGGTTGGTTTGGTGGATGTAATCGAAGTAGAGCTACGGAAGGGTGGTTTTAAGAATTAATGTGCCTAATCATTCTTATCCCTTTTTGTTTTTCTTTGTCCTTTGATTTTGTGAGGGAAACTTATGGTTATGGAATTTTTGACCGTAGGAGTAGGCTGCTGTTAAAGTTAAACAGCCCTAGCACTAGTATTTCATTGGAAAATGACATATACGCTTATGATACATGTGAAAATTTCGGATTTAGTTCTCAAGACCGTCCAAAAGAGTGAAAGAAGCAACCAAGAAGGAATAAAAAGGGGGGTTTTGTTCGCAAGATGCTTGAACTTCTCTCTTCTCTCTTATATCGATTATATATGAAGAAGATACTTGACTAGACCTATGATCACTTAGATCACTCCTCTTTTTTCAAAATTATTTCTGTGGAAAGCTCCTTTCAATGTATCATTTACTGCCTAAACTGGTTTTGCACTACAATGATTCCCCTTTCTCCTGTGTGCCTGAATTTACTCAGTGAGCTTAGTTTTCACTTATTAGTGTGTCATAATTTTTATTTTTTTCTATTGGCATTCTATTGTGCACTGACTTATGGATACCAAGCATTTACTGACATACTTAGCAACACGACCACACAAAAGTACTCAGTAGCCCGATTGAATTCTATAACTTTTTGAGTTATAAACCATTTTTTGTTAATGCTAGTGAGAACGAGTTTTATTTGCCACAAAAATTCTACTTAGCAACAATACCGCACAAAAGTACTAAGTGGCCTGATAGAATTCTATACTTTGAGCATGATTATTATTTACCTAAAAAACTTATAGATAATTGCTCCCAGTGGCTAATGGAATCTATTATGTGTAACTAGTCACAAGGTTCATTCTTTGAATCATACACATTATCCATATGTCAGATGTATATCTAACACTGCGTGGTTCTCAACTGAATTGCTGTTGTTCTCGATAGTTGTGGCTCTCAACTGAATTGCTGTTGTTCTTGATAGTTCTCCTAGTTTATTTTACTTGGTATTTCACATTTTTTATTTTTACCTCTCCTTTGGCCTTTTAGACCTTTCTGGCTTTTCAGCATATTTGGATTATGCATAGGCACAAACATTTTTCAATCACAATCCTGAAGTCTTTCAGGTAAAAAAGTCTAAAACATCATGATAAATTAAAAATCTAAAATGAGTATATCACATTAATATCAATATTTAATATAAAAACTTTATTTTTTAGATATTAAGCTTTTTAAATTTTCAATTCCTTATTTTATTTTAAAAACTCCAAGATTTTTCTGTTATTTGAAGAGAGATAAACCCTTTCTGGTATTATCTCAAGACTGATATTTGCGACTATGGGAGTGTGGGATGCGGCCACAAGTTTATATTTATACATGCAAGTCATTCACTATCTTCTTGTATTTCTATATGCTGCTTTGATTTTTTGTACTTGTTATCAGCTTCCTCTGCTTCATGTTTTGCTTGCAGAATCTTAAACTTTAATATGATTAATCATCTTGTATTTAGAGAAGCATAGAAACATCCTGATATTCCCAGTTGGATTCTTTAACTAGGAAGATGATGCCTAAACCTAAGAGTGCCTTCATATGAAGAATAAGACAAATGAAGACTAAACAAAGTAGAAGCTCAACAAAGAAAAGAACTGGTCTCCAAGCATGCTGTGAGTCAAATAAAATAGCCGAGGATTCTCAATGTCAACCTAAAATATGCCATCATGCTATAGAGTTGGAAGCTTCTTCAATTGAAAAGAATTGTGCTGGTAAGCAGCTGTAGTTTTTCTGTAGTTGGACACTTACTTTTATAAATATAATACTTTATAAGATGGTTGTGTCAGTTTCTTGGAAATGAAGAATATTTTCTTTATTTGTCTTCATATTATTAGGTAAACTTCAAAAGCACCTGTGTCATCATCTACTTGTATAAAATTGTGAGACCTTTTTGTTATTACATTTATTCATTTTAACTGCTCAAACTTTTTGCATTTAAAACAAAGAGAAAATTGGCATAATAATTGTTCTGTTGACCATGTTGCAATCAAACAAAATCGCTAACATGTCCTCAACATTTGTGTTATTAACATAAAGAGCACAGGTAGGGTATTTTATCAGCAAGTGCATAAGACTTATGTATACCTTAAGTGGGGGTTTTAGGTTCATTAAAAAATGTTGGCCACTTAATGCCAAAAAGGCAGGCTTTTGTAATTTTCCTTATTTATTATATATCTATATCTTCTTTTATTTTTCTGTTTCCAAGTATAGTGAATGCTTCATTTTTGGAGCCTTGTATGTTTATTAGTTTCCAGCTATGTAAGCACGACACGGCTAAATGGTCACCGTACCCCTGTTGACATGCGTTGACACGGGCGCAGATACCAGGCGTAGTGCGGGTATGCCGCGGGTCGGGTCCAGCGCAGACCCCAAATCCCTGGTTTGACCCAGGTCAAAGGGGGCGGGCTATTTTTGGTCCTGCCCCACCCAATACATAATCCCCTTCTCTCACGAAACCCTCATTCAGGGACTAGAGAATCCCCCCCTCCTCCCACCCCGATACATAATTCCGGACCTCCCCCTTCCCACCCTCAACAGCAGAGAGAGAGAGAGAGAGAGAGAGAGAGAGAGAGAGAGAGAGAGAGAGAGAGAGAGAGAGAGAGAGAGAGAGAGAGAGAGAGAGAGAGAGAGAGGTGGTGAAGCAGTGGGAGGAGACCATTTCCTCTTTTTATTCATCTTTTAAAATTTTCGAACACCCTTTATTCATTTTTTACTTACACCCCCTCCTTTATTCAAAATGACATTTCACAACTCCCTCTCTTACTAAAATCTGTCCCTTACTAAAAATTGCATTGGATTGGACCTACATATATATGGATCTTGCATTGCCCGTACCCTCATTTTTTGAAATTTCCGTGTCGTACCCTCCCTACCCATACACGTACACGTACCCGCACCCGTACTCATACCCAGGTGACATAGGTTTCCAGATTTTGGATATCATATTCATTTTCCTTTATTTAGGAATATGAATATGAAGAACAATTTTTTCGATGTTGAAGAATATCTTTTAGTTAATATTTCATAATAATTCCAAAAAAAAAAGGTTGCCATGGAACTGGTTTTGAATATCAGGCAATTTTGACAAATTTCTTACTATTTAATCCTCTGTTTACTGCAGTTCCATGTATTCCAACTTGTTTCCATGACAGTGAGCATGCTGAAGAAGTCGACTATGCTAGCCCATTTGTTAACGTGAGTATCTTATGTTATAAAAATTTGGCTGTAGTTTGATGTGATTTGTTTTCTTTGGGGCTACGCTAACCAACATGGCCTGGATTTAACTTATCATCATGACCTGCTTCCACTTCAGATAGATTCAGCATATAGACATCTAAATACAAACCAAACTGACCAACTGCTATTTCTAACATAAGTATCAGGTTCGTGCCCTATGGGTCATGGCTTTCTGAACCCAAGACCTGTCATGATCGAATAGGATCATTTGAACTAAAAGCAACCCTGGTATTCTGGGAACACCAGATCATGAGTCTTGTCTACACCCCAAAGTGGACGTCTCTATGGCTATGGTCTTATCAGTCAGTGTCTATCCTAGAGCCAGTGACGGTGTGTGCCCATACTCAAATGGGTTATTCAACCATGGGTTTCAGTAAGATCCATCTCATGTACGTGTAAATCCAAGTTAAGCCTGAGTAGGCCTATAACAAATCCATGCAGTTTAGGGTCAACCAAATGTTGGTCAGATCTGGCTTTGCCCAAGTGGGTCCAAATCCTGATCAGGTTGGACCAAGCACATGCTATGCACAGAATGTGCACATAATTACTGATTTTGACAAGATCTGGTCAAACCCTTCTGTGTTTGGATCAACCAATGTGGTTGAGTTTTTTTTACCACGTTTTGATTAGTCAGTCTATAGTTAGTCCCTTTAGGACCCATCAGTACCCATCTGAAACTGTATTAAATTTGATGGAAGCAGGTATGGAAGGGAGGGGCATTGTTTTGTGGATTGGATAGGCTGTCTGTTCTGTCAGCTAAGCTTGAGGGCAAGGGTATAGATTGGCTAGGCCAGAGAGACGGGCTGGTTCTTGTCACTCACATTATAGCTCTAGCCCAAATCCTGTGGATCTAAGCAAAGCCAATGTGGATACTGATTCAGTTAATTTCAGGTCTCAACAAGTTAGGATAAGAAAACATACGTGCTAAAGGAATTGGAAGTTTGGAAGAAATGGGGTTAAATTTGGAGGGGACTAGGCCATTTTCATTTTTAGCACAAGAAAAGTTGGACTAGCAACCCTCCCATTCTCTATGCAATGATGATAGCAGTCCAGAAAGCCTGAAGTCTATCATTTATCATAGTAGTCCAAAAACAGCTTTCACAGAAAATGATCATGACATTTTTTGGTTCTTAACTGAGTCAGAAAGACATCATGCTAAGAATGTTAAGTCCATTACTGATTGGTTGAAATTATTTAATATACTAATTGGTGGAAATGTTTGATTACACATTTCTTGCCTTTTATCAAGTCATTCATTCAAGTAATCTATGGCATCATTAAAATTTTAAAGTTTTTGCAGTCTATTGAATTAAACAAATTTAGATGATGCTTGTTAATGGGGTGACCTGGTTGTTGTTATGTGATTGTCAGTTATCACTGTATTGTGTATTTGTGAGTCAGATTTTTATATCAGCTTATAAGCCTGCCTTTCATGTTCATATATGGTGGCCGACAAGTGGTTGACCAGGACAACTCAGTGTTGAAGCTTGATGGAAACCTTTGCGGGGAATGCTTTTCTTGTTATTTCAACTTGTTGGAGAGATCATTCCATATTTATTTTTGACAGTTGGTGGAGGTCTTATCTTAATCTGTACATGAAGCTTATCTTGATGTCTTTAAATGTGTATTTTTCCATCTTCCTTCCAGGTGTTGCCACCAATCACACCTTCATATTTATTGGACACAATCTTCTCTCCTCCATTAGAGCCCAAGGAGTTTCAATGTCAGCAGTTAATTCACAGTTCTGTTGGTATGGTGAGCTAAACTCATTGATTATTGGTGTTTCATATTCTTCATTTTTATGTTATTCTTTTCCAGTTTTTTTATTTTTTTTATTTTTCTGGTTACGTTTCCCCCTTTCTCTTCCTTTTCTTTTCCAATTTTTCAATGTGTGGTGGGGGTGGTTTCTGTAGAAGAAATATGTGGATCTCAATACATGTTTGTGGTTTATTTTCAAGTATTTATTAAATCTTGGTTGTGGAGGGAGATAGTGAGAAGGATATTTAAGGATTGTGAGTGATAACTTTTAGCTCTTGATAGGATTTTGGAAATAGGACTTGTAAAACTGAATTACTTGAAAATGAAGAATGTACTGGAACAAAAGAGAGGTAGTAAGTGATCACTACAAGCACTAGGAGCATAAAACATCAAATGCCTGTATTTAGCAGTACAATTATCACTATGAGAGTTTGTCCAAGTAACAGAAGTCCTAAGATCAGCTTGAGTTCTGCAGGATTTGAGGGTAGAGGCTTTATTGTTAAAGCTCAATTCATATGCTTAACTTTTTATGCATGTTTTTTAGCCACATCCCTTTGATAAAGACCGGCAATTCTTTCTTCTCCATCCCTCTATAAATTCTTTGCCAATACAAAGAAAATATTTGAAGCGCTGTTGTAGCCTGCAAAGAGATGCAGCCATTTCAACTTATTTAGGCAGATGGCACTAAAATCATCACATGCTTCGTTTTAGGTTCATGATATCCAACTTTTGTGGCAACATTTTTTTATTCAGATGGTAATATTTTAGATTTATGATTATAAGGTTTAGTTAGCTAAATATGCCATTCTCATTCTTGAAGGTTGGCTTGTTCTGCCAACAGTTTATGATATAACCAAATGTAAAATGTTGAAACTGAAAAGAAAAGACTATAAAAATATAAAAGGAAATGCATTGGATTTAATCGTGTTCACCATAGTGTACTCATTCTGAAGCAACATGGCAATGTGTCTTTTGTCCTGTGCTGCTTCCTGTTGCTTGTTCTTATCTCTTGATAATCTTTATGTACTCTTTTTGCATTTATCCCATTTTCTCATCTGCTGGCTTGTAGAGGTATTGAACTGAATGATTTCTATTCTGGCAGTTCAAGACATTGAAAATCATGCTGTGCCAAATTTGGTCTCTGATGAAAGTGATGATAGCAGTAGCCGCTCATGTGCTGATAAGAACTGCAATTCAGCAAGCTTCCATGCCACTGATGTGAGCACTGCTAGTATATCTAGTGCTGCAGATGTTGGGCCAGACGAGATCCTTATGTTTAATTCTGGTCTTGACTATGAATATTTCCATCCAGAAATGATGTTTGATGTAGCTGATCGATGCATGATACTTCCTTTGTTGGAAGAGACTGCAGAAAGTAATAATGTTGATGATGCAGTATCTGTTGAAGATGCTATGCTGAACTCTGATGATGCATGCTTATTTTTGGCAATTCATCAGGCCAAAACATCTCAGCAAAAAACAGGTTATAATAGCAGCTATGAGGACCTTGATGATGCAGACTATTTTGATCCACAGCTATTCATTGGGAATTTTTTGGACATCTCTGAGGCCGTTCCTTCTTATTTACCCATATTGTTGCCAAAGCAAACACCGAAAAGGAAGCCTATCACTCTAGTTCTTGATTTGGATGGTAAGAAAGCTATAACCTTATCCCAAACCCTCTCAAGTTTCCTAAAATTCCTCTTCTATGGCATTATTTTGACTTAATTCCAGTTGACTGCTTTATCCACATTGAAGACAGATTGTAAGAATTCACTTTTTTTTTTTATGACGAGGAACCTGCCTAGGAACAGATGTCACCTAATGGGCCTTCCCTCCTAGATAGTAAACCCCAAGTGAGTGCCCTAGCCCGCAACGGACACCCTCTGATCTCAGGGGTAATTGACCCTAGGCAAGATGGGTTTCCACCACCTTCCCAAGAACCGCCCTGACCACTTGGGCAAACCCAGGGTGGATGACTAAGAATTCTTTAAAACATATATGGTGCTTCAGTAAATTAGGATTAAAGGGGGTTGAGAGGAGGCTGGTTGCTGGAGTCTTACATTTAGGATACCTGCAGAATTGGCTGAAGCTGCTACTGCAGATTTTATTGGTGTCATATTTTATCAAGATGCTTCTCTTTGTAACTGGATTTTTCTTATGGTATATGAAACCATGAATGCTTGTTTATAGTGAATTGATCATATTTGTTTTTTGTTTCTCTTTTTTTCTTTTCATACAGAAACACTTGTTCACTCTTCCCTGGGGGATTGCCCTGATGCCGACTTCACCTTTCCTGTATACTTCAACATGAAAGAGCATACAGTCTATGTTCGCCAGAGGCCTCACCTCCACACATTCCTGGAAAGAGTAGCAGAGATGTTTGAAATTATTATTTTCACAGCTAGTCAGAGCATGTATGCAGCGCAGCTACTGGATATGTTGGATCCTGACCAAAAGATTATTTCTCAGCGTCTTTACCGGGAGTCCTGTGTATTTTCAGATGGCAGTTATATGAAAGACCTGACAGTTTTAGGATGCGACCTGGCAAAAGTTGTCATTATCGATAACACCCCACAGGTTTTCCTCTGTTTCTTCAAGCTACAGTCTTGAATTTATCCTCTATTCTTTGGACCGATATTTGGTCACTGCCATGCATGCACTTACAACCAAGAGAACAAGTGTCATATGTGATTGTGTGGGGAATTTATGTGGTGTGGTTAATTAATTAGGAGAAATGCTCATAAGCCAGTACTTTTTCATAGTAGCTTATAGATCACTAGTCTTTCTTTTGAGCTTTTCTCTTCTTCAATGAATTCCTGAATGTTAAGCACACTTTCTCTCCATGTTTCCAGGTTTTCCAGTTGCAAGTTAATAATGGAATTCCCATTGAGAGCTGGTTCGATGACCCAACAGATTCTGCCCTACTTTCTATACTTCCCTTCCTTGAGACACTTGCCTCTGCTGATGACGTCCGTCCTATCATTGCGAAACGGTTCAGCACTCAAGACTGATGATCCTTGTCCCCTATGAGCTTTTATTCTTCATATTGGTAGCCCATCAGCCTACCTTTCTCAATTCTTACACCCTTCAATTCTAGCAGGCCAATAAATAAGATATAGAAATAAGTCTGTTAACCAGTGCTGTTTTTTATGTATACAAGTACATCTAGCAAGCTAATGCAGCTTACCTGTCATCCTAATTCTCTTCCCGCCTTCAGTTGATTGTGGAGATTCATTCTGAAAGTCACCATGCAATAAACTGACTTGGCGATTTGGTTGCTGAAATTGTTGGCAGTGGGTTGTAGTTTATGCTGTGCATCTGAAAAGCATGTTGTGGCTAAGGTTCTGTATATGAAAATTTTTGCCAGTAATAAAATTAATTGTTTTGCTTTCATATATTTGAAGAAATTTTTCACCAGTGTGGCTTTTGGTTGCTTTGATATCACTTCCATGTACATGTTTCACCTGCATAGGATTGTATGCATTTGTTGCAAAATGAGTTCATAAACTATAACTGCTTGTTCTGAGAGACCAAGTACATCTAGTATTGCTGTCATAAACTATTCATCTCACTTGTTCGTATACACTGTTTATGTCATTTTTTATCTGTCCACTAGAGAAGATCCTATATTGCATCATATTCAGTAATTAGTAAGGACTCGTATTGCTTTGATTAATGTCATCCATTAGCTCTGTCTTGGTATGTATGAACTCAAGGGAATGATAGAATTGTAATGAAAATGTAAGTACTCTTCCCTGACATAGTGACAATCCATCTCAATGTGTTTCATGCATTCATGGAATGTTCGGTTGCTTGCAACGTAGATTGCACTCTTGTTGTCACAACACATTCGTGAGGCTTGTGTTGCTTTAGCTTCCATATCAGCAAGCAGTCGCCTGAGCCAAACGACTTCCATTGTGTTGGTTGCTATGACTCTATATTCAGTTTCAGTAGAGGAAAGAGAAACCTTTTGTTGCTGCTTGCACTTTCACGATATTAGAGATTCACCTAAAAATACACAGAAACCAGTAGTTGAGTGCCTATTATTAGGATCACCTCCCCAATCAACATTAGTATAGGCAATTAAATCTAATGATGATGCAGACAAGAAGAGTCTTCGTGAGAGAGAGAGCTCTTTAAATATCTAATAATATGTAAAACCACTCACATGTGAATAGAAGTTGAAGCATGCTGAAACTGGATAGCTGTGTATACAACATGTGCTATGTCTGGCCGAGTGATGGAGAGATAGAAAAGTGCTCCAACAAGTTGTCTGAACGGAGTAGGGTCATCAAGACACTCTCTGTCATCAATTTTCATTTTAACATTGACCACTTCTAGAGTGTTTACCTTTTTATCGTCTGTGATGCCAGACTTGAAAACAATATCAAAAGCAAATTTAGATTGAGACATCAAATACTCACGAGAGGAATAAACAACTTCAATTCTTAAGAAATATCTTAATAACCCTAAGTCTGACATTTCAAAATGAGTTTTAAGAATAGTTTTGATATTTGCAACTCCCTGTTTGTCGCCTCGGGTGATGATCATATCATCCACATAAAGAAAAATAATGATGATACCTGCATCAGATTTCTTAATAAACAAGGCAGTGCCAATCAAATAAGAATGAAATCTAATATCAGTCATAACGTGACTAAATCTGTCATACCAAGCTTTTAGTGCCTGTTTGAGGCAATAAAGGGCCTTCTCAAGACAGAGTTTTACCCATAGGGATACTAATTCCAGGCGGAGCGTTCATGTAGACTTTCAACGAGACTCTTGTTTAAGAAAGTATTTTTAACATCCATTTGAAATATAAGTCATTTTTTGATAGAAGCCAAAGCAATTAAAGTTCTAACAGTAGTCATACGGGCCACATGGGCAAATGTTTCTTTGTAGTCAATGCCATACTCTTGAGCATAACCTTTGGCTATGAGTCGTGCCTTATATCTTTTCAGGGTCCCATCACTTTTGGTTTTGACTTTATAGACCCATCTACAACCTATAAGTTTGTTTCATAGGGGAATATCTTGAATTGACCAAGTGTTGGTCTTTTCTAATGCATCCAATTATGTTTTCATGGCTTCAATCCACTCTTCATGATTTTTGGCTTCAGAATAGGATGAATGTTCAACATAGGATTTGATTAATGCAATGGCTGCCCTATATGAGAGTGAAAAAGATTCGGAGACAATTTTTTCAGGAGGTCTAGACATTCTAGAAGTTCTTCTAGGAGGGGCTTCAGAAAACTTTTCTAATGCACATGGAGGATGTTGCTCGCCAACTCTTCGTCTTGAATATTGCAGACTAATATCCCTGTTGGTTTGATCTTTGCTATTATTTTCAAGGATGATAGGACTTTGATCATTGTCAAAGTTACATTCAAAATCCTCTTCATCGAATTTTGAAGTTAAATCTATTAAAAAAGAATATTCAAGAATATCCTTAGATTTTTCACTTTCAAAATAACTTTCTTTTTCTAGAAAAGACACACTTCTTGATACATATAATTTGTCATTTTGAAGATCATAGCACTGAAAAGAAGGCATCGTTATCTTCATTGTGTATGTCTGACCCGATCCATTTATATAATGGATCGGGTCCAGATCCAGTTCATGTATTGTAAATTAACACTCTGTAAAGGGGTATTTTCGTACCCTAGTGTTTTACACTTTTAATATAAATAGAATGAGAGGGCAGTCACGATCGACTGAACCCTCTTTCCTCTGGAATCTCTCTCTCTCTCTCTCTCCCTTCTTCTCACTGTCAATAATAGGGTTTCCCTTCTTTCATGGTATCAAAGCCAAAATCTGGGAGCGAATCACAGCGTGAATCTGCGTGAATCCATCAGCGTCAGCAACGTGGATTTATCAGACGTGAATCTGTGTGAAGAAAGCCCCAGCGTGAATCTGCGTGGTATTGTGATTTGAATCTGCGTGAATCCATCCGTGAATCTGTGTGAAGAAAGCCGTGAATCTGCATGGTATTGTGTTTTGAATCTGCGTGAATCCAGCCGTGAATCTGTGTGAAGAAAGCCCCAGCGTGAATCTGCGTGGTATTGTGAACCTCAAAGACCCAGCATGAATCTGTGTGAAGAAAGACCCAGCGTGAATCATTTTTGTTTATCTGCGTGGTACTGTGGATCTCAAAGCAACCTGAATCTGGACATATCAGCCGTGAATCTCAAAGAATCACAACGTCAATCTGTGTGCCTTTCATCCCAGCGTGAATCTGGACCTATCAGCCGTGAATCTCAAAGAAACACAGCGTCAATCTGTGTGCTTCTATCAGCAAAATCTGTGTCTAATTAAATCAGGTTCCCCTTTCCTTTGTGAAAATTCGATCCTCTTTTCCTACATTTAATCTGTGTTTTCCCTGCTACCTGCTAATCACTGTTAATCTGTCTCTCTCTTGATCTGTGATTTCCTCCCTGCTGTTTTTCCTGCTATTTTTCCCTGCATTTAATATGTGTTTCCCTGCTACCTGCTAATCACTGTCAATCTGTGATTTTCTTCTCTGTTGATCTGTATTTTTTGTTGGTTCTAAAGAGAACTGCCTGCTGAGTATCACCTGCTAACAGCCATCGGTTTTTTCCTCATCTAAAATTTTTTCTATTAGCCGAGCCCTCTGTTTTTCATACCTAAGTGTCAATTCAAGCATATTCATCAAATGGATTTTACTCACGGGCAATCATGTCTGTCCTCAAGTTTCCTCGGTCAACTAGTCTCTGAAAAACTGAATAACTGCAATTTTTTAACCTGGAAAAGACAGATTATTCCGTTTATAAAAAGTCAGGACCTCTCCGGTCATCTGGATGGATCGGTCTCACCGCCTCCAGAATTCCTTTCGCAAGAAAAGGCGGACGATAAAGAAGAACAATCTGTTGTTCTTCACAAGAATCCAGAATATGTTGCTTGGATGAAGAGGGATCAATCACTAGTGGCATACATCACCTCAACTCTTTCACAGGAGGTCCTTATTGCTCTTCTTGATGATTGTTCGGCAAAGGAACTGTGGGATACGTTAGTTCAAACATATTCACAAATTTCTGAGGCAAGAATTATGTTTCTTAAGCGAGAATTTCAAATGCTGAAGAAAGATTCCATGTCTATTATGGAATACCTGAATAAAATGAAAGGCATCACAGATCAGTTGGCTGTTGTTGGGTGTCTTGTCAGTGAAAAAGATAAAGTACAGCAAACCTTGAGTGGATTGGGGCCAGATTATCATGTTATGACGACAACCTTACTGTGTTTACCAGAACTTCCAAAGTTTGAAGATCTTCGTGCAAAATTATTGCAATATGAGATGAATCTGAAAGGTTCCTCTGAAGCCTCTCATGGGAATTCCGGAACACAAGATGTGCTGGTTATGGGAATGGGTTATGGTCGAGGTAGAGGAAGTTCTTTTCGAGGAAAAGGAGGCCAAGGGAGAAATAACTATGGAGGTCGTGGCATACTTCCAACACCCAATGTCCAGGGACAAAGATGTAATGAAATATGCGGAAGAATCCAAGAATGCTAAAGCATTCACTATGTCCCACACGGACAAATACAACAAGCATAAGAGAGAAAATCCACTAAGGGATATACGAAAGGCCTTATAAAAAGGCTAAACACATGAAAAATAATATCACTATTATTGAAGAGGAGCTCTCAAGAGCAATACAACATACATGGGGGGTTCCCCCTATTTATAAGAAAAAGAGACCAAAGGGGCTCCCAATAGAGTCGTTGGGAGCCCCCAACGGTCACATATGTGACCGTTGGGGGCCCCAACGACTCCATTGTGGGGCCCCTTTTCGGTATCCAAAAAATACAATTTTAAAAATAAAAAGAAAAATAAAAAATAGTAAAATAAGAGAAACAAAATAAGTACCCCTATGGGGTACTTTGTGAAATGACCATAATACCCCTATCGGGTATTATGGTATTATTACATATGTTTTAACACCCCCCCTCAAACTTTACGGGGGAATGACCGAAAGTTTGCCAAGAAGGAACAAGAAGCGAGGAGCAGGCAGGGCTTTGGTAAAGAAATCTGCAAGTTGATATTCTGAAGTGACATATGGCAGTGTAACTGTCCCACGAAGATATTCATCACGTACATAATGACAGTCCATCTCAATATGTTTAGTCCTTTCATGAAAGGTGTGGTTGCTGGCAATATAGATGGCACTTTTGTTGTCGCAACAAAGCTTCGAAGCACCGGTAATTTCGACTCCCATATCTTGAAGAAGACTTCGAAGCCACACAAGCTCCATTGTAGTGGTTGCCATAGCCCTGTATTCTGCTTTAGTAGAAGACAATGAGACTTTCTGCTGTTTCTTGCACCTCCAAGCAATTAGCGAATCTCCTAGAAACACACAAAAGCCAATAGTTGAGATTCGATCATTTGGGTTTCCTCCCCAGTCAGCATCAGTATAAGCTAGTAAATCTAAGGAAGAGATTGAGGATAGGAATAGCCCTTTAGTCAAAGTATTTTTAATATATCGAATGATCCGGAGCACAACACTCATATGCACAAATGTAGGAGCATGCTGAAATTGGCTTGCAGAGTGCACATCATGAGCAATATCGGGCCTGGTGATAGTCAGATAGGTGAGGGAGCCTATGAGTTGCCTGTAGGGCGTAGGATCATCCAGCAAAACTCCATCCTCCAGTCGTAGTTTAGCATTGATAACCTCGGGAGTCTCTACCTTTTTATCATCTGAAATCCCAGATTTGGAACATATGTCTGCAGCAAGCTTCATCTGTGACAATATATACCCTCGAGGAGAGTATGCAACTTCTATACCAAGAAAGTACCTGAGAAAACCCAGATCAGACATATCAAAATTATGTTTTAACATATTTTTAACTTTAAGAATACCACTTTCATCATTGCCAGTGATGATCATATCATCAACATAAAGCAGAAGGATGATGATACTATTACCTGCATGTTTAACAAAAAGAGCAGTGTCAGTATAACATGAGCGAAATCCCAATTGTAACATGATAGCACTAAATCTATCATACCAAGCCTTAGGGGCTTGTTTAAGACCATATAAGGCTTTTAATAACCGAAGGGTTTGACCTTGGTTAACACTGATTCCCGGCGGAGGGTCCATATATACTTCTTCATTCAACTGACCATTAAGAAAGGCATTCTTAACATCTAATTGGAATATAGGCCATTTCTTAGATGATGCTACCACAATTAAAGTTCTAACGCTTGTCATGCGAGCCCCGGGAGCAAAAGTCTCCTCATAATCGATGCCATATTCTTGTGAGTATCCCTTAGCAACTAATCTAGCTTTATAACGCTCTAGGGAACCATCACTTTTTGTTTTGACTTTGTAGACCCATCGACATCCTATAGCTTTCTTATTTGGAGGAAGGTGAACTATTTCCCAAGTTTTAGCTTTATTTAAAGCATCTAGTTCAACTTTCATTGCTTCAACCCAATGAGGTATACTTTTTGCTTGATTATAATGGGAGGGTTCATAGTAAGAATGCAAGGCGATTAGACAAGCTCTATATTTAGGTGAAAGAGTTTCATATGAGACAAACCTATTGGGTGAAATTGATTCTCTAGAAGAACGCCTAAGGGAGGTTTCTTCTAGGGGTTCATTAAGCCGCAAGAATTTTTCTAAAGCACTAATAGGTTGGGCTTCCTCACGCCGAGTGTATACTTGGAGATTGTCACCATTAGTTAGTGATACATCATTATCATGAGAATCATGAGTATTTTCTAAAACTTTCGGATGACTCAAAGAGTCATCATTTGAATCTTCTAAAAGATCATTGATAAACATATAATCAATTTCATTTGATTTTTCCAATATGTCAAATCTATTTTCATCTTCTAAAAAGGTTACATCTTTGGAGACAAATAACTTATTGTTTTTATGATCAAAGCATCTATAGCCTTTTTGATTTTCACCATATCCTAAAAATACACATTCTATTGCTTTATGTGACAATTTATCTCTTTTATGTAAAAGAACAAAGCATTTACACCCAAAAATCCGAAGACGATTGTAGTCGGGTGTCATATTAAAAAGTTTTTCATAAGGAGAGATATTATTCAATTTTGAAGATGGCATCCTATTGATTAAATAGGTGGAGGTTAACACGGTTTCGGCCCAAAAATTTTTAGGAATATTTTTAGAAATGAGTAAGGATCTAGTGGTTTCCAAAATATGCCTATGTTTTCTTTCCGCTAGACCGTTTTGTTGAGGGGTTCTTGGGCAAGATTTTTTATGACAAATGCCATGTTGTTTTAGATATGATTGAAAATCATTTGATAAGTATTCTCCACCCGAATCGGATCGAAGAATGGATATTTGACTTTGAAATTGATTTTGAATTTTTGCATGAAATTCTTTAAAGAAGTTAAAAACTTTCGATTTAAAGTTAAGAAAATAAATCCATACATATTTAGTATAATCATCAATAAAAGTAACATAATATGAATAACCACCTTTAGATAGAACCGGAGATGTCCCCCAAACATCGGAATGCACCAATTCAAAAGGTCTTGTTGTCACAAAGGATCTAATAGGAAAAGGAGTAGACTTCATTTTGCCAAAAATGCAATCTTTGCAATTGATATCTTTTTCTTTACAAAACTTGTGTCCAAAAGGAAAAAAATACATTTTAGAGTAACTTGGATGTCCTAGCCTTTTATGCCAAGTTTCAATATTTTTGTCTTGGACATAAGTACAAAATGAGGTATTTGGAAGCATTAAATTATCCATAAAATAAAGGTCTCCCTTCCTATGGCCTTGCCCAATCCGCTTCCCGGACCGAAGATCCTGCACAAAGCACCCTTGGGATGAGAAAGATATTTCACATCCATGGTCGGCTATTTGAGAAACGGAAAAGAGGTTAAGATTTAATTTTGGAACAATTCTAACTTTTGGAACAAGGAAATTTTTAACATTTTTAGAATCAAGAGTTCCAACACCATTTATTTTGAGAAAGGTTCCATCGGCCGTAGAGACACAAGACATTTTTGAATTGGTGTGCACATTGGTTAATGCATTTTCATGAGGGGTCATGTGAAAAGAAGCTCCGGAATCTAAAATCCAAGAGTACGTACCAGGAGGTGATGATGAGGCAATTGCGGCACCGGAGGTGGAAGAAGTAGCCTTTAGAATTTGTTGGAGAGCCAAGGAAATTTGTCCAAGAGTATCTTTGAGATCCCCGTTCTTGCCGTCATCTTCTTTGGTGGATGATTCTTCAACGGAAGCCACCTTTGGCTTGAATGCTCCATTTAGCTTTGGGCAAATGGGTTTAATATGTCCCGGCTCATAACAATGATGACATATAATCATTTTTCTCCCACCACTCCCTTGCTTACCAAAATGAGGTGGTTTGTATGTTTTGACATGATTGCCGGGTTTAGATACGGCAAGAACTTCATCAATGCTTTTACCCATATTATGTCTAGTCTCTTCTTGAGTAATCTCGGCAATAGCCTCTTCTAAGGGAGGAAACGTGGATCTATGGAGGAGTGAGGATCTAACTTGTTCAAATTCGGGACGAAGCCCAAATAAAAATTGAAACAATCTATCTTGTTCCATTTGTTTTTATCTTAGTACCACATCCTTCATAGATACTCATTTAGGCTCTAAAAGAGCCAATTCATCCCACAAAGGATTTAGAGCACTATAATAGTCTTGTATGCTCATGTCACCTTGTTTTGTGGTTCTCACTTTTTCTTGCAAAAAATAAGCTCTTGCAAGATCCTTTTGGGTAAACATACCCTTCATAAAAAACCAAGCTTCATTTGCCCGGCGGAATTTAGCAATATTTGCACATACCTTAAGTTCAACATTATTCATAAACCATGCTAGGATTTTTGCATGGTTACTCTCCCAATCTTCCATTTGATGATGATAGTCTTCAATAGCTTTGAGACGAGCATCGCCTTCAAGTGCTTTCTCTTGATCTTCTTTCATCTTTGTGAGCTTAAGTTGGGGTTCCGGAATGGTCCCCATTACATAACCCCAAAGCTTCTTCCCTTTGAGATTATTCTCCATTGCGGATGCCCACATCATGTAATTTTTTCCATTGAGCTTGAATGATAGATCGATCTTGACTTCCATTGCTACAAAATGGATGTGAGAGAGAAAAAAAAAAGTAGAGAGATACACGATTTTACCTTAGAAGATCGTATGGCTTTGATACCATGTAATGAAATATGCGGAAGAATCCAAGAATGCTAAAGCATTCACTATGTCCCACACGGACAAATGCAACAAGCATAAGAGAGAAAATCCACTAAGGGATATACGAAAGGCCTTATAAAAAGGCTACACACATGAAAAATAATATCACTATTATTGAAGAGGAGCTCTCAAGAGCAATACAACATACATGGGGGGTTCCCCCTATTTATAAGAAAAGGAGACCAAAGGGGCTCCCAATAGAGTCGTTGGGAGCCCCCAACGACTCCATTGTGGGGCCCCTTTTCGGTATCCAAAAAATACAATTTTAAAAATAAAAATAAAAATAAAAAATAGTAAAATAAGAGAAACAAAATAAGTACCCCTATGGGGTACTTTGTGAAATGACCATAATACCCCTATCGAGTATTATGGTATTATTACATATGTTTTAACAAAAGACCCATTCCCACCTGCTTCCTATGCAACAAGAAAGGGCACATTAAAGCGAATTGTTGGTTTAATCCTCAAAACAAAGGGAAAGCTCCACAAGCAGAGGCTAGAAAGGATGGAGAAGTAAAAGAGTTGCTGTTGGCAGCCTTGGCAGGATTGAATATGAAACAAAATGACAAAGGAACTTGGTATGTCGACTCCGGAGCAGCTACTCATGTTACAGGTGATGTAGGTAAACTCTTAACTCTTACACCTTATGTTGGAAAGAATAGCATTGTCACAGGAGATGGATCACATCATGCCATCTCACATACTGGAAATGCCATTATACACATGCCAAAGTCCTCTCTTAAACTTTTAAGTGTCATCCATGCTCCTAATATTCAAAAGAACATTGTTTCTGTCTCAAAACTTGTTGATGATGCTAATGCTTCAGTTGAATTTACTCCCTCTTCTGTTTATGTCAAGAATCTTCGCACGAGGAGGATATTCGCTGAAGGAAAACGATGGGGCAACATGTACATCTTCCAAGAAGATCCTTCCTTCATTCATTCCAACTATTCATCCTTGAAGCCTCACCAACATCAAGTCTTTGATTCTGATTTTATATTTACTGTTTCTGAAAGTAATAAGCCAAGACTTTGGCATAGTCGTCTTGGCCATTGTGGTCGCCATTTCATTGAAAAACTTGTCATGAATAATCTTATTCCTAAGTCCAGTCTAAGTTCAGAAGTCGTTGATACAAAATGTTCTAGCTGTCATCTATGTAAGAGTCATGTTTTACCTTTTGCTTCCATTAATAAAAGAGCTTCAAGGCCATTTGAGGTCATTTGTTCAAATGTCTGGGTCCTGCTCTAATTACTTCTTTTTCTGGCAGTAAATACTATCTTATTTTCATTGATAGTTACTCACGTTATACTTGGATATTCTTTATGAAGCACAAATCAGAAGTTTTTGGATTGTTCCAGAAATTTCACTCTTTCGTTCAAAATCGTTTCTCTACCAACATTCTTAATTTCCAGTGTGCTGGAGGAGGTGAATTCTCCTCGAGTGATTTTGTTAATTTTCTTCAACATAATGGGATAAAGAGAAGAGTGTCTTGCCCTCATACACCTCAACAAAATGAGATTGCTGAGAGGAAGCATCGACATATTGTTGAGACTGCAATGAGCATGATGCACGAGAGCAATCTCCCTATATCATTATGGACTGAGGCCTTCCACTCCACAGTTCATGTGATAAATCGCTTGCCCATGAATATCTTAGAAAATAAGTCACCATACTTCTCTCTTTTTGGCATACAACCTGATTATCATGAATTATGTGTGTTTGGGTCTGTTTGTTATGTGCACATTGATAGCTCACTCAGGCACAAGTTCCAAGATAAGGCTTTGAAATGCAGGTTTATAGGATATACAGAAGATTACAAAGGGTACAGGTGTTATGATCCCCTGAGTAAGCGTGTCAAAATATCAAGGAATGTTATTTTCGATGAAATGAACTTTGCTGATCAGGATAATAATTCAACTATGGTGGATACTGATAACTCAAGCTCCAGCATTGAGGTATACTACCCATGGTTAAATTCAGAACTCTTCTCCAATGGTACAGTAGACTGTCCAGAAAATTGCAGTCAGAATGAGCCACATGAGGATTCAGCCAATGAGACTCAAACGGAGGAAACTGTCACATATGACTTGGAGCCAACAAGGTATAAGGGTATTGTGTACACTCGGCGAGAGAAAGAACCCTCATTCATTCCTTGTACGAACACGGATCCATCTGGATCATCCGTTTCGCAGCAAATGGATATCAGAAGATCTTCACGGATTCGACATCCGCTTGACAGGTGGGTAAGTTATAAAAAATTTTCATTGGACTTTCAGTTATTCTTGACATCCATAAGTAAAGAGGATGAGCCTCTTATGTTCTATCAAGCTGCGAGCTCTAGAAGATGGGTAGAAGCAATGAATGAAGAAATGGAGGCCTTACATGAATGTGGCACATGGGAGATTGTGCCTAGACCACTGAACAAAAATGTCGTTGGGTCAAAATCGGTGTACAAGATAAAATATAAACCAGATGGGAGCATCGAAAGGTACAAAGCTCGACTTGTAACCAAGGGATTCACACAAGAGGAAGGCCAAGACTTTGATGAAACTTTTAGTCCTGTAGTTAAGATGGGGACCATTCGTATTGTGTTGAGTCTAGCCATTAAACATGGATGGACATTGAGCCAGCTGGATGTAAAAAATGCTTTTCTGCACGGGGATTTAAAAGAAGAGGTCTACATGGAACAACCCACTGGATATGCAGAACGAGACGCCAAAAAATATATATGCAAATTAAAGAGAGCACTCTATGGTTTGAAACAAGCTTCTCGTTCCTGGTTCGACAGTTTTTCTCTAGAAATACAACGGCATGGTTTTTCTCGGTCTCTTCTGGATCACTCATTATTTATTCACAATGAACAAGGAGTTACTACTCTTCTGTTGATATATGTAGATGATATCATCATCACAAGGAATTGTAAAAGCCACATTGAGCAGGTGAAGAAGTTATTAAATCAGAGATTTAAGATGAAAGATTTGGGAGAGCTGCGATATTTTCTTGGGGTAGAAGTTGATAACAAAAATGATACGCTTACCCTTACTCAACACAAATATACGCTGGACATTCTCGGCAGAGCAGGCATGACAGATTGTAAGCCGTTAACAACTCCAAGTGTCATTCATCAGAAATTGAGCTCACAAGAAGGGGATATATATGGAGATCCCACTAAGTATCGCAGTTTAGTTGGCATGTTGCAATACCTGACTTTTACTAGACCCGACATAGTATATTCGGTTAATCAGGTATCTCAGTTTATGCATGAACCTCGTGTGTCACATATGGAGGCAGTCAAACGTATACTTCGCTACCTAAAGGGTACAGTGGGTGATGGGCTGGTATACAAAGGTAAGGAAGAATTAGATCCAGGCGGGGGCCATGAGATTGTTACTTATGCTGATGCTGATTGGGCGGGTGATCCAGATGAACAACGATCAGTATCCGGTTACTGCAGTTTCATTGGGCCAAACTTGGTATCCTGGAGCAGTAGAAAACAAAAGGCGGTTGCTAGATCGAGCACTGAGGCTGAATACAGATCGATGGCCACTGCCACGGCCGAGGGTACATGGATAAGACATCTTCTGACTGAAATGGGAGAACCGATTGCTCGGTCACTGTTGCTGTGTGACAATCAAAGTGCCATCAACATGTCATTCAATCCCATTCACCATAGTCGAGCAAAGCACATTGAAATAGATCAACATTTTATTAGGAAAAAGGTTGAAGACAAAGAGATTGAGCCCATGTATGTGTCAACTAAAGAACAAGTTGCTGATATCCTCACTAAAGGGTTAACAAAGGATAGATTTTGGTTTTTGAAGAACAAGTTGTTCATGGTCCAACACCATGCACAACTTGAGGGAGACTGAAAAGAAGGCATCGTTATCTTCATTGTGTATGTCTGACCCGATCCATTTATATAATGGATCGGGTCCAGATCCAGTTCATGTATTGTAAATTAACACTCTGTAAAGGGGTATTTTCGTACCCTAGTGTTTTACACTTTTAATATAAATAGAATGAGAGGGCAGTCACGATCGACTGAACCCTCTTTCCTCTGGAATATCTCTCTCTCTCTCTCCCTTCTTCTCACTGTCGATAATAGGGTTTTCCTTCTTTCAAGCACCTATAGCCTTTTTTATTTTTAACGTATCCTAAGAAGGCACATAGGATTGCACGAGGAGAGAATTTATCATTTTTGTTTGTAAATACAAAACATTTGCAGCTGAAGTCTCTTAGTCTAGAATAATCTAGGGCTAACTCATAAAGTTTTTCGATTGGTGAGATATTTCTCAATGAGGAATATGACATTCTATTAATGAGATAGGTGACAGTTAAAGTCGCCTCAGTTCAAAACCCTTTTGGAACTTGACTTGCAATCAACAAAGTCCGATTAGTTTTCATAATGTGATGATGCTTGTGTTTCGTAAAACCATTCTATTGTAGGGTGTGTGGGCATGATCGTTGATGAGTAATGCCATATAGATTAAGATAGTATTTGAATTCTCTAGAAATAAATTCTCCCCCTGAATTAGTGCAAAAAATGACAATATTACTTTGAAATTTATTTGTAACCATCTTATGAAATATTTGAAAGTGGGCAAAAAACCTCGGATTTATGTTTAAGAAAATAAATCTAAGTATGTCTAGAAAAACCATCAACAAAGATGACATAAATATTCATAACCTCTTTTAGAGATAACTGGTGCGGATCCCCAAACGTCCGAATATATTAATTCAAGAGGCTTTGTAGAGACAAAAGTTCTATTAGAAAAAGGTAATCTTTTCATTTTACCCATAATGCAGTCTTTACAACAACAACAACTACTACTACTACTACTACTACTACTACTACTACTACGCCTTCATCCCAAAACAATTGGGGTCGGCGATATGAACCAAAAAAGAAAATCATTTTGGGTCTTCCACATGAATCCTTCTCCTCCAATCATTTCTATCCAATGTCATGTCCTCGGTGAGGTTCAAAGCATTCATATCCTTTCCTATCATCTCCATCCAAGTCTTCTTAGGTCTACCCCGACCTCTTTTAACTAATATATTTTTTCATTTCTCCATCCTTCTAACTGGAGCATCATTAGGCCTTCGCCGAATATGTCCAAACCATCATAAACGATTCTCTCTCATCTTATTTTCAATGGATGCAACGCCTACCCTCTTACGTATCTCATCGTTTCGAATCTTATCTTTTATTGTATTTCCACACATCCATCTAAGCATACACATCTCAGCTACACTCATTTTTTGAATATGATGTCTCTTGGCAGCCCAACATTTCGTATCATATAGTAAAGCGGGCTTAATTGTCGTCCTATAAAACTTTTTCTTCAACCGCAATGGTATTCTACGATCGCACAACACTCCCAAAATGCAGTCTTTACAAGCAAAATTTTCAGGATTACAATAATTTTTCAAACTTGGGAAGTATTGAATTTTAGACATATGAGGATGGCCAAGTCTTTTGTGTCATAACTCTGTTTCAATTTTTTGAACATTTAAACAAAATACATTCTTGGGTACTTCTAAAAAGTCCATATAATATAGTCTTCCTTCTCTATGACCTTCCCCAATCAACTTCTTTGACCGACAATCCTGTATCCAGCAACCATCAGAAGAGAAGGATATATTACATCCATAATCAGAAATTTGTGAAACAAATAACAAAATCAAATTCAATTTTGGGATGTATCTAACTCGTGGAATACAAAAAATTTTGGATTTTTGAAAACTTTCAAAACATCCTACTCCTTTTATTTCAAGAGATGTTTCATCCGCTGTAAAAATCTTTGATATACCTGAGTTATTTTTAAGACATTCGGATAAATATTTAACATTTGGGGTCATATGAAATGAGGCACCAGAATCTAAAAGCCAAGGAAAGTTACCTAGACCGAAAACAGATGCGACTGTCGCTCCAGTTGAGCTTTCAGTCGAAGAGGATACTCCTTTAAGAAGAGGTTGAAGAATCTTCATTAGTTGAGCCATGGAAACATGTGCATCTTGATCTTTTGGCTCGGTTTCAATAGATGCGACCCTCTTTTCGTCTCGCCTTTTTAGCTTTGGGCATTGAGGCATATAATGTCCCGGTTCGTGATAGTGGTGACAAATAACTTTTCTTTTGTTAAACTCACAATTCTATAGAAATGAGGTGGCCTATAAGTGCGAGTATGATTCCCTGGTCTAGACATAGCTAGAACAGAATCAACATCAATTTTTGGAGTACTCTTTCTAAGTTGATTTTTCTCCATTGTTAATTCTTCAATAGTGTTAACAATAGTAAGAATTTTACCACGATGAAGGAGGGCCGATTTGGTGGATTCAAACTCCGGCCTTAACCCATTTACAAACTGATAAAAGTGTTTCATATCGAGTTGTTTTTGGCGAAGCTTGATATCCTCGGCACAATGCTATTTTGGCTCTAAAAGAGTCAATTCTTCTCAAAGTTTGGACAACTCATTATAATATTCACGAATAGATTTGTCACTTTGAGTAATTGTCCGAATTTTGTCTTGAAGATTGCATATATGTGCAATATGTTTAAGGAAATGCATATTTCTAAGGTATTCCCATGCCTTATCGGCATGTTCAAATTTAGCGAGGCTAGAACATTTTTTAATGTTTACGCTATTAATAAGCCATAACATTATTTTAGCATGTCCCATCCTCCACTCTTTCCAATTTTTTTCATATGAGGCTAGAGCCTTGATTTTTTCCTCTTCTGTTAGAGGAACTTCCTTGTCACCCTCTTTTTTGGTGAGAGATAGTTTGGGTTCCGAATCGAAACCATCAATGATTTTTCATAAACCTTTTTCCCATATGTGGTGCTTCATAATTGAAGCCCACATCACATAATTAGTATCATTTAATTTCATGGGTATGATGGTGACTTTATCATTGTCATCCATCTTTTACAAGGGTGTGAAGTAGAAAAATAGAAGAGAAACAAAAGAAAAGAATAGAGAAAAAGAGGAAGAAATACAATTCAATGTTGTTAGCCGATAGTAAAGAGGTAAAAACACTCTTTCGGCAAGTGATAAAACACTTTTTTCCAAGTAACGAAACACTTTTTGTAAGAACAAAGTGATAAACACCTTTGCGTAAGCACGGAAATCGAGACAAGCTTTTCAAGATCTAATAATTTTGTAGCTTTGATACCATGTAATGAAATGGTATTCTTCCACGAATGCACTTGAATCAATCGAAAGAAAGTATCTAAAAGATACTTTAGACAAGGCCCAGAAAAGGGTATAAATGAAAAAACATAAAATAAATAAGACACTTTATTTATGAGAACAAATGCTTAATAAGCATTGAAGTGAAGTAGTTTACATTAGGGGATTCACCCCTATTTATACAAAGAGATTGAGGAGAGCTCATAAGGAGCTCTCCCACTCTAGTCATTGGGCTAATCCAACGGCTAGAATTCTAGTCGTTGGACTAGTTCCTGTAATGAAAAGAGGCGGAAGCACCAATAGAGCAAAAACACTCTTTAAGAGTGACCACAAGAGCGAATAACACAAACACCAAAGGTGTACACACAAAACTCACAAAAGTAGAAAATGACTTAAAGTCATAAGTTGAATATTCTTGAAGAAAGGAAGAGAAGGGTGAAAACCCCATGCTTTACAAGAGGAAAAACCTCCTCTATTTATAGAGGAGGGAGTCATAAGAAGGGGACCACAAGGGGCTCCCATGTAGTCGTTGGGAGCCCCAACGGTCATAAATCTGACCGTTGGGGCCCCAACGACTACATGTGTGGGCCCCTTGTGGTCTTACAAAAAGCTAAAAATAAAAAAGAAAAAAGGGAAAAGAAAAAGAAAGAAAAGAAAAAATATAAAAAGGAAAAATATTACATGTGGTTTTACCAAAATACCCCTATCGGGTATTTTGAGGAAAGAAAGAGAAAATTATGTATATATATACATATATGTATATATATACTTATATATATACGTATGTATATATATATAAGTATATGTATATATATACATAATTTAACACGCCCCCTCAAACTTTACGGGGAGAAGACCGAAAGTTTGTTAAGAAGAAACATAAATCGTGGAGTTGAGAGCGCTTTGGTGAAGAAGTCAGCTAGTTGATATTCTGAAGTGACGTATGGTAATGTGATAGTTCCTCTGAGGAATTCATCTCGAACGTAGTGGCAATCCATCTCGATATGCTTGGTCCGTTCGTGAAACATATGATTGCTTGCAATGTAGATCACACTTTTGTTGTCACAGCAGAGCTTGGTGGGAGAGGAGTTGAGGACACCCATGTCCCCAAGGAGTCCTCTGAGCCACACGATTTCCATTGTTGTCATTGCCATAGCCTGATATTCAGCTTCAGTGGATGATAAAGAGACCTTTTGCTGCTTCTTACATCTCCACGAGATGAGAGATTCACCTAAAAAAATGCAAAGACCAGTAATTGAGATACGATCATTGGGATTTCCTCCCCAGTCAGCATCAGTAAAAGCAGTTAATTCAAGAGATGAGGAAGAGGATAAGAAGAGTCCCTTGGAGATGGTATTTTTGATGTATCGCACAATTCTCATTACGGCTGCCATATGAACCGAAGTAGGTGCATGCTGAAACTGACTTGCTGCATGAACCACATGAGCTATATCTGGATGTGTGATGGATAGATAGGTGAGGGATCCAATTAATTGACGGAAGGGGGTTGGATCCTCAAGAAGAACACCATCTTCAAGTCTCAGTTTTGCATTGATAACTTCGGGAGTCTCAACTTTCTTTTCATCAGATATTCCTGATTTGGTACAAATTTCTGCAGCTAATTTCATTTGAGATAGGATGTATCCTCCCGCGGAATAAGCCACTTCAATTCCTAAAAAATATCTCAAGTATCCAAGATCAGACATATCAAAAGTTTCTTTTAATATAGACTTTACATCATTTACCCCCTTTTTGTCATTCCCAGTGATGATCATATCATCAACATATAGCAGAAGCATAACAATGGAGTCACCTGTCTTCTTAACAAAAAGAACAGTGTGAGTATAGCAAGAAGAAAATCCTAAATTGATTAATACATTACTAAACCTGTCATACCAAGCTTTAGGGGCTTGCTTAAGTCCATATAAGGCCTTTTTAATTTCAAAAATTTTCCATTTAAATTCATACCGGGAGAAGGTTCCATATAAACTTCTTCATTTAAATTTTCATTCAAAAAGGCATTTTTGACATCAAGTTGAAAGATAGCTATTTTTTAACAGAGGCTATAGCAATAAGAGCTCGAACACTAGTCATTCGAGCAACTGGGGCAAAAGTTTCATCATAATCTACCCCATACTCTTGGGCATATCCTTTGGCTACTAACCTAGCCTTATATCTTTCTAATGAACCATCACTCTTAGTTTTTACTTTAAAAACCCATCTACATCCAATGAGTTTCTTGCCATTGGGAGGATCAATGATTTCCCAAGTTTGTGCCTTTTTAAGAGCATTAAGTTCTAGTTCCATAGCTTCATTCCAATGAGCATATTGTTTAGCATCATTGTAATGAGATGATTCATGAAAGGAGTGAAGAGCAAGTAGACATGCTCGAAAGTTAGGGGAAAAAGAATCATAAGAAACAAATCTCTTTTGGTACTTTGGAAATACGATTTGATCTTCTTTGAGAGGTTTCTTCGATCGACTCACTTTGAGAGAATTTTTCAAGGGTACAAAGAGGATTTCTTTCATTCCTTCTAGAGTAGACTTGTATTTGTCTTGAAACATTTTCTTCTAAATTTTGATCATCATTTGGATGTTCAAAATGATCTTCAACAAGAGGTTCACTAGGATCAATATGATCATCTATTATGTTTTCTTGAGGCAACAAGTCAAATAAAAAGGAATAATCAATATTTTCATTTGGTTGGTGCAAAAAACCATTTTCTTCTTCTAGGAATGTGACATCTTTTGAGATATAAAGTTTGTTTTTGAGTATGTCAAAACATCGATAACCTTTTTGTTTTTCGCCATATCCTAAGAAAATACATTCAATAGCCCTAGGAGAAAGTTTATCATTTTTGTGAGTTAGAACAAAGCATTTACATCAAAAAATTCTTAGTCTTTTATAATCGGGAGACATATTGTAAAGTTTTTCAAATGGAGAAAATTTTTTCAAAGAAGATGAAGGGATTCTATTGATAAGGTAAGTTGAGGTTAGAACCGCTTCGGCCCAAAAGGACTTTGGAATATTTTTTGAAATTAATAACGTTTTTGTGGTTTGTATTATGTGTCTATGCTTTCTTTCCGCAAGACCATTTTGTTGCGGAGTGTTGGGACAAGAACGTTGATGACAAATTCCATTTTCTTTTAAATAGCTTTGAAAATCATTGGACATATATTCGCCTCCCGAATCGGACCTAAGAATAGATAAATTTCCCAAAAATTGTTTTTTAACCATCGCATGGAATTCTTTAAAGAATGAGAAAACTTCGCATTTGCGACTTAGGAAGTAAATCCATGTAAATCGAGTGAAGTCATCAATAAAGACCACATAGTACGAAAAACCTCCTTTAGACAAAATAGGAGAAGGTCCCCACACATCGGAATGAACAAGTTCAAAAGGCCGAGTGGTGAAGTAACTTCTTTGAGGAAATGGAGTAGCTTTAGATTTCCCAAAAATGCAATCTTTACAAGTCATGTGATTGTCTTTACAAGTATTGTTCAAAAAAGAAAAAAGAGACATTTTTACAAAATTTGGATGACCAAGTCTCTCATGCCAAATTCCAATACTTTTGTCTTTTACAAGATTGCAAGATGACTTAGATGGAAGAGTCAAAAAATTCATAAAATAGAGATCACCCCTTCTATAGCCTTGCCCAATCAGCTTCCCTGACTGGAGATCCTGCACGGTGCAATCTTTAGGTGAGAAAGAGACTTGGCATCCATGATCGGTGATTTGGGAAACGAAAAAAAGATTTAAATTAATTTTTGGAACGATTCTAACTTTAAGAACGAAAAAGTTTTAAGAATTTTTAGAATCAAGTGTTCCAATACTTTCAATTTTCAAAGATGTTCCATCGGCCGTTGAAACATAAGAGGATATGGGTTCGGAAAAAACATTTGAAATGAAGTTTTTATGAGATGTCATATGAAAAAAAGCACCAGAGTCTAGTATCCACATACCTGGAGGTGATGAAGAATAGGTGATGGCGGCTCCGGATGTTGAAGAAGAAGTCTTGAGAAGATGTTGAGAACTTCGGAGAGGTGATTAAGAGTTTCTTTGATATCTTCTTCTTTGGCACTTTCTTCTTCCTTCTTTGGAGAATTTTCTCCAACCGCGGCTACTTTTTCCTTAAGTTTGGGACAAACCGGTCTAATGTGTCCCGGTTCATTACAATAATGACATATCACTCCCTTTCTAGGCCCATTACTATTTTTGTTAAAGTGAGGAGGTCTATATGCTTTTACATTTGATCCGGGCCTAGTAACGGCCAAAACTTCATCACTCTTAACAATTTAGCCAAGTCGAGTTTCCTCTTGGCATATTTCGGCGAGGGTGTCTTCAATGGGTAAGGCTTTGCTTCTATGGAGAAGGGATGCCCTAACTTGTTCAAATTCCGGGCGAAGACCATGAAGAAATTGGAAAAAATGCTCTTTTTCAATTTGTTCCCTTCTTAACTCAATATCTTCCGGAGCCACCCATTTAGGCTCAAGAAGAGCAAGTTCATCCCAAAGAGGGGTTAGAGAGCTAAAGTAGTCCCGGACCCTCATATCCATTTGTTTGGTGGAACGGATTTTTTCTTGACAAAAAAATTGTCGAGCAAGATCCTTTTGGGTATACATACCCTTAAGAAAAAACCTTGGCCCTTTTAAATTTGGCAATATTAGCACAATTTTTAAGGTCTACATTGTTCATAAACCATGCCAAAATTTTGGCATGGTTACTCTCCCAATCCTCAACTTTGGATTGATGGTCATTGATAACTTTGATGCGCTTATCGCCATCTAAAGCTTTTTCAACCTCATTTTCGATTTTAGTGAGAACAAGAGAGGGTTCGGGAGTAGTTCCCATAACAAAACCCCAAAAGTTTCTTACCTCTTAGATGATTTTCCATAGCGGAGGCCCACATAAGATAGTTGGACCCATTGAGCTTAAAAGAAAGCTCAACTTTAGAATCACGTTCCATCGGCACCAAATATTCTTCCTTTCTTCAAAAGCTTGAGAGGCACACGTTCCAAGATAACAAAGAGAAGCCCAGTCACCAACCGAGCTCTGATACCATGTAATGAAAAGAGGCGGAAGCACCAATAGAGCAAAAACACTCTTTAAGAGTAACCACAAAAGCGAATAACACACACCAAAGGTATACACACAAAACTCACAAAAGTAGAAAATGACTTAAAGTCATAAGTTGAATATTCTTGAAGAAAGGAAGAGAAGGGTGAAAACCCCATGCTTTACAAGAGGAAAAACCTCCTCTATTTATAGAGGAGGGAGTCATAAGAAGGGGACCACAAGGGGCTCCCATGTAGTCGTTGGGAGCCCCAACGGTCATAAATCTGACCGTTGGGGCCCCCAACGACTACATGTGTGGGCCCCTTGTGGTCTTACAAAAAGCTAAAAATAAAAAAGAAAAAAGGGAAAAGAAAAAGAAAGAAAAGAAAAAATATAAAAAGGAAAAAGATTACATGTGGTTTTACCAAAATACCCCTATCGGGTATTTTGAGGAAAGAAAGAGAAAATTATGTATATATATACATATATGTATATATATATATATATATATATATATATATATATATATATATATATATATATATATATATATATATATAATTTAACAATTCCAACGGCTAGAGAGTGGTCAAGTTCTAACCAAACTAGGTGTATCTAGTTCCAATAGAACTAGATAACAAAAAGAAAGGAAAAATAAAAAGAAAATAAAAAAGAATTAATACAAAAATATATAATAATATTATTATATATTCTTATTATATATGTATATTTTACATTTTAACAAGAATCCTATGCACATACAGCATCGTATCATAATACATCTGCTAATATGACAATGCTGTGCATGGTGCTCTGTCCTTCACAGGAATTTGTGGGCATCATAATAACATTGGTGGATGTGGATTTTGCATCCATGGCATAAAACTCATGGTTGAATCCATCTCAAGCTTCATATCTCCTATTTTGGAAATATCATAGCATGATACAAACAGGCTTTTAAATGTTTTGTGTTACTTATATATTTTCATTTCTGTTTTTATATTTTTATATGTGCCGATGCTTTTCTGAGATTTTTCTCGAGAAATTTATTTTTTCAAGTATTGCAAGATTTTCCCTTGCATAGATTTTCTGGAGAACGAGATTTGTGGCATTGGTTTGACACCAAGTATTGGCAATGATGATGGTGGTGGGGTTGCTGCATGGTGTGTGTCCATACACACATGAATCCAAAATTTCTTAATGCAATTTAGTTCTAAAATGTCTAAACTACAAAGGTTTTTATACGATCAACCTGGGTCCGGTTTTTACAATCTGAATATGGACCTGGAACTGGTAATAACATACTTGGATCTTGTCCAGACTATCTGAATGCAGATCATATCCAACATAGTTGCCGTACTATTCAGATCAAGTTTGGTAAAAACTTTTCTGGTAACGGCCCAAATGGCATGTTAGTGAAAGGTACTGCCTCAGCCCTTCTTCTAAATTCAAGAGATTCCTCCTTGCTCCTTATTGTATTTAGGAAGACCTGGATCTGTTCCTTGAGCACCCAAACCAGAGTCAGGCCTATATCAGTATCAACCATAGTGAAATTTTTTTAAAATAACTGAACAGTTCTGAATTTCATGAGAGAAAATTAAGTTTTTTTCAAATTTTCTGAAAATTATAATATAAACAAACAGATTAAAAACTAGTAAAAATATAATTAAAAAGAAAAAAATCTAAAATATGTAAAAATAAAAAAACCCAATTTCTCATATTTTTCTCATAAAAAGTAAATATCACAATGAAAATTGCAGTATTCTTTTTAAACATAAATATCTTGATATTTTCAGAATATCACGATGTTTTATACATTTAAAATGGGTGAAAAAATATCGTGATATTTTTCACATGATAATTTAGAAAATATAGCGGTATTTGTCTCTATGGTACTATAAGCCCTTTCATATCAAAAACTAAATATAATTTTTTTTTACCTTACTACTGCACAATACCGAATGATTAAACAATGAAAATGCCCCTGTGATCTGAATGCGCCCAAAAGTGTCCAAGAGATGCACTAACTGTTCGACGAAATGCCTAAGAGAATAACGGTATCATGGATGGCAATATCTGGGCTATGCTCCAAATGATAGAATTGAATCTTGCACAGCAGATGTTTTACAGGGTGCGCAAGAGGGATTTTGTTGCCTGGGATGTGATGATTGGTGTGCATGTTAGAAGCCAGAATCTAAGATCAACACACCTATTGTCAGACAAATGTCTGAAAGGGGTATCCGGTGTTGAATACGCTCATTTGAGGGCACGTACGGAATCGATATACCGACTGATTGGAATTCAATCTATTGGAATGCCATTTTCATGGGGTACGTTCAAAATGACCTGATTGAATTGACCTCGTACTGGTTGTGTTTGGGTGGACGGGTATCGTATCTGAATATGTCCATAATTGCCGTCTTATGGATGCTGAAAGAGTGTTCGGCGAAATGCCTTAGAGAAATGAAGTTTCATGGAACACAATGATTGCAGGTTATAGCTTCCTTAGGTAATGCATAGTCTAAAGTTGGCTCTTTGGGCACGATGATCAGTGGTCATGCTCAGACTGAGGATATAGAACTTGCTCTGCAACTTTTTAATAGACAAAATGCTTCAGTGGGGCTCTATCTCATGGGCTGCAAAGTTATACCCAAAGCGGTCATGGAGAAGGGGCTCTGCAGCTGCTTACTGAAAATGCGAAGAAGTGGAGATTGCAGCAATAGACCAAAATTTACATGTCGTCTCAGCACATGTGCTGATCTTGCAGCTATTATTGAGTGTGAAGAAGAGCAGTTGCAGGGGAATACTATCAGACTGATCCTGTTGGTTCAGTTGCCATAGTGAATTTTGTCAAGTTGGCTTAAGCTAGCATGCTGTAAGCTTGGCACAAGTGATGAAATAAACGCAAGTTGGTATATTGTGTATATTTCCTTCTCATACAGAAATTTATGATCTTTATCAGTGAATAATCCAAACTCATGGATGCACATTTTTTAAGTTGTCAACTTCTGCAAAATGCAGCCTATATCTTCTTCTACACAGAGAGAGAGAGAGAGAGAGAGAGAGGGGTTAATTGGGTTGTGTGTCCTTGACAAACACGCATAAGATTTGTAACAATCAATTGATTGCATACATATTAATAACAATCAACTGACTCGCATAGATTAACATTAAAACCATCAGTCTGAAAGGCTTATGAAGAAATCTATCTGCTTCATTATTTATCCTAGGAAAATCTCCCCGCATCAAGATCTCCTTGGACATTTACATTTAGATGGGTTTCCTTAAATTTGCAGCCTCATCTTCATCATTACCAAAGTAGCCTTCCTCCAATACCCATTCCTCAATCATGGATTGAGAATGCAATCCTTGATCAGCAGGGACCAAGTGCCCTGCACCAGCAACAACAACATGACTCAAATTTCCCCACCTTTGAACGTACCCACTGAATTTTCCCTTCACCTTCCACACCTTCCTCTCTGCCATTAGAAACCACTTCAATCCCTCCCAGTTCATCTTCTCAATCCAAGCCTCCGTCGAGAGGACACCATCTCTCAGGTCAAAAAGCCCTTGATATAACAAAACTCTGATCTTCATCACCAGTGCCTCTACCATAAACCTTACACTTTTCATCACATCTTCATGCAATGTAGAGTCTACTAAGCCACTGCATCCCTCAAAGACAGCATCTCTGTTGACACCAAGTGCCTCTTTCACAGCTACATTTTCTAGGAAAGAGGCTACCAGCTTTGTCTCATAAGGCCTACTCCTCCTCAAGTCATATAGTGTAGCTAACCCGCTAACATTCTGAAGATAGTCTAGTACTTGGTTTCTCATATCGGTTGCTTCACGCCACTTTTTAAGTTTGATCAGTTCCACTGCAGAAACTTGAAATTTCTCCATCTGGGACTTCTGCTTTCTATTTATCAGGCCGGAGAAGTATGCTGATGCAGCATGTGTCGCCACCTGGCTTTCGGGATCGGTCAACCCGTTCCCGATCGCGACGCCCTGGAGATTTATCCGGCGAGACGGCTTCACCATCTGACTCTTGTTCAAGACGTAGTACCCGAACGCCGGGACATATTTCCCTGCATAACTCTCTCCGGTGATGTACAAGGGACGAGATCGGAAAGTCGGGTTCGTCGAGAGGAAGTACTGGAGAGCAATGTAGAGATGGCGAGCAACGGATTTCTGGTTTGTTGGTATCTCAGATTGGTTCGTGGCGATGCTGAATCCTGCTCCGATGGGATTGTCGAGGAACAAAAGGCCAAAGAGGCGATTCCAAGCTTCGGGATTCTGCCGGAGGTCCGGGTTGTCGGCGGACAACTTCCACGGGCCGAGTTCAAAGAAGTTTCCGATCATGGAGGAGCATCCAGGCCCACCTTGGAGCCAGATGAGAAGTGGGGTTTGGGAGATAGACACAGAGGAGGGCTGGGTGGCTTCATAGAAAGTGAAGAAGATGGCTGATCCAGTGGTTTTGCTGACAGGTAGGTATCCAGACTTTGTGGGTAGTGCTTCTTTGGGGAGTACAGCAGTAGCAGTGGCTAGAGAAGTGGCCTGAAACTCAAGGAGTATCAATATGGGGAGGAGCTGGAGAAGTTTGAGACCCATGGCCATTGCCATTACTACAGTGAAGTTGGATGGTCTTCTGAGGATAAGCATTCATGGTGTGGAGCAAAATTCATGTGGTCCACGAAGGGAATCTGCCGAGCCCAATAAAGAGGACAATTGCATAGACAATGACGATGTAGTACGGATCGGGTGCAATCACATGGCACAAAATTTGTGCATTAAGTATCTGATTGCCCTTCATCAGGCCTTGGGCCCCCACAACTGACAGACCTGTCCCCAAGATGGAGGGTGATCAGGTGCTTAATGCACAAATATTTGTGCAGTCATATTGCACCTGATCTTTTCACTGGAGGAATGGCCCATGATGACATTCATTCTGTTTTTTTTTGGGAATTTTTTAAGAATGCACCTAAAGTTTGTGCATGAATAAAGAATGCGCTTCCGTTTTAGATTTTTTTTGAAAAGGCACCTAAATAAGATCGTGGTTAATTAAAAAGGCCCAGAGTTTACTTCAATCTCTTGCCATTAAATGTGATGCAGAATTACCTTTTTACCTTCAACATTGTTTTAACTGATTTTCAGATGCATTTCTACCCATGTAGGCATGAAAAATTCATATTCGTTGCAAGGAGTTATTGGAATTTCGCCTTTCATTGTTACTTCAAGAGATGTCTTGCACATCGTTATGAAAAAAAAACCTTGTCTACCAAAAAAATTCTACTGGTTTGGTCAGTCAAAAGAATAAACGAGCTTTCTCTTCTTTCCACAGTTTCTGCAACATCCATATATATGTCCATCCTTCCAAGAACTTTAAATCTAAAAATTCATACGTCACTCATGAATCAGAGGTCCCATTGGTATATTTTAGTTCTATTGCAAGTATTTAAGTTTGTAAAGGAACCTTGGACGGATGAATTTGGTATTCTACTTCTAATTACAGGAAAAAGGTTGCCCTTTTGAAAACATGATGGTAGTAAGCTTCACAGAGACCGGCGACAATAGCATGTCAACTTTGGTTGGTGCATACACAGCAATATGGTCTTTGATCTATATATATCTTCTCATCCATAGTTGGGTTTGTAGCAATCGTAGTTTTCGTAGAAGCATATTACATAAGATTATCAAATATATTGAAGTGGTGGCTCCAAGGACTTTTATACATTATTTGCATGATTGCAGCACCATCATATTTGGTGGATTGACTGTTTTAGTTTAGGAGAAAGAGGACTTGTTTGCTCGATCCCCCTTCATATATACTGTCATTATTTGATGTGTGCAGAGAGAGAGAGAGAGAGAGAGAGAGAGAGAGAGAGAGACTAAAGTAATTCAACATTACCACTCATTACAAGAGAAAAGAACATCAGACAGATAAAACGGGCTCACGCCGAAGCCGCTTGCCCAGATTGCGGCAAAGGAAATGTAGCGTCAGCAGGAGGGAGCGGAAGATCACTAAGATGCAAACGCAAGATCACATAAACATCTACCAAGATTTTATGCACCAGGTTATGAGTGTTAACTGAAATATAACGAAAATGAGCGTCGTTTCGTGCCATCCAAACAAACCACCAAGAAGTAAGCAACCACGTCCGCCAGATAAGCCTCCACCTCTTGCTGCGCCTAATACAAACTGGTCCCAAGATCAGATCTAGCGCAAAAGACTCCTCCTTAACCAATACTTCTGGATGCCTCCAAGTCCTGCTAAAGATTTCCACAAATATTGGGCAAGACAAGAACAAGTGAAACATAGATTCTTCAGCAGCCTGACAAAGCACACACCAACTCGAGAGCTGACACTTCTTTAAATTACTGTGGGTTTGGATCCTATCGTGCAAAATTAACCAAGCCAGGACTCGAGAACGGGGAGAAGGACCCTTCGCCCAAAGCACATCTTCGGGCAACCAATCAGCCCCCAATGGGAGCAACGATCTATAAACTTTTTTTGTGAGAAACTCTCCGCTTGGCGTCAAAGCCCACTGCAACCACTGACCAAAATTTTCAGAGTCCTCAAAATGGTCTCTAAAGCAGGCTAAAGCCCTCAACCATGATTTACGCAAGTGTGATACAGCCAAACCTCGGGTTCTCAGACAAACCGGGGTAAGAGCCCCATATTTAGCAAGAAGCAAACTAACACAATGGTTATCCGGTTGATGGGCCAACCAACATTGCTTGGCGACAAGAACAATGCTTCGCAGTCTGGGCGCAGAAATGCCTAAACCAGCCATACGCCGAGGTAAGACCACTGAACGCTAACCAATCAAATGACGCTTACCCTTGAGTTGACACCCAGACCATAGAAAACCTGCCAGCAAGCGTGTCAGTTGCTTCTCTACTCCCACATGCATCACAAACATAGATATGAAAAATTCTGGAATAATTGAAAGAACATGTCTAACTAAGGTTAGACGGCCAACGATGGAGAGATAAGACGACTGCCACGAAAGCAATTTGCGCTTCACTTTTTGAAGCGTCGGAGCCCAAGCAACTGAATTGAGGTGCTTCACTTGTAACGGCAAGCCCAGGTACATAATAGGCAAATCAGAAATAGTGCAATTAAAAATTCTCTTTCCAGCTGCAAGCATATTGGCATTAACATTGAACATGGTAATAGAGCATTTGGTCTCATTTAGAGAAAGTCCGGATAGGGAGAGAAAGAACTGAATGATAAGCTTGAACCTAAGCATCTGTTGAACATTTGCATGACAAAAAATGATCATATCATCAGCATAAGTAAGAATATGACTCTGGAAGTCGGAAACCTGCAAAGGTTCAATGAAACCCGATACAGCAGCCCGCTTAAGCAAGACCACAAGACCATCAGCAATTGCATTGAACAACAAAGGCGATAGGGGGCACCCTTGCCGCAAACCTCGTCCCAGCTTGAACCGGTCTCCTCTAATACCATTGATATTTAACATGGCCTGGGCATTTGAGACCAGCTCTCTCACCCAACCAGAAAAACGACGACCAATACCGAAGTTTGCTAACATTTGAAATAAGAATGACCAATGCACAGAGTCAAAAGCTTTATGAAAATCTAACTTAAGGACAAAGTAAGGTTGACCGCTATGCTGCAAGGAATGAACAACCTCGGACGCCATGATGAACGAGTGGTGTACCCTCTTATTACGGATAAAGGCAAACTGAGAGTGAAAAAATCTGGTTAGCCACCAATTTCAACCTATTCGCCAAAACCTTGGCAAACATCCGATAGAGTGCACTCATAACTGAGATTGGACAGAATCGAGAAATATCAACAGCCTCATCATCTTTCGGAATGAGCGAAATAATAGCAACATGAAAATGATAAGGCAGTCTGGAGTTACAATGGAACTCATCAAACATGCTCACCACGCCTGATTTAACACAGTCCCAAAAGATTCTAAAAAAGTCGACATGAAACCCGTCAATGTCAGGCGCTTTCCAACCCGACAGATCCTTAATGGCCGTAAAAATCTCATCGTCAGAGAACCTCTTTTGCATAGATCTGGCTTGCTCAGGCTGAATTGAGCCAACTAGGATATTGCCAAGAACACTCTCTGCAGTTAACGAAGAAGAATATAAGTCTTTAAAGTATAGCGAGACTGCCAGAATAACGTGTTGATTGAGATAAGAAACACCCTCAATGGAGATAGAAGGAACAACTTTCCTCCTATGACGATGATAAGCGTATGAGTGAAAAAATTTAGTGTTGCCATCACCATCCGCAAGCCATTTCACCCTAGACCTTTGCTTCCAACGAATTTCCTCTTTGACCCTCCAGCTTTTCAAGAGCATATTTAATTCTAAGGACCTGGCCTGGAGACTGAGAAGTTGCAAATCAGAAAAAGAGTCAGGAGAAGACATATACTGATACAATGCATAAATCTCTTGCTCCCATGCGGACATTTACTGAAATTTCTCCACCTTAAGACTATGAAGCCAAGCTTTGATATCCTTAACTAGACGAGAAAGCTTATTTTGAACCCGGAGCGCTGCCCAATGCTCATCAACAATTTTGTTCCAAGAATTAGTAATAACCGAGAGAAAATCTGGCTTCTGAAGCCACCATTCTTCAAACGCAAAGCTCCTGGTGGGTTGAAAGCCATCCCCCCACTGAGTGATGATCTGCCCATGATCCGAGATAGAGGGAGGAAACAACACACACTTAACGTCGGGAATGAGGTCCAATAAATTAGGGGTGACAAAGACCCTATCAAGGACCCTACAGCACGGACAAGACCGCATATTCGACCAAGAAAAACGCTCTCCGATTAAAGAAATAGGGTAGAGAAAATGTCGATGAACAAAGTCTTGAAAACCTCGCATAGAGGGATTAGGAATTACGAGGTTATTAGAGTCATGGATAGATAACAAACAATTGAAATCTCCCATAAGAAGGTGACAATCCGCGTTGGAAACGACAACCCTATCCAAGTCATCCCAAAAAGCGGCCCTCATGGCGGTAAGATTATGTCCATAAACAACAGAAACCACTACTCTTCTATCAACTGCCTGGAAATTGAAAGCAACAGACAGAGAGAAAAGTCCCACATCCAGCTGAGATAAATTTAAAGACTGCTTTCCCAAGATAAGGATACCTCCTGCATGATTTACTGCTGGCTTAAAGAAATAGTCAGCTCCCTGCCAGATGCTAGAGACGACTACAAGCGGGATGACCTCCATTTTAGTTTCACATAAAGCAAGAATGTCAGGTTTTTGTTCCCTAACCCAATTAGCCAGAAACAAGCGTTTAGTGGGACAATTTAAGCCTCTAACATTCCAAAAAACAATCTTCATGGAACAAAATCTGGAAAAACTCGAGGTTGGTGGCACCGAGATGACCTTCTTGGGGACCTGACATCGGTAGCCGAAACAATTGACGAAGGCCTCCTCCTTCTTCGCTGACCACTAGCACTGACAGACGACCTCAATTGACCATCAAAAATGCCCAACTGCTCACAGTCTGCTCCACCGGAGTTGCATAGAGAGTTCCCAATAATCGCAAAAATAACTGAAATCGTACAATTCATATCAACAGCAATAGCTTGCAGCTACGAAAAGGAGAGAGAGATATCCAGCAACTTAGCTGCATTGACAACCGTGACACCTAGGGGTTGTGAATTAGGATGCTGCTAAATCAAAGGCATAAGCAGGTGGCTACCCTGACCCCGTGCTGGATTACTGGAAGAGACCCCGTTTGACGGAATACCAAAAGATTTGGTAGAAGAAAAAACCTCAGAGACATAATGCAATACAGGGAGAGGACGGGGAACCGAGGAGCCAAGCACCATGTATCTGATTGCCAGGTTGGTTCTAACATTAAACGCAATAAGATTGATAACCAGATAGTCAGAGTGTCTAGAGGGAAAAATAATAAGGGATGATTGAAGATTCGTCCTTTGTCCATCACGTGCAAGCCTGCCCAACCGTGCCTCTAACTTGAAATGGCAATTGGTACAAACAGAGGCAGATACCAGGCCCTGAGCTTGAGAAATAGATAACGACCTTGACAGAACTTGTGATGGCGAGCATGACAAAAATTTTCTCTGCTTCCCACGAGCATGCCTAACCAACCACGCCACCATTCCGCCACGTGAATTAGCGCAAAAAGAATCAGACGTCGAGCTCCATGCATTATAAATATTGAGCGGCAAATCTCTAAAAGAGTCAACATTGATGGCAGAGCCAATTTTTTTGGGGCCCACCCTTGGCAGAACTTGCAACGGTTGGGAGATGCCATCAAATGCCGGCGAAGAGTCTATCATAGCTGGAGCAATAGACGAAAAAGAAAGCCCAAAGTGCTGCAGCCGAACCGGGACCCAGATAGACCCAATCTTGACAGCATTGAATGAATTCGCCGGGTTATGAAGATTGTCAATCTGCACCCATGACGAGAAGGATAATTTTTGTGAAGGCCGTTCAGGATTTTGACTTGTCGAATGACGCCCCACCCCAGAAAATTTTTTAGAGACTAGAGTCTTCCCCGAAGAATGGGAATGTGATGGGTTAGATCGTCTTCACTTCCATACTGAGTGCCGACGAGAGAAAAAAGATAAGTTGCACTTATGACAATCACAACGTTTGTGAAAGTTCAGAGAAAAACAATTAGCACACCACCAATCCCCCGGCCTGGCACGACTCAACTGAGATCTATAGCGAACAACATGAAAGGAGCTTTGCCAAGTTGATGGGACCTATTGCCATCCTCGATCAACAACCCATTCTGGAAGCTCACGAATGAAGAAAGGAGAAACAAGCAAAGCCTCCTTAATAGAGCATGCTTCAAGAGGCTCCCGTCTAATAGCTCATAGGAAAAACCTAATGTCCGAAATACGAAGAGAGCCCATATCTAGGCATGATCGGAGGGACTCCAAAAACTTAGAGAAGAACCAATGATTGAGCTTGAAAGGCAAGACAACATTCAATCCCTATCGACGAAGCACAAAGGCTGCACCCCAGTCATTCACAGCTTCCTTGATAAAATGTAGGGCTCGCAGGTTGACCTTCAATGGGAGATCGGGAGCAAGCCCCCAAAAACGGCTAGACGAGGGGCGCATAACCAAACGACGAAAGGCACCGATGAAGGAGCCTACGAAAGTCTGAAAAAGAGAATAAACAAGATAGAGGCACACCTACGAGGGTCGGGGACTCCGACGGTGATCGGCACGACCAACGAACGCAGCACAAGCTAGGTCAACGATGCCTCTTCACCGGCCAAAACCTCCGAATGGAGCGTGCTTCTGGTGATGGGGACAGAGGAGGGCTGTTGGTGAGGGACCCATCGAACAAGGGCCCACTGCGGTGGGAGAACCTCCCTAAGATTCGAGAGGATACGTCCAACTGACAGATTTCAGAGCTTCAGACACCGAATGACCGGATGCCGAAAAAATGTCGATGCCTCATCACCGGCCAAAACCTCTTGGATCGGTTGGTTAACGGAAGCCCGCTTCTGGAAATGCAAGATGACTAGTGGTGGATGATGAAGGAAAAGGGGGGCAGGGGAGAAAGGTCAGTTGGCAAACGGAGAGGATGCAGTGCGAGGGATGGGAGAACGGATCGAGAGAGAGAGCAGAGAGAGATGGGAGTGGCTGGGTTGACTGCAACTGGAGTGGCCGGTGACAGGGGGTAGACTAAGGGTTTGGGAGTGTTGAGAAAGAGAAAAGACCGACGACGATGGTGACCGGCGATGGGGGTGATCGTTGTTGGGTGGCCGGTGACGGTAGTGACCGGCAATGGGGGCTTGCGGAGGGTTTGAGAATGTTCGACAGAGAGAGAGAGAGAGAGGGAGGAAGGGGAGTCCGAGAGAGAGAGAGGAGGACCACAGTCAGTGGAGGAAACACCCAACTGCAAGGAGGGCAGCGAGAGAGACAGAGGTGGAGTCTCGACACCACAAGGAAGGCAGAGAGAGCGGAAGAGAGGAACAAATCATGGGCGCTTCTGAAATTTGAGAAAGAGTGTCCCCATGAATGGATCCGCAGCAGGCGTCACTCCCCTGGGCAGATCTACAAGCCTGATGAGACTGAAAACCCCAAATCCCCTCGGCTCTGAGGACGTCCCCAACAACATCTTCAGGGGTTGCGGCATAACCTGTCGTCTGTTGTTGGGTGTTGGTTCCGTGAGAGAGAGAGAGAGAGAGAGAGAGAGAGAGAGAGAGAGAGAGAGAGACGTTAATGGATGTTGCAGCCTTGCAGGGCATATTGGAGAAGCCTTGTTAGAGAGTCCTTAGGGATGCAAGGAAGCCATACTTAGCTCGGTATGATGCTTGGGTAGGCGGAAACATATGGAAGTGAAAAGGCCAAGAGAGGGAACACAAAAAAGAAGAAACTTTAAAGGATAAATTAATAAATTTATACTCTTAACTCTTCTTGGGTTAATGATAACTCTGGTTAAATAGATGGAAATTTGTTTTTGATTAACTGTGCAAAAATTTAGGTGGATTTAAAAAAAATCCAAAACTTAGTTATGTTTTTATTAATGCCAAAACTTTAAGGGACTTTTTGAAGATTTTTTTTTTAAGCTTCTAGGTATAAGGGATGTCAATGGATCAAATTTGGGTCAGATATCCGACTGAATCTGGATTCATTTAGTCAGATACGTTAGAGAAAATAACATTCAGTTGTAATCATATTTGGATTAAGACTGCAGAATAGATCTGAAACTGAACTCCAAGCCTCTAATCGATCCAATTATAACATAATTTGAATCGACATTACAATTATAAAATATATCTGATTAACTAGTTGGGTTCTGATGCCATATTACCTTTTTTCATCTAACTCTGCATCTACAAATCTGATAAGGCAATATCAGATTAGGGCAAATTCAATTATTGTTATTTGCTACAGCAAAAAGTAGCCTTTCTTTGAAAGAAATTGCCTTTTTGTGGGAGTTGGGATCAGGTAAGAGGTAGCTCTCATGGATGAACGGCATCCAGAGCACCATTAGTTTGCTTATATATATATATATATATATATATATATATATATATATATATATATATATATATATATATATATATATTGGTTAATCTAATATTAAATTAGTTGTGTTTAACATCAGATGAATTTAACCTTATAAAAATGATTAAAATATTATATTTTTTTAAAATACAAGGTTACTTTTTGAGGTAAAAAAGTAACTTTGATAGCGTTACTTTTTTGGAAAATGACTTTTCAATTTTCTTTTCAAATGACCTATAACACTTAAAAAAATAACCATACATTTTTAAAAATTATCATTCTTTTAAGAGTATTTTAGTTATTTTAATAAGATTGAACTATATATATATATATATATATATATATATATATAGAGAGAGAGAGAGAGAGAGAGAGAGCATTGAGAAGCTACTGACCACATCTCTACAATATGTTATCCAATTGATTGGGACTGTCAATCTTTTTGTGTTTTTTCAAAATTCTGGCCTTACAGATGTGTTCATCATGAATGATTTACTAGTGATTGACACTTGGATCATTCTAATGCATGAATATGTTTTTATAAGGTTAAAAAATGAACAGTCTACAATTTTTATAAAATTTTTAGGCTTCAAATACCATTTTTCATCCAAAATGCATAATCCAAGTGTCAATTTCTAGTAAATCAATTATGGTAAACACATATGTAAGGTCAGAATTTTGAAAAAAAACACTGAAAAAATCTTAATGGGTAAGGTTGGTACGTTTTCTATATGGTAGGTTTTCATCTCTCTCTCTCTCTCAGAGAGAGCATAATAGGCCTCATTTTTTGTTCTGCTCCATAGGTTTTATGATAGATCAGAACTGTTAGATGTGTTTAGCGGTGCTCGATTTAGTGAGAATCGATATGAGCCAGAAAAAATTAGTACTTCATAGCCATTGATTTTGTATCATAAGAAAAACCTGTATACAGGTCAGATTCCCCTGATCTAAAAAAAAAACTATAGATCACATCTACGGTGTTAGACGTGACAAAAAATACTTAAAACTATGATGATTTTTGAAGGGGCCTAACCAGACCTAATGAAAGAAGGGGCTTAAGAAACGCATTACTGGGACTGTTAATTGCACCCAAGTCACAAACTCACAATGACACGCCACTTAGGGGCAATGCCTAGAGTGGCAAGAATTGAACAAGCTCGGATACGGTGACACAACCTGGACACATAAGGATATTCCTTTTAATATAATTTAAAACTTTTTTTTTATATTTCTCAATTATAGCTTGATAAAAATGTGTTTTTATATATATATATATATATGTATATATATATATATGTATATATATATATGTATATATATATTAAAAAAGTTATGTCCTGGTGTGCTATTTGCAAAAATTTCACGAACTGAAATCATGGACTCGTGTCACATGCCAGGACATACCCATATATTTGTGATATAGATTTGCAGTGCTGGTGAAGAGAACATTGTAGCACTGCCAATCGAGCTCACGCATCAAGCATGCGAACAAAGAACCACCAGTAAAGAGCTGCCTCGGCATTATGATTGTGAAAATGAGACGAGCTGCTCCATCTCATGTTTGGCTCAGAAAGAGTTCATCCGAACTCGTGAAATAAACTCAGTAAGCCAAACATTAAAAACAAGTGTTCAGCTCAACTCGTATAGGCTCGTTAACTAAAAGTGTCTGGCTTACCAAGCAACAAGATTAGAGTTCAAATCCCATTGCTTACAACTTTTAAACATTGTATTTATTTTTTAATGAGCTCATTTGAGTTAATTTCTCTGGGCTCGTTACCTAGAAGTGTTTGGCTTACCAAGCAATAAGATTAGACTTCAAATCCTATTGCTCACAGCATTTAAACATTGTATTTATTTTTTTAATGAGCTAATTTGAGCTCATTTCTCTAGGTCCAGAGTCTACTTTGTAATCATAGCCACATATATAGGCGATATTTTCACAATATAGCGATAAAATAGCTGTAAAAATATAAAACAATATTAAAGACAAAATATCAGAAATGTATGTCATATCATGATATACTGAGTTACCTTTTTTATTTTTTTCTATATTTTAACTATGTTTTTCTTCTTTCTTTTATATTTTTTACTTATTTTTTATTATATATGTATTTTATTATCTAAACACGTTGTTTTTTTTACTTATTTCTATTACTTTTTTATTTTTAAATTTTTTTAGCACCAGAGTTTTTCCTGAGATTTATCAATTAAACCTATATTAGAAATTGCCTTCCAAGATATTGCCAAGACTGATATTTGTGACTGTATTTCTAATACTTTTATTTAAACAAAGTTTTGTTTTGGGGGGTAAACTAACCAGCTGTTCAGTTCAACCTTGGCTTGTTTAACTCGAACTGGCCATCAACTAGAGCTCAGCTCGGCTCACTACAAGAACAAGCTGTTGAGTTTGTACTTTTACCAGCCTTACTCAGCAACCAAGATGTACAACAAACCAAGCACATGTTTTAGTATAACTGATGACAGAAGCTGGTCCGTAGCTGGTGATGGATGTCCACCAAGGACTGCAGATAGAACAAAATTGCAAGCCTGGCAGTGAGTTAAGATGGCTTAAACAAGAGGAGCAGAAAAGTCCAAACGATCAGGTCCTTTTACCACCAAGTCAATTTTGAAACAGACCCAACTGTGAACCTATTGAAATGATATCACTTTTGAATCCAGGTATTCAAGTGGGCTCAATAATGATATGAGCTGCAGCCAACTGTAATTTTTTTTTTCATATTTACATGAAGAAACCACTCTCAAGATCAGAGACCTAGCCGTGCCGTACCTAAGATTGCTGTCCTGACAGCGTAAAACTCCGTGACCTTACCGGAAAACTCTGTGGGCTGTCAACTTATTCAATTCGACCCCAAGGGTTGGCCCACATAGTCTCATGCTTGTGGTTGGGGAGGTCTTCCTCTAACCTGAGTTTGAGTCCCTACGTGGGCACCTTCTTCTGCAAGGGGGGGAGCAGGAGGCTTCTTAAGGATAAGGAAGGTATGCATGGAGTTTTCTGCTACCGAAACAACGACCATAAGTACAGCAGGCTAAGACCAGTATGGCTAGGTCTTTGATCCCGAATACGGCTTCTTGTAATCAACGAAAAGCTGTTTACTACATTCAACAAAACAGAGAGAGAGAGAGAGAGAGAGAGAGAGATTCCATGTGAACTTGACTGAAGATGAACTCAAGAACATGTAACTTGCTCCATATGAACTTGATTGAAATGAACTAAAGTAGAACACATAACTTGTTCCATATGAACTTGATTGAAATGAACTAAAGTAAAATATATAATTTGACTACTGTTAGTTATGCACATGTATGATTCCGCTTTGCTCTTCTGCTTGTGAAAGGGAGACTCACATGGCTGTTCTTCAACAAGCAGCAGACATGCTGCTGACCAAACTTCTAAAGCCACTTCCGTGATGATCAGAGAAGCTCCATTTATTGGGATACAATAGTGATGCTGCTGCATTCTTCTTTTCTTCTTTTCCAACTAAACAAGAACTACCCATGTATCTAAAAAACAAAGTATCCCGTTCATCGCCAATAAAGCTTGAAGTCTCTCCTCTCTTTCCGCTTCTACTTGGGTCTGCATATGAAGAAAATCCTCAGTAGATCCTTGACATGCCAAACTGAACAGTACCAACTTTTCGGGAAGTAGCAGCAGCAGCCATTCCATTGAATTGTGATTTGGCCTGCAAATAGTTTGATTCTGCAATGGACCGATCGCCACCCACCTCAGATTTTGAAGGGCATGAAACGTAGAAAGGTGATGAATGCATATCTATGGCTATATGTTCTGCAACTTTCGCAACAGTGTTGTTTGGTATGCATGGAGGCTTGGAGGCAATGTATCCCCTCTCTGCTCCCGTTGGATCCTTTTCACAGTATTCCGACTTCCCTACTTTATGGAAACCATAAGAGGCTGGACCTGCATACTGGGGAGGAAGCACAGCACTTCTCATCATCCGTCTTAGGTCATATGCATCGTTTGGGCCTCCATTTTCATAGGGAACAACCGGCCCAACAACTTTCCCAGGTTTAGCTGCAGCATTCAGGACAAAGTTAGGATCCTGGAATAACAATGATTCTTGATTCTTGAACTATACACACACACAGTTGAACTATAAATATAATAGACTTTGCAAATCCCAATTTTTTTGTCACATCTAACATCATAAATGTGATCTACATGTTCTATGATTTACTTATTCACTTTGAATTTCAGGCGAGCAACTATACAATTTACTTGCTTTGAATTACAAACGATAACAATTTAATGGGATGACTAGTCGTTTATGTACCTTGCATGATCCTTTGTGGGGCTTGAGAAGTCCTTGGCAAGATGGTAGTCATCAGGGCTGCTTCTGTAGAGCTCCTGGAGGCCGCATCTTGGCCTTTGACACATCGATCTCTATATGAAGAGATAGGTACTTGTTCCTTTGGAGCAATTGAAGCAGAGTGGACAACAGTAGATCTACAAGCAAAACAAAAAGCGATTCACCACTTAGAAAAGAAAAATCCAACTCCAGCAGCTCACAACAAAATCTGCCTTTTTCCCTTTCTATTTTATAGTGAGTCAAATGACAGGATTTGCAGCAAAATAAATAGACGACAGAGAGTATATTGTTTCTTCTAGGAGCTAGGCCTTTTCCAGTGAAACAATAAAAATTGAACCCACGTACCTTGGGAGAGAGACATGTTTCCTTTCTAAAGGTATCACAGGGGCACTTTTACCACCATTTTCTTCAAGATGAGCAAATTGCTTCTTGAACTGGTCAATAGCACTGCACAACAGGAAATTCAGGAATCATGACCGGTGGTACAATAAATTTTGCAGCATAACCTCAGATACGGAAGGAAAATGTAAGAACCTAGGGTATAAAAATGTTGTCCTTTCAGTTCCATTCATATAGTCCTTGAGTAGTTGAGGGTGGTATTCCAGGATCTCACGAAAGATAAGTTCTCGAACATCTTCTTTCGTCATTCGACGCCTTTCAAATTCAAACTCCATCTTCGTGATTGGCTGACAAGATGGCTCTCTTTCTACTTTGGCTAGGCCCTTAAAATAAGGATCTGCTAAAGCCTGGCAGACACACATGAATCAACATTATGGAGGGAACATCAGCCTGAGACTTTCAGAGAAAAGGACAATATGCATGCAAAAAACCAGAAGGATCATTCAGGAATATCTAGACAACAGGAGGGGGCAAAAATAAAACATGATCACATGCAACGAGCCTATATCTACTTAAATTATACACTTGGATAAACTATGCAAGAACTAACAGACATTGAACTCAAAATATATTATTGTTAATTTGAGTTAAGCATAAGGCATATACCTCTTCTGCAGTTGGCCGATCTTTGGGATCAAAAGCTAACAATCTTTCTAGTAGCTTGAGAGCCAAAGGATCAGCATTTAAGAACTTCTGAGAGAAAGGCACTGGCTGCTTCTTTCGCATGCTACTTAAGTACCTGCGAGCCTTCTCATTGCGGACCTGGAATCAAGGAAGAACACCAGATAACGGTTCAAGTACATAAGCGCATTTAGTGCCTCAATTTAGGAAAACCAAATTCTTAAAGTTTCCACTACAAAGGATAATACATACCCGAGATATTGTATCTAGGGAAGGTGTTCCAAGCAGGTCTGTTATCAAATCCAGCTGGTGAACAACATTTTTTCCAGGAAAGAGTGGTTTTCCCGTTAACACCTCAGCAAATATGCAACCTATGCTCCAAATATCAATGGCAGGAGTGTACTGAAAAAGTCCAAAAGGATGTGATCATCTACTAGATCATATATAGAGAAAACATCATAATACAGTATGAACACGCTCACCAAATCGAGCACCAATCTCAATACAGGTACCTGAATGAGACAGGAATCTCAACTTGGAGGAGTATTCAACATTCCCCATCCTGAACAAGCATTTCTTGATCACTAGCAATTTAAAGTTTAAACAAAAAGGAGACATTTGCCTCGCAGACAGTAATTGCATACATATATAATTGCTGTATGAAACATCAAATATAATAATGAACTGACATGATCGTGGAATTGACTAAGCTGCATGAACAGATAAGGTCGGTAGAAAAAGGAGATCTTAGTTATGACAATCTAAAAGGATGATGATAATAGTAAACTAGGAATGCCTGGTAATTTCAATCAATCTTTCAACAATGTCCTGGCCATTTAGGATAACGAAAGGACGCATGTGTTGGTGGGAGTAGAGACCCATCTAAGACACTTGGTTAAGTATGTGAAATGGTACAAATTTCTATCTTAGGCCAATCCCCAGGGACCCTATCTATAAGTGAATTTTTTATCTAAGAACAAAGCAAAATGATTTCTATGGTAAATAGAGGCAAACCCAACAGAGATGTGTGGAAAAGCAAGCAGAATGGGTTAATTTCATGGTGTGTTTCAGTAGGACATCATAGATGTACTTTTGCATATATGGGTTTACACAGGATATTACATTTGCAATTCCAGTTGATTTCACTTCATTCCAAGTTGGATGTGTTGGTGGGGGTGGAGACCTATCTAAGACACTTGGTTAAGTATGTGAAATGGTGCATTTCCATCTTAGGCCAATCCCCAGGGATCCTATCTATAAGTGAATTTGTTATCTAAGACCAAAGAAAAATGATTTCTATGGTAAATAGGGGCAGGGCCAACAGAGATGTGTGGAAAAGCAAGCAGAATGCGTTAATTTCATGGTGTGTTTCAGTAGGACATCATAGATGTACTTTTGCATATATGGGTTTATACAGGATATTACTTCTGCAATTCCAGTTGATTTCACTTCATTCCAAGTTGGAACATTGAGCCATTACTCCATCTCTTGTCTAAGTCAAACACCCAATCCCAGGATTGATCCAATAGATGCCCTTCAGCTGGTTTAGACCAACTTATTGTTCGATAAAAATGAACCACAAAGTATCCAGTATAATCAAAACTTGACCTGAACATCGTTTCATAATCTTCAAATAATGACCACATTCCGAGACTGTGGTTCAGATAAATTTTCTCTTGGCAGACATTTTATTACCTCTGGCATTTTTCCCTTTAGAGAATTTTGCTCAATGGGAGACTTTTGCCAAGAAAGTCTTTACGAGTAAAAATTTTTGCACTTCCTGAAGCGTGTGACAGCTTTACCTGAAAGAATAGCTTTGGAATCATGACTTTTGGAGTTTTTTTACTCAGAGAAAAGTGCAGGTCCCCAGCATTTTCTGATGCAATCAAACACCCTTGTTGATGATACTGAATACAATCACATATAATAGCGCATATTTCTTTAAGCAAGGCATTGGATATATATGTGAAAAAGAACATGTCCAAAACACTCTAATAATAAAAGGTCCACACTGAAAACATTTCTATGCATTGACATTGAAGCAATAGAATTGTTTATATATGCATTTAATCTAAAAAACATGTTTAGTGGAACTACAGGGGAATGCAAACCCATACTTTGGAAAAAAATGATCCACACAACTCTGGAGCTCTGTACCATCTTGTCGCAACATAATCCTGCAAAAGGTTTCCAGTAATTTAAAATAAAGAAAATGAAACATGTTGAAATACCAGAAGAGAAAACCATGGGAAAAGTGGAATGAAAGCACCGAATTGTGTTACAGCATTAAGTACATACCGTCCAGAATATAGTTGTTGGAGTGTCATTGAATGCAACTCTAGCCAAGCCAAAGTCACAGATTTTGAGCTTGCAATTTGCATTTGCCAATATGTTCTTTGGCTTCAAATCTCGATGATAGACATTTGCTGCAGTAAGAAAAAACCACTGCATCACATACACATACACATACATGGACACATATGTTTCGGAAGAAACCATAAAAAGAATCCTGATTGATTTAACAGAAATTGAAATGCTGAGATTCAACAGGAGGCATGTCTAATTCATAAAGAGAACATGTATCCAACTTTGAAGAAGAATGCATGGTCAGCTGCTAACTATTAAAAAGGAGGTATTCTGCTAATAGCATAACATGCCATTCTGCATAATCGCCCATAACCCTCTTAAAATATGATGATTATAAATAGATGCATACCTGTATGGATGTACTTCAGTGCACGAAGCAGCTGATATAGAAAGAACTGATAGTGTTCCTTGGTTAGGTCATCGTTAGCCTTGATAACCTGGTGGAGATCAGACTCCATGAGCTCAAAAACAACATAAATATCCTTAAAATCCCTTCGTGATGGCGGCAACATGATGTGCTTAATTTCAACAATATCAGGATGACGAAGAAGCCTAAGTAGCTTGATCTCCCGCAGAATGCGTGTCGCATCAGAGATGTGTTCGAAAATGTCATGTATCTTCTTTATCGCAACTTTTTCCCCTGTATGTGTGTCAATGGCAGAACACACAACACCATAGCTTCCTTTCCCAACGACTTCTTGAATTTTGTATCTGTTGGCATCTCCATATTCTGTGAAGAAGTCCATCTCTGTGGAACTCTGAAAACAATGAAAAAACAGTCAGGCCAACACACGACCATGCCACAAGAAAGCAGCAAAGGTCCATCAATCTCCTTAGCGGAAACAAACAAATAAGCACAAGAGTAAAGAGAAATGCTCCACAATAAAGAACGATCACACAAAGAAAGACAGTCAAGATACACCAACAAGCACTGTTCATTCACAATGGCCGGTTATTGCCATATACATCATCGGTGACATCAGCCACTACAGGAAGCACGACTAGAAAGACTGTGCACTGCTGCAGAAAATTAGTTATCCAGAATCACATATAGTACCAAGAACCAATTACGAACCTAGAAGAGGGAGACAGCAGCAATACTTTAACATAAACTACGATCTGTATGAAACACAATTCAGCTAGAAAAAGATAAAAGGGGTTTGGACCAACCGAATAACACCATTACTTAACATAGGATTATAATGAGAATTCAGCCTTTACAAACCACTAGTGCTACGACTTTTCCTGTCTAAGAAAACGAAATGGTGCTGCTATCATTAAAAAGAGAGTAATATAAAAGGTCCATCATCGGTAGCCGTTGCCTCACAATAACAAGAAAGACTGCAGAAATCTTCAAAACGCCTTAAAATAAGCAAAGGGGAAAAAAGAACAAAGGGAAAAACAGAAAAGGGTTAAGTAGAGAATCTAAGGACCCAATACATAAATAGAGTATGACAGCAAGATAAGCCAAGGGGGAGGTATATTTCTTCAAAGATAACCATCCATATTAAAGAACCATTTGTTAAAAAGTAAGAAGGTAAACCTTCTCAAAAGGAAATTTAATTCAATTGGACTGAGGCCGGAAAAAAAAAAACGCAAACAAAAGCATGTCGGTAGGACAAACCTCGCATTCTGATAAAGAAGGAAAGAATCTAGTCACTGTTTAAAAGAATATTTCGCTAAAAAAAACATAAGGATAAGAAGAATCAAATACCAAAATTCCAAAATTCTCTTTCCGCTAAGAGAATGGAATCCTGTGGCTAAGATGGAAACAGACGCACAGAATTACTCCAAAAAAATATTAGATCCACCGAATGCATTCTAAAAGGAAGAAGACAAGAAACGACCCACATCATAAAACATATTAAACTACAAGAAGAACCAAGAAATTCAGAGCACCCACCAATCTTCAATCTCGACAACCCCACATGATCCGAAAAAAATAAGCAATATAATTCCAAAAAATCTCAACCAACCAAGCACAAATCAAACAAAATCATCACCCCTCATTCGTTAAAAAAGTGACAAAGGAACTCACTTTCTTCCTCTGGTCTTGCGGCTGCATTGTCCGCAACACGCCAAACCAATGTTTCCACTCCCCTTAATTCCCGTCCTCCCACTACGAATCGAAAAGAAAAAAACGCGAATTCAATGGCTTGAACTGCCACTCAGCCGCATTTCCCCCCACCGTCCCCTGCTCCGGATGACCAACCCGCATTCCCTCTTTACACTCGACCAATTCTTCACCAAGATCACAAGCAGAATCAGACCACTCATACAACCGAACTCGAAGACGACCCTCAAGAAACCGATGCCGCCGCTGGCGACGATCATGAAGAGCATTCTGGCCTCCAAGGCCATGCGGGCCTCGTCATGCTGAGATTTCTCGCCATCTCCAATTACACCACTCTCCACATTTCAGCATACAACCCACATACAGGAAAAATACGCAGAGGAACCCTCAGAACACGATCCCCAGACCCTCAAAATCCCTGAAAAAGCAGAGAGAAGAAGACGAGATACAAATGGGGAGGTTGGTTTCCTCTTGTTGTTCTTCTTCTTGGGGAGAATGAAGAAGGAAAACCCTAGGAGGAAGGACAGAGGAAGGAGACGGTCGAGAGCCCTCAAATATAGGGCACTCCTTTGCATACTCTTTTTTTTTTCTCATATTTTCTAATTTTTTTAATCCGATTAGGTGATCAAATGACGTTTTTATCCTCATACCGGTTCACTATAACGGTAGTGCAGCGAATCGAAATGGTGATTCGGACAGTCGAAAGACTTAGTTTGTAGCGAGACTCAAATAAAGGACAATGCTTGGGGTTTAGTAGTTGCCAAAAAGAGATAGTTTTTTTTTTATTATTATTATTTAAAGGGAGAAACTACCCTAGGATAAGGGACGTAGCCCTACTTATGGTCGCTGTCCATGCAGCATAAAACTCTGTGAGCTTACCTTTTGGGCCAAGTCCCATCCCACTAAGCCAAACCCCTTTGAAGCTAAAAGGGAAGGCTTGGCAGCTAGCTAACTCCAAATAGGTGAGTTTTAGTTGATTCAAAGGACCCAGCCTAGCTTAGCTTAATGGGCAATTTTGACTCAGCTTAGTTCGAAGGTCCCGCTTTGATTAAAGAGTTTATTGGTTCCTCAAGGAGATTGAAATCATGGACAACTAAGGTAAACTTGACTCAATTGTGTTGGACACGGGGCGAGTCAGAGATGAAAATGATTTAGAAAAATACTTGAATAAGGGCTCGAACATTCCACACTAAAAAACCAACTAAGAGTCCTCGTTAATAGAACCTTGTCTAATTCTTAACCTATGTACCAATTAGGGGTGGGCAACCCGCCCGACAGCCCGATGAGTCAAGCTGACTTGGCTCACCGTGGGTTGGATTTGGGCCATGATTTTAGGTTTGGGCTCATTAGGTACCGGGCCTAAACTCGACCCATTATATGGGTGGGCCGGGCTTAGGCTGACCTACGGGCTACAGGGATGGTTCGATGGGTTTGAATCATTTATTAATTTTTTAATAGTATTAATTTTTTAAAAATTAACTATTACATAGTAACTTTGATAACTATTACTATTTACTTAATTAGTTGCATGAAATCTTGCTATTTGTTAATTATTACTATTTACTTAATTAGTTGCACTAATTGCATGAAAAGTTGTTATTCTCTCGTTAACCCATAATTTTAGTCAAGCACTTATGCATTTTAAGATTGAGCCAGGTCGGGCCGGGTCAGACCCGACCCGCTTCACATTGGCTCATTGTGCTTGGCCATGGGCTTCTCTTCAAACTGAGTCCGTTAAGAATTTGGCTAAAACCCGGTCCGTTAATAAACGGCTTGGTCCGCCTGGTTCATTAGCCGGCCAGGCCAGCCCCATGCCCATCCCTAGTACCAATATTGTTGATATTTTGATTTTTTTTATGATTTATTAAGGTATTGATAATTTGTTAATTGTTTTTTTCTCTTTATTTATGTTACATGGATACGGCTGAGGATAGGGGTGTCAATGAGTCAAGTTCGACCTAGACCATTCTCGTACCAAACCCTACAGGGTCAGAGTTTGAAAAAATAAAATGGTTTGATTAGAATCCCGGTTGAACCCAAAGGGTTAGTTTAATATATGGAACTAGGTATGGTTTGTGAAATTTTATGGTACACTCGGGCCCCACTTGAGTTGTAACTAAGATCCATAATTTTTCAATGTAAAAAGAAATAAAAATACACTGGGTTCTTGGTTGGGCCTGAGTCTGAATCAAACCCGACCCTTTGACACCCCTAGATGAGGATATCGAGATAAGACCAATTTTATGAAATTTCCAATATGACTTGTATACGAAGGGATGAAAAACGAGAGTGAGAATGGAGTATTATCTTTCTTTTCATATTAATGTATGTGGATAATTTTTTTTAAGATTTTATCTCAAAACAAAATTTCTTTTTAGTTAATCATGAGATTTTTACTTTTTTGAGAATATTTTGTTACTAATATTCACAATCTTGGTCTTAATCAAGCGCTCCATTTCCCAACAACTCACACCAAATTCTTGCGTCTATATGCGGCTCGGGTCAACTCCGAGTCACAAGTCCAGCCGAGTCCCAGTTGTCAAGTTTCACCTTTAGATTGTTCTTTACTATAGGGGTATTTTTGATAATTGGGCTTTTCAGTCCTTACGTTCGGAAAGCGCATACGATTTTGTAGCCGTTGGGATCGCGTGTGGACTAGATTTCTCGGCTCGGCTCGGCTCGGCTCGGCTTATCCGAGTTGCCGGCTCTGATTCGGATAAGAAGATGTTTAGAGCATAACTACGTCTCCAATTTGACACTACATGTCAAGAAAACCACGAAAACACCACTTCGATGTAGACCTCTCTACCATTAGGTGGTGCCGTTGATAACTCTGTGGCAGCTTCCTGAGATTTTTTTTAAGAGTAATTTGAATGCACGATTTTCTAACTACTGTTTTATACCAGACACTGGCCCGACCCGAGTTTCTCATTAGGACCCGTAATTTTTCAATGTAAAAATGATAAAAAAATATTATTTTATCAGGTATGATTCGGGTCTGATTCATGTAGTTTTTATTGAGTCCGGGTATGGTTTTTCTTATAGTGGACCCGATTTAACCCAAGCTCACCAAAAAGATTGTCACCGACAGAAACCTCTCTCTTTCTTCTTCAATTTTTTTTTTTAATTAATGAGGGGTATTTTTGTCATTTTCTATCATTATTTCTGTTCATCACGTTTTTTTTTTCTCAATTGGCGGTTTTAGCACGTGATTTTTTAATGATAGTTTTAGGGTGGAGAAAGTTTCTCACCTACTTTATGACAGGTGCTGCCTTAAATTTCTTAAGGAATAATATGGGAAATTGAATTATTTCAAAGGGTGTTTCAGGAAAATCCTTTAATCACTTACTTAACACAACAAAAATGTGATATTGACATCAGACAAGCATAGTACCTGCTCCAAATCGGGATTTGATGTGCAGGTATGTGAAGGGTATTTTTAAAATATATAATTTGTTTCATGTTTATTTCTTTACATATTATCACCTTATATTAGTAGGAGCTTTAATCATTTTATATTGTTAAATACTACAACAATAAGTTAATATAATCCTAAGTTCCTAATTATCCTATAAATTCTAAGTGTAGTCATTTTTTTTAAAAAAAATTGCACAAGAATATCATCTATTTATTATGCAAATATATTTAGTTACAAATTGTCTAAACGCATGCTTTTCTCGTAATCCTATTACTTGTGTTAATGATATGAATGTTTACTAGACGTTGTTATAACTGAGATAAAGGAAATATAGTTAATTTTTACAATACAAATGTTTGATGCTATGTCATAAATAAAAGCCATGAACAACCGTTAGGTCATTATTAACATGCTAACTATCATTATAAGTATTATATGAATATCTTAATTATAAACCATTCAAAATTTCTCAAAATCTTCTACTTCTTAATATTATTATGTATCTTTTCTTTTTCATTCACCAATGTTTTGCACATGTCCTAATATTGCCACAGGGTTACATGGTCATTATGTATTACAGCCATATATAAAACGATTTCCCTATGGTTGGTATATTATAATGTACCAAAGCATATGTAATACTGTTACTGTCATGTAGGAGAAACATTCACATTTCCATTGTATTGCCTGCAGTGGCAAGCCTCCTTTAAAATCACTGGATTTGACAATATAGAAACGCTTAGGTGGCATACGTGTGTTCATGGTCTGACAATCGATGCGGATAACAAGGAGATTTTGGATGGTCCATTCGATAAGATTAACGGCCAGTATATCATGCTTTTTAAGATTAGATTTAGTAGGTATTTTTTTCTTGTGAATCATGGCTTTCTTAGATGAATAGATTATGTGGTTTACCAATAAAAGAAAGGTTAAATGGAATAATATTTAGTTTTCAACTTATTAATTTGAACAATATTTTATTCTGCAGGCTCACGCGTTTGCATACATAACAAACAATTCTTGTTGATTGTGTGGATATTTTTAATGTTTTTAAATATGTTAATTAATATCCATTTTCTTTATTTTTAAGAATATTGCAATATAAAATATACCAAACAACAATTAAGAATTATAGAGGGGATACAAAGAACAATACATCGAATTGAATGAAAATATAAAAGTCAAAACCATATGGCATGCATCACTTAAGCGTATTTAACAAGGGAATCTGCAATGCTAGCTTGTTTTTTGAACTGTATTTACTTGAAGCTTAGTCAAAATGAAGTTCCTTAATGCAAATGACTCCTTAATGAAGTTCCCTAATTATGTCCACCTCTGTTTGGCAGCATGTATATGGCAAATCTCATGAAATGAGATGGAATTTGACAGCTAGCCTCAAATCGCAGCCATCTCCTAAATCCATCTCCAGGGTCATAATTGGCAACTCCAACTTTGGTTACCTTTGTCATATCCCTTCATGACTTTCTTAGTTTGCTCTGTGGTTTATATCGGCTGTTTGGTTTCACAAGGAGGTGATAGCTCCATCTGTTTTTTTTTTTTTAACGATGAGGAACTCTCACTGAAGCAAGGAAAACCTCAGGTGGGACCCAGAGCCGGACCTGTCAAGAGGCCAATGAGACTTGGGCCTCAAGGCCCCTGAGCCAAAAAAAATTTTAGGGGCCCATTTTTAATAGGAATTTCATTTTCAATAGAAGCCCCAAAAAAATTGGAGGCGCTGCTCTCGAACTCCTACTATTAATAGGGGGCTCAAAAAATTTTGAGGCGATGCCCCCGAACTCCTACTATTAATAGTGGGCCTATTTTTAAGGAGCCCATTTTTAATAGGGGCTCAAAAAATTTCGAAGCCCGCCCCCGAACTCATACTATTAATAGGGGGCCCATTTTTTCCCTCCGCCTCAAGCCCCATAAAACACAGGTACGGCCCTAGTGGGACCCCACGACCACCCTGCCTTAAGTGACTCCCATCTGGTCGTCAAATGCAGGCTCCCAAACAAGTATGAGTTGGTAAATCTGAATTCTTTTCAATGGCTCTCTTTTTTCTGCGCCAGATAAAACTTTTTCATTGGCACAATCTATTTCTGCGCCAGTAAAGGCAACTTTACTGTGGCACTACCGCTCAGGTGCAACTTTACTTAAAAACCCATATTTCCTGTAGTGTTTAGCATTTTAATGTGAAATACAAGCTCACAAATAGAGCCAAATGTTTTGGCTGAATGCTTCCTTCCTTCCTCACATGTTGCACTTTTAGGGAGCATTTGATTCACGGACAGCCTTGGACAAGTACATCATATCCTGTCCTGTCTGTGTGGTGTCCTTGTCCAAGTCTGTCTGGAACACTTTTTTGGTTTTTTATTCCCCAAGGGTGTTGGGACACCCCTATTCCAGAGGAGAGGGTGGAACTGCTCCGGACACCCAAAAGTGTCTCTGCAAGACGTGTCCAGTGCATCCTCCATTTGCATGGGCACGTGGGCCCCACACCTTGAACGGATGGCGGACAACCTACATTCTTTGTTCCTTTGCTATACCAACTATGATATATGTCTTGCTTCTCTCCTCTACCAATTGTGGTTTGGAAGGACTCATGCATGTTTCATGCTTCTCAAATTATTCATTAATTCAAGATCAGTTCATGCCCCATTAAAGACAGGCACCTAGCTAGATTTCTCCCAATCAACTAAAATGCTTTTAATTCAAGATCAGTTATGGCTTAAAGTTTTGTTTGCCTTAACATCAAGAGTTGCACAAAATAACTCTTCTGTTGTATTTTTCCAATCCTTGAAACATTCATCAGATTTGGACAGAATTGGGGAACATGCAGGGTACAACTAGATCAAACTTACAAGTTTTAAAGCACAATTAACATAACTTTTCATGCCAAGCAATTATATGAGTAAAATACCCAAAACTTGTACTTTTCAAACATGCATCACATAACCACATGTCTTCATTCATGAATATTTTCATTCATCATTTTTTATTTTTTATAACACAATTGCATAAGCAGACACTATCATCATGCATGGTGTCGTAGGCCATAATTGCATACGTACATAATGGTGGGACCCTCTGCATATGGTGGGATTTCAGTGTATAAGCACACAGCGAAAGATACAACAAATGGCCACATGAGCACAAAGCATTTCCTTCTAGTGCCATTTAATAAAAATGCATGTTGCCTTGGGAGTGTGCCTCAAGGGACAACCATATCAGCTTGTTACATCTCATCTACCCAAATCCACTTGGCATCTATCACATAGACACGTCATTTTCGGCCTTATGTCAGGGAGCATGATCCCATAACATGCCCATGACACGTATATGAAATAATATATCATTTTTAATAAACGGTAACAATATTTTGAATAATAAATATATTTTTATATGTTAAAATAGCTTTACTTTTCAAATTAGGTTCGAAGGTTTTAGTTTAATTGGTACATTTATAAGGGGATGGATGTGGCATATTGTTCATCCATCTGTCTCAATGAGCTACCTATCAAATCATTATAATTGATGTTATATCCCAAATAGCAGGAAGCGTCTTCAGAAATTAGTTTTTTACTTGAAAAATCCACTCTCATGTTCTATTTTTGTTTTTAAATTGCAAATTCTTCTCCAACTCATATCGAATCATTAATATTCATGTCCGTGTCTTTGTGACAAAGATAGGCAGGTGCAGCTAACAGGCAAGTCCCACCTTCATTCATAAAATGATACTGCCATTTATTTTTGACAAGTCAGAACTTTATAAACTGCATAGTGAATTTTCCTATCTTCATGATTGGAGTTTCCTAAATATATATATATATATATATATATATATAGGGATTGCATCTAACTATGATATAATATACAAGAAGAAAGCTACGTAACAAGGATATCCAAACTCTTGGCTACAGGTTGATATAGTCGGTGTTGAAAAGGACATAGTAGGACATTATATATGAACATATTCCTAAAACCCCATATTAAAAAAAAAACAAAAACAAAAAGAAGAAAATTCATGGAGACATGCTTTAGTAGGAACAGAATGGGAATGGGATGGAGAGGACACAGGAAAAATATTAACTAGCAGAGTGTCGGCAGGGGTTAGGTCAGTAAAAAGTTTTCCCTTTGATCAATATTGGTCGGCAGGAGTCTTCGGAGCCAACCAATATGGCCCCCATAGGAATTTAGGGTCATTAGGCCCTAGGGCTCAATGATTCGGGTGATGTGGTGAAGTCCCTTGAAGTGAATAGCTTTACTTAATTTCTTCTTGTCCATTATGAGGCAGCTTTGAATAAATGAAGATTCTTCTGGTTGGTGTGATTTTCCACTTCCTCTCTCTCTCTATATATATGGGTTAACTATGTTTACCAACCAAATAGGTTTACTGGTATCAATCAAGATTTTCATAGTTTTTTTTTTTAGTATTTTTTAAAAAATTCACAGTATGATGTGATTTAGATGCTTGGTTTTATAGAAAAAGACTCTTGGATCATCCAATTACAATGTATAAGGAGGTTCTTTTAAGGGCTTAAAATCAATGGCTTAAATTTTTTATAAAATATTCAAGCATAAAAAATCGCATTTCTTGATCCGATTACGATGATCAAACATATTCTTAGCAAATTTACAATGTGAAAAAATGAGGGAGGAGGAAGATGGTGGTGGAGATAGTGAGATGATGGGTGGTGGTGATGGTGGTGACATGGTTGGTGGGGAGTGTAAAAATAAATTTTCTCTTGGTAGGCCTCCATGGAGGAATGTTTCCTATAAAAAATATATTTTTTAGAAAAACACTCAGTGAAAAAGTTTCTCTCGTTTGGAAGGGTCAAAAAATTCGTACGGATTTTTCATTTTGCATCACTTTTCCTACATCTTTCTCAATGCCAAATGTGCCCACATGGTAAATGAAATATGTTAAACAACTAAATATGTTAGCTGCTATGAACCAAGATTTTCATAGGTTTTTTAATTTTTTTTTGAAAATTTTATCCTATGAATGTAATCGAGATGCTTGGTTTTATAGAAAAAGGCTCTTGAATAATCCAATTATGATATATATAAAAAGGATTTTTTAAGGGTTAAAAATCAATGGCTTAAAATTTTCATAAATATTCAAGCATAAAAAAACACATTTCTTGATCCGATTACAATGATCCAACAATCGATTCCTAGCAAATGGCCCATGCCACGAATGCATCTGCAGGGTTAGATTTGCAAAAAAACCTATAAAAATCTCGATTCATATCACTATATATATATATATATATAGAAAGAGAAGATATCAGGTAAAATCTTTACAAGGCTTTACAAAGAAAAGATAAACCTTATCTGCATTGCCAAATGCTAAAGCAAATAGAATTATAAGTTCAACTAATAACTTTACATTTAAAATGTTATTAGGTAAGCTCAAACCTACCCTAAACAATTTTACCTAACTGAAACATCTCGAGTAAAGTCAATCCGTGGGTGTTGGCAACACCAAGAGATCTTATTTTCTTTATTCAATGAGTTGTACTACAAACCATTCCAGGAAATTAGTTGGTTCCTCTTCGTACAAGGTATTCATATATCTATTCCTATTTCTCAAGTTATGTAATTAAAAAATAGCCAGTCAATACACCTAATTTTAAATGGCATATTGCATAGCCTCAGCTAACAATTTAAACAACCCTGATTCTGATCAATCATTTGTAAAAGTAAAGAGCAATCATAATACAAAATGGTGACATGACCTACATTACGAATACCTCTCCTATCAGTAAAATCATTGAGTGGAATGCCTTTTAGCCACATTTTACCAGATGAGAGAATATAGCATTGTTCAATTATAATACACTCTATTGGCATTGCACCTCCCTCTCTCTCTCATGAAAGAATGTGCCCTTCAATTATACAAGGACCCAAAAAAAAAAGGTGAGCACTCATCTTGGGGTGGGCTTACTACTTAGATGCTATGCATTTGGCTACTCAGGGTTTATCATGGACACGATAACTAAAAGAGGGAGGTGGTTCATAGATTTTCCTTCCTTTTGCATTAGGATGGTCTTACTACTTAGATGCTTTCAACCGTTCCTGCAGGATGGAGATAATGGGGTTGGTTCATAGATTTTTTCTTTTTCTTGCACCAAAAATATTCTTTTAAACAAAGGTATTCGTGCTTGGATGACTTGGCAATAATTAAACCATGCTGCAGAAATATTGTTTTTTATATTTATTTAGAGTTCAGATTTTAGTAAAGAAAAGAGATTGAAATGAAATCAGCATATGAATAAAACGTGACTAAAGAAAATGTAACAATACCCAACCTCTTAGTCTACCAACAAGTGGTTAGGTATTATATTTTCAAAGACTTGTATACACTGACATCAAAGTATTATCCATTTGTAGATGGAGCTTCAACAACAGCTAGGCCTAGAAGAAAGTTGTGAGCATTTCATTCTTGCATAACTTCCATGCCAAGGTTAGCACGATTAATGATATCAACTTAAGTGTTAATAATACAACAATGACTTTCAACTGCAGATTGATTGAAATTGAATCATTTTAGGTTGAATGCCATAGTGATGATACCTAAAGTGGTGAACTAGATACGTATAACAGGCCAAGCAAGAGAAAGTGTAAGGGAACACAAGCTTTCTTTTTTTTCGAGAAGAAAAGAAAGTTGTTAAAACTAGCATATTGGAAGATCGATCAACCAAAAAAACTATGAGCAACTACAATATTATAGGTTTCTTCCTCTTGACCGAATCTAAACTCATTTTCAGTAGTTTCCCTTATCAAACTAGAGGTTACTAAGGAACCATGCATAACACTGAATAGAGATATAAGGAGAGGAAATAAACTGAAGATTTTACATAGTACTTTTAATTGAAAAATGAATCTAATTGATTTTGTACTCTCTGGTACACATAATGATTTTTTTTGGGGTACATTAATATGTAATTATTCGATTCCTTAGGCTCTACCCTCTGTTAACGTATTGGCAAATCAAATATAAATTATGACTTGGATCAAATTGATTTTTTTAATATCTATACATGCAATTCTCTCAAAACCCGAGGATCAAGAGGATGTGTTGCATTTATCTATAATTAGAAACATAAACAATCTCATCTAAAAATATATATATACCCAAACTTGATTTATGAGTCATTATTGATATCTCATCTAACGGTCTTCCTTAATTTTTTTATTTCTGCCTAGTCTTCTTTTCATTTTGTATTCGATATATTTTTTTTAACATATATGATATACATATACACCACATATCACTATCAAGAGTCAATTTGTTATTATATTATTTGGTTTGTTTAGTAGATTATAAAGAAGGCATTCCTGCATGTCCTGGAGATCCCTAGCCTAGGAACATAAAGTAAAATAAGCATTTATCCAATATAGGATAAACAAAGTCATTCTTGTTCATCATCAATCCTCATGTCTCTCTCTCTCTCTCTCTCTCTCTCTCTCTTCAAAAAATTAATTGATGCTAAAAGAGGACCACTATAAGCATTACTATGCATTAAAATAGCATATTTTGGCAAAAATTCTTGGATACTCTGTGTTCTGCAATGCTATAACGTATCATCAAGAGCTCACGTTTCACATCTTTAGCCTACCTACTGCATTTCACTGGTTATGATGCCAAGCTCAAAACAACCTACTGATGGTAAAGTTTCCTTTAAGCTTGATGGATGTCAGCACTCCACACTGGAGACCGTCACAACAGCCACCCAAATGGCAAACTTGATTGCAAGTGTTGTGCCATATATATGCTACCAAACCACAAGCAAACATGTCAAACTAAATTTAAGGCACTTGGTCCTTTTCATAGGCCAGCTTCCCTTTTAGGTCAGTTGGGTTTACACCAACTTGAACAAATATGCTAGTTTATTGGATTAACTTTTCAGCCACTTGATTCTTTCTTGAATAGCATTACCTACAGTCGTGTCCTGGATGACATGAGCGGACACGTGTGGATATGCTGATTTGTATGGCAATTATTTTAATATTTAAAAAAAATTGCTACTTTTTTATATTTCAAGAAAAAATATTTTTAATATTAAATATCAAAAATATTTTTTTTATTGATTAAAAATTAAAATTTCCATGTCTTCATGTCTCATTTTTTGAGCTTTTTGAGTTGAATCCACATCCAGTGTCCTCGTGTCCGCGAATCACTCTGACATAGACTACGTGGCATGTATCTGACATAAGATCCTTTTCATTTAGATTAGTTGGTTTTGTAAAGAACCACTAAATCTGAGAGCAAAGCAATTCTTGAAGGCTCATAGTCATGATAGACCCAAGCAAAGGATTGCTTTTCTTTAAGTTTGGCCTCTGTCTTTGATTGCACTAACTGAAAGGGACAGTGCACCTTTTCTAGTTTGTGAACAACCAGCACTTCACATACTTTTTTGGTGGGAGGTTCCTTGCCCTCTAAGTTTCTCATCTAGAGACCTTTATATGGGGTTCAAATAGGGTTTGCTTCTAGGCAACTATTACTAATTGTCTGCAATTATAAGCAAATTATGTCTATATAAAGGGTTGATTTTGCAATTGTTATCATTTTTAAGAAGGCGCATGTAATTAACAATGTACAATTTAACCTTTTTTGGTATTACATTAAGTCAAACTTGCTATTTTCAATACCAAAAAGGTTGTGAACATGCACTTTTCAGTTTTCACACACTCTTCTGACTTTTAGTGAGGCCCAGATCAGGTGTGGTGAATAAAGCTTCAGTTAGTTTGTCATAATTGAAATCACATATTATGATGTCAATACAAGAAAATAAGGCACATATCTGACAACTATACCAAAAGTTACTAATTGGCCTCAAGTTGTTGACTCACTTTGATTGAATTTTGGTTACACTTTGAAATCTGACATTACTATATCCACCATTTTTGCAATGAAAAAAAAAAAAAACAAATTGCGCTCACTCGATATGATTAGCATAACCATGATTTTAGATGCATAATAATGGTGGAAACTAGTCCTTAATCATATTAGAGAAAACATATCAAAGGAAACCTTTTATGTATAGAGATGTGCTTTAAAGCATGTCTACAATGGGATCTCAGTGCTTGTTGCGTAAGCTCATCTACAGGGTGTGACATTGATTTCATGCACCCAAGAAGTTCTTGGTGGAGATCTAACAAGACACCACATGTTCAGAGGGAGTCAGTTTTGGCCCACTCCATGCCATATGTGCTAAGGACCATGAACATCTCTTGTTAGTAGTACTAGCAAGATTGTTCAAAATCCAAGAAATTCTTAACTTCTCAATGGTACTCAAATACAAGGGTTTCTTGGATTTGTTTTTTTCTCCTCCCCCCCACCCCACAAAGAGATTGTTTGCAGGCCCATATTATAGGATAAGTTAGTAAGTACAAAGCTACTTCCCAATTTATCCTACTTCTCTGAACAAGTGGGCACAACCAAACACTACCTAAATGTGGTAGGCAATTTTAGAAACCCAAAAATCTTAGATTTTGGTATTTTGTGAGCAACATCCAGATTCCATACAATCAGCTGCATGATGTGACATGGACTTTTTTTTCTATGATGAGAAACCCATGCGAAGAACGGGGTCACCTAATGGGCCTGCCCATGCAAGGTAAACCCGGGGTGGGGTCACCAAAGTCCAAGCCCTTACGGAGCCCACCAGTCAAAAATTAGCCGCATAGACATTGACCAACCAAAATGAATGGCTGATAATGCAACGCGACCCACCATATTTAACCACCCATATGGGTAAGGTGCAATATCTGAAAATATTTTGGAATAAATAATCAGTTTATGAGTATCATTTGGGTGGTCAACAGGGGAGACTTAGGCCAGATCAATATAATAAGTAAATTATCGAGAAAAAAACAATATATACCAGAAAGGATTTGGACCTTGGTTATGCCTAGTCAGATCAGATCCAGACAGGGAATCCAGAGTTCCATATATAAGGAGAATTTGGACCTGAAAAGGTTGGGATCCCATATCCATATCCACCCACATCCAACTTGCTTACTATCTCATACAAGAGTGACTAATCTTTCGTTATGGCAAAGTGTGAGATTGAACCCCAAGCCAGACATCAATGAAAAACGTTCACCTGGTAATTGGGATTAGGAAAAGGCTTAACTCGAGAAGAATCATCCACAGTGCAGTTATGTTCTTTTTCCTTTTTTATTGTCAACATATTCAAATAGATCATACCCGAGGGGTTAGCATAGCTGGGATGGGCCTCAATTATCAGACGGGCAGTCGAGGTTCGATGCACGCAGGCTCCCTGGGGTTGAGGTGTGCATCCAGGTTTACACCCCTCTGAAGTGGTTTCCCTGTCCGTATGAACAAAAAAACAACCTATTCAAATAGATCATCTCAAATAGGATTGTGAGGCTCTAGCAAAAGACCATCACACACACTTCTGAGTTCTTTTACTTTTCTTATATGCTAGTATGGAAGTGAACCCAAAGATTCTTGATTAAGATGTGTTAACTCTTTAACTGTTGAACCATCACAACAAATACCATTGCAAAAACATTTCTCTTGGAAATGGGTTCCAATGTTTCATTGGCAATCTATGAGTTTCATCAAGTTGCATTGTCCACGTCAATGTTGCCAAACATAACTCTGATGTAAGATTCATGGAGTTGAATGACGAAGCAGGAAGACACAGATAATGAAGTTTGATGTCCAAGAAGACATCAAGGGGTTATGTTCCAGGTTACAAGAGATTCTAGGAAAAAAAAAGCAGGATGCTCCTTGTGTTAACATGAACCAAGCTCCTGCTCTATATGTGTTTTCCAGGTGCTCCACACATAAAATTCCCAATGGGTAGGAGCTGTTAGTGCATGTCACCTTTGAGTTGGGACATTGCAAGTTCAAAACCCAATGGTGCAGTTGTATAACTGGAGTGGTGGGGGTACGCCTAACCCCAGATTGCCTATCCAAAAAAAAAAAATGAACCAAGCTCCTGCTCTATATGTATTTTCCAGGTGCTCCACACATAAAATTCCCAATCTGAACAGTGCTGCTGCTGCCTCGAGGCACTCATGAAGACCTGTCAGTGCCCAGGCTGTGTCTTGGGTGGCTGTTGGCTCAGCCAACCCAGCTATCTGGTACCTCTCGCTTACAGTGATACCCTTGTATGCCACAGAAGAATAGACAGTACTCTACAGTTCACAGAACCTCTTACTGTGTCCATGGACTCATTGAGGCCCCCATTGAACACCTAAGACAAGCTAACACCAATTATATCCATAGAAAATTGATAAACCGAGTAGTTTATATGACAGAATCATGCAGAAGTTATCGAAGGCTGCCCTTTTATGTCGTAGGAAGACTTACAGAAACTGCAGACTTAGCAAGGGCTGACAAAAATTAAAGAGGTTCTAGCTGGATTTCAGATATTTATTACAAAGCATTGCTACCATCTATCCTCCAAGACATTTAGGACTCCATGTGAACCATGTCCTGGATAAGAAAACCTTGGTCTTAGAAACTGAGCCCTTAGGGGGCGTTTGTTTCATGCCCTTTCTTATGAAAGAGGCTATCTTTCATAAGAGAAAGGACCCCTTTCCTAGAAAAGGTGAAACAAACATGCCCATGAGAAATATGTGGTGGGACCCATATAATAAATGCAAAAAAACAGCTTTCCTGTCAAAATGGGTTCATACCTCCCCCATGGGGAAGTACTTTCTCTCCAAAATGACCCTTTCAAAGGAAACAGGCTTCCCTTGTGTGGGAGTGTAACAAATGCCCCCTTAATTTGTGCTTCAAACTTTAGAAACACAGTGATCACTTTTTTGACTTTCTCATCATCAAGTACACATCCATTGTTATGGAACTCTGACACTGCTTGACAATCCTTCAAGTGCACAGATAGACATGCTCCGCTGACCCCAAGAACATTTTGAATATTAAGAACTTGAAATACATAATACTTGCTTGGGAATGTAGTAGGACTTCAATAGGTTCCTTCCCTACATCACCAAGAGATTCATCAGAGTCCATCCTTGTGAAACTTGGAGAAGGTGCTGAATGAGTCAACTCAGCAAGTCTTGACCATGCCCACAACTATAAGGGTTTACCCGTGCATCATTCAAGACACAGCAACCCAGGACTTCATAGATAGGTGGGAAGCGTGCTTCCTGGAAACTCGCTTCGGAAGCATGAAACTCCTCGCTTCTGAAACTTGATATTAATCTCGATTCTCCAACTATTCTCCTATGCTTCCCACATGTTTCTTCCTTGTTTCCCTATTCTCCTACTCTTCTCCTATGCTTTCCACACATTTCTTCTTTGTTTCCCTACATGATTCCTACGTGTTTCTCTCACACTTTTTTTCATGTGCTTCCTTTCACGCTTCCCAGACACTTCTCATATACTTTCTTTAAATTGGCAAATCATTTTTAGATTTTGAGAAGAATTTAATTCTTACACTACAAAATCACAAAATTTAAGAATAGTCATTTTTATTTTAGTTTTTATTCCCTTCTCCTTTGATTAGTATTTTGCTTCTCACTCGATCCTATATTACTTCTTTTTTTATTTCTATATTGCTTTTAAATTGATTCCTCACTTCCCGCTTCTCCTTTCAGACATTTGAAATGGGGTTGAACATATCAAAATTCAAACTGCAAGGTGTATTGTTAACTATAGGCAACACTAATAGTGTTATTAAAATAAATTCAGAATGACTAAGGATTAGGTTAGATTATCTTCATAATACTATTACCAGCCACATCAAATGCAGAAACATATTTCAGGAAAGCCATGCAAATTTGTAATGTAACTTCCTCCACGTTGCTTATGTTGGAGAAAATAATGAGAGAAAGGTACACACTCTTCTACATGCATACTTTTGTTAATTGACTTTCCACCATTAAGTAAAATACTGCATATATCTTTACCCTGCTAATGACTTCAAATGATGAGAAAACGTGTAAAAGCTGTTGCCAGTTTCAGATATATCACACAGACACTTCAAGTGTATATTTGGCATGGAAACATTGCGTTCATGAGCTCATCAATGCTGCTTTCATGATTTTTATGTTTTATTTTCTTTGTAATTTAATTTTTCTTGTTATTATTTGTCATTGATATGACTATATTTGAACTTGTCAGTGATCTTAAGTTTTGACTTCAGAAGGTGCCAGGTAGAAGAGAACTTCAGAACTTGTTAGTCTCTTAACTCTCTGATGATGTTTAGCACAGTTCAAATGTATACTTGGCACAACAACATTGTCTTCATGAGTTCATCAATGCTGCTTTCGCAAATTTTATATTTTATTTTGTCTGTAATTTAGTTTTTTCTGTTATTATGTCATTTATATGACTATATTTGAACTTTTCAGTGATATTGAGTCTTGACTAGGTAAATATTCCTCATGCATGAATGCGAGTGATCATATTCCATCATGTCTATTTTTGAGGCAAAGTGACTGGTCAGATCAGAAGCAATTGGTGCATCATCAGCTCCCGCCATGTGACACAGCAAATAGGAAAATGAAAAGAATAAAAAAAACAAAGAGACGATAAAAAATGCTAGATTTCCTTTTATAACTTATTACAAATTATGTTGTCCACCGCAAAACGATAATTCTCTTAAACTCGATCCTACCTGAAATTGCACCACGGAAATATTGTTTATTATCTGAATAAATTTTCCCTTTTGGAGAGCTCATAGAGCTAGATGATGGACATTTCTGAAACCCAAGCAACTAAATTATGCTAGCCAGTACATGCATGTAGTTCAAGTCTAACAAGGATGTTCTAAAACCATTCCCATTGATCAGCAATCCAATTGGGAAAAAATAAAAGTTGCATTGATCCTGGTCATCCTAATGAAAAAAGTTGGGAACTTTTCTTTTGGAGCTTGCTTCTTTGATGAAGAAATGCACAGAGATGCATTCCACACTTGCACCCTTATTCAGTCCAGCTTCCATGTGTGAACAGAGATAAGAATCTTTCATCTTCCAATGGTAAGCAAGTATGATTCATGAAGATTCTCTGTTCATGGGATTTGTTCTTGCACCTAAGGCTGGAAACCGTTGTGCACCACTCAAGACAAATTTTGCCATGCTAATGAAAACCTGAAGAAAGAAAAGATATTCTCACATATTCACTATAATAGGATCTCTCTCAAGAGACATTGTGTGGGCCATATTCCAATAGATGTCATTATCAAGTTACATAAGCTCCTCAAGGGAGATTTCTAACAAAGGTTTGATGTTATATGTATGTAGTGAGCAATCCTATATCAATAATGATGGACTATGTGGCCAAAAACCGCATAGTTTGGCCTCATCCACGAACAAGGGCCCGTTCGTGGATGTACCTGGACCGTTTTCTAAACTGTTTTAAACCTAAAGTCCATCTTTATCTAAAACCTTGGTCCACCGAGATTCTCTCCCAGTTGGCGCAACTACTCGCCGAGATTGAGGAAATCCAAGAGAGTAAGCCGTCTATAAAAAGGCTAACTCGGCATACATAAACGACACCAAAAAAGGAAACTCTCTTGAAGTAAACCTCAAAAGCCATCCACCTTCTTTCTCCCTATTTCCGTTGTTTTCTTCCTTGCTGTTTGTGCATGCTGTGATCGAAAGCTCCCTCCATCTTTCAAACGCCAACAGTGGTATCAGAGCCCGGTTAGGTCCTCAATCACAACCTTCATAAGAATCGGCCTGAAGCAGTCGATCTCACAGCTGGCTCCTGCATGTCAGTAACTGAAAAACAAGGTAAAATCTTTCCTTTTGGGGGTTAAAAGAAAAACCTTTTTTTTAGCTATGTGTGTGAATCAGCACACCCATGCTTAATCCTGCATAAATCTCTGTGAGGACCTCGACATACTAAGGTCATTTTCTGCAAATAAAATTTTATCTGCTTCATTTGAAATTCGAAACAAGCATGTCAATATGCATTTAAATTACTTACCTGCAAACATAGTTGAATATCACGCTTAAATATAAATATATATTATATTGTCGGCAGAGTGTGTTCAGGATGACGTTTTTTTTTTCAGCGTCACCTTAAAACTTTGCCTTTTCACTGTTCATCTCCCTAAACAAACTTCTAAGACCGGTTGGAAGACGACCACCGGCATATTGATTGAGCTTTAACCTGAAACCTAAAAGCTCATCGAAAAATATAACACCAAAAAACCCAGAAAACCTTAAAAAGACGAAAAACATTTTTTTCGAAGGTGTCTGAGGTTGGGGCTCTCTTCTAAGTAGTCTGCGACCAGATCTACAAACCCAAACCGTCTGCAAGCCGGAGTGTCATCGAAAACGATCAGAAAAACCTCCGACAGTTCTGTCGCCCTGAGAAAACCGAGAGAGGAGAGAGGGAAAACTACAAAAACAACCAGATCTAAGTAGCCTGCGATCAGATCTACAAACCCAAACCGTCTGCAAGCTGGAGTGTCATCGGGAACGACCGGAAAAACCACCGACGGCGCTGTCGCCTTGAAGAGGATCGAGAGAGGAGAGAGAACCAACGAGAACTTTTAAGGCGAAAAACCCTTGGGAAGGATTTTTATACCCGATCCTGTAAATTGTCAGTTTTACCCCTAAAATTTTCGGGTATTTTGAAAAACAGGTTAAAGTTTAAAAACTTTTCACCCGCAGTTTTTTTCTTTTGAAAATTGCAAAAAAAAAATGGTTTGCGTATTTTGGAATTTCATAAACTATTTTAATTTTTACAAAATTTACTTCTGACTACCCAGGTCTTTCTGAAAATCATAGAAAGAGGTTTGTCTGGAAAAAAAAGAGAGACATTTTTTTTAATCTCTAAAGAGGGTGCATTCTTTATTTTTAAGGTTCTGAATTTGTGAATCTCACTCTTTATTTTGTGTCTCCTTTTTTTTGTCTAAATTTGTTGAACTTGTCTAAATTAATAGCTTTAAGAAAATGGTCAGTCGAGTGTGTGCATCTGAACTAGCCAAAACTGACAAGTTGAATGGAACAAACTTTGCTATCTGGAAAAAGGCGTATTCCCTTATCTTAGAAGGACTAGAGTACGTCCTAAATGCCCCTGTATCTAAGCCTGAAGAACCCCCAACAAAAGATGAAAAAGATAAATATGAAAAGTTTTTGAAGGATGACTTAATGGCTAGGACAATCATGCTTACTTACATGGATGACGACCGAATTAGGGTGTTTGAAGATTTCACCTCAGCAAAAGAGATGATGGAAGCAATTGATGCAAAATATGATACAACATCTGAGGTCCACATCCAACGATTGTTAGAGCAGCTCGTATAGAATAAAAGAAAGTGAGAGTGTAGTGGACCATGTCAATAGGATGTTAGTCATGGCTAAAGACCTAGCTATAGCCGGAAACATCATCCTAGACCATATGCAAGTATTCACTATCCTGAACAGCCTACCACCTTCTTGGAAGATGGTAACTATAGCCCTTAGGTTAAACTCCAAAAATTTTAACCTAACCGAGTGTAGTTAGCTATAGAACAAAAACACATGAACAAAGAGAAAAAGTCTGAGTTGTTGATTGCTCAAAAGACACCCACCAATAGTCGAGTACCTTTTAAAACCAATAACTTTAAGAAAAAAGGTAATGGCAAGTTCAACAAAGGACAGGGATCAGGTTTTCGCAAACCACAGAGGAACAATGACTCTCAGATCAAGTGTTTCAAGTGTGGCAAATTGGGTCACATCCAGAGGAACTGCAGGACCAAGTTTTCAAACAACAAGAATTATGGGAATAACACAGATACAACAACGACAACCATAAGAAAAATGACAACAAAGAGGTTGTTTGTGTTGTTTCAGAGTGCCACTTTGCGAATGAGGAGCTCTCAGGGTGGTGGGTAGACTCAGGAGCTACACGTCACATGGCCAAGACCACTGATGGAGTTGTGGATCTGAAAGAGCTGAAACCTGGTGAACATAAAGTCTACATGGGAAACAACTCCTATTGTGATGTGCTAGGAGTTGGATCCTATAGATTAAACATTGGAGGAACAAGTGTCTTGTTTAATGATGCTCTGTATGTACCTTTTATGAGAAGAAATCTAGTGTTTGTGCCAGCCCTCACTGGGAAATGGTTTGAGGTCAGGTTTGTCCCTGACAAAGTTACTGTGGGTAAACATGACGGCATGTTGAAATTATGTGACAATCAAGAAACTCTTTCTGTCTATATTGAGTGTGCCTTTAGTGTTGATATAAATACATGGCATAAAAGATTAGGTCAGATAAGTATTAAAAGGATGAAGAAAATGGCCCAACAAGGCAAAATTCCTGCTTTTGATGAGTCTCACTTTAAAAAATGTGAGTCTTGTATATATGGAAAGATGACAAGAAAACCCTTTCCATCAAATGTTGTGAGAGCTAATGAACTATTAGAAATAATACATACAAACATTTGTAGACCATTCAGGATCCAAACTCACAATGGTATGTTATACTACTTAACATTCATTGATGCTTTCTCGAGGTATGGATACTTGTATCTTATTAGACAAAAATCTGAAGCCCTCGAGAAATTCAAAATATATAAAAGTGAAGTTGAAAGACAACTTAGAAGAAACATAAAGAAAATAAGGTCAGATAGAGGCGGTGAATACACCTCTAATGAATTTTGTGAGTTCTGCAAAGATCTTCACATTGACAGGCAAAGAACCATGCCAAGAACAACTCAACAAAATGGTGTTGCAGAAAGGTGTAACAGAACACTTTTGAACATGGTCAGATCCATATTGACAGGTGCACAGTTACCCAAAGTATTTTGGAGAGAAGTTGTAAGTACGACTATGTATACAATGAATCGTGTGCCCTGCAAAGCTGTCCCAACCACACCTTATGAAAGATAGACTGGTATGAAACCAAAGTTAGTCCATCTCAAAAGGTGGGGATCTGTAGCACATGCTAAGATTCTATATCCTACTATGGATAAACTGGACAATAGATCTGCTAGATGCATTTGTATTGGTTATCATAAAGGATCAAAAGGCTATAGGTTATATCATCAAAGGTTGAGACTGATCGAGAGTAGAGATATAGAGTTCCTTGAAGAA